>NC_137460.1:30806386-32006386 GCF_964235325.1 Thermobia domestica
TGAGCGAAAGAAAGTGTTCTCCGTAATCAGCCAGCCCTGATTTTTTTTAGAGCAATAAAAGAAAAACCAGTGGAAATGTCCATTCCCAGAATCGTTGTATATTCAAGTTTGTCAGTGCGTGCACGGGGATGACACGTCTAATAACCTAGCATTTGCTCTTACATTCATCCCAGCTCAATTCAAAAGCAGCACTACATCCAGAATGCGTTTTTCCTAAAACATTTTTATGCGCTATATTATCCGAAAAGTGCAAATATCTGCGGATTTTCTCTTTGCATGCATTTAGAACAATGTTTCCGCTACGACATATTGAAAAGACTAGAGACATATATCATATTTTATGGTAACATGCCAATTCCTCGTTTGAGCATAGTTTATATATTTCGATTACTACATCATTTTTCAATTATGATATTAAGTAGTACTACTGCACATCACATCAACATTCTAAATAAGCAAAACGATACATAAATGTGGGTCGTGTCATCATGTTTAGGAGCCCCTGAATATCTATATGCTATGTACGGATAGTGACATTCAAAGTCAATGTCCTATCTTCTGTCACTATGCAGCGCCTTTCTGGCTTCCGCGGAAATTCATGTTATCTATATGCTATGTACGGATAGTGACATTCAAAGTCAATGTCCTATCTTCTGTCACTATGCAGCGCCTTTCTGGCTTCCGCGGAAATTCATGTTTACGTGTCATAAGCTCATTGTAAGCTGCTATGACTTCCTTTCCTGCACACCATCTTATGTGTACACTATAGTGTTTCATTTTAACAAATTATTTCGAGTCAATTTTTTACTTAATTTTTCGAGTTTTTGCCAAGAGTTGTTTGGTTTGCCTCCACGGTGTGTCGGTCGGTAGTCATCCCTTATCTCCCCTAATGCAAAAAAATGTCATATTTTGGTGTCTACTATCAATTCAAATCTTTTTTTTTCCCTTTATTTTATTCATTTTGTGTGTGCATTACAACGTAAAGTTTGAAGTTCAGGATACGCTTTAGCGCTAATATATAGTTTACAAATTCAAAAATAAATGCTTAGGAGAAGTTTATGCAGGCCGCATACGCGTAACTAATGATATATATTAATTCATTTTAGGCTCCTAGGAATGAGTATATCATGCAGGTTATAAATGTGAGTTTAGATTGGTATAATGGAATCTATACTTTTTTCATATTACTCATTTGTTCGAATTGAGAATATGAGCGCAAATAATGTTTGAATACATGCACTATTCACTTTTATCCTTCTTCACTGTTAATAATTTCGTATTTAATGGGCGGGATCGCATTTTTCAATTCAGATTTAGTTTAGGATGGTATAATAATTGCGGTAAACTCTACAATACACTCTTCAGCTGCGCATCGATAAGTAGGGCTGCTTTAAAAAAATGAAGCATACTAGGATAGGGTAGAGGTAGGAACGGGTTAGCTGAAGGTTAGGGAAGTTTTGACCAATTTTCATAAAATTAATACGGCGTAATTTCTCGTTTCTGACTGAGTGTACCGGCTTGAGCAGGCATTAGAAGTTAATCCAATAATCATACTTAACAATGCAACCGTTTATCTAAAAAAAAAAAAAAAGTCGAAAAGTCGCTGTCGAATTTTTGAGACGTTTTCGGTTTTTGAGAAAACCGGTTTTCTGAAAACCGCAAAAGTGATTTCCAAGACCGAAACTGCAAAGGCCGCCAGAAACCGTGTTTGCGGTTTTATAAGCGAAACCATATGTGTCGTTTCCAAAGCTGAAACAATGTTTGCTGTTTTTAATTACACCTTTTAACAATTGCGAAAGCATCTATCAATCAAGACAATTGTATTTATTTATATGTGTGTTTTAACTTTTTTTCATTTGCTCCAAGACTATTATGGTAATATATGTATCACTGTGCGAAAGGGAGAGTTCGATGGTTGTACAAAGTCAAAGCTAAATTAGGGTTGCCATATTTTAAAATTAGAAAAGTGGAGGGTTTTAAACCGTAAGAATTGATGTGAACTTCTGTGTTACAAGTACTGACCTGGGATCCTTCGCACTTTTTTAAAAGTTTTTTCTTTGATGACACTTCCAATGTACTTTTCGACTGTAGGGAAGCAAACTGGACCCCCCTGATTTTCATATATTTTGTAAATTAGAACACGAATCTGAAGAAAATTTGACATTTCAAATTTTGTAACTCCAGATATTCGAACATAAAGTGAATACGGAAGCAAACTGGACTTCTACTGCTTTTTATATATTTTGTAAATTAGACTAAAATGAGCATAATCTGAAGGAATTTTAACATTCCGACTTCCCGAACTCGAGATACTAGAACTAATACAGTAGTTTTATATAGTATGTATAAAAGTAACGAAGAAAGTTCTGTCACTTTTTGACCTATCACCTTAGAGCATAGATATGTCACCTAAGACGTACCTGGAAGATAAAAAATGGTACCCATTAGTATCAACGACCTTCTGCCAACGTTCGGGATGGGCATGGATTCCTTCGCGGTAGAACTTGGTTCGCCGTGAAGCGAAAAAATATCAAGTGCATTTTGCACCTCTACTACGGAGTTGAACTGGAGTCCTCTAAGGTGAGTGTCCAAGGGATGGAACAGGTGATAATCGGACGATGCAATGTTCGGGCAGTATGGCGGATGCAATAGTGTTTCCAATCCAAGGTGTAGGATAGTGTCTCGGTTCATTCTAGCCATGTGGAGCTTAGCGTTATCCCGCAACGGGAGAACCCCTTAGCGATTGAGAAGTGCTGGTTCCAAGGTTTTGAGTTTTTCGTGAACACGGCTCAACTGCTGACAGTAGACAGTTGCATTGATGTTCTGCTCTGACCATCCGTAGCTGTTCCCGATGCACGCTGTCGAGAGCAGTCCACAAAACACAGGAGGACTTTCTCCTGCATTACTGGTTTCAGCTGTTTTGGAACCGGTTAATGGGATTTTAATCAATGACGACGACGCCGTGGAGCTTCGTACAGGACACATCCTGTTCAAAAACGGCTCTTTCCTCATACGAGACAGCAAAGAAAGAGATGTCTACTCGCGTAGCCTTCTGGTTCGGAGTCAAATCATGTGGAACCCATAGACCCAACTTGTAGTGCTTCCCAAGTTGATGGAGGTGCTGCTGAATGGTTTCTCCACTCACATTGAATGTTAGCCCCAGGTCCTCACATGTCTGTCCACTGTTCGCCTCAACTGCTACTTGAAGATTTTCGTTTTGTACATGTGTTGGTCTTCCGCCACGTGGTGCGTCTTTCGTGAGTGTTTCGTCATCGTCCTTAAACTTGCTAAACCATCCTTGCACTGTCTGCGTAATCACGAAAGACCTGAAATATCTTCCGTCCCGCTGCAGTGGCGTTTCACCCAAGTCTGAACTCGTACAGCTTTCACGCCCTTATGACGCACTGTGGAGGTTTCATATTCACTCTGTCCTTACACAAGTTCATGTTGTAAGTGCCACAACCAGGTAGAATGTTGGATATACCCACACCAACAACTGACCTTCGCCCTATTTCCATTCGCTTTCAACTCACGGTGTGAGGGCCAATTGAACACAGACCTCCACAAAAGCGACAGAATTTTCTTGGTTACCTTTATATATCTTACAGATTCCTTCAGATTCGTGTTCCTCGTGGTCTAGTTTACAAAATATATATAAAAATATGGTGGGGTCCAGTTTGCTTCTTTGCAGCTAGTTTTCAAACGAAACTGTATTTTCCAGATTGTACACTTTGCTTCAAACTGAGTTCTGCCCTGGCTAACAAACGTAAATTCGCTTCTATAAGAATCTTTAAAGTTACACTTGAAATTGTCGTTCGGCATTCTTGTAGCTTATGACGGCATGAATAAGTCAAGTATGTTTCTCATAACATCTACAAACGAATATTCATTCGTATAGAACCTCCAATTCATTACGTTAAAAACGTATGAACTACACAAAGAAAACTATTGTGCAATAGAGCAGATCTCTTATTAGCAAATGGCCCTGCACACGCACGCCGCTCATATAGCCCACAGCCTGAGCCTGTGCGCGAGTACAAATTTAACTCAATCGCTATTGAGATTGTCAGAGGTGTAGCAGTTTACCTTCAATACACCAACACTTTATCAACTAAGTCGTCTTAGATTTTTCTCCAATCCCAAAAAGCGGGTGTTTTTTCGTGATCAAGATATGTTTAAGCGGGGGACGAATATAGAACTTGAAAATGTGGTGGTACCCACTAGAATCGGGTAATTTGGCAACACTAAGCCAAATAGAAGATAAGGTATATCCCTATTTAAGATCAATACACATGCAACCCATGAAATTCAATTTAAAATCTCATCTACTTAGACTGGGTTCTTTTATATTATTATTACTCTATCCTCTTGTTTTTAAAAATAGTACTGCCTTTCATTCTTTTGTTAAAAAAATGCACCACCTGATGCCCTCTCTTTAAAAAAAAAAAAGAAAAGAAAGAAAAATGTAGATCGCAATACACAATTTTATTGTTGATTTGTTGCTACTCCGATAAATGTGAATGTTGTGGTTTTGTATGTGTTGACTTGTTTCTTATCGCAAGTCCTAGGCACCTGCAATAGTTTATACATGAAGGAAACACCGATCGTGTTTTATTCTGTATCTTTTTACTTCCCAATAACGATAGCCGTGCCTCTTTGTGAAAAATTGCAACTTATTTTTTTTTTTTTATTCTGCCGATTGCAAAATTGTACTCAACAAAAGTTTCTTTACACTTTAAGACTTTAAAAAATACCTTCTTTCCCCTCTGCAAATTTTGAGCATTTTTTCCCTACGACGAGGAAAATTTTCCTCCATCTGGCAACTGTGAGCCGAAGTGGGGAAAGATATTTTGCTGTTTCCTCGTCGTTACTTGATATTAGTGCTGTCGAATTTTTGTGACATTTGCGGTTTTCGGTTTTTGAGAAAACCGGTTTTGTTAAAACCGAAAACAGCAAATGAGGTTTTCAAAACCGACATTTCGGTTTTATGAAATTACACTTTTTTGAAAAACCGGTTTTCGGTTCTTTCAAAAACCGATTTGGACAGCACTGGTCGCAACGAAGTACGACGAACTTCGAAAAAATATTTATTATTGCTTAACAACAACCCAAAATATGTTGTTACGCTAAAGTAAGTGAGTAACCCATTGATGTTCGGTTGTGCCATGGGATACCTGATTTCTACACTTTTGAACAGTTTGAAAATTATGTAACTGAAATATTGTAAAGACCGCTACCAGGCATGTAGCCAGGATTTAGTAATAGGTGTGTCCGTGATGAAATACTGGTTACCACACCTGGGGCTCGATAATTTTAACTATTTAACTGGCAACATATATTGGTCTGTTTAGCCAGGATTTCCCAGGGGGGGAGGAGTTGACATGAAATACTGTGCTTACACACATCAGGGGCTCGATCGATCTGAAATATTTTACTGGCAACATACCCATATTGGTTTGTTAGGACAATAAAATGAGAATATGTTAGTAAGTATATTAATAACAAACTATGAAGAAATCTCGAGTAAAAGAATATAAAAAAGTAGTGAAAAAGGTATAGTCTTCCGAAGCCATTGGAACTCAGTTCTTCTTTTTCTTATCTTCGTTTAATACCACCAAGGACAGCAACGAGATCTCTTTCGGCAGTAAAGACATCCTATAAAAGGGATTAGTGTTGTTGCAAAATTCAAAATTACTTTAACAAGTGTAACTGGAATCTTTGTTGCCATGCTCATGTGATTGGTGATTGTGGTGATTTCTTAAGTTCTACCTGGGAGTCTATCTGATCGAATCGGTTTATCTATCGTCATTTGTAGTCCATATGATTGGCATGGAACTAGATGGAATTCGGAATGCTCCGTCACAATATATCTATTAATAATATCTATTATTAAGAACCATATTACTAATAATTTTATTTTCATTTATTATGATTTACTTCTAGGTTTTAAATAATTTGGATGTTTTAAAAAATTAAAATTCGTTGACTGTACTTTGTATAACTATTAATATGATTTTTTAAAGTTCCATTCCCATTTGCACTAAAAAGTAGTAAAGTACTAATATACAAATGATGAAAAGAAACCAGTTTGTTAATTAATGTAGAAATTATGTAGAAATAGAGATGAAGTAGTATTAACACACCACAAATTACCGTTAGTAATAGACGTTGGTCTATCTCCTGTCTCTGAAGAGTTGCTCAAACTTCTTTTACATGTAAATTAACGCATGAAATTTCGAGAAATACGTAGGAAGAAGGGTAGTGTGTGGCAATGTTACGTGCTAAACTAAAAACCATAAGACAGTATCTTGCAAATATTGTGAACATGAATATGTATGCGCAAATGCTGATAAAATCGTGAGACATTTGTCTTCTGAAAGTTGCCCAATCTAATTTATTTATAACATTTAAAAATTTGATATGTTTATATCAGTAGTAAAGTTTAGAAAATCCACTTAAATTTAGAAAATCCACTTACATATAAAGTGTTTAGCGGTGTAAAAGTATATGGACTTACTATATCATTTTTTCCATATATTTACTGCAAAGAACATATTGAAAGTAAATATACATTTATCCTACTTTCTAAATACAATAAAATAACATAATACCGTTCAGAATATACAATTTAAAGAATCCTTGGAACAACAGTAATAATATACTGTGATAAAAAATGAATTTAACTTTTAAGTCATAATATAGTATTAGAATAAAATTAGCTTTGTGATTGTACATAAATTCCCATTTTGGGGAACCTTTCCGAGAATATTCCCGAAAAATATCTTCCCGGTAATTTGCCCATTACTACGTGAACACAGATCCGGGCCAAGGGGACTAAGTGTAAAGGGGAATTTTTTTAATTCCGGGTTTTTCCCGAATTTTCTGTTTCAGGTGTATGATACGAGCATGCGAGTGGTACCGTGGAAAATTGCTCGTTATACTGAAGAAAATAGTGTTTCAACCATGACTTTTGGTCAAATTGTAATGACGCAGTATATTTTTTAAATATATATATATATATGGGTCACGTTCAGATTTCCAAAATATTCTCCCTGTCTTAGTTTCGTGGTAGATGATTAAAATTTTGCACACGTATTTGATACATAACAACGTATTTTTAAAAAATATTCAGATCACTACGTCACTGCTGACCCGAGCCAGAGGGACGCAAAAAATTCAATTTTTTTTTCAAAAATCTTCCGGTTTTTCCTATTTCTGGCGTATAATATGGACAAGCAAATGGTACCGTTGGAAATTATGCTCTATCGTGGAAAAAGTAAAACGAGTTATGAGCCATAATGATAAGATAAATAGTAAGGAAGCAGTGACTGCGTGAAAATCTAAAGTTTACCTCAAAAAGTGGAAATCCTAAAAGGGCTTATGGATATTCATGTTTTTTCTGAATAATAATCTCACTTGTGATTTCTTCCTAAACAAAGTAATAATCCAGTAAACCGAAAAATATTACTTGTTTAGCAAACTCTTTGCAAAATACATTTTCTCCTTGAATTGTAAACGTATCATTGCCTTAAACCATTGTTTTAAAATATTTTGCTTTTGGCAGTCTTATACTGCCACAGGATCACACAATTTCAAATCAATATACATACAACAGTAGCAAGTTATTTTAGAAATGCCGTTTATTAGCAATATTCTCTGTCTAACTTTACACAATTTAGTATTCAAATGTCGGGGAGAAAATTTAAAGTTAGCAGGTTATAGTAGAATGGGAAACGTAATTAAATAAATTGCTAAATTACCGTTTTTGTTTCTCACCCTAGCCACATGTTGGTGAGCAACACACAAGTTTAAAACATTCCTCTCCCTTGGGAGAACTGTTTTATAATTTGAGAAGGTATCTCCGTAAATACATCTTCTACAAATACATATTCTATCCTTAATCTTCCTCTTCTTGGTTTTCCTTCTGCCTTTCTTTCTATGAACACAATGATTTAACCCATTTACGCCTCCCGGGTTAAAAACGACCCACTTAGTATTTTGTTATTGCTAAAGCTTATATATTTGCCCCCGGGTCGTTTTCGACCCGGTATCATAATTCGCCAATGGGAGATCAGCAAAACGAAATGACACTAAATTTACCAAGAATAGGTAAAAAATGATCTATTTTCCAAAATAAATCAAAATACAAAACAAAAAAATAAGGGCTTATATGGATTAAGGGGGTCCTGAATAATATGGCGAAACAAGCTGTTTCTTTTTCTTCCTATTATTTTCATTATGTATCATTTTTCATTAGCCTCCTTTAGTACGTCTTCGTTTCTTTTCCTCTTGCTCCATGATATCTCCAGCATTCTACGCCACCACCACATTCCAAATGCTTCCAGGTTGGATATTTCAGCTTTTCTCAGTGTCCTCGTCTCTAATCCGTAAAGCGCCACGCTCCATACCAGGGTCTTAATAAGTAGTTTTCGAACTTCCAACGACAGATTTCTTCATGTTGGCAGTCCTCTTTTCGTATTGATTTCTTGTTTACCCTGAGCTATTCTGGAACTCCCATTTTTCTCTCCTCCGCACGAGGATATTAGACTTTCTAATTAGGGGAACGTTTTACTATATTCGATTTTCTCTCCGTCCAGCCATACGTTTTCACCTTTCTGTTTTGCATTTGGGTTTTCTTCAAATTTATGTTCATTTTGCATGTTATTCCTACTTGGTCGTTGAAGTTTGAAAGTGCTTCCTTTAGGTCCTCTTCGTTCTCCGCTATCAGTGCTATGTCATCAGCAAACCTTATTGTGCTCAACACCTGTTCATTTACGTTTACGCCTTTTCATTTTTTTTTAAAATCTCCCATAACATCTTCTATAAAGACGTTAAACAAAGGAGGTGAAACTGCACATCCTTGTCTTACTCCTTTACATATTCTTGCTTTTATCTGATCTCTTCCTATAACAGCTGTCTGGTTCCTGTAAAGTTTGTATATATTTTTTCTGCCTCTGTAAGCTACCTTCTTACCTTTCAACGCTCTGAGCATGATGTTACATTCTGCGTTGCCAAAAGCTTTATCTATATCTAAAAATGCTATCACAATTGACAATGTTTATTCTATTGTGCTGTTCCATGATCAATCGTAGACTAAATATTGCTTCCCTTGTTCACCTTATTCTTCTTAATCCAAACTGGTCCTGCGATAGCTATTCTTCAATTTTCCCTTGCACTTGTTGTGTGATAATTTTGCACAGTATTTACGATGCATGGGAAAGTAAAGTTAACATTCTATGTTTCTCGCATTTTCGTTCGCCTTTTCTCTTCTGGATACGGATCAATATGCTTTCCTTGAATTCTCTGGGTAGTTTTCCCGAGATGTATATTTTACTAATGAGATTATGTGATTTCTTCTTTGTTTCTATTCTGAAATTCTAAATCACTTCCGATGGTATTTGAAGTATTCTTGGGGGCTTTACCAAGTTGCATTTTCTGCAAAGCATTGTCAAATTTGCACTGTAAAATTGATAGTCCTTATTAATTTTCATCGACGTCTTCTTCCTTCCTTATCTCTTCTTCGTTCACTCAGTCTCCTTTGTAGAGTTCTTCAGTGTTTTCCATCCCTCTTCTTTTTATCTGCTCTTCTATTAGCGTTGTCCCGTCTTTGTCTATGATAATGTATGTGTGTTTGTTTTTCTCACCGAATTATTTTCTAGCTTTTCTATATGCTCTTTCTGATTACTCTTGACGATATTTTCCTCAATTTCTTTGCACAAGTTGTGTATCCAGTTTTGTCTGGCTTTCTTTATTTGTCCGTTGATATGATTTCTGCGCCTTCTTAATTCATCTTTGTTTTGTTTAGCTTCAACTGTCTTATTTTTGCCATCAGTTTCAATATCTCTAGCGGTGGCTCAGTGGTAGATCGTTAACGTCCGGTGCTTGGGGTCCCTGGTTCGATCCCAGCTCGTGCCGTGTGGATTGTGGTGAACAAACACCGTGCTCGTGGGTTTTCTCGGGATTCTCCCGTTTCCTTTCACTTTCTTCATTCCTTCATTTCTCATCATCGTCTCTTTTAACCTAACCGGCATAATAGTGTGACATAAAACTAATGATTTCATTTCATTTTTTTAAATTTTCTGCTGTTGTCCAGGTTTTATCGATTCTCTTCCTGTGTGCTCCTCGGCTGCTTTATAATCTCTGCTTTCATGGCTTTCCATTTCGAGTTCATGTTGTAAACCGCTAGACGTATGTTTGACGTCTCTCTGTCAGAGTTGCAAATTCCCTTTTCGTGTTTCCATTTTCTCTTAGCTGGATTGTGCTCTATCTTTTGATTGTTGCTGCCGTTGTTTTCTTCTTTAGCCGGAGTTCGCTCTTTATCAAAACTAAATTATGGTGTGAATTAACGTCTGCTTCTGGGTAACTTTTACTCTTCTTCACTTGATTTCTAAATGCTTCTGGGACCAGTATATAGTCTATTTGACTACTGATTTTGTCCATGATTTGACTACTGATTATCTTCTTAGTGTTTCTTCAAAGAGATCATTTGTTACAGTCAAATTATGGTTTTGCAGAACTGTTCTAGTAGTGCACCTCTCGCATTCCTTTCTCTTAGGCCAAAATTTCCAGTTACAATTTAGTCTTTTTCTTCGCCGCCTATTGCGTGCCAGTCACCCATGATTATTAAATTGTTCTGCTCTTCACCTTTCATCAATACTTCCTCTACTTGGTCATAGGTTCCTTGTACCTCCACATGTGTGTAGCTTGATGTAGGCGCATATACTTGGATTATCGTCAAATTCCTCGGTTCTTTCGCTATCTTCAATATTACAATCCTTTGTGTGTTCAGCTGCCTATACCTTTCTGTCCTTTCTTCTTATTCAATACAAAACCGACTTCTGCTTCGCCGTTTGCTGCTCCTGAATATATCATTTTGAACTCCCCGCTCCATGTATCTCCCCCATCAGGCCACTTGACTTCCCAAGATATCTGTCTTCATGCGTTCCATTTCTTTTTTCATGTTTCCAAGTTTTCTATATTGTAATAGCGATCGTATATTCCAGGTTTCTATCCTTCAGGGGTTTCGTTTGATGACGAGCGAGGAGGCCTTGTTTTGTTTCTCTCCACTGCTTGAAATGACTCAGTTTGAGACAGTAATGTCGTATTCCCTAATATTACGTTGTCTTTCTCCTTTCAGTGTTGTTTCCTAGGGACTATGTAAGCTGATGGCATCTCAACTCCTTCCACTTCGCACTGAAAGAGCCAAGAAGACATCTTGTCTCCTCTTGCTTATTTCCACATTGAAGCCTTGCCGATGTCAATCATTATCAGCCTCACTGTAGTAATGGTAGAGTTGCTGCCAACTACAATAATCTCTCTCTTCGTTTGACTCCTACTCCTAACGACCTGTCTTATATGGGAAGCACTCTGATACCGAAGCTTCTCCGGTATAGCTTTTGGAGTCATTAGAGCACGCAAGCCCCGCACCGCCCACTCCAAACGCGGCAAGGTGGCGATATTCTAGAGGGAGGCTAAACTAGTTGCAGCTTTATACCTAAGACGAGCAAGGACATGAGTGACCACGATGTCGAAAAGCAAATTCAAAATCTATGTGGACCAGTTATTGCAAACAGAGTTAAAAATTTAGCTCATTCAAATTATCATGCCAACGGAAGTGAAAGTACATGTTATTTTTTATTATTTAACACTTCTATACATTTGTTGTTAATGCGCATGTCTTAATGCACGTTCTCTGTACAACTCTACCCGCGAACAAAAGTACTCAGCTCACTTCTGTGCAACCAACAAGATAGGATTTCTCAATTACGAGAACAAGAAGCTATCAAATATCCTTATATTATGAGAAAAACTTACTTTACCATCAAATTACTATTACACTAATCAACAAGATTTTAGCACTGAAATGAAAATACATGATTATAATAGAACTTTTCACGTAGAATTCGAATCAGCAATCAGTTTTTCTCCATCGCTCTCAGTTTCCCCGTGACAGAGGGATTTTCAGGAAATTTCCCCTAAAATTTTCTTTTTTTTAACTATTTTTGTACCTGTAGTTCGGATACCTTTAGATATATGAACACACAAATTTTATTGTATGTTAGCTAGATTTATACTTAGTAAGCCCTTTAAGTTTCATAAGAATCGCTTTATTCATTTTAGAGAAATGATCATATTTATATAAAATATGCTATGTGTAGTCTTCATTTTACCATATTCATTAGTGCAGATAAAATCATATATAACTTCCACCAAAATTACAATATAAGCACGGTTTATACCTCATTGGACTTCCAATAAAACCTATTTTCAATTATGTGTACACCATGTCGTCATTTTTGTATGAGAAAATTTCTAGATGGATTTTGTGGGAAATTCCCTCCAAAATGTAGTTTATAAGATTTTTTTTGTCTCAACTTGCTATTTGTATATAGTGATACAGAAACAGGAACTGCACTAAACCATAGTTTTCTGTCTACTTAATTTGAATAAATAATGTTAATTTCATGTGTATCACATTGTTCTGTCTAATTATATAAACTATTTTGTCTATTTATAGGTAATAAAGAATATACTATGCAAGACTTTTACCAAACACAAAAATCTAACGTTGACGTATTATTGTCGGCACATAGATGGATGCACAAATACACGCATGCTTTCTGTGCAAAATAAGTAACTTTTTAATATTTTGATCTGGCAACAATGCATAAAAAATGATGACTTACGTAGCCTGATGATTGTGAGTAGCGTTGAGTGACGGTCCAAGCTGGACGTGTTTTAGATGTGGCCGCGTGTAAGTTGAAGTGCTTATGCATTGTGGAGTTCGAATAGATTGTGTTGTGTGGTGATGCACTGAGTCAGATTACGTTTGTGCTGCTTCATGATTGATGGAGTGTAGATTCGTGTGTATGTGTGTGTGATACCTTACAGGATACAAGATGCCGAGGAAGTGTGTAAATCACCCGGACAATTTCTGTTATGTATGTGGGGAGCTGACATTTAAATCGCAACTTCGATGTTTTACTCCACTTGTGAGGAAGTGTTATCAGTTATATTTTGGTTGCTGTGTAGGAGACCAAGATAAGAACTGGGTTCCTCACTACATTTGTTGTACTTGCGTGAAACGTCTGACTGGGTGGGCAAATGGTGGACGAAGCATGAACTTCGCAGTACCGATGATCTGGAGGGAACCAAAAGACTGCTACTTTTGTATGACACACATAAAAGGATTAACCAATAAATCTGAGAATACAGTACAGTACCCTAATTTGCCGTCAGCAATGAGGCCAGTTCCACACAGTGCAGAATCACATATACCATAACCATCTTACGGTAAATGAGGATTACGTACTTGAGGCAACTACTGAAGTTCCAAATGAAGAAGTTGATCTTACTTATGTAGGAAGCACATCTACATTGGATACCCATCTGATAACTCAGGATGAACTAAATGACCTCGTACGGGATTTAAAACTCTCCAAGATACAGGCAGAACTTCTTCCTTCTAGACTTAAAGGCTGGAATTTGCTTTATCATGACACTAAAGTGTGTATTTTTCGAAACTGTCATACAGAGTTTCAAAAGTACAATTCTCAAGAAAATAATTTGGTGTATTGTAATAATGTCTGTGCTGTGATGGATACACTCGGACATGCACATATAAGTACAGAGTGGAGATTGTTTATTGACTCTTCCAAAACTAGTTTGAAGCCTGTCCTTTTGCACAATAGCAACAAATTTCCTCCAGTGCCTTTGGCTTATGCAACTAATATGAAGGAAACATATGAAAACATCAAAATAGTGTTAGAAAGAATTCAGTATGAGAATTACAAGTGGGCCGTTTGCTGCAATTTAAAAGTTATTTCTTTGTTAATGGGTTTGCAGCTTGGTTATACTAAATATTGTTGTTTCCTCTGCGAATGAGACAGCGGGAACAAAGCGGACCATTACATGAAGAAGGAATGACCAAAGCATGTATTAACTCCTGGACAGAAGAATGTTGTTTATTCCTCACTAATGAGCCCTGATAATTCTAATTCCTTTTGACATAAAGTTGAGGCTCTTCAAAAACTTCGTTGAGGCAATTTACAAAAGTAATGCAGGATTTTGTTACCTCAAGGTAAAATTTCCTCGGGTTAGTGACATTAAAGTCAAGAAGATTTTTGTAGGTCCCCAAAATGATGTTTGATTCGTGACCAAAATTTTGAGGATATCTTAACTCTGGTTGAGAAAGCAGCTTGGTGTTCATTTAAATGTGTAACAGAGATTCTTTTTTAGAAAACCAGAAAGCCCCAAATTACCGTGAAATTGCGAGTGATTTCCTGCAATCATTCAAAGAAATGGGTTGCAACATGTCCCTTAAAGTTCACTTTCTAGACTCACATCTAGATTTCTTTTCTGGAAACCTTGGTGCTGTTACTGATGAGTATGGGGAACGTTTTCATCAGGATATTTCCTCCATGGAGAAGAGATGACAAGGACAGTGGAGTTCACAAATGCTAGCTGATTACTCTTGGACACTCAAAAGAGATGTTCCAGAAGCTAAACACAGAATAAAGTCGACAACTAAAACATTTTAGTTAAGGTAAGTAAGTGTTCATTTAATAAGAGGATGCCACTCATTCTTTTGTATTATTGATTAAGTAGACATAGAATTAAGTTTTAGTGCAGTTTCTGTTTTTGTATCACTATATACAAATAGCAAGTTAAGAGAAAAATCCTATAAACTACTTCTTGGAGGGATTTTCTCACAAAATCCCTCTAGAAATTCCCTCATACAAACAAATGGTGACACGGTGTATACATCATTGAAATTTTTTTTTTTATTTCAAATCCAATGAGGTATAGACCGTGCTTATATTGTAATTCTAGTGGAAGTTATATATGATTTTATCTGCACTAATAAATATGGTAAAATGAACGGTACCCATAGCATATTTTTATATAAATATGTTTATTTCTCTAGAAAGATAAATCCAATTCTTATGAGACTTAGAGGGCTTACTAAGTATAAGTCAAGCTAACATACGATATAATTCGTGTGTTTATATACCTAAGGGTCCCCGATCTACAGGTATGAAAATGGTAAAAAAAACGAAAAAAAATTGCCGAAAATCCCTCTGTCAGGGGAAAACAGGGTGATGGAGGAAAACTGATTGCAGATTCGAATTCTACGTAAAAAGTTCTGTTGGAATCAGGTATTTTCATTTCTGTGCTAAAACCTTGTTGACCACTGTAATAGTAATTTGATGGTAAAGTACGTTTTTCTCATAATATAAGGATATTTGAAAGTTTCTTGCTCTCGTAATTGAGAAATCCTATCTTGTTGGTTGCACGGAAGTGAGCTGAGCACTTTTGTTCGCCGCTAGAGTTGTAAAGAGAACGTGTATTAAGACATGCGTGTTAACTACAAATGTATGGAAGTGTTAAATAATAAAAAATAACATGTACTTTCACTTCCGTTGGCATGATGATTTCAATGAACTAAATTTTTAACTCTGCTTGCAATAACTGGTCCACATAGATTTTGAATTTGCTTTTCGACATCGTGGTTACTCATGTCCTTGCTTGCCTTAGGTATAAAGCTGCAACTAATTTAGCCTCCCTCTAGAATATTGCCACCTTGCCGCGTTCGGAGCTGGCGGTGTGGGGCTTGCGTGCTCTAATGACTCCAAGAGCTATACCGGAGAAGCTTCGGTATCAGAGTGCTTCCCATATAAGACAGGTCGTTAGGAGTAGGAGTCAAACGAAGAGAGAGATTATTGTAGTTGGCAGCAACTCTACCATTACAACAGTGAGGCTGATAATGATTGACATCGGCAAGGCTTCAATGTGGAAATAAGCAAGAGGAGACAAGATGTCTTCTTGGTTCTTTCAGTGCGAAGTGGAAGGAGTTGAGACACCATCAGCTTCTGCGTGTGGGAGAGAAAAATAATTTTCTGTCGACTAGTGTTATTATTCGGAAAGACTGCGAAGATATTTATAAAACAAAATCGATTGACGTAATAAGACTCAAAAATTTTCTCTGTTACTCTGTTTCTTCTCCTCCACTACTTACGTCACTGTCCTACAATTATAAGATGGTGCAAACCTACTTCCTTTTCTGATTGAAACAAATTATAAATGTACAATTTGAAGAAAAGCAACAAGATTACACAACACTAAACAAGGTAAAAACTAGAACAGGGTTTTAGTTCGTTAGAGCTTACAAGATATTCGTAATATTGCGATGTGCAAACAAGATCGAGAACATTTCTATTTTGTCGATTTTTTAGCGGGTGATAGTCCATCATTATAACTTTTCATTGATACTGTATCGTGCAACCATCAAAGAGACACATCACTAGAGGCGAATTATCATGGCCTAAAACTGTAGATAGATATACGGAAGAATGACCTAAGAACTGAGAATATGAGAATTAAGCTCGTAACTGTTAACTTCAAAGAAAGCAACAAATATACCAAGTGATGGACTTAGTCTCCTCAAAGCCAGAAAGTTACGATAGCTTTGTCAGTTGAAATATGACTTTTCATTGTAAAAGTAAATAAGCAAATGCAGATTTAAACAATGTAACGATTAAGATAATACAGCATATTAGTCAGCGTTAAATGAACTCTTTCTTCTCATCTGGACCTGCTATGTAACATGCTGTGTTTCTGTGTGCTGAACATTACTGTAAAGTAAAGAAACAATATCTGCACATAAATCGTGTAATTAATGTTTAAAATTCAACAGGGACACTTTCAGGAAGATGGAATTCCTAGACACACTGCCTGTTTCCGACAAGATACAGACGGTAAAAAAAAATAACAATTCAAACATCAGGAATGGTTGAAATATATTACACACAATTAATTTAGTAAATATATAATGAAGATACCACTTCAGGTTTCCCACATACCTTTCATGGAGCCGATGTGCTTATAATATATAAACAAAGACTAATATATATAGTTCAGATCATCTTACGTTTTCTGATCATCTTTTAAATTCCAACTTATGAGAAGTTTTGTTAGCACAGTGCAAAGTCTTAAACATGTTTCCAAAACAAAAGAATAAAAAGAAAATGGAACTAAGACCCAAACATTCCAAAAATGAGAAATCACGTAAATTAGAAAAAATGACGATAACATGAGTTAGAATCATAGCTGAACATTGAAACATGACAGAAGCTTTCAAAAATACGCATCTTTGGATTACCATCTGTTGTTGGAATACAAAGTGTAATATTATGTGTATTTGATGCACATTGTGCTCACGATACTAGGAATTCTACTTCTTATAATCGGCCATTACATTGCTTAACTAAGCTAAGATCTTTCTTTTCCCTTGTGTTAACCGAATCTAAATTTTAAGATCCTAATCATCTCTGACCGAATCATTTCTCATGCAGCTTCTTTCATAGAAATTGGTATCTTTTTAAACTAGTGTGTAAAATTTTAAGTGTTGTAGCTGTTTTCATGTTGTAGCATTTTTGTTATAATTTTCCGGCATACAATATGATTTTATACTATACATTTGCACTAGCACTTTTTGAGTTTGTTCCTGTAGCTTTAGTGTACTAGAGTGAAGCTGTAGATTATGGCTGTAGTAGGATTCATTCTACTTAAGTCATCTAAAAAAAATACATATATGAAAGAGACTTCTACAGCACTACACTTGGATAATTGAATGAATAGGCCTAATTCGTTAGCGAGTAATGAAACACATGTCCTTCTGTAATGAGTCAGTGGCTATGCCTGTAACTAAGTGTATGAACTCAAATATTAAATTAGGGGTCGCTGTGGCTCAGTGGTAGAGCTTTAACCTCTGGTGCTTGGGGTCCCGGGTTCGATCCCAGCCCCCGCCAAGTGAACCTTGTGGTGGAGAAACACCGTGTGCATGAATTTCCCCGGGATTTTCCCGTTTCCTCCCACATCCCCATTCCACCATTTCATTCATAATCACCGTCTCCTTTAGCCTAACCGGCATATCCGTGAACGTAAAACTTAAAGACTTCATTTCATTTCAAATATTAAATTTACATGAAAATTGAGATGGTATTTCGGCGATTTAAAGTAGGAAAACAACACTAAGAAAGACAATCTGCAATACAGTAAATCACTAAAGAAAACGGGCATATACTAACACAAAATCACCAACAGAATAGTAATGCAATAAATCAGCTAAACCTAATAGAAAAATCTGCTATTTGCATTAAATTGATTAATAAAGAGAGATCTCGTATAATTGTAAATGTTGTACGAAATATATTTAATTTTAATTATTCTGAGAATGAATAAGTAGGTACTATTCAATATGTGACAGAAGGATATGTTAGATGTACGTTGATAAACTGTTTATTAAGTGATGTAAAGGATAGTTTTAAAATTATTTCGCAGCCACAAACGAAAACAACTGCCTCATAACGGGACGTACAAAGCATTTCGAAATTTATTATTATGTCATATTTTGTTCTTATATAGTGAAAATGTCATAAAAGAGATCAGCAAGGAAGAATTGTTAAATTCATCAGAAGTATAATTTCACCTCATATATTCTGGTTATGTATACAAACAACAGTGGTGCCCCCCCTCATGTCCATGACGCACCCCCCTCAATTGCCTATCCGTAGGTGTTCCTCCATAAAAAAAATCTTTTCGATTAATATTTACACCCTCTCAAACATATTTATATAGATTTTTACCCCCCCCCAATATTTCAATGACGCAGTTTGCGTCATAGCCCCCCCTTGTGGGCACCCCTGCAAACAAAACGATTTTCTATTAAACAAATGTGCAAAGGAAAATATGTTTATGATTAGTTCGATCAACTTCAATTTCAAACAGAAATTCCTTTCCCTGAAAATTCATTTATCAAACATTAAATTCCAGGCGTTTCCAATCTTCGTCACCCAGAACTTGTTGATATTGTGAAGGAAGCTCTGTGTTTGTGCTGTCCCCCACATTAAAGACTGATAATGATTGATCTGTTATTGAATGATTGATTTTGTAAATATCAAATTTGTCAGCGAACAATTGTGTGGGTTGCCTATATGTGTGCGTACTGTTTGTTCTGTGGAATTTAGTGTATTCTGAAAAAGGACATAAAACTCTGCTATATTATGATTATTTGTTTATAATACGTTTTAAGAAACGAGCAACATGTGGACTGATTCTCTGAAAAAGTAGTAACTGATTGTTCAGTGTTTTGCTGAATCAGCATTTTGTAAATGTAATATGTTTTTATGTAATTGTCTTGCGTTTTGTAATAAATGTGTGAGAGACTCTTTCCTGACCCCTCCCACTACCGCAACTCCCGTGACGTCTGGGACTCGCTTCTAGGCTCACCTGTAATAGTCGCCAAGCCTTGGGCTCAAGCGTAAATAGGACCGGAGACTTCCGCTTTGGGGAGTTGATCTTAAGATTTGGAGGTTGCGGTGGAGGTTGCTATCGGAGCGGAGTGGCTGTTGGAGTTGGACTCCGAACTGGCTGATGGTTGTTGCATCTGTCAGTGGATGAGAGCCTGATTCACCAGAGGGAATTTCACCAACGATCCGAGACCAACGGACCACCGGAGCCATTCAGAGATCAAGGAGCCGAGCCTGTGGAGATCTGACTTGATCATCGAGAAGTATCAGCTTTTGGGCCCAGATGTAGTAAGGGTTTTCTATCAATTCCCTAACCTTCTTCCCATACCCAGTCTCTCTTTTATAAGAAATCCTTTTGCTAATTCTTTACTGGATAATTATGCCTTTTCTTCAGAGGATAGCCGTCCGATCTTAATACCTGTCTAGAGCTATAATCCCCATTTTTCTTCTGACGTCTAGTGTGTAACAGCTGCTTTTGCCAATTTTTCCTTCCTCTCACTCACCCTCTTCATGGTGGAGATGTGCTTTTCTAACTTTGCTAGTTCTCTTTTTGCAAGTTTTTAGTTGTTGTTTTCTAGCGTTTTTCTCTCCTTTCATGATTTTCTGTTTCTGAATTGGCCAATATCTGTTTTTTGAGCGGGTATTTCCGTGACAAATCTAGGCTGGATCTCTTGCGGGAGTGTAGTAGACGGACTCCGATCGAGACGAGTTATTGGGCGTATCTCTTGCAACAGACAGATGGTTTCACCAGAATGGAGGACGATTCGCTATTTTTTGTTGGGTCTAAGAGTAATTCACTACTTATGCAGCGAGGCATCTCTTTTGCGAGTCAATGCAAGGTTTATTGCGGAGGTATGGACGTTACCCCGAGCAGAACCTTGCTAAGGGCGTAGTGCTGTATGAGGAGGGTTTCACCCTATTGTGATTGCTCCTTTGGCATGTGGTCTTTTTTCGAGTGAAAAGTACTACTCAAGCGTTGAGGCCTGGTGGTCGAGTCCTCACATGGAGTTCGTTGCGGTTAGATGGAATTTCTGACCGATCCGGATTCCTCGTTTAGGGGCGAAGTATCGCTAGAGTCCGAGAGGTTCTCCTCAAGTGGAAAGTAGCTCACCTGTATGCCTTATTTCTCGAGCATGATGTTTGGGTTGTGGCTAAATATTCTTTTCAATACTTTTTGAAGTTTTGTTTTCCTGAGTGCTCCCAGATTTCTATCCTGTAAGTATATATATATATATATTAGATTATTAGAATTTTTAGTATTTATGTGATGTGTAGTTGTCTGCCCAAGTTTTTAAAGTTTTTGTGTCTATGTTGTTTTATTTATATGAGGAATTAGGTGTGCCAACTGAGGAAATTTTAGATCACAGTAATGCCGTTTATTTTGAACCTGAGTTTATCTCAAAAGTCTGCGAAGGTTACGCGTCAGTATTTGTATAATTTGTGTCAGCAGTTACTTGTGTCAGACACTTTTTCTGAGATTTCTGGTCTTCCTCGTCGTGTTCAAGCCTGAAAATTTTTGACATGGCGTCTGCAGGAAATATCGCAGGAGGTGAAGATCCTGTTCAATACACGAATTCGATCATTAGCCCTGAGCCACATTTGCACGTTTTGAGGAGGATGTTAAAGGATTTTTGCGGTAGTATGAAATTGTTGCTGAAGTGAATGAGTGGACTGGTGTACGGAAAAAGTTAATACTAGGGTCTCCCAGAATTTGTTGATATTTAACAACAACCTTTAAAATGTTCTCGATCATGCGATAGTTTTCGGGGATTGACAGATAGAAGTCTTACGGAAAACTGTTCAGATTTTAACGTTTCTTCAGTTTTTATCTCCTTGTGTAAAACTTTATAGCTCCACTGTAATAGATACAAATTTGAAATAAATAGCATTTTCCACATGATTTTCTGTGCTTTTATATTATCTTCATTTCAGTTGCAGTCCTTGCTTATCTGTTGGATAGCCCGTGATCTATTGATGCAGGTTGTCCCGGATCCAATGCCAGGTCCGCAAGGAGAAAATTTTTTCATTTAATCATCATTCACATTTGCTAATTGCCCGTTTCCGTGAGGCTGAAAGAGCATAATGGTGGAACGTTAAATAAAGAATCTTTTTATTTTTTCTAGCAATTCCTTTGGCATTATTCCCTTTCATTTTTATAACACCGCAGTAGCCTGTAATATGAAATACATACGTAATGAACGAACTATTGAGATGAAAACGTATCTCTCAGGCGTTCGAATATACAAGAGCAGTTCTGTACTCACATTCATTCTCCATAAGCTGTGATACTTATTGCTGGTAGACTTCTAAATTTTCTAATAATTATTATTATTGTCAGTTAGCGCGGGAAGTATCTAGTAGAGTTTCGCTTGAAGGAAGAATGTCTTTAAAATAGTTATAATTGTATTATCTGTCAGGAAAGTAAATGTACACCTATTTTTCGAGTCTGGCATTCCTGCGCTTCATCCGTGGAGAGTATGAGAATTAAATCAATCAAAGGTTTACTGAGGGGCAAGAAGAAAAGTCTAATCTGAATAAGACATTGCAGATTGGCACAAGCTGTGAGTATGAACAGTGCAAAGTGTAAAGCCGGAAACAGCAGCTAAACGTAGAAAGAAGAGTAAAAATTGTCGAAGTGGGAACAAAAAAACAAATACAACAAATACGCCGACAACTAAACATTCACCACGCCATGATCTTGGTGTAGTGGTTAAGATACTGGCTTACAAATACAAAAGACGTCAGTTTGAATCCCCAGCAAGGACATTTTCGAAAACTTTTGTTAATAATACATACAGTTCATGAGAGATCGTAAAAAAGGTCGTATTTAGTTTTTCGTAGCAATTATTATTGATAATATTTAGTACAGATAATGCTTTTTGTCTTTGCATATTGCTTTTATTCTTATCTTCATTTCAAAAAAGAAGAATATCCGAACAAATGCCACCAAAATTCCTCTTATTTTGAATGTAAACGCCATTTGCAATTAGTAAAGAATAAAAATTGAACGTTCCGACGTAGCTGCAATTGCGGAATCCGTTCCGGAATCCTCTTCTGAATTCCGGAGTTTAACTGAATTCCGTAATTTTCCGAAATCCGGAAAGTGAAAGTTCCGTTTCCGAAAAATGAATTTATTTTGGTTAATATGAATCGTGGCTGAAATAAGTCTTTGACCAGGTAATGGCGACTGCTTTGAAAGAAATGAAGAGTATGAGAATCCAATCTGTCATATCTGTAGTTTCATGTGGAGATAAAAGAAACTTGTGAATCAACGGTTTAAGAAAAACTCAAGTTATTAATATAAACTTTGCGGACATCATAAAAGAAATTTGAAATTCATTTTGAATCGAAGAAATATAACACATAAATTTGCAAGGGGAGACAAAGAACCTAACGTAACCAGACTAAGGCGAATCGTTTACCGCGTAGCGATCGCGGTTCAGTGGTCAAGGTGCTTGTGCAAATCCACGTCGCACTTTTTTTTTTACTTTAGGATTTTTGATGGCGATTGATCGGCGATAACATACGTTTTATTATATTCAGATATTAGAATACTCGGATGTTTCAATACTTGAACTATCAAATCTTCAGGATAATAATAAATTAATAATAATTATTATTATCTCGTAGAAGATTAAAAGCTAGGAACTAATTATCGCTCAAGTCATACCATTACAAGCAGAAACGTGACATTTGGAAAGAATATTTCTGTTTGGTTTAATGTTGCCCACGAGAAGAGGAATTTCTCGTCTCGTTTCTAAAACAAACAAAATAACATGAGAGTTAACATTTTACATTCGAGACGGGAACAGGCTAACTCAAAATTGTCGTCTCGCTTTGGAGATGAGAATCGAGACGAGACGAAAAGTATCGTAAACATTTCCCGTCTTGTCTCGATTCTCGAAATAGTGTAAGTCCATTCTTTAATTAACAATTGCTCTGTAGACTGAATCTCATAGGCTATTTCGTTTCATTGTATTTTAGAGCTCATTGGATTATGGTCTGTGTAGGTATTTTTGTAGCAAAGCTTTTATATTTACCTCTGCATATCCTAAAAATTTGTTTATTATATATCTTACTGTTGCGTGATATTCAGTTATTTTTATTACAGGTATTTTCCTTAAAACATACAGTAGAACACTTTCTACATGAAACTTCAGTGGAACGCTCTAGTTAAAAATTTTGGTAGTTGCAGAGTTGTGTGTTGAAGGTACGGAACCTTTTCCCCGTAATCTCTACTTTTAAGTAAGTTTTGCCAAATTTTGGGGCAAGTTAAAATTTTAATGTCATTATTATTATTATTATTATTATTATTATTATTATTATTATTATTATTATTATTATTACTTTATTATTATTATCAACACCGTGTATAATCTTTAAAAGATATGCAGTTTGTATATGAATAGTAAAAGCTAATTGACTGTCGCTCTCGGTCGTCGAGAAGTTTTCAGGAGGCAAGGACATCGGTCACTTTCTGGGTTTGAGTTCCGAAGGGGCAAGTATTCGGGCTAGAGCCAAAAATTGTTAAAAGTTATAGGCTTCAGCCAAACATGTTCAAAACAGCTGGGACCGGGTTTAGGCTTTCCAACGGCTCGGCTTACAGCTCATTCACTACCGAACCGAACCGAGAAGTGAGCCGAGCCAACAGCTCACCCAACCGAGCTGATTTGAGCCATCGGCTTAGTTGAGCTGAGTCGAACCGGTTCACATGAGCCGAGTAGGTGACCAATCCCTACCGAGAAAGCTCGAGCCATCGCCTCAATTGAGCTGAGTCGATGGCTCGTTCCAACTGAGCCGGCTCAGGTCATCGGCTCAATTGGGCCAAGCCGGCGGCTTATCCCAACCTAGCCGACTCGAGCTGTTCGCTCAGTTGATACGAGCCGAGCCGGTTGATATCACTACCCGGGTTGGTCTTCTGCTTGGGTTCAAGAATTCGACCGTGCAGGTCTCAGCCCTGATTTTAAGAACTACAGTATATACTTATATTGGTGATTACGACATTTGAGGCTGTCTCGTAATAATAATAAAACAACTCTTGTCCTCTCGTTATCTAGACGAGACGAGATGCACTAAAATTGTCCCACGAGATGCACTAAAATTACGAGATGAGATGCACTCCTGTCGTGAGCAACGCTAAAAGTATTCCATATTACTGCTTACATTTCTCATGGCTTTCGCTTTCCAGTTTAATCAGGCCATTATTTCCAAACGAGCTAAAACGAGCTGAACGAGCGAGCGAGCCATTATCAAACTCGACTCAACTCGAAACTCGACCTCGAAAACAGCGACTTGGCTCGGAACTCAACTCAAGAAAATTACTTTTGACTCGACTTGAATTGAACCCGAGTCCAGTCGAATTTTGGCTCGACTCGTGCTTATCCCTATTCGTATTTGTATTTTATGTTTGCACTTCAACAATTTCTACTCTTTTTTCTCCGTTTACCTGCTGTTTCTGGATTTCTCTTTCGATGTCGTCCTTTATTTACACCATGCACTATTCTTATTCCCAGCTTGTGACCCGCTTCAATGTTTTATTCAGTTTAGGCTTTTCTCCGTACCTTGACTACACATGCGATTGATTTAATTCTCACTTTCCGCGCAGGACCGATGAAAAATTATTATTATTATTATTATTATTATTATTATTATTATTATTATTATTATTATTATTATTATACTATTGAACTTGCGTGGCGCAATTACTGTATAAAACGATATCATTTCTGAAATTTTACTCCATTGTATGTTATTTAGTTTATTAATTGGCACTAAATTGTCTCCAGATCATCGAATAAATTAACTTCGGCATGCACTTTGATGAAAATATCATTACAGGAATATTACCGGTTCGTTCCAAATATCAGGACTGAACTTAGCAATATTTAGCTTATGATGTTGCATGAGAAGATAATGTAGGGGTGAAGTGCTGGACTTGTGAGTAATACAGCTAATCAATATAGCTTCAAATCCTTTTCAAGTTATTTTATTTTCAAAGCAATCGTGAAGAATCAAAGAGTGACTTCTCATACTAAATGAGCAATCCTTAAGAAAGTGGACACTTGTATCATGATAGAGACGATTAAGCATGTCAATTGGGAGAGGGCAAGGAAATTACTAGGACATTCGAAACACTTCGTTCATCTGCAGCATGCACTTTTTAATTTATCGTTCTAAGGAAAAAACACTACACCATTTGGTATTGTTAAACTAACTTTGACTACCGCAATCGGTGGAATATGATGGTCTCTGTAATAGGCACATTTCTGAAGAAGTTTGCCTATTGTAGAGACTCACATGTGTGAAATTCGGAAAAAATTCGTTTTATCGATCACCGCCCTCTGCTTCATACCCCTGATTAGATATACTTGCCTCCTCATTTTCATTGAATCACTTCTCTAATAAATGTCAGTGGAACTTTTACCAAGTTTTCACTTAACATCTAAAACGGGTAATACGCTCTCTTTTACCACCTCTCACGTGCTGTATGCATTATTAAAAAATCATTCTACTTGTAGTGGATTCGAACTTACGTCCATTGTATTTTCAATCTAGCGTATTAGCCATTACATTCCTGCGCTCTAAGCATCTAGAATATGAGAATTAAATCAATACAGAGAAAGCGGAGAAAAAGGAAGTAGAAATTGCCGAAGTGAGAACATAAAATACAAATGTGAACGTATATTACAACAACTAAACGTTTACCAAGCAACGATCTTCGTATAGAAGGTAAAAGCTGGGGGGGGGGGGGCGTTCCCTGAATTTAGACTATGATAAAATATATCATGACCTTACTATAAATTTTCAAAACTATATAAATAATAGCTTAAATTATTTTCGTCAATCTGAAAGTGGGGCCCTAGACCCCCGCCCCGAGCTAGATCCGCCACAGCACATGACGAAACACAGGCTTTTTCTCGCCTCTCTAAGACGAGACATTTTCACATGACGAGACGAAACAGGCAACCATGTTGTGTCTAGCGCATCATAACCATTTCTTTTAAAAAAATTTGTTTTCATCTCATTATCAAGTTATTTCTCGAAATCCGTCCTCGGATCATCATCTTTTCATTGACTGTCATTGTTTCATTCACTAACTTGTGTTCATAATTGTATTTTTTTAAAAAAAATCATTCTATTTTCTACGGTTTTCATTCCACGGTCAGTCTACGGTTTTCGTTCTACTACTTGTGAAGTGGAATTAACATATGATAGGTTATAATGGTGTTGTGAATGTTTGTTATGTGTCTAATTGTTTGAAACCAGTGTATATTAGATAATTGATATTATGTGGGGTTAATTGCATTCATCTATTACTACTTAACTGTCTATGTATGGTATATCTATAAGTGTAGTGTTCTACGTTTCCCTTCGTAGAATAAAGTTGTTTGAAGACTCTGGATTAAGTGTAATGGAATTGTATAATAGTCTAGGCATGTAACTTTCATGGGGAAATGGAAGTTAAAACTACAGCATGAAGTGTGGAAAGAGGGATCTTTCTTTTTTTTTCTCTTGAAATGTCTGTAATGCATTGCTTGTTCCGTTCACTGTATCGCTATCTGTCCTCGCTGCTTCCTTCAGGCGTTATTCAGCGTACCTCCATGGCTAGCCTCTGCATAGCAAAACTCACGAGTGTAATATGCATGATTCACTGTGTAACGCAGTGTTGCAATAACTTCGCTTTGTCGTTAACAAATATAGTGCTTTTGCTGTCTTGAATATCAATAAAACTGGTTGTGGAAAAAATAACTGAATACGAATCTGCTAAAAGTCTACTTATATAGTTTAATATTGTAGTCTCAATATGGTCCCTCATCCCAAAACTTATGATTGTTTCCACAGGACACATTTGGGGAGATGGGGTGTTGTGTAGGTCACAATATTTTGGCATTCGGGATATTAGTGATATGTTGTTCGGATCTTGGAGCCTTAGGTGATAACACTTGCAATTATTACTTTGCTGTTTTATGGCTGTTTGTATTCGGCATTCTTATTATGTAAGCGTCTATTTGTCATCTCGTTGATTTGAATGGAAGCACCACACTCTCAGTTCCGGGAGCATTTCTCTCTTTCTTTCGCTCTCTCTCTCTCTCTCTACAATACGCACATTTCTGAAGAAATTTGCCTATCGTACAGACTCACATGGGCGAAATTCAGGAAAATTTCCAGTTTTTCCGGTCACCACCCTCTGATACAACCCCTGATTTAATATACTTGCTTCCTCATTTTCATTGTCTCACTCTAATAAATTTCACCGAAATTTTTAACTTGTTTTCACTTAATATATTTAACGGGTAATACGCTCTCGTTTACCACCTTTCATATGCTGTATGCATTACTTAAAAAAAAAACATAAAAAATATACTACTTGGAGCAGATTCGAACCGCCGTTCTTTGTAATCTAGCGCCTTAACCACTACACCAAGATCGTTGCTTGGTGAATGCTTAGTTGGTGGCATAAGGGTTGTATTTGTATTTTATTTTCCCACTTCGACAATTTTTACTCTTTTTTTCTCCATTTAGCAGCTGTTTCTGGCTTTCTCTTTCGGTGTTGCCCTTTATTTACATTACGCACTATTCGTATTTACAGCTTGTACCCCTGTGCAATGTCTTATTCAGATTAGACTTTTCTTGTCCCTCAGTAAACATTTGATTGATTTAATTCTCATACTCTCCATAGATGGAGCGCAGGAATCCCAAACTCAAAAATCAGGTGTACATTTACTTTCCTGACATCATACAAATCATATATTGCGCGAGACGCAGTATCCAATGTGTTAATGTTTATGTTTGCGTTGCTGATCCTACTAGTATCTTGAAGTAGTTTTATAATCCACAGAATTAGCAATATTAACTAACAAGATCTATTGTGCTTTTTGCAGATTTCAACTTAAGAACCTGCCAACTTGTAACCGAATTGCTTCGGAAAGTATTAATGTAAGTTTAGAAGGAAGTAGTGTGGAGATGAAATAAAAGGAGTTTAAGTATTGGAACTTAGTTTTGTTTTAGCAAAATGTTTGTTCTTAAAGAAGCTATTGTTTTGTGTGAGCGATTGCCTCCTGTTTTAAGCGAGCCGGGAGCCAACATAAAAATAAAGACTTCGAATCACAGTGTGCTGAAATGTGAGATAAATTACAAAGAACATCTATTTTCTGTTTCTGAACACATTAAAGAATTTGGGAATGTATATACTAAAGATAAATTTCACTTTAAATTAGAAAAGCCGTCAGTTCCTAACTGCCAGGACGAAATAAATAACATTTTGACTTTGCAAGGAGATAAACTAAAGAGTGAAAACATTTCTAATGGAAAAGAAATTGTTCCCTCAAATAGTGATGAGAAGTATTACCCCAGCAGAAAAAAGGCGATGATTGATAATAAACTATTAAATAAATATACATATTTACTAAATGAAAATTGTAAAGACATTTCCGGTAAAGCTGGTGGAACGAACACATCATTGGAATACAAGTATACTGTTTCATCGATCAAGAAAGAGCCATTGAAGCTTGAAATATTCCCTAAAATATCAGTAGTTGATAATTTCGGAAAGAGTGCAGATAAGGTTTTAGCAGACAAGAAATTCAGCACTAAGGAAATTAAAACTGTACATCACACAAAGTTTTCAAATGAAAGGTATGGTTATACTTATTTCAAAACTAAAATTAATATTAAGTTATATCATTGATAACAATAATAGTAACTTTAAAATTTATACTACTTGTAAAGTAGAATGTAGCTATCCTCTGATTTAATCGCACATAATACAAAGAAAATGCGAAAGTATAATTATATTGTATTTAGAAAACAGAAAAAGAGAAAACAATTCTTATTTTTAAACAAAACGAAATATTTGCTTATTGATATATAAGGTAAAATGGATGAAATTTTGCAAACTGTAATTGTGGAATACTCTTGATTTACGTGGATGAGGAACTACTTGAAAGCTTGCTATTTATTGTGGAACCTTTTCTTAAAAACAAATGAGGTGCGTGAATTACGGAAGAGATAAATTCAATACAGAGATACAAGGAATAAATTAGTCCGATGTGAATTAAGTGTTATGTATATTTGAATCAGTTTTTTTTGAGTAATTAGGTTAATCATAGTTAGCCATTAATGACTGACTTAATGTCATGTTCTCCGATAAATAGTGTCATGTGTTTAGATAATTAGAAGGGAAGTATTTAAATTACAACGGATAATAATATGGTTTGGTAGGTCTTCGTCATTATATTTGATGGTTAAGGATAAGTCTTTGGTGCATTGGGTTTATAATATGATTATTTTAAAACCTAGTCCCTCGGCCTGTCCTTTAACGGAAGAAATAGAGAAAGTTTATAGGGGATGATTCTGATGAAAATACTGCAAGAGTACTGTACATAAATTACTGTTTCAGGAACTGACCACTAGTTGACAGTCTCTTTATATGAGTGGAACCGTATGTGCTTCTTGTTTCTTATGTGCTCATATGCGATTGCTTGTTCTAATCTTTCGTTGTGTGTTTATCATGTTTTCAAGAGAAGTAATAAAACATAAATGTGTCAATGTAAGCGAGCGAAATCATAAAGCTGATTACGAAGTTAGAACTGTGTAAATTGAGCGTTCAAGGAAAAAGCTAAGGAGAAAGAAAGAAGACATTTCCATTATACATTGGGCGTAATATAATATCTTCGTGAAAATTACGTTCTGTGGTAGCCTACATACATATGAGGTTGATCCTCTGACGGAGTTAGAAAAGGTTGTATACAGTGTAACCCGAAAGTAATGGAGAAAATAAAACCTCAAATTCCTGGCATCACAACAAACAAAAGTATTTATACGGCATATACTCCAGAAGTGGACAAGAGAGGAGCTGAAAGGTCTGAAAGTGGGAAAAGGAACTTCAGATCTACCTACCGGAATAATGATAGGAGCTAGAAAGGGGGCTTAGAAATACATAAAAATCGTAACGGCCTTATCTGTTAAACGCATGTTATATGACTACATAGACCACTGAACATGGTTGCGCAATCTCCAGGGGGAATGGAAAGAGTTATACCACGTAGAAACTTGCAGAGAGAGGGTAGAGACGAGAACAAGTCAAACTACTCGTGTAATATTATGCAATATCACGCATGATACATAACGACGTACTGTACTTGTAATATAGTATCTAGCAGAGTAGCACTACAAACTTCTAAGTCATACGTAGTAACAATAAATGTACCTAGAGAATTTGTCAAAAGTGCTGTCCTCCTACATCAATGCAACCTGCTAATCATCACTGGAATAAGATTCGAATGAGTTTTATCAGTCGACGTGTTTGTAAGTTTTACATGCATATTAAATGCGGTTTTGTAAGTCGGCAAGTGTGTGAATAGAAGACCTGCTTTGTCAAGTATGCCATTTCTTATTTATATATTTATATATATATACATATTTTTCTCGTATCTTTTAGGTATTGTCTTTTTCCTTTGTTTCTCTCCTTTTTTCGCCCTTTCTTCCCTTCTCGATTTCTTTCTTCATTTTGTCTATTTCTTTCATTCTTTCTTTCGAGCTCATTCGTGGCTAAGCGGTTAGCAAATGAAAATTTAATTTTAGAGTTTTACGTCCTACGTTTATGCCGGTAAGGCTAAAGGAAACGGTGATGATGAGGAATGAAACGGTGGAATGAAGTAAGTGGGAGAAAACGGAAGAACCCCGAGAAAACCCACGCACAAGGAGTTTGTCCACTACATAGTTCACTTGGCAGGAGCAGTGTTTGAACCTGGGACCTCATGTACCAGAGGTGAACGCTCTACCACTTGGCAACCGCGGCCCCTTAAGCGGTTAGCGTACGCGGCTTTGTCGTAGGAGACCCGGGTTCGATTCCTGGCGGGAGCTCATGTTCGGATTCCATATTGATTAGTAGGTCCCGTCCCATATAGCTTCGCTGCTGGAAGGAACGTTAAAATCAAATCAACGACTCAAAACTTTCTTTCGCTGTTACTGTTATTCTTTCTTTTTCCCACTTTGTCTTTTCTCTTTATTTTTCTTCTCGCTCTTATTGCGAGGTGATTAGTTTTGCTGAACTGAATGTTTTCTATAAATTTTGAATTTCCCCATGATAATTCTCTTGGATATACTCTTCACCTTTAAAGTATCCTTTAATTCCCACACTGTGCCTGAGGTTCTTACAATGATGCTAGGTGCGCTTTGTTTTGACCGCCATTTTCTCGTCATCCATGAATCACAACTTCGAACTGTATTTTGTCCATCTTCATTAAACCGTTGCATTACACGCAGTGGAAATTAATTCCAGTAATTCCCAGACAATGTTTCGGGAATGTCTTGCACACTAATGTCAAACATTTGAACATGCGTTTAACAAGTCTAACTGATACATTTTCGTGTATTTCTGTTTCGAACTACTAGCTACTATCATTAGTCCGGTAGTCAGGTGTGAAGATCCTTTTCCCAACATTCGAAGGGTTCTAGCTGCGCACCTATCTAGTTCCGGATTATATGTCATATAAAGTTTTTATTTGTTCTGGTGCATCGAATCCGTAGTTTCATTTTTGGCCATTACTTTAGGGACAGCCTAAAATTAGTGTGGGTTCAGTAAAATATTTTTGTGACTATAGTAACTTCTCCTAGAATATAAAATGCGTCTCAGGGTCTCCGTAGGCATATCGGTGTTTAACCCTCTATTAGTCGGTTGTGAGCACCGTACTTTGTAAAAATAATAATTTAAGTTATTGTAGTGGTCTAAATTTGGTAATTTCGGTACATGTTTTGCACAATATATGGTTCTTACGTTAAAATATCACAGTAATGAATCCTGCTTGAAGATTTGCTAAAACGTACGGACAAATATCTCCATATTATCAACTTTTACTTGTTCTCGCGTTGCTCAATATTTTAAGGAAAAAAAACAGAAAATGATTCTCCGGAAATCATTAATTTTTCTAAAATGTAATTGCTAACGTAAACCACAGATAACAGAAGTACATTCTGAATACAAAACACAACAGTACGAGTTCTCCAAACTTCAGTATGTTACACGATTTCCACGAATTAATTTCAGCATTTCATCAATAATCAGACTTTAATTGTAAAAATATATTGACGCTTCCCCTCCTCTTCCATCACTGCACAAACTCGTCAAATACCTTCGGAATAGGGGTCAGACTTCACTTTAGTAATATCTACTACGGAGGAAGTTTTCTTTTATATATATATAATAGTGCATCAAATATTTTACATTTATATCGTACAAGAACATCAAGGGTTATACCTCTCTCTAAATATTTTTATCACAATCAGCAATTTCAAAGACTCTTTTTCAGTTCAATCAAAGAAGATACTGAATTAACAAAACGAAATTGAATGAGGAAAATGATAACAGTTGTTTAAAGTGCGGAATACATCTTTGTTATTTGAATTTTGCGCCCTGAAGCGATAGTTGGTCTGAGGAGGATGTGCGTAGGCACATTCGAGAGGGTAGCTCCACCTGCATTAGTTGGCATCATTTATTAGACGGAGGAGGAACGCTCGTACGCTGTCGAGGCAAACTTTTTTCTAACGGTCGCTTAATCATCATTACATAACGTGCATTCCGTACCCATTTCAATGTTATGCCTGTAGTTTTGTTCTAGCCAAGAGCCGATTGTTTCTTTTTAAACAACCTAAGGGAAACTGGCGATGTGAAGGAAAATCTTGGTTTCTACGAACAGCAAGGTTACACTAAAGCACTAGCATTGTAAAGCTGTCACTTTTGTGATCCCCTCAACGCTCTGCTAGCATTTATGCAGCTGCTGCTGGGCTGTGTACTCGTTCGGTGAGGCGAAACCGTCATGAAAAACTAAAGTTTCATCCCTACAAATTGGCCGTTTCGCCGCTGGAACTTAATCCACAAGATTTTGTTCCTCGAGAAAATGCAGCATGGTCGCCTAAATTAGCCCCCTGCGACTATTTTTTATGAGACTATCTAAAATCACTTTTCTTTGGCGACGATCTTAGGACCTTGCTTCTCATGAAGAACAACTCTCTCCAAGCTGTCTGCAACATACATGTCGATACGCGGAAAAGAGCTAAACTAAACTTCAGAGTTAAAGCAGTGTGTTAAGAATAATCGACGGCATCAGTCTGATACCATCTTTAAAACAGTGTAAACATAAAATTTAAATATTTCACTCGATGCTCTATTTGTTCATTGTGCTTGCTGGGAGAAAAGGAAAAATAAAATTTTTAACAGTAAGACAATTCTACGTGAGTTGGTAAAATGTGACTTTAAAAGTTCAAATTTTATGCAACACTAATTAATGCATCTGAATCCAAAAGTGTAATAACTCTTTAGCAAATGCTATTTGAATCTATTAAGCGGTAGAAATATAAATTTTAGCAAGAAGTTTTCTCTGTAATGAAAAGCAAGGAATTGGGGGCGAAGAGCCCAAGCAAAACTCAAACGCTCGATTCGGTACTCTTTAAATCAGATTTCTAATGCTTGTTACAAGTTAATCACATCATCATGTACAACTTGATGATTAATTTTGTTTTCTTCATTTAAAATGTTCAGTTTGAGGATTTACACAATGTTTAAGACGTAGTAAAGTACATTCAAATAAAAGAAATAACATTCAAAGAAAGTTGAAAACAAAACAATGCTTAACAATATAGCTGTGTTTGACTTTTGATGTGTGAACATATCAATATTTATATATGTATTTTTCATGTTCAGTATTTTCTGAAAATTGTATAGATGTATGTACTGGCTAGTGCAGCAATCATGTCAAAGGAACGACAAGTACACTGCATTTTCCGAGTGGTTACCGAAAACAGACTTGGTGAAAGGTTATTTAAACAGTTTTAAAATAGAAGGAATCAGTTTCAACTGAGACATACAATTTATTATAACAAATAGCTTCAAAGAATAGCATATAAATTTAACAATGAGAAAATCGATTCCTGGTGAAATTGCTCCGCAATCACGGTTTAATGTCGTTCTAAGTAATTTAACTTTCTTTGACAAATTCATTCAAAGTCCATTAATTTCTGTTCAATTTAGAGGTTATGTTCAATGTAATTCCAAATATTTTACCAAATCTAATGTTATTAATTACATGCACTATAGATCTAATAGGAGTCGGGGCCATTCCCAAGTGGGTGACCAATACTCACCTTAAAGTTGACCAAAAATATGGAAGAATAAAAAAAGAGATTTAAATTTAGAATTTGTGAATATTAATCACTCACTTACAATGCTCCCGTTTCCTTATTCAAACCACTGATACACTTCGTTTAACTTCTCATAATCACGACACTATTTCGAAACAATTTCACTACCACAAAATTTTACATGTTGACTTCGTGTATTACCTTTGCTTACTACATGGTTCGATAGGTCAATCTCTACCACGAAACTTAGTAGGTGGCAGCACATGAACTATTCGCAATGTTTACCAATGTTTCCATCTCTTAATCGGAATCACAATCGCTGACCTTTTTTTTCATTATGCTTCATATTAAGTTCCTCCCCTCTGGGAAGTTTTACTTCTTTACAATGGTTTAACGAAATGAAAAGAAAAAAATATATTATTCACTGTAGATGTCAAATCACTGCATGCAGAAATAAGAATGGTTCGACTCACCAAGAGTAGTCCAACAACTTCCAGATATTACACGATTACCCATGTCCGGACGTCCTATCTTAAGTCCCAGAAGTAGATGATCACAACAAGATGAGATCTTCTTCCTTATCCACCACAGATTGACTGGCAGTACCCATGAGATGACAGGAGTGGAAAACATAACTCGCCTTCGTGTTGACAAAATCGCCTTTTCTCTTCCAAGCAGTAGATTCAAGGTAATCAGTTGTCTCAGACGCAAACACAAACATTGTGGATCCACATAATTCTGTACCTGCAGAATTGTAAAAATACACAACAGTACATTTCTTACAGAAACATTACATAAACTACACACACATATATATACAATTTACATTATCTTGGAAATGAACAATTTCTTTTTTTTCTTTAGTTGTCATTATTATTACTAATGTTTGCAACACTGTTTACATTCCTTGGAGGCAAGTACTTCTTTATAAATTGAACATGTCGTTTCAACTTTACATCAGGATTACTAACTCAACCCACGCAGTATTGGGTGTTACATAGATCAAAATTTTGAATGGACCAGAATATTTAGTATTAAACTTGGCATAATATTTCTTATCCAAGAATGATTTTAACATTTTCTTTACAAGCACTAGTTTTCCAACAGGCAAATTACTAGGTACATGTTTTTTATTATAAGCTTGTTGTCTCCTTTTCCAAGTTTTCTCGATGTTACCTACTACAGTATCATTAATGTCTTCTTTATTTTGTGATTTCTCTATTATACCCAAATCTAAAATCCAGTTAACATCTAATGGATTGAACATTTTCCGACCAAGATACAACTCACTCGGAATTTTCTGAGTTTCACTATTTTCAGTTATATTCAAAGTATATTGGATTTGATAAAGATAGTTAGCCCATTTCGTATGATTCTTATTAATATAAGCTCGTAGTATCCCTTTAATCGTCTTATTCATACGCTCTGTTCTGTTCGAAGACATTGAATAAGGTGAACTACAGATATTCTTAATACCTAAGCTAAACAAATATTGTTTGAAGTACTCACTAGAGAAGTATGACGCATTATCGTGCAGAAGCGAAATCGGATACCCATAAGTGAGAAAGATCTTAGTTAATTTAGAACAAATTAATTTAGAATTCAAAGATCTTAAAGGTTCTATTATTACAAATCGACTATAACTATCTGTCAAAACCATAATATATTTAAATCCATTACTAATAGGCAAAGCTCCCATACAATCTAAGTGTAGGACATTATTTGGGTATCGCTGCTCCTTAGAATAATAAGTACCATACGGTTTCCGATTAAATTCTTGGCTCTCTTGACAAATTCTACATCGTCTCACGAAATCACTAATTTCAGCATACATCTTATCCCATGTAAACCTAGATGCTACCTTAGAGATAGTTTTCTGGATCCCACTGTGACATCCCCCTACTAATTCTTCGCGCCAGTACGTTATAACAGAATAGCGCAAAGAATGGGGAATTACTGCACGTAAACCACCATATTTCTTACCATTGGTTCTTTTTAACAGTACACCTTTTTTCAATATGTAAGGATCCTTATTTTCCTTTCTCTCTAAAGCTAAAATTATCTCTTTTAACTGAGGATCTTCTCTTTGATGTTCAGCCAGTGGTTTATTAAAAATGAAGTGACTCCAGAAATTTACAAAAGAAAGATGGACCTTCTGTTCGTTAATAGTATTAATCTCTACTATGTCACTGTTGGGTGGAGTAAGGTCTACATAATTATACATACGACTGATGTAATCTGTGAGATGGTTTTTGAATGAGCGCAGGTAAATTATATCGAAAGAGTACTTACGTATTTTCTCTATTGAAGAACCATACTTCTTTTGCCTCTTATGATTTCTTAATATCCAAGATAAACTAGCATTGCCAGTATAAATTGTGAATTTCTTTTGTAAGTAAATATCGAACTTATCTAAAGGTTAAACTAAACTCTTCATTTCAAGATCGAAAATACTCTTAGACCAATCACTAGGTGGAATCATTTTCGAAAAGAAATATACAGAACGAAGACGCCCTTCATCATCATACTGACTTAAGATAGCGCTATAGGCTCGACTACTACTATCTATGTGGATTACAAAAGGACCAGAGAAGTCTGGAACTTTCAATACTACATGATTAATAATTGCCTCCTTTATTTGATCTAATATCTCATCTTCTTCTTTTCCCCAACGAAATGGTATTTTATTTTAAGGCATGTAAAGGACCTATTAGTTCACCATAATCTTTCACAAATTTTAAATAATATGACAAGAAACCAATCATCTTACTCAACGCTCTACGATTCTTAGGACGTGGTAGATTTTTAATTATCTGAACTCGGTCATCATTGATCATCATATATCCACCTGAAAATATATAACCTAAAAATGTTATTTTATTTTTACATAGTTTAGTTTTTCTTTTAGAAATAGTGATACCCCATTTTCGTAACCTCTGCAAAACTAGCTCTAATATTTCTTTATGCTTTTCAATAGTATCAGTATGAATAATAATATCATCACAAAATATATCTAAATAGTCTCCTAAGAGATTCCTAAAGATTTTATTCATGATACTAGAAAGAATATTCGGCGATTTTATGAAGCCCATCGGCATTTTCAAATATCTTAACCTAGTTGGAATAGCAAAAGTAGTATATTGCCTAGAGTTTTCATCTAACATTAATTGGTGAAATACCCCCTTGGCATCGACGACACTGTAAATCTTATGTTTACCTATATTGGCAATAGTAGCTTCAGCATTAGGAGCTGGAAATCCAGTTACAAGCACTTTTGAATTAATATTAAAATAATTTACCACAAGCCGCTTGGTTCCGTCGCGATTATTAACGAGGAAGCACGGAGAAATATAGGCAGAACTGGAAACTTCCTCAATTACCTTTTTCTTAATGAATTCATCCAATTATTCATCTAATTCACGCAACTTATGACGTGGCATCGGATAAGGTTGGGTTATACTCGGACTTAAATCATTCATTTTAATTTCATAAACAAAGTCTTTAACAGTTCCTAGTTCTTCATTTATAACGTCCTTATATTTGTCTAACACGTTCTCAACATATGGTATTAAATCGTCAAAAAAAATATTTTCATGAAGGTTTACTGTACCTGTATTTTCTTCCTCCGGATAAATATCATGGATGGTAGGATTGGAAATTGGTACTCCAGCTGGAACGTCTTGATACTGTTCACCTCCTCTAGCATCATGGTTCTGAATTACAGCGGAAGATCGCTGGCTAGTCCCTGGTTTCGGTTGCTGGGCTTTGGACTCCTCCTTATAAAAATTCCGCTTGGCCCTTCTGCGCTGGGTATGGAAACACTGCCGGGCTGACCGGCCGCTGTTCCGTGAATCAGCTGATCGAAGTTGACAAGTGGTTGACGGCTGAAACGTTCGCTGACTAGGTCTGGGTTTCCCCGCTTCCCCTGCGTCAAGATCGTGCGGCGACACAGAGTTCTGAGGACCAGACCTAAAGCGATAAATTTGTGGGCATAGATCACTGGATTCACAACTAGTTTGTTTCCATTCAGTTAATTTTACGGTTAAATTATTATCCGTAAAGTTCAACTCACGATTTCGAATGTTTATATTAACGTTATATTTTTGTATGAAATCAAGTCCCACTAGCAGTTTTAAAGATGGATGTTGAATCACCGAAAACCAGTTAACAAACTTAACACCATTTATAAAGTATACTAGTTCCACTTGTTTCGAGATTTTAATAGGTTCAGAATTCATGGCTGAGAGGGTAAAGTTCACTACTCTAGTTTTTGGACGGCACCTACGTTCAATCCTGGCCAACACTTGTTCTTCAACTAAGAACAGACTACTTCCAGAGTCAATAATACAGGGATATAGTTCTCGACAAAGCGAAACAGGCATTTGTAATAAGGAGGGAGGTTGTTCCTCACTAACATATTATGTTTTCTCTCCACGAATATTTATTTTATTATAACGACACATTTTCAAAAAATGATTATTAAGACCACATGAATTACATTTACTGAAATTATTCCTCTGCCTATTTTTCTCATTAACAGAACCAAGGGGCTTTACATTCTGATTTTGCTTTTGTGTAATAAATTTATAATCCAACCGGTAACGCCGATTCATTTCGTAACTTTCTGCAAATGCAACTAATTCCTTCTCAGTATGGGGAACTTGAGTAATTAACATTAAATCCCTTATTTCAGGTGGTACAAGGTTAGCAATAGTTTTAGTTAATTCATCTTCCGACATTTTCATATCAAAAATGAATACGCTTAATTTTTCCTTAATAAAATCTACCAGAGATTCCTCTACTTGCCTTATTCTATACAACGTTATTTTCAAGAATTCCATTTTAACTAGCGGAGTAACAAATCTTTCTAGAAATGCAACTATAATTCTTTCCCAGTCAGTGGTGATATTTAATAACCGCTGCATTTCCTTGAATGCTGGGCCTGTACATTTACTCAAAGAGGCTACTAACAAGGCTTCTATACAAGTATCGAGTTGGGCTTGTAACAAGTCAAATTTTAATAGAAATTTACATACGTCAAAGCCATTACTTCCATCTATTTCAGGTAACTTACTAACTTGCTTTTCTATAGCTTTATACATGTTATCATCCAGTAGCTTATCGAAATTACGTTTTATTGCTGGTCTAACAGCCGGCTTTGACACGCGATGTGGAGGAAGAACAACACCTGCGAACTCAAGCGAGGAATTTTCATCGTTTACTCGCCCGTGTCCGCAAGCATTCACTCTTTCCCCTTTGCCAAGGTCAACTAAGAGAGAATTACCTTTGCCATTCTCACCCGTTGAAAAACACTCAAGAAGGTTTTGTGACATCTTTTTTCCAGGTTTAAATCCAAAAGCTATAATTTCTAATACTAAGCCTAAATACCTTCTCGCTATTTTCACTTATTATTATTCTTTCAATTAATGACTTGCCATTCATTCGTATTTTCGTTCTCAGGTTCAATTCCAAAATAATATACATATACCTTTCTTTCTAGCCCAAGTCTTAATATTTCCAGGTAGTAAGCAAAGGTAACTAATTATAATATGCAGCAATCATGTCAAAGGAACAAGTACACTGCATTTTTCGAGTGGTTGCGGAAAACAGACTTGGTGAAAGGTTATTTAAACAGTTTTAAAATAGAAGGAATCAGTTTCAACAGAGACATACAAGTTATTATAACAAATAACTTCAAAGAATAACATATAAATTTAACAATGAGAAAACCGATTCCTGGTAAAATTGCTCCGCAATCGCGGTTTAATGTCGTTCTAAGTAATTTAACTTTCTTTGACAAATTCATTCAAAGTCCATTAATTTCTGTTCAATTTAGAGGTTATTATGTTCAATGTAATTCCAAATATTTTACCAAATCTAATGTTATTAATTACATGCACTATAGATCTAATAGGAGACGGGGCCATTCCCAAGTGGGTGACCAATACTCACCTTAAAGTTGACCAAAAATATGGAAGAATAAAAAAAGAGATTTAAATTTAGAATTTGTGAAAATTAATCACTCACTTACAATGCTCCCGTTTCCTTATACAAACCACTGATACACTTCGTTTAACTTCTCATAATCACGACACTATTTCGAAACAATTTCACTACCACAAAATTTTACATGTTGACTTCGTGTATTACCTTTGCTTACTACATGGTTCGATAGGTCAATTTCTACCACGAAACTTAGTAGGTGGTAGCACATGAACTATTCGCAATGTTCACCAATGTTTCCATCTCTTAATAGGAATCACAATCGCTGACCTTTCTTTTCATTATGCTTCACTAGAAGAATTAAAATGTAAGTTACAAATTGAGTCCTTAGTTGGTTTTCACCACTACAAATATATTGAAAAGTTTGAATATTTTTCCACCATAGAGGATATATGTCTTTTCCAGGAAATTTTATAGTTTGATTTGAAAAGAATTTTCGTTTGAATATCTTTGTTAGTGGTATTCAATATTTACTATATTAAATATATGAATGGTTGAATATACTGTTCTAGGTTATTAAATCAGTTTTCCTATACTTTTATGGATTTACAAAATACTTGTTTCAAATAGCATCAAAATATAGATGTAAATTCTCTCATTTCCTAGTTTGTTCTAAAACAATCAGCATTCTGATTTAGCATTGAGTGATTTTCTGCGTTGTCATTAATATCAATATCATTTTATACGTTTCAAATGATGTACAATAAATCTTTTGAAAGTTCTTTCTTCTAGTTAGCTAATAAGAAAAACACGTACACTTTCGTTCGAAACATCTGAGAATATAACATACTCTGGCAAAGAAATTTTGATATTTAGGCTTAAGAGAATGGTCGAGATTTCTCCATGATTCCCATTCATCTGATTTTATTCGACCTACGAATTAATTAAAGTATAAACGAATTCAGGCAAATCTAGGTGCTTTGTCCTTTTTCTGAAGCAAGACCGTTTTCATATTTGCACTATAAATTTCATTTAAGCATCATCCAAAGGCCTTTGCCACATTTTCTAATAAAAAATATTAAATACTTGTTCGTATTAGTAAAATTGTATTGCATTCAAGATTATCAAATAAGCTATTAGTGTTATTACAAATTTAGTCGGTTATTTAACGTCTGTTAAAAAAGATAATTGCTTTAGGATGTCATTTCGTCAATTTTCTTTCGTAAGAGCAAGTATTACCTCCTATCCTTTCTTATCGATTTAAAATTTAAAACTACTTCCACATTGCAAAACAGGATACTTCTATCCCAGCAGTTCTATGCCAATAAATAATAATACCACACACGATGCTTTTAATAGAGAATAGTCTATATATTATAGTATTTAATTAAGTAAACATAAGCATTAAGAAAACTTGAATGGAATTTTTGCAATAGATGTAGTAAGATTTAGTTGCCATAGAGTTTATTACTCACTGTAGAAATTATATTCATTAAAATTTAATACTTTTACGGCCTGATGCGGAGTCGGTCTGACGCGTGATTAAAAGCGTACTAAAGAGTTCGACTAACATACGTTTCCTGCAGTAGTCACGCCTTTAGTATGAAGGTAATCGTATATCAGGACGACTCTGCTAAGGCGGTTAGAATTTATCCAACTAACCTTTAGAAGGTTGCGTTTTATGTATATATTTATTACTTTTAAAGAGATCGACATGTAAATGCTAAATATAAAAATCCATGTGGATAAAAAATCTTCCAGCTTTACGTCCCACATTTATGCCAGGTGGGCTAAATGAGAAAGTGATTATATTAAATTAAATACTGGAAAGAACGGGAGAACTGTGAGAAACTCCATGCACACAGTTTGTTCACCACAAAGCCCAGTTGGATCGAGCTCGAAGAATTCATTTAAGCTCTTTCGTAGTCGCCAAGAACGGGAATGCGTTACTTCGGTTCTTCATTTTATGGTACGTTAATCTTTGTGGTCATGATGTATCATCTCATTAAGAACCTCATGTTTTCGTATAAGATTACATCTTGTTAATTATTAGTATGGAGAAGAATTGTATTTATGAATCATTGGATGAAGTAACGATAAATTTCTAATTACGCCACATGTTTAGGAGTGATAATTTAATAATGTGGTGACAGAAAACTTATGTCCATCTGCGAAATTGAACGAGTGGGCGAGATACGCAAATCTACACTGAAATTCATGTGAGATAGAAACAAGATAGTGATAGTAGGGCAACTATGCAATGCAGGTTCATGCTGTCCATTTTCGGCTCGGAATGTTCATTTTTGATCACCAGAACGTCTTTACAAGTTGTTCATTGTTCCCTCATACTGTAAATCAGGCCAACCAGCAGGTTCTGTTGTAATACAACTTACTATTGCACAAGCAGCAGTCCGAAGTCAATGAAAATCCCTGGTGGTAGATTTCGGGATGAACGCAGATGTTCAAGGCCGTTCCAGACGTGTTTAATCGAAATAATTCGGCGATATCTTTATACACGTTATGATCGCGTGTTTTAGATACTTTTCTGAGTTTGCCGTGTGTTGGCAGCCATTATCATTATTAAAAACCTAGAGCCATATGCGCATATTGTTGCACGATAACACTCCAACAGACACTTTGTTAACAACTCTCTCATGAAGAACAACTTTCTCTCACGAAGAACAATTTTCTCCAAGCTGTCGGCAACATACACGTCGATATGCGGGAAAGAGCTAAACGAAACTTGAGAGTTAAAGCAGTGTATTGAGAATAATCGAAGGCGTCTGTCTCATAACATCTTTAAAATACTGTGAACATAAAGTTTAAATGTTTCACTCGATGCTGTTCAAAGAATTAACACGTTCAGCCCGATATCTGACAGTAATAAAGAAAGTATGCTTTTTGAAATGCCGACGTGCGCCACCGGTTGTGCATGCTATTCCTTAATTCCTGACGTGCGCCACTGGAGGTACACGATCTTTTGCTAACTATCTTTTCTAACTGCGTTACTTTATTTATTTGATATTGTAAAACGTGTCAAATACATATAACTACATTACTCTTTTTCTTTTTTTAAACTAAACTTCTAATAAGAATATTGCTTTGCCCCAATTGTAGAAAAGAAAACTGTGAGTACCAAACATAATAGTAACAATTTGATTTAATGACACGGAGTTTCAACGCTGCCAAACTGAATACTGTAAACCTTCGAAGAAAATGAAGGTAGTAATATGAACAATAATAATTCTATTAAAGAAAATATACATTCATAAAAAAGTCGCTTCACGCAGGAGGGACTGCGTATATCATTGCAAAATTATTAATAATTAAATTACTTTAAATATTAAATAAGCGAAAAGTGTTTCGAAGTCCAAATTATTGTGAATAAAACAAATATTCCGATGATCTCCACTTTTATTTCAGTGTAGTTTGAGTATAATGCACGATAATATTTCCATATTACATTAATAATTAAGAATTAGCATGATCTTATGACATTTTTCACAATTTTAGATATAGCAAAACAATTATGAACTTTAAGTGGCCATCGTTATTGCAGTCTATTTGTGAGATGATTCACTGTAATAAATATATATATGTTTTTAGGTGACCCGCCTAAAATATATTAAAAATAGTCAATTGTTTTCACTAAATCTCGGAGTTACATATCTGAGACTCATCTCGGTCTATCTTTAAATTTTTAAGACATTTTTTTAAAAATATTTTTGAACCTAAATCAACGTAAAGATCTCCCCGTAAATCTAAAAAAAAAAAATGATTTGTTCATTAACTGCAAATATTTCTGTTTTTTGGTGTATGTTGTATGTAATTAAAATACAACATATTTACTGCTCATGCCTATTAATAAATAAGAATATATAGATTTTTCTTTCTTTCAGTTATCCGTATTGTGGGTTTGAGAGCAATTCTAATTTCTTAAAATTTTCTGCTACTGTTCTAAAACATCCAAAAGGAAGTACTGATGAAGTAGTTAATGAAGTTCCTTCAACCGAAGAACAACTTAAAAGACGCATTAAACAAAACACAAGTTGTGAGCAAACAGATGCAAAAGTTGATAAATACAATATTCCCATTAAATCCTTTAAGTCGGAAAGTTTCCTCAAATCTTATATCCACAGTGAAAACACACATTTTCATTGTAATGAATGTGACAAACGATACTTGACGAAAACGAATTTAATTCTTCATGTAAAGCATGAACACTTCGTTGAGAAACGTTTTAAATGTGAATACTGTTCAAAACAGTTTTCGTCTAGAATTCAATTTCGAAACCATTGTTTGTACCATAAAAAAGTAAGATCGTATAATTGCAATGATTGTGGAAAATCCTTCGTTTATAAAGCTCATTTGGAGAATCATTTAGTAGTACACACTAAAGAAAAGAAATATCAGTGTGAAGAATGTGGAGCAAAATTTACCGAGCAGGGGAGTTTGAAAAGACACAGAATTGTTCACACAGGAAAGAAACCATTTGAATGCGAAATTTGTGGGGTAAAATTTGCACAATATAATAACTGTTACGTGCACATGAAAAGACATGTCTCTCACAAAAGATACAAGTGCAACAAATGTGGTAAATCATTTAAATTGCAGAGTGATCTTAATTCTCACTCCAAGATACATACTGAACAAAAAACTTTAAATTGTGAATTTTGCGCCAAAATTTTCAGTAATAGAACCAATTTAGCGAACCATATAAAGCGCCATCTCAAAGATACATCTTATACTTGTACTGAGTGCAATAAAATTTTCTATGAGAAAGGCGAACTGAAAGTTCACATACGTATTCATACAGGGTTACGACCATATAAGTGCCTTTATTGTTCGAAGACATTCATACAGTCAGCAGCGCGGCAGCAGCACCATAAAATCCATAAGGGGGAGAAAACTTTTGAATGTGATACGTGTGGGAAAAGATTCACACAAAAAGGTTCTCTCAAAAATCATATGTCCGTACATGCCAAACAGAAAGCTTTTGAGTGTAAAAAATGTAGCAAAAGATACACCAGACAATATGGTCTTTCAGAACATATGAAAACTCATAGAGAAAAACAATTTTAAGTGGAAGAAGTTAATTCGTATATACATAGTCCGAAGTAGTCTTCGTATATAAATATAGCCAATGTACAGGGCGATGGCTTAGAGAAGAAAAAAAAATGATTGTAGGTGAAACACACACAGGAAAGAGAATTTTTGCAGTGTGTTCATCATTTCTTCACCTGATATAACACAAATTATCACTTCACCTCAAATATTTTGGTACAGTTCATTGCGATTGATTGTAATTTCTCATAATGTAATTCTTATGGAATGATTATAAGTCTGTAAGACTGTATGTTATAGTCTCTTGTTACGCTATTTGTTCGTATCTTTACAACACAAAGCAGTATTTATTGGACTCTGCTTGAATCTCCAAACGTTCTATGATGAAGTACTGAATTCTGAGAAATAACATTCATGGTTCTTTTCTAATACATATTTGTGCAAGACGTACATTTCGCCGCTATCTAACGTGTGAAATTAAATTTAGTGCCGAGAGACAACGCGCTACGATTTTTCTACTAGGGCCGGAAGCTACAGCAGAGTTAAGGAAAGAACATGTTTCTATAATAGACATTCCTAAATGAAGTGGCAGTAATGACACTCAAGATTAAGAAATATCAATGAATCCAACATGTCTTTAAATATGCATTTTTAGTACTATATACTTAAATTTATATTTGTTCATTGTGTTTCCTAGAAGAAGAGGGAAGATAATATTTTTGACAACAAGACGATACAACATGAGTTGGTAAAATGCGACTTGAAAAGTTCAAATTTCATGCAACACATTAATTAATGCATCTAAATCCAACAGTGTAATAACTCTTTAACAAGTGCTATTTGAATCTAATAAGCGATAGAAATATAAATTTTAACACTTAAAGACCCATGGACAACTATAGTTGCCCTCTTGTTACGAGGCGTTCAGTCCCGGAGACAACTTTAGTTGCCGTGCACCCATCAAGGCCAGCTCCCGCACTTCAGCACGCAGTTGACGAAAGAAGCCAGCAGCTTCATACAGCTAGTCCCTTCTGTTTACTATTCACTAATATTTATCACCTTCATGCCTACAGGTCACGTACTGCGTAGATTTATATGAAATGCTGTGTCAAATGTATATACCCCAAAAAGATATGAGTACTCAGAAGAAAAAAAAACATGTAGTTATTTTTTCTCCTGTTTTATAAGTCAGTGGAAGTGTGTGTGGTTGTTTCGACATCCTTCTTGTAATTTGCTTAGGCTTCACTTCCCCTTTTTAGTTGAGCTTCTGGCGATGAATACCACCGCAACAAGTCGTGGTTCTTATGATAGTGGCGTATTTTCGCCCGGAGAAATTACGGAAATAATAGATGATAGCGACTCCCATGCTTTTGAAACGGACGATGAATCGAATGTTTAGACATTGCTACAATATTAGAATAACTAGAATCTTCCGACAGTGACACGAAAACAACACTCAATGCTGTTCTTAGCACTAGTTCTCAACCATCGCGCCGCGCTTCTAAACGTCCTCACACCTAACATGTCACCAAAAGGGACAGGAGGGGGCGGAGTGACATATTGTAATACGTAGTGTATATTTAAACTTATTTATATTTAGTTGTATGGTCGTTTGCAATTTACTCGAAATTATCGGACAATATGTCTTTCGATTGGATTTCCAACATACAAAAAATATTCCTTAAAGCTTGCAACACTCTGTATTCAACGGTAACAATGCTAAGTGCATTACTGTTTTTCTGTTATATTAGTACATCTTTATTCGATTGAATCTGAAAGTTTCATTCACTTCAAAAGGGTAGTTTCTGAGTAACAAAATTTTAAAAATACATTTAAAATGGCTGGGATCCAAGCGTTTCTACATTTAAATCCCCTCCGGTTCTAACTTTACTCTGTAATGAAAAGCATGGAAATAAGAACGAAGAACACAAGCAAAACTCAAACGCTCGATTCGGTACTCTTTTAAATCAGAGTTCTAATATTTGTTACAAATGAATCACATCGGCATATACAATTTGATGATTAATTTTGTTTCCTTCATTTAAAATGTTCAGTTTGAGGATGTACACAAGGTTTAAAACGTAGTTAAGTGCAATCGAAGAAAAGAAATAACATTCAAACAAAGTTGAAACAAAACTATTTTTAACAATATAGCTGTGTTTGACTTTTGATGTGGGAACATGTCAATATTTGTATATGTATTTTTCATGTTCAGTATTTTTTGAAAATTTTATACATGTATGTAGTGACTAGATAAGATCAAAATGTAAGTGACAAATTGAGTCCTTAGATATTTTTCATCAATACTAATACATTGAAAAGTTTTAATATTTTTCCACCATAGAAGATATATGTCTTTTCCAGGAAATTTTGTAGTTGAATTTGAAAAGAATTTAGTTCGAATATCTTTGTTTGTGGTATTAAAATAACATATCTAATAAGGACATGTAATTTTTGTTTAAAAAAACAACGCACATTTCTCCCTAACCTTCAGTTACTATAAAGGTGTTACTTAAAATTTGTACAATACTGTAGATATTTTAATTTTTGCACTTTCTTTTTCTATAATATATTATACGAGGTTCACTACGAAAGTTTTGAGATACGCATTGTTGTGGAACAGTATTAGAATTCCAACAATTGTTTTCCGTAGTGGTATCCAGAGCGAAGAAGCGATGCAAGTTTCAACTCGCCTCGCTTATCGGCGTGGCCGTACCGCCTTCGTTGGATTACTTGTTTGTTGATGTGAGCAGTATTCGGCTGTGTAGAATGGAGCTCGAAAGGTGACATTTTGGGGCAATGATCCTTAACGATTTCAAAAGTGGTTCAAACGAGACACAAAGCCTTGACCGTTTGCAGGGCGCATTTGGGGACCCTGCTCCTTTCCGTGCTAGAATTTTTCGGTGGTTTGGTGAACTCAGAAGAGGCCGGATATCGCTTAAAGATGAAGAGAGAGCTGGATGTCCAGCAACACTTGTGTCAGATGGAAACATGCCGCTGTGGAACAAATGATTGGAGAAAATCCTCGAACAACTTTAAAGGACATTGAATCTACAGTGAATATTGGATAGCCAGCAGTAACAAAAAGTTTTCATTATCATCTTCGGCTCAGAAAGGTTTCATCTCGTTGGGTGCCTCACATCTTCACTGAACAGCAGAAGCGCATGCGTGTGGAATGGTGTGAAGAAATGCTTGCAAGATTTGATGGAGGCAATTCTTGACGCGTCTCGGACATTGTTACTGGTGATGAGGCTTGGATATATCAATTTGAACCTGACAATAAACGCCAGTCTACATTTTGGATCTTTCCAGACGAAAATTCACCCAGGAAAGTAAAGCGACCGCGAAGTGTGGGGAAAAAGATGGTCGCAACTTTCTTCTCCAATTCTAGCCATGTTGCAACTGTTCCACTTAAAGAACAAAGGACTGTTACTGCTCAGTGGTACACCACTGTTTGCCCAACAAAAGTATTATAGAAGCTTCGGGAAGGGCGTCCAAGAACTAGATTGCGTGGGATCATGACAACGCGTCCGCACACACGGCCATCATAATTCAGTTTTTAGAATCTACGGAGATCAAACTTATGACTCATCCGTCGTATAGCCCTGACCTGGCCTCGTGCGATGTTTTTTCCGTTCCCCAGGGTCAAAAATTGCATGCGTGGGAAGATATTTTGCAGCCCTGAAGAAGCTGTACGAGAATGAACTTTCAACATTTGAAGAAAAAGACTGAAAAAGACTGGCTTCCAAAAGTGGTTTTCGAGGATGCAAAAGTGTGTACAGTGTAATGGTGAATACTTTGAGAAAATGTAATGGTTAAATTGATTTTAACCCTTTTGGGGGTATTTTTAGACTTTCAGTCAAGCAGCTACTGCATCGTCACTATTTATCCTAGGATAATGGTTCATACCTCATTCTCTTCAGAATGGAGCTGACTTTCAAATGGTATCACTTGCATGCTCATACCTTATAACAGGAGAGGGAAAAATGATGTCAAAGAGAAAATATCGGGGGTAAATTTTTTTCACACTTTGGGTCCCACTGGAGCGGCCCTGTGTAAACGTAGAGATCTCAAAAAACCTGATAGATAGTACTTGGTATACTAAATGTTCGTGCCAAATTTCAAGTTTCCATCTTGAATACTAAAGGCGGGAGAAATTTTATCACGAATTCCCACAATGCCCCAAAATTACCGCAAAACACCATGATCTCAGGTAAAAAATTTCCTGAGACATCTCTATTTACTCTAGGACTATAATCCGCCAATCATTTTCTTCAGAATAGAACTGCCTTTCAGGCGGTACCATTTACGTATCTCCATCATGTATCTAAGGCGGGAAAATTCCCGAAAAAAGTGATTTTTTGGTCTAAATATCCCTTTTACAACTTTTTAGCTCCTCTGGACCCCCCTGTTTTAACGCAGAAATCTAATAAAAATCTTAAATACTACTCGGTGGACTGAATGTTTGTGCACAATTTCAATCTTCTAGGTGCAAAAATAAGCTCGTCAAAAAAGGTACCGAAAATGTCCCATATGCCCCTATACAGAAGTATATTTTGATAAATATTCCCTGACACATCCCTAATTACCTTAGGGCCATGTTTCGCCCATCATTCTCTTCAGAATAGAACTGCCTTTCAGACGGTATGGCTCACGTGTCTCCATCATGTATCTAAGGCGGGAAAATCCCTAAAAGGGATTTTTTGGTCTAAATATTCTTTTTTTCAACTTTTTGCCCCTCTGGACCCCCCTGTTTTAACCCAGAGATCTGAAAAATCTGATAAATACTACTAGGTGGGCTGAATGTTTATGCACAATTTCAATCTTCTAGGTGCAAAAGTAAGCCCGCCAAAAATATATATATACCGACAAGGTACCATATTCCCATATACAGAAGGATATTTTGTAAAAATTCCCTGAGACATCCTTAATTACCCTGGGATCATGGTTTGCACATCATTTTCTTCAGAATAGAACTGCCTTTCAGGCGGTACCATTCACATGTCTCGATCATGTACCTAAGGCGGGAAAAGCCCGAAGAAATGGATTTTTTGTAAAAATATCCCTTTTTTCAACTTTTTGCCCCTCTGGATTCCCCCTGTTTTAACGCACAAATATGAAAAAAACTAGTAAATACTACTCAGTGTGCTGAATGTTTGTGCAAAATTTCAATCTTTTACGTGCAAAAGTAAGCCCGCCAAACAATAATGAACATAGGCTTAATAAAAGAAAATATATTTTAGAATTATGACGTCATCACCTCCTATGTCACGGCGCAAGAAGGTATGAAACCATACGTAAGGTCTTCTTTAATGCCTCTGGACTTGGAAAAAAAATCCAGACGAAAAAGCTCAAATAGGAGAGTTATAACGCAATGTACCATGAAACACCCGTATGGTACAAATTGTATCATCGGATCCCCAAAGGGTTAAATATGTAAGTTATTTCACATCTCAAAACTTTCGTAGTGACCCTTGTATTAAACTCATGGTATAAAACATAAATATTTATTAAGTACTGGCCTATTCCGAGAGATCAGACAAAAGAAAATGAGAGTGATTTTGGAATGAAGATGGTGTTCTTAATGCTATGTTATGGTTGATTCAGGAAGTGAGTATTTGAATGTTTTCTTTGTTATTCAATATGCCCATTAGGCCGGATAGTTGAGATTATTATACTAATATAAAGTTCAAACATAATAATATTAATAAATTTTCAAAAAATGGGCACTAACTATACATTTGAATTGGAAAAATGGAGCAAAAATTTTCTGAAGGTAACCTATTACACCCCAAAAATAATAAACTTCTGTTTTTTATAATATATCTAACGTAAAGAAACGCCGATTTGCCGTTCAAAGGTAATATTGGTCGATTTGGCACTTTATAACGCATTTCGGAGGGAAAGAAAAGCAGGACTTAGTGTACGAGGTAATGCTTTTAGCAGACCATCCGCCCAAGAAAAGATGAAATTTCCTGGCAGGAGCTCATGTGATTCGGATTCCACGTTAATCAGTAGGTCCACGTCTCGCATAGCCTCGCTGCTGAAAGGGACGTTAACCTCAAAATCAACTCAACTCAGAAAAAAAAAGAAAAAGAAAAAAGAAAATCAGGCAGATGAAAGAATTCGCCATATAGAATTTTGAAACTGTTCATATTGTAGAATAATTCTGGATTTGGCCTATAATTCCATCATGGAATGATAATGTCATGGTAATATGTGACGTAAGGCAAAATAATTATTCAATATATATATTAGATTTCACTGTTGTTTCCTTTCCAATTATCTCTGTTGCAAATACATAGTAATAAGCACTAATGCAATGTTATGAATTGCTATGAAATTATGAATATCATTTACGTTAGATATAGTATAAAGGTAACTTCACAGAAGTTTACTTTGGGGTGTTACAGGATGCCTACAGCAAATTTTATTTTAGCCCATTATAGATTCATGCTGACAGAAAATCCTGCAAGTCATTGTTTCTGGTTTTCCTGAAATTAGGATATATCATTCTAAAAACAAAATAAATAGACCCATATTTTTGGGTTTCTGCATTATACAAAAATTTATTAGAACTAAATCAGCACTCGTTGCAACTGAGACTTTCAGTGACTGTTTACCATAAGACATACCATAACGTAATAGTGATTTAGAGTCTTGAAAGTGGCATTTTGAAAAAAAATTGGACCAATTTTCAGCTTTCTGAACTTCTTAATTTTAGGTTGTGCAGTTATTTTTTAAGACAGACTTTTTGTGATATTAGTGCCTATTTTTAAGGCTTAGCACATATCATCCGGTTTCTAGATATGAAATACATTATAATCCATTTAAATAGATTAACCTATTTAGATATACGCTTTTGCGTCCAAACGTCTCGCGCCCAAACGTTCTGCTCCAGTATAGGAGCAAAAGGTTGGATTTATCACTATGCTTTAAGATATCATATTCAAGTGTATATAAGTTAGCATAGTGAAAAGGACCACATATACTTCTACCTTATTAATTTATAAGTATGATTACAAAAAATGTAAATATTAAGCTACCTTTAATTTGTAGTTTTTAAAAAGTGTATATCTCTATTACTTTATGGCAGGCATGCAAATAGCGGAATTGGGATTAGGGCGCTAAGGTCCAGCGGGCAAGCTCTGTGTCGGTTTTCTACATTATTTATTTACAAATACTGAATAAAGATACAGAATAAATTAAATCTTTTTAAAGTTTCTTTTAAACTCTTTTTTAAGCAAGCAAATCTTCTTTATCTTTTAAGTCGAAGCAGGAAATATAAACCACCGAACGATTTCTCTCCATGAATTCTGCCAAACTCGTAACCCGGCTGAAGGTGCCATAAAGTTGGTATTTTCCTTCCTTCGTTCAGTAATACTTATGCGTCTACAGCTTCCATTTTCATCCTAAGATAAGTTTATTGTGTTGGTAATATCATTATTTTAAGCTTGGACCATAGTTTCAATTGTATATCTACACTACAGCTTTATTCAGCGTGCGCAATTTGAGTAACAGCTACTAAGATATTTAGTAGTAACTCCCAAAAATATAGGAATCAATATTTTAGTGTTTTGGATAGCCTGAGGTAAGATAAAAAAATACGCGTAAAACGCTTCGTTTGACAATCTCGATTCTGATATGTATTTCGTTTTTAAATTTTGCCACATGCTGCAAATACCAATTTTAAAACTATTGCTTTATTTTAGGAGTGCACTGTGGAGGCTAACAAACGAGATGATTTCAAGGTACATCGCACATTGGTACTACATAGACGGTACCAAATTTGACCGTAAGTGAGAATGAATCCCAGGAAAAAGAAGAGTGTTCTGTCTCACCTAGCATTTCAAACTGTCTTCCTATAAATGATGAACTATCATCAGTGTGCATGCTATCATCATCATCCCATCATTAGCCTTCGGTTTCCTCAATTTCCACATGGTCACAACTTCAACCAAAATCTTTTTATATATAGAGAGTTTGGCATAGAGACATTTAGTGTAGGAAGCCCAAAATTCATAGCGTCAACATGGCACCAATTTAAGAATCTAGACTGAAAATTAATTCTTATCGACTGTGATTTTTTTATTGACGTAGCTCGTTTCGTGTGATGTGTATTGTACCCATTTAAGCTAATTTCATGCATATTGAGCTCTGTTTTAATGTATGGCAGTTAATTCACACTTCAGATTCTAAGTTAGTGTATAATATACCTACTTCGTATCGTTAAATATATTCTTAGAAGATGGCAGAGAACTTTTCAAGAAATAGTTTAACTTATATTGTGTGTGTGTGTTGAAGGGAAGGGGAGACGTAAGTAAACGCATGATTCTGCTACGTGGTTTTCGGTGATTGGTACTGTCAGGGGTGTAGCCAGCAGGTTTATGTAGGAGGGGCCCGTCGTTTTTCAGGGGGGGCACATACAAAGCCAAATGAAATTATGTTGCAGCTAGTGTTCTTGAGGCCTGAAAAAAATGAAAATTTCGGTTTCTTTCGGGAAAGTAAAGAACACTGGTTTCTAGCTTATTATTATTATTATTATTCGCTTTTTCTGCATAAATTATACTCCAGGTAGTTTTTATTTATAGAACAAGCTTTCAAGTATCTTCTTTGGACTTCGGACTTCAGTTTACCACTTTACAAATTCGTTGTTTCCTAAATCGGTGCGAGAATGCGAATAAACTTGATATCTTCAGAAATATTCAAATCCAAAAATAATAATAAAAAAGTAGTACGACATTAATATTCGACGAATCAGGTTTTTAATATCCTTAGGTCTGCAAATCGTGCATCGTTCCGTCGCGGAAAATATTATTTCACGAAAAAATGTTTCTACTATTTCATATGCAAAAATTCTTCGAAGAAAAGAGTGGGTAATGATTGGAATCAGAAGTTTCAAATAATATTCTCAGAAATAGCGATAGAAGTGGGAACACGAAGGAATTTTAAAGCGGTGGTTACGATCACTAACAACTAACTCCAGAAAAGCGTATGACGTGCTGCGATAACCACAAAACGGAGTTTTATTGTATTGTAATACACACAGGGTTCTTCACCAGTCATGCTGGTGTCTAGTGCGTCTTCGAATTCCTTCTGTATGATTCAATTTATATAGGCTATAGTTCGCAACTTTTCAAAATAATGGAAATATGTATGTATGTATGTATGTATCTATCTATCTATCTATCTATCTATCTATCTATCTATATATATATATATATACGATGAACGGTAACTACGGGGACGAACTTGGACGGGTGATAGTACATCTTTAAAAAAAAGCAAAAACATTCTGGTGAAAATGGGGGAAATTCCGTTCCGTTTAGGAATGACAGAGTGTTGAAAGCGTGGGAACATGAACTTCACAGGCCAACAGCTTAGTAACAACACATCGTAGAGAGTGTGGTTAAAAACGTCACTTAAAAAGTCGTATCTATTCTATTGAAAAATGCATATTTGAAAACTCAGCTACGTGTGCGCACGGGATTAACATGTGACACTTCTTTCTTCTACAGCATGTCCGGGAATCTCTCCGTTCTTTTGTGGAATCCGTGCGCATGCATAGCTATTAGTACCATTGTTTTATTGTTGTATTTATAATACCTTGTTGAAACGTTTGTCTTCAAAGTGCCAAATATGAATCGCAGTAAATTGTGTAATCTGCTGTAAAAAAATAAATAAATAAGTAAATAAATAAACCATACTGTTTTCCGCTTGGTATAAGGAGGAGATACCATACTATTTATCGATTTGTATAATAGAAAAGTATTTTTCCATACTATTTTACCGTAAATTACACTGGTCGGCAAAATGAAACTTTTTTTCGCTCCCACGAACAAAAATAGGTCATTTCTATAGGTTTCAAGCTCCAGAGTTCGAATCCGTAACCCGTTTTTCTCCAGTACGTACCGGTTTTCAGGGTGGAGGGAAGATGTTTCAATATTCGCCCAAAGATGCTATTCTCCACCCATAATAATTTGCACATTATAATTTAAATATCAATAGAAATTATGCAGATAAAATTGCATAAAAAGTACTTACTCTTCTTGTAATTACAACAGCGAGAAAGTTTCACCCTGACCCACTTCCACATGCCGTAGAGCGATAATATTTTACATGTGTAACTCTAACTAACTGTGTAGGTCATGTGGTAATATACAGCTCGAAACTCTGCACCGTTCCTGTGTTATAGTTCCGAATGTGAAGTAAGGTGTAGTGGTCCAAAATCCATTATTGTACCTGAGAAAACAGCGTTGCAACATCACAGAAATACTTGCCCCTAGGAAATGACTATGTGGTTGCGAAGAGGTGCAATGAAGATAATGTTTGGTCAAGAGAAAACACGAACTATAACGGATTTCATATACAGGGTCGTGCATCCTGCGTACTCCTTGAGCGTGCTCATCAGTGCCTCTCCGTTGTTCACATTTTTGAAAATACTACGGAAATCAAACCGGAAATAACCTTCTTCTTATTTTTTAAATTTAATATTCCACTGTTCTGCATCGACACTAAGCGAGACGATGATGAGATAGATGATATTAGAGGAATGACGAAATTGGGAGCAAACGGGGTAACCCTGAAGATAAAGCCACGCACAGAGGTGAGAGATTGGATCGAACCAAGAACCCCACACGCCAGTGGTGAGTACTTTAGTACACCCACCACGGCCTAACATTAAAGTCTCTCTCTGAATTTGTTTATTAGTTAGAAGAAAAAGTACTTAGTAACGTATTCTATGTTGTCGAAAAATGTGTGTAGGCAATAAAAATTCTTTTACAACCAGCATTAGCGTTACAACGTTGTTAGACTTAAGACAGGCAAAAACCGTAATCAAGATTAGAATGGATTGTTATATTGTTTGGAGGACCAAACAAAATTTCTGACGTAAGTAATGTACTTTTTATATATACATAATAATTTATTGCTCGTATCAAGATATCTCTAGTGCGTGGGGTCCATGGATCGTTTTAGCTCGCATCAAGTAAAATTTTGTGGTACATAAACACCATGCACGTAATATTATCTCGAGGTTCCTCTGTTTCTTCTCGCTTTCTTAATTCCAACATTTCTTTCATTACCATCATATTACCATCATAACCAATTTCCTTGGCCTCGGAGTATATACGTGGTAAGATAAATTAAAAAAAAATAATAAACTGTATCGTGACATTTTTGTCTTGCTTTAAAATTGTACCCAATGAAATAAAAGGATTATTACAATAATTAGTTAGATTAAATATTTTAGATCAAACCAGTGGCGTATACAAGAAGTTTGAGGTTCTAAGTCCCTTGAGCAAGATATTATGGAATAATAAACATTTACTATGTTAATACACACACACACAAATATATATATATTACCAGGGTATCCAGGGGCGGATCCAGGATATGATCAATTGAGGGACTAAAACATATTTTGCCGTTTTATGCAGTGTAAAGCTGGATTGAAGCTAATTTTATCCAGTGTATACCTTAGCGTCAAGGGGTGAACGGTTATAGCCCCTAAAGCCCCCTTGAATCCGCCACTATATATATATATATATATATATATATATATATATATATATATATATATATGTATATAAGGTAGCCAATTTCAATCTTTCCACGGAAATATCTCGAAAACGGTTGAACAAATGAACTGAACAAGAACTCAAATAGGAAATACCATGGGGAAAATTGAACGTTGATATCGCGGTGCCCTCCAGTGGCGCTCTTTAATGGGGACCGGGGCCCAACTTTAAAATTTTAAACGTAAATATGGGGCGAGTGACAACTCGTTCGGTAGATATTTAAAAACTAAAAACCGATGTGGCAAAAGATTTTTCATATCGGTCACCGTATTCAAAATGTCCGCAAAGATATGCTACCTGTATTAGGTAAATGTCCAGTACCACTAATATGAAAACGGTTGAACATAAATGAACCAAATAAAAACTCAACTAGCAAAGCCATGGGGCAACTTGAATGATGTCGCGATGCCTCTCAGGGCCGCATTTGATGAGGGCCCAGGCCCAAATTAGAAATTTTGAGCAAAAAATTGGATCAAGCGATACCTCGTTCGATAGATCTTCATACACTAAACAGCGCTGTGGTAAAAGATTGTTCACATGGGTCACTGTTTTCAAAATGGCCACCAATACATGGTACCTGTATCTGATAAAACATCTAGTACCACTAATATGAAAACGGTTGAAGATATTTAAAGATAATAATGGGTGAACAGAATAAAATTCCTATAGGATATCACAGAGGGAATATATAAGGTGTATATATATAAGGTGGCCAATTTTAATCTTTCCACGGAAATATCTCGAAAACACTTGAACATAAATGAACTGAACAAAAACTCAAATAGGAAATACCATGGGGAAAATCGAATGGTGACGTCGCGGTGCTCTCCAGTGCTGCTCTTCAATGGGGACCGGGGCCCAACAAATTTTAAATGGAAATGTGGGGCGAGTGACAACTCGTTCGTTAGATATTTAAAAACTAAAAAGCGTTGTGGCAAAAGATTTTTCATATCGGTCACCGTATTCAAAATGTCCACCAAGATATGTTACCTGTATTTGATAAATGTCCTGTACCACTAATATGAAAACGGTTGAATATAAATGAACCAAATAAAAACTCAAATAGGAAAGCCATGGGGCAAATCGAATTATGTTGTCGCGATGCCTCTCAAGGGCCGTATTTGATGAGGGCCAAGGCCCAAATTAGAAATTTTAAACGAAAATTTGGATCAAGCGATACCTCGTTTGGTAGATCTTCATGCACTAAACAGCGCTGTAGCAAAAGATTGTTCACATGGGTCACCGTTTTCAAAATGGCCACCAAGACATGGTGCCTGTATCAGATAAAACATCTAGTACCACTAAAATGAAAACGGTTGAAGATATTTGAAGATAATAACGGGTGACCAGAATAAAATTCCTATAGGAAATCACAGAGGGTATTTGTCATTCTAGGGCTCGAAAATGTTACAAGAGAGAAGATAATTAGAGTAAAATGCCATAATGCAAAGGAGGAAATCTAATTCCTAGAAAATCATCGTCCCAACGTTCTCTGTAAATGGGTGACGCGGGACGGGAAGGAACGGTGAAATTGTAAATGAGATCCTTAGTTTTTGCAAATTGTATCTACACAACAAAATTACCTGAAATGTGTTTCTATAAGAGATTAATGCGTGTAATGGAAAAAGGTAGGTAAAATTCTTGTAAAATGTTACCTTCCCTTTTGATTGCAGGGAATGATTTGTGCAAAAATGAATCAACAGAAATGCGAAACCAATTTGTCGAACAATGCAATTTCAGAAAATTGTGTACAAATGCTGGTTTTCCTCAAAAGTCGTCTCCACAATATTGGTCCATTACAATACCAGTCATTTAAACACCCAAGCATATCAGACAAACCATACCTATCGCAATTGAAAGTTGGGTTCTCTTTTAAGATTTTACCATTTATTCCCGCTTCACCCACTTACGGAGGGAGATCGGAAAGATAATTTTCTATCAATTAGATTTCCTCTGTAGCATTATATCACTTATACTTTAATAACCTTTTTCTCTGTTGGATTGTTCTCAAGGCGTGGAATGATAAATACCCTCTGTATTTTAATATACGAGTTTTATCCTGTTCATTTATCTCCAACAGTTTTCATATTAGTGGTCCTGGACGTTTTATCTGACACAGGCACGATGTCTTGATGACCATTTTGACGGTGATCCATATGAAGAATCTTTTGCCACAACGCTGCTTAGTGTATGAAGATCCATCGACCTATCTATCACTTGACCCATATTTCCGATTAAAATTTCTAGGGCGGTCCTGGGAGGCATCGCGACAACATTATTCGATTTGCCCCATGGCTTTCCTATTTCAGTTTTTATTTGATTCATTTATGTTCAACCGTTTCCATATTAGTAGTACTGGACGTTTATCTGACACGGGTAACGTATCTTGGCGGACATTTTGAATACCGTGACAGATATGAAAAATATTTTGCCACATCGCTTTTTAGTTTTCAAAGATCTATCGAACGAGTTGTCACTCGCCCCATATTTCAATTTAAAATTTTAAAATTGGGCCCCGGGACCCATTGAAGAGCGGAATTGTGGGCACCGCGACATCACATTCGATTTTCCCCATGGTATTACCTATTTGAGTTTTTGTTCAGTTCATTTATGTTCAACCGTTTACGAGATATTTCCGTGGAAATATTAAAATGGGCCACCCTGTATATATACAAAAATCATGCTTGTCGTAAAAGTGTAAAATTGAGTGAACACCCCTGGATGAAATTCTGCACAAGCCAATGGCTCGAGCTATACAGGAGACAACTTATTAGGCCTTATGCAGAGTCATTCGGAAGCGTGTTTAGTACCATACTAAAAACGTAGACTAACATATGTTTCCTGCAGTAGTAATGGCTTTAGTATGACGCTAATCATATGTCAAAACGACTCTGCATAAGGCGGATATAGTTTAATTTAGTTTGGGATGGTATGAAAGTATCACATATGGATCCACTGTAGCATCCAGGGGAGGGATGGGAGTCCAGCCGACCTGGCCTTCACCAAAACTACCTTTTAATAGGTGTATATATATAAAATAATGCACCATGTTATTCTGAATTGATGTAAATCTTTTGCGTATTTTAAGCCTACATTATACATCCAGGAAGCAATCTTCCCGCAACAAACGACGCTTCTGGATGCGCTAGTCTGTGGATTCATCATAACGTACCGACCGACAATTTAGAACATAAGCTGTATATTCATTGTCGAGTTAGAAAATTTATTTCCGTTTTTCATCTTCATTGAACTCAGTGATGATTTCAAAGTTTCCCACGGATAGGCTTACCATACTTCAGGGATTCAAGCCGGCGTCCGAAAAATTGTCTGGAATTAACTAATGTCCGAAATTTTAGGGGAAATTGAAGGCCGGGAAATTTCACTGTACTTGGTCAAGTGGTTGGCTTGCAAATTTGTTCTTTGCTGATATTTATGAAAAAATCAATAGCGATAAGGTGTTCTTCAGAAGAATACTTTACTCAGAAAAATAATTTAGAAAATAATTAAGAAATTATATAAAAATATAGGCTATTTTAAGTAAAGAAAGTGAGCATAAGCATTTTTGCAACTTAAGGCTAAATTTCTTTAACTTCAACAACTTCACAACATTCTAAACAAAGTTTCCGGAATTCGTGTCCAGAAATTATGGTAATCCTACGCCGGGAGATTTTTTAAACACACATAGGACGAAAGTAGCAAAAATACTGGTAACCCATGGTGAACATGATCAGAGATATGTTTGTGGGGGAATAGCCCTCCTTAGCGATCTCTTGAAATCACCACTGATTTGATTAACATTTATTTTACTGAAAGAAGAAAGGATGAGTTTGCTCCCAAATCATCACAATATCTGAGTGCAACAATGTGTGAACTAGAGGCCATTGAGGGAAAGAAAACATGACAGAAGATAATTCATTTGGCTTAAAAACAAAATTTTCTACAAAATTTTAGCAACACCGCACATGATTAATATGGTTGAGATGATGGACCGTATAGTATATCGTTTACCTTATTTTTTGTAGGATTAAGACCGTATGTCTAGCAACATTGATACAATAGGTGGTCAGAAAGTAACAAACAAGACTTAGAATTCAGAAGAAATTTGACTTCCTGTGAGTGTGTGTATGTCCCGCTTTCCTTTCTCCTCACAAATATAACTTTGCAATAATTTATCAGATGATACAAGTTGTCTGAGTAGTTTGGCTGCAAGAAGGAATCATTGGCTGCAAGAGACTTTCATAATACCCTAAAATTCGATAATATTCGTACTTTCGATAATACCCGAAGCTTCGATAATACCCGAAACTTCCATAATACTCGAAGTTTCGATAATACCCGAAACTTCGATAATTTCAAATACTCGAACGGTTTCGAGTAACCCCTCGACAACTCGATAAATTTTCACTTTCGAAGTTCGAAAGGTCCTCAGCCTTACCGAACACCTCGAATTACATCTACCTACGACCATAACACGGCGGTGCCACACCTTGTTGCCAATATTGAGAAAATGTCCCTTCCTCGTTTAACAATGGCAGCACAACAGTGTTTACAACCATATCTCCATATTCTGCGCAATTCAAGGTCCCATCGATGAAAGCAGGTCAAAGAAGTTTCCAGCCCCATATTCCACACCACACCATTACTTACCTGCATCTTTAATCTTTGATGCATTTATTCAATTAGGATTTGTGCTAACCAAGTACGAAACATTTTGCTTGTTAAAATCACCTGTTACATAGAAATTTTCATCGTCACTAAAAACTGTTATGAGGAAACACTGGGTTACAAGCTATCTGGGCCAAAGCCCACTCAGAAAACTCCATTGATCTCACATATCACACTAATAGTTTTGTTTCAACTGTAATTTTTAAGGTTGCCACTTTTCTCTTTTAAGATTCTTTGAACACTTTTGACATTAACATTATGTTCACTTGATAGACGTTGCACACTCTTTGTAGGGCTTTCCACCATTAAACCCAAAACTGCTGTTGATGTATCTGGATCAGTTGCACTTCGTGGTCGTCCTGGCTGAGGTAAATCATCAACATTTCCTGTTACTCTAGCGTAAGTTTCGTTCGATACCCGCCAGAATGCGTAAGCGTGACCTGTGTTTGCGCAGACTGGCTGCGCTGTCGTCAAGGCCACGCGGTGCGCCAGCCATCTTCCACCGTCTGCTATAATGTTTACTGTGCAACAGAAAAACCAGTGCGTTCTTTGGTTCGCGGAAACAAAGTCGATTGATATCGGCTCGTTGGAAGAACTTATCCACGTCAAACTGCACCTGACAAAGCTATTCGACAATGGCTTAATCAGTTCAAAAACACAGGGAGCCTGGAAACAACATTCGATAGGCTTACAAGAACATCAGAAAAAAATATGAAACGTATCCGCCAGCCCTCTCTTAGAAGCCCAAAGAAATCAATTGCTCTAAGAAATCTTGAGTTACAGATTCTAGAAACATCTATTCAAAATGCATCTCACAAACGGATACGCCTTCATGCCTATAAAATTCATGTAAACACGAAATAAAGCATACCGATAGCCCGAAGCGTACTATTTTGATATTTTCTACACATTTTAAGGCTAAAACCATTGAATTGCTTTTAACGCTTTTCTTTTCATAGTAACTATTCAAAATCCTGGCATTCATTTTTGATGAACCTGTATAACAAAACCTATCGTGAATCTATTCCAACTTCAAAACCGTTGCAGATTTTGGAAAAATATTTTTACCACTGGATTTCTCTTCGAACGAGGAAGTTTTTTTTAATATGTCATATGACCATTTTGCCATTTAAAATCAACAAATTGATTCCAATATGGCGGCCACCAACATGGCAAATCTTAACCATGACATAATGATTCACCCTCCCACCAACATACATCCGAATTGACTTCGGATCGACTGCAATTACAGTTTCGGAAATGTTTAGCCCAGTCCAGACTTTTGGCCACGCCCAGTAGAGTAATGAAAGAATAATATTGTAATATATATGTGTGTAATTTTCTAGAGAGTACAAAATGATACGTACTGAATTAACCAACATTTCTTAGATGAAACTTTTTGCTTGCATGCCCTCTACGTCAGTAGTTTCATAATCAAATGAGACATTATTCTTTTAAGAATGGGAGAAATGCCAACAACAAACACTACTCCATTAAATGCTATTTTGTAACTACTGAATAATAGATAATTTTTAGGTATAATTTTTACCTTCGCTGTTTTCAAAAAAGTGGAAAAATGATGTTGAAATGTGGAAAAATGAAATTAGTAATGATCGACAAAATATCGAAATTTAACAAAACATGAAATAAATTATAGACCTCAAAAGTAGACAGCTCAAACAAAATATGTATTCCGTATTATTTTGTAATTTGCGCTGTTATTACCATTTATTTTGTAGTTTACTTGTCACAAGTCTCTTTCGACTTCTATTATTTATAATAGACTAAATATTTCAAATGATTTTACGCGTCTCTTCATTAATAGAGTTTCTAGATATGGCGTATAATATTGACGTGCTACTCGCATGGGAAGGATATGTGAAGTTCAAATTGAGAAACCATCGAGAAAAAAGTTTTGGTTTACCTAGAAAAAAGCAGTCACACATGGTTAGATATCATAGTAGGATAGATTATAATCATTATCAAATAAGTTGGCTTTGTGTGTAAACAAATTTACTCAGGAGTTTTTGTTTTGGGCAATAATTCTTCGAGGTCCTTAAATCATATCATCATATTTCAATGTTAATTTTTTCTGACTTGTTTTATGTGTTCCTATTAGCCTCTGTATTTAACATTTCATAATCTTTTTGAAGAGAGAAAAAGTGACAATTCTCCTGTCTCGGAATCTAACCTCCAACTTTTGTTTAATTGTTTTATTTTCCCTATTATTTTACCACTGGTCTATCTGCTCGGTCGTTATTAGAAGTGAAAGCGCAACACTTGCGGCATCGAGTTTTCACATGTGTATATTGGGGCATTTGCGGTAATATTCAAAATAACATTCTCCAGGCTGAGAGAGGATATTTTCTTGTGTTGAGTTTAACGACAGGCACAGAATTGCTACGAAAAGACCAAATTTTATTACATTGGTGTAGCCAACAAGTTGTTCTAGAGGGAAGATAACACGGCTTTCAGAGGCCTGGGTTTTCTTTATACTAAAAGCAGTTAAAATTTTTCATAATATAAATGATTATTAACTCGCCATACAAACACAAATCTTTCTCACAGCACTTGCAAACATGTGAATGCAAGTACAAGGATCAGTTATCAAAAAAAAAAAAAAAGAAAGATCAATTACTGAGAAAAATACTAAACATATCTGAAAAATATAAACAAATGCATGTTTATGACTGGCTAAAATTGGAAAAAAATATAAACAGGTCTTTGTCTCTGATTGGTCGAACGTCTGACTTTGATATTTAAAGGGAACTTCTACAAATATTTATTATTTTTTTCTTTTATAGTTTCTCTAACAGTTTTCCAATAACTATTTGCCAATGGTTACTCAGAGTTGAAATATTCTTCTTTTTCGTTTTTAACATATTGAGATATTTATAATTACGCGTAACTATTACGGGATTATCTGAACAAAAGCTTGCTAGCGGAATGATTAGTCACAACAGTTGTCCATTGTCATGAGCATATTTAGGGACTAGTGGTCTGATTTTACTCGTAATAAGCATAAGAAACAGTCAAAATCAACTTTCAATGAATTAGAAATTTATTTTACTGATTTATAATAGAGTTCGGTTAGTACATTAGTAAATAGCTTGTCTTCTGTAAAAAAAAAAAAATCACTCCAACTTTTGAATGTGTGCCATTTTCCTCAAGAATTTCTTAACATCTTCCCAAGTTAAACATTCAGTTAATACGTTTTGTATTCTTCTGTCCATCTTATGTACTGATGTCATCTGTTTGCATTCACTGTTTAAAATTCTGATTTCATATAAGTAATCGTTGTACGTAATCGTTTTAGATACTTCATCAAACATTACACATTAAGAGTTGACTTACCTAATGATTTGAGTCTGTGGTTTTACCGTTTAACAATGTTTTTCGTTCTGTGCTGTTGATTCGAGCAATTTCACATAAAGATGTCAATACTGGGAGTTTAACTATATAACGAAATACTTTGGATAGATTAATAATTACCTGCACCTTAGGCAAAAAGTGCTCATACACAAGCACTATACCTAATATAATGTTAATGTAAAAATAACAAAAGAAGAATGTTTTTAAGATATGTAAAAAAGAAATATATTATGGGATAGTGTTATGTAATTAGTTGCTATGTAGTTGTTTATGGATACCTAATCATCATGTCTGTGTGCATGATAGTTTGAATGAAAATACATAAAAGTGTATCAACTAATAAACCATTTAGTACCGTTCATCGATTTTATAATTCTTATAGAAAAGGTGAGAATAATAGTATATATAATTATTAAAGATATTTTTACATGCAAACAATTGCTACCATTCAAGATTTGTATATCATCGATCGAACCAGGTTGACGACTACCCTTGGTGAGTCGTTGTAAAAATTTTGGTTTACCTCACCCGGGATTTTTCATAAATTCATATCCCGAAGCAAAGTAAGGGTGAATTTACTTTTGTAATAAGGTTAATGAATACAAATTTCACAAGACTAAGAAGTGGTAGAATAATTATAAGAAAAATGAACGGTGAAGCAATGGAGAATGAATCCAATAATAGTGACAACGGTGAACATAGTGTGGCACCAGGAATGACATCAGAAGACCGAATCTTGCTAGCCTTACAGCGGCAATTGATTCAGATGTCTACCGAATTAAAGCAGACGATAGAACAGAAGTCTGAAGAATCCAATAAGCAATACGAGGAATTAAGTAGACGAATGGAACAGAAGTCAGATGAAACGAAACAGTCAATTGTCCAGGCGATGAATCACATCACCTCGCAGTTCGAGGAAAAGTTAAAAAGAATATCTGAGGATTGTCAGGATAAGCACAACCACCAAATCCAAGAAATCAGTGATGTAAAAAAGGATTTAGAAGTAATAGAATCTTCTGTTCAACAGCAAAAGATTCAGGTCATCAATAATTCTAACAACATACGTGCAAATACGCAATTGATAGCTACTCTACAGGAAGAAATTAGAACGCTACAGGTTAAGGACAACACATACCACAATAATATGGGTAGTGATCGCTTGGAGTTTCCCCACTCACCAGAGATGACTTCGCCTTCACCTGTGTCTGATGAGGATATTATTTTGGAAGAAATTCATCCGAAGAGGACAGATGGGCGGAAAAGGGATGGTGCAACGACATATCACGTCATGGATAGGCATTGTCACCCAATAAGTACACGGAATGATAAAAGGAAGGTAAAGTTAAGTGTTAAGATGTGTGAAATACGGGCTATGAGTAAATTCGGTGGTAAATGTAATGAAAACGCTACTTCTTTCCTGAAAAATTTCAGGACGAATGCAATATAATGGGTATAGTTAGATCACAATATATGAAATTAATCCCTCATGTATTACTCCCACCATGTTCTTTATGGTTTAAAGCAGTACGTGATCACATCAATACATATGAGGAATTCAAAGCGGCACTGATCGCAAATTATGAAAATGACTTTTTGCTTGCAAATAGAGATGCCACCCTTAGAAATCAACATTTCAATCCTCGTTTGCACAAATCTGTTGTCGAGTTTGTTGTAAATACATACAACGAATTAAAAGTCGTAAATCCCTTGCAATCGGAATCTAGAATAATAGCATCGATTTGAAATTTGCTCCCATTTAAGTTACAACAGATCTTGTTTTCTACACAGTATATGAGTTTCAATCATTTATTAATGCTTGTCCAATGCTATGAAACTCAATACCATGCTTTGAATCAACAAGTAGGAGTGGGTAAAAGTAAAAATAATTCAGATCATTTTGTACCTGTTCGGAATCTAAATATCCGTAGTGTGAACGATACGGAACACAACCTAAGCCGAGTAAATTCTAACAATCAAAACGAGCAAAATAGGCAAAGTTATGTAGGGAATCCGCCTAACCTAATTAATCGTGGTAATCCTGATGTCAGATCACCCAACAGAAGTAGACATAAAAACAATCGGAATATAGGGCGAAATTACAGGAATACAACAAGCTACATGGATAGACGTAATTGGAGGTCAAGAGATGGCACTTCGTATCAAAATCAGAATCACGATGAAATACATGTACAACATATTGTGGAACCTAATCATGATTGTGCAGTACAATGTACTTTATTAGAATCATATGCAAGTATGAATGTAAGCTGATTACCGTTAATGAAATTAGGTTAAACCCATATCAGTTATAGATTCTTGTGAACTTTTATTTTTAAGTTTATGTGTTAATATTAATAATGAAAACAATTCTTATAACTTCGCTATACAGGCAATATGAGGAATTATAATTCGATTCATAAATGATTAAAAGCAAAGGTTATTTATATTAGATTGATTTGTGTTGAAAACTTAATTGCCAAAGATTATGTTAAGAATAAGATCCATTCTATAAAACTAATTATTCGACGACTGTTTTTATGAGCTATCCTATATATTATTCGAACAAGATTCTTCTTTATTATGACATCTTAGTGCTACGATGTATACATTAAAATACACCATCTAACTTATTTGTTATTCAATGCGCCCTGAAAGATCAAACATTATTGGTAACATCACCGTTTGCAATAATGATTGAAACTATTAATCATGGTAATTTGTGTTTCACCCTCGTTAATTATATTAATAAGCGTCGACGTTTTTAATAATAAAGGATAAATATTAATGTAATAAAAGATAAATGATAATGGAATAAAAGATTTATTGTGAATTTATTTATACGAATGAAAATAAATGATGTTATATATACGAGGGTTGATGAAAATGTAACGGATGTAATCAATGGAATATCGTTATTGTAAACGGACCAGTGGTTCTTGAAGATAAAAGCCAAGCTCGCTTATGACTTTTATATTCAGTCCAATTGTCGGGCGACATTTTATATAACGAAATACTTTGGATAGATTAATAATTACCTGCACCTTAGGCAGAAAGTGCTCATACACAAGCACTATACCTAATATAATGTTAATGTAAAAATAACAAAAGAAGAATGTTTTTAAGATATGTAAAAAAGAAATATATTATGGGATAGTGTTATGTAATTAGTTGCTATGTAGTTGTTTATGGATACCTAATCATCATGTCTGTGTGTATGATAGTTTGAATGAAAATACATAAAAGTGTATCAACTAATAAACCATTTAGTACCGTTCATCGATTTTATAATTCTTATAGAAAAGGTGAGAATAATAGTATATATAATTATTAAAGATATTTTTTACATGCAAACAATTGCTACCACTCAAGATTTGTATATCATCGATCGAACCAGGTTGACGACTACCCTTGGTGAGTCGTTGTAACTACAGTCCTACAAAATAATATAAAAAACTCTCAAGTCTTTACTGATGTGGTGCATCTTTCATAATGGAAACTCTCCCAACATCGACATCATCTACAGGGAGGAATGCTAGAAGAGAACACATTCTGAGGAGAGACTCACCTCTGGAACTGATTTATAGTCATTTGTGGGGCCTAATTACTGAACCTTACTTCACAAGCACTAATTAAAATGGAATTACACCCACTAATCTGCGTTTCCGGGAATCAGGAACAGTGTTCTTAGAGATGTTATCGCAGGTTGATCGAAATCGAATTTGATTAATTTTGAATTCTAATCATTAATATTAGCCTTCACCAAACTGAAAGAATCTCTGATACGTCTTACTATCTTTTACTGGTGAGAGACCAAAGATCAAATATACAATGTTTGCTTCCTCCAAGTTACTTCCGATGTCTGGTTGTGCTGTCTAGAAGTGGGCAAACTCCCGACTACAACACTTAATTGTTCCGTCCATTAAAAAACGTAGCGTGCTCAGTTGTACAATATCTTTTCTTCGTAGTGCAAAATAATATTTTTCTTTCCTCTGCGGTGTCATCTGAAAGCAGGAAGTATTTCCCATCATCTGTCTTCAGAATATACACACATTTCACGGTGTGTACCGCAAATGTGCCACTATCTAAGGAAAAGTTTTGAACAGTACCGCAAATGTCCCATGAAAAATGGTTTTCTTTCTGTACCGCAAGTATCCAATACTGCAAATGTCTATGCTGTCTTATATACGAAGACTGTCAAACGAGTTTGCTGTTCACTTAGCTCAAATAGAATTTACCTAGTTTCATTCTTCACATACATTAAGATCCTGCAGCTAATATTTTTTAAATAATTTTATGACAGAAGACATACTACATAAGATTTGATAACATGTTTCGTACGTGACTCTAAATTCAAAATAACCGTTCTCTTCGGAATGAAATTTGAAAAGTAAGCTTTCTGGTTTGGTTTGTTTTCGTTTATCGACCCACGCTTATGCTAGGGCGGATAAAGGATACGTTGAAGAGTAAGTGTTCAGGGATATGTTCACTAATAAGGAGATAACTTTTACTTGCGTTTATTGTCCTGTTCGCAGCTTCCACTGTTTCTGGCAAACATTTTGTAAATTTGAAAGTTATTAGGACTTGAGTTACGAGTTGCTCGTTTTCTGCTTCTAAAAATGTTCAATATTTTTGTTACTGCTTCAATATTCTTAAAGGCACATTTCATTTCAAATCTTACACGTGATAGCCAAATGTGTACTATGACCATTTTGAATTCTTATGAAAAAATATATATTAAAGATGAACACAGCCAGACTACAGAAACAAAATAGTTTTGTCTCTGATTATTTTCAACAGTGTTGCAGCCTCTTAAAGAATCAAATAGTTACTTTTGCAGCAAACTGAGGAATTTTGTGTTTTTATGGTAGGGGAGACCGGGTATGGTTGTAACACTTTTTACATTTTTATCCATAACTAGACTCCAATTGAAGAAAAATACGAATTTTTGCACGTGATCGGAAGTTTGGACATCCTTCTCTCAAAATACCTAGCAAATATCAGATAATGTAAAGTATTTGCTAAGATATAGTGAGAAAACAAAGACTATCCAAATGTTAAAACCAACCCCGACGTTGAGGTTGGTTGTAACAGTGATTGGGGTTCGTTGTAACGCGCTGTATCTTTGGTAAGTGGATACAATTGCTATTACATATATCACAACATTAACACAAAATTAGATTATAAGATCGATATTTAATATGTTCCTCTGTTACAGGTTCAGAGAGTGAAATAGATTACGTTTGAGAACTTTATGACTAATGAAAGTACTGTGCTCTTTTACATGTATATATATCTAACTCTCTCTTCACATTGGAAATATATCTTAGCAGCGAATGGATAGCTAGGTCTGCAGTTTACAGTATACATACAATAAAATAGCTAATAGTTTGATGAATGAACAGAATTGTATGATATATTTAGGTTTACTTTGCCTTTTACATATCAGGTTTACCTAAAGAAATGTAACCCTAACTAGCCTTGACATATTTCTTTTAGCTTAAAAATGTCAACAGATCATTTGTTATAATAACCATTATATGAAACATAATACTAGACCCTATGCACATCTACATTTCGACATCTACATCTACTCTAGTACCCTATGCACTTCGACACTCAAATTTACACTTTCAGTTACCTAGTCTACTTTTATCTTTACAGTAGTAATCGCATGACTTGGTCTCACTTTTTGGCCCCTGGGTCCCTGCCTCAGGACCCATGGTCCCTGGCCCAGGGTCAATGACCTAGGGGTACCATGGCCCACCCCCTAAAATTTGGCAGGGGTACATAGGACCACCCCCAGGACCCATGGTCCCTGGCCCGTGTCAATGACCTAGGGGTACTTAGGACCTCCCCTCTAGATTTTGGCAGGGGTACATAGGACCACCCCTTAAATTTTGGAAATTGCCAAATCTAAAAATTGGGTGTGGTAGCCTAGGACCACAGTATGTACCTCTATCAGTATTGGGTGTCTATGTCGTTCCCTTTCATGAGTAAAAAATTGCCAAAAATTCAAATTTCGGGGTGTTTTTTGACCTAATTTATCCCCTTGGATGAGGTATTATTACCCTATATGGTTATATGTGCATATACAGGGATTCATTCCCTTTTATAAGACATGGGTATATTAATGCACCCCTTGAAATTTTTGGGAGGGGTACTTTGGCCCACCCCTTCAATTTTGGAAATTGTCCAATTTAAACATTTTGGTACAATAGTATAGAACCCTAATATGTATTATGATAAATTTGGGTGGTCCACCTCGTTCCCTTCTAGGGGTACAAAATTGCCAAAATATAAACGTAAGCAATACGTAGTACCACGTGTTTGGTTTTTGGTCGATTTTATCCCCTTTGATGAGGTTATTATCCTATATATATAGTTATATGGTCATGTATAGGGGTCCATTACCTTTCATAAGATATGGGTATATTTGTGCACTCCTTTAAAAATTTGGGAGGGGTACTTTTGGCCCACCCCTTAAATTTTGGAAATTGCTCATTTTATATATTTGGTATTATAGTACGGGACCCTAACATGTATTATAATAAATTTGGGTGGTCCACTTCGTTCCCTTTTAGGGGTACAAAATTGCCAAATTTTAGTACAACCACGTGTTTGGTTTTTGGTTATTTTATTCCCTTGGATGAGGTCCTATTACCTTATATGGGTGTATACAGGTGTTTATTTCCTATTGTAAGACGTAGGTACATTTGTGCACCCCGGCAGGAGTGCCTTGGCCCACCCCTTAAATTTTGGAAATTGCCCAATTTAAACATTTGGTATAATAGTATAGAACCCTAATATAGATCACTATAAATTTCGGTGGTCTATCTCGTTCCCTTTTAGGGGTACAAAATTGCCAAAATATAAACGTAAGCATTACGTTGTACCACGTGTTTGGTTTTTGACCTAATTCATTTCCTTGGATGAGATCCTATTACCTTATATGGTTATATGACCATGTATAGGAGTCCATTCCCTATTATGAAACATAAGTACATATGTGCACCCCCGGGAATGGTACCTTGGCCCGCCCCTTAAGTTTTAGAAATTGCCAAATTTAAACATTTGGTATCATAGTACTGGACCCTAATATATATTACTACAAAATTTGGGTGGTCCACCTCGTTCCCTTTTAGGGTGCATTTTGTTCCGCTTTAGGAGTGAACCTTGCAATCGTCCCGAGTTTGATTCTTGGAAATGTTGAATTTAACGTCCCCGCGAAAACGGTGATAGACCGAAACATGAACTTACTTGACTGAGGATTGAAGCAGTGGCCTCATACAGTAGAGAGACAAGCACTGAGCCATCGTACACGTGTGTTGATTACTATGCAATGGTCCCGAGTTTGATTCTTGGTGCTAGTTTCAGGAAATGTTAACGTCCCACTTGAAACGATGATGAGAAATGAGAAAACATCATAAACTTACTTGCTTGCGGATTGAAGCAGAGAACTCACACATCAGAAAAAAAAAAACGCTGAGCCACCGTACTCCATTCAGTGCGAGCAGTTTTGCGTATGAAAAAAGAACATGAACAGATTATGTTACATTACTACACATTTCTGCTCGTTGTTACGCATAGAAGCTTGTTATTGTGAAATTGCAGAATCTGCTTATACTACATCAGCATTTTTTTCTCAGCTGACGGACTTTTAAAGCTCAACTTTACATTTATGTCAAAGACAGTTTCGTAACATATCGATGAGTGTTACATTTTTTCAATCAAGTTTAAGGAAAATGAATCACATTTTAGATGTGTTAATTTGAATGTCGTAAGAAACTAACGAGTCAACGGTATGATGTCATTATCAAAATTGCGATACTAGATGTCGTAACGATTGATGTGTAAGGAGAAAAAACGTGAATAATGTCACAACCAATCAGATTGCTTCTTACATCACGTTTCGGCTCATGATGAAAGCTGTGTTTTCATTGGTTCTCCGTGATGTCATTGATTCATTTTCCTCGTTTCTGATTGGCTGATAGTGTTGTCACTTTATAGTTGAACCGTTTCAGACCTAAATAAATTTCTTAATTTCATTTTCAAATCCTACTTCCACGAAGATCTTGAATGAACGTAGATGTACCTCTAGTGACAGCGTGACTTTACTCCGTTCCTTGAATTTGAGGTAAGTATCGACTGCGTTTTCTTAACATCAATGGAGTGTTTTTTGCATGAGGATAACATTGTTATCATTGTTTTATTTTAACACGAAATATTTAGCAAATGGAAGAATAACTTGACCGGGGATCGAATTAGGAATCCCACACATTAGAAGTAAGCACAAGAAATTTGTTGATTTTGGTTTAGCGTCCCTTCAGTAGTGGGGTGCTAGGAATACAGCTTAATGTTGAATCTGAGCGCATACTGGGTGTTGAACCCGGGGCCACATCCCACACATTAGAAGTAAGCACGAGAAATTTGTTGATTTTGGTTTTAGCGTCCCTTCAGTAGTGGGGGGCTACGAATACAGCTTAATGTTGAATCTGATCGCATACTGGGTGTTGAACCCGGGCCAGAGGAACGTAACGCTAACCACTTAGCTCAGTTTCTGAAAGTAAACAAAGAAACTACGCACGAATTTGTTCCCTACAACGTGAGACGTGGACCTACAGTTTAATGTGGGATCTGATCTCCCGCCGAGAAACGAATTCGAGTCTTTCTTGCCTTAGCTCGAGAAAAGCAAGCGCATGAGATTTTGTTTTCGTTTCATGTTCGTCATACGTTTTAAAGTTCAGTGTCAGAGGAAAAAATGCTTACTACTACAATGATTCTTTCAGCACAGTTAGAAAAACAATTTCATTCATTCTTTTTATCACTACAGAAACTTAGGTCATTTACATGTTGATGTTGGTCCGGGTTTGACGACAATAAAACGTTTCAGTAGTAGAACTATTTGAGATATGATAATTCTTTTAGGATTGATCGTGTAGTCATTTTGATAACGTAGTGATCTCTGAATTCAATTTTAATTCGTGCTTTTTTTTCTCTTTTCGTTTTAGATATTTGTTTTTCTTTGCCTATTCCTTTTTTGCTTACCTTACCTTTTTTCCCTATTTGAATATGGCTACTTCTGGCTTTACTGTCTTGCGAGAAATCAATAGACATTATCGGCGTTTTAATCTTGAAGGACGAATGCTGGAAATTCAAATTAATGCTCCGACCAGTGGCACCGATATTGTGGAGTGGGTTCAGGCCTCCTTTCAACAGATGTTGGATTACTTATTGGAAAACGTCGACGAATCATCGATGGTTGGATTATCGATTTTATCCCACGATGAGAAGAACAAGCCATTTTATTTATCTTTCCGGCATGCAAGTAATTTGACACTGGAGACTTTATGGGCATCCTTTGATCGCATCCTTCAAAGTAACGATAGTTTTCTCATGAACGAACCGTTCATTGTCCATTTTCATCATGTGGATGTGCCCCGTGGATTTGGATTGGTGCGTCGAGGTCTTTTATCAAACGACGAATTATTAAAACGCAAGAAAGGCATTTTACGTGTAAAAAACACCGACAAGAAATGTTTAGCGTATGCGATTGTGATTGCTATTGGCCTAAAGAAATATAAGGATACAAATAAAAAAGTTTACGATCAATATCACAACCAGAGAAAGTGTGTCGTTCTCCCTGACGTACATGAACTTTTGTCCAGATCATCAGTGAATTTAGAGCATGGGGGATCCGTGGAAGAATTACGACAATTGCAACGCTACTTAACCGATTATAAACTTACCGTATACACCAGTTTTTCCGGAGAAGATATTCTGTATGAAGGGCCGGGTGGCGAAGACAAGATTCCAATCAATTTAATGTGCATCAATTCTCATTATGACATCATCACGTCATTAACGTCTGTTTTTTCTACCAACTATTACTGTGCTGCATGCCACAAAAAATATGATCATCGTAATGCACACGTCAAGAACTGTTCGGCCGTGTGCGAGAAATGTTTGCAGAAACCGCCATGTAGTAAGACCAATACGGAGAAGCAGTGTCCAGAATGCAATCGTGAATTTTATGGTGAAACATGTTATACAAATCATCTGACTCTACCATACCATAAAGGCCAACCAATATGCAAGATGGTGAAACAGTGTGCGAAATGTCTACGCATTTATTCGTTTGTCCATACAGGGGAAAGAAAACATGATTGTACAGATTATTTTTGTAATGTGTGCCATAAACACGTTACGTCTACCCACCAATGCTACATGAAGCCTGATACGACTCAATTAAAACCTGGAGTTCCATCAGTGTTACATGCCAAGAAAGCTATGATTGTCTTCTATGATATCGAAGCCACACAGGATACTTTCTTCGATGAAGACACATTCATTCATAAGCCCAATTTATTGGTGGCCCAACAAGTATGTTACAACTGTGTTCAAGATGAGGATATACATCATCCGTGTGAAGTTTGTGGACAGCGAGAACATATTTTTCAAGATGATCCGATCAATGCCTTTCTTGCGTATTTACGTCAACCACGACCCAACATCAAACTTATTGTATCTTTGGCACATAACTGTAAGGGATATGATGGTCATTTTATTCTTAAATCTTTAGTGGAAGAACATGAATTGAAACCTACTTTGATCTTGAACGGAGCAAAAATTTTAAGCATGAAAGTGAATCACTTATCGTTTATTGACTCTTTAAATTTCATGCCAATGGCTTTAAGTAAATTATCCAAGGCATTTCATTTACCAGCGACCAAAGGATATTTTCCACACTTTTTTAATACTGCTGCAAATCAAACGTATGTGGGAAAATTACCGGACATCCATTATTATGGTGCAGATGAAATGAAAGTGGATGAACGAGAAAAATTCATGACATGGTACAACGAACACCAGAACGATACGTTTATTTTCCAAGAAGAATTGGTAAACTATTGTATCCAGGACGTCAACGTACTTCGATTGGCTTGTATATCTTTCATGACCACTTTTGAACAAGAAACTCACGTCAATCCTTTCCTGGAGGCTATCACTTTGGCGAGTGCGTGCAATTTAGTATTTCGACGAAATTTCTTAAAACCTAATACTATTAGCATTCTTCCTGCACGTGGATACCGTCACAGAAACAATCAGTCACGGATTGCTTTGCAGTGGCTTGCCTACATGGAGGAAAAAGAGGGTCATTCAATTCAACATGCTGCGAGAGGAAAAGAAGTTTATGTTGCTGGTTTTCATCTGGACGGTTACTACAAAGATCCTGACACTAAAGAGAAACACGTGTATGAATTTGAAGGGTGCAGATTCCACGGCTGTCCTGTATGTGTCCCTACAGGCCGTGATCAACCCATTTATGAGAACTCCGAAGAAACAATGAACTATCGCTACGAGAGAACACAGCGTAAAATGAAATTATTACGATCCATGGGATATAAAGTACATGAAATGTGGGAATGTGAATTTCGTCAAGTGTTAAAATCCAATCCAGCATTGGCCTCTTCTTTAAGCACACATCCTTATACTAATAAGACACCATTAATCCAAGAGACAGCTTCTATGGTGGCCGTGTTAATGCCATTAAATTGTATCACGTCGCAAATGAAAATGAAGGCGAAGAAATAAAATTCTTGGATATCGTTTCCCTGTATCCTTATGTGAATAAATGTGGACGGTATCCAATAGGGCATCCACGAATATATCTACAGGGAGATCCAGAAATGCCCGACATTCAAGATGTCAACGGATTGGTCAAGTTGAAGATCTTGCCTAGCAGAAATGTGTTTCATCCAGTGCTGCCATTTCGCTCAAATAAGAAGTTGTTGTTTCCACTTTGTGCTGCCTGTGCCACAGCATTAAATCAAGATTCTGAATGTACACATTCGGACAGTGAACGAAGTCTAACGGGAACATGGGTGTCCTATGAAATTCAAAAAGCCATTGAACTTGGGTATCAAGTCATTGAAATTTACGAAATTTGGGATTACGACATCACCGTATATGATCCAGAAACCAAGACTGGCGGATTATTCAGCGAATACATTAACACATTTTTGAAATCTAAGCTGGAAGCTTCTGGATGGCCTGCCAATTGCGTCACCGAAGAAGAAAAGCAGCAGTATATCCAAGTGGTACAACAACGGGAAGGCATAACTGTAGATGCAGCAAATATAATGACAAATTCAGCACGTCGTAGTCTTGCAAAACTCTGTTTGAATGCCTTCTGGGGACGACTCGCTATAAGAGACAATTTCAGCCAAACGACCATCATTAACGACCCCAAAGAACTGTATCAAAAATTAACTGCTCCAGATATAAAAGTCAACCAAATTTTACCTGTTAACGATTCGATGTTATACCTTTATTGGCAGTATGAAGATGATGTTCCAGTACAAAATCACAATGCTAATGTTGTCCTTGGAGCATTTACAACGTGTCAAGCTCGTCTGGAACTCTACAAATATTTAGAACTGCTGCAAGAAAGAGTACTATATTTCGATACAGATTCCGTAATATTCACGCAGCGACCATCACAGCCCACAATAGAACCAGAAGTATTTCTTGGTTCAATGTCAAATGAACTGGAATCAATTGGACCAAAAGCATACATTAAAAAATTCGTGTCTGGTGGCCCAAAACAGTACGCCTTGGAAATCTACAACCCCGACACGAAATCAACCAGTTATGTATGCAAAATTCGTGGATTCACACTCAATTATACTGCAAGTCAAAAGCTAAATTTTAACAGTCTGGAGCAAATGATCATAAATCAATCGAATGAAAAAATCTCCATTAGCACGCCGCACAAAATTTACAGAACCCACGATCATCATCTTGTCACAAAACCTGAAGAAAAGAAGTACAGTTTCAACTATAAAAAACGCCGATTAATACCAGACACATACGAGACATTGCCCTATGGGTATAAAAAAGCCAAAACAGAATAACAGCCATATTTTTCCCTAATCCCACCAACATCACCTCCCAAAGACGGGGCAAAGAATCAACGCAACACGGGACATGCTTCAACGAGGCCACAGCGGAAAAACAAAACTCAGATGACATCACCTTGCAGAAACCCGTGGAGAAAAAAAAGGAATTCAGGTACGTCACATTTGCGTTTCTTTTCTCACCTCACTCTCTCTTGATCAGTTAGTTCGATGTTAATAATCTGTTTTTCTTCTTTCACAGGAAACAAAATAAATATTACCATGTATATTCATATGTTTTATTTTCTCTTTACAGAATTTGTACCCGTCACGGACACGTCTTCCTTTGAAGAAAAAAGAAATTCTGTATTCTATTTCACATGCTAAAATAAATGTACAAAAACATGATTCTGTGTTTTTATTTCACATCCTAAAATCAAATTCTTTTTCCTGTACTGCGATTTCAATTTCTTTTTTCTGAATCAGTTTACCGGTAAAATCAAACTAAATTTTTGTTTCAAAAAATTTTTAGTGTACGAAAAAAAAAACTGATTCAGAAAATTTGTGTGTACGAAAAAAAAAATGTTTTCAGAAAAATTTTTTGTGTACGAAAACAAAAATTCTGTTTCAGAAATTTTTTTGTGTGTACAAAACAAAAACTGTTTCAGAAAAATTTTTATGTACAAACAAAATTCTGTTTCAGAAAAAAATTTTTATGTACAAACAAAATTCTGTTTCAGAAAATTTTTTGTGTGCAAAACAAAAATCAGTTTTCGTCACGAAACTGCTCCGACTAAATGAATCGATTCATTCTGATAGTGTTGGCAACACTGGAAAATTTCGGTAAGTATCGCTCAGACCCTGAGTTACAGCGAACACAACTAGATTCGAACCAGCAACCTTACATGTCTGATTCATCTCTAAATACAGCCAACTAAACAATAAGATTATGTGTATACGTCAATGCTTTGCACTGAGTCAACAAGGTTTTCTTCAAGGTCAAAGTTGCACACGAAGTAAAAAAGATGACAACGCAGATCTTCTATCTTTCTATATGAAACAAAAACCTAGTATAAACTGCTCGCACTGAAATGTGTAATGTAACATAATCTGCTCGTCTTCTTTTCATACGCGAAACTGTTCGCACTGAATGGAGTACGGCGGCTCAGCGCTTCAATCCACAACGAAGTAAGTTCATGTTTCCTCCTATCATTTTTTCATCATCGTTTCAAGGGGACGTTAAACTCAACATTTCTTAAAACTAACACAAAAAATCGAACTCGGGACCATGACATAGTAATCAACAAACTCAACTTCTCAATCGAGTATGGTGACTCAGCTCTTATTTCTGATGTGTGAGATCTCTGCTTCAATCCGCAAGCAAGTAAGTTTATGATGTTTTCTCATTTCTCATCATCGTTTCAAGTGGGACGTTAAATTTTTCTAACACTAGCACCAAGAATCAAACTCCGGACCATTGCATAGTAATCAACACACGTGTACGATGGCTCAGTGCTTGTCTCTCTACTGTATGAGGTCACTGCTTCAATCCTCAGTCAAGTAAGTTCATGTTTCGTCCTATCATCTCTCACCATCGTTTTCGCGGGGACGTTAAATTCAACATTTCCAAGAATCAAACTCGGGACGATTGCAAGGTTCACTCCTAAAGCGGAACAAAATGCACCCTAAAAGGGAACGAGGAGGACCACCCAAATTTTGTAGTAATATATATTAGGGTCCAGTACTATGATACCAAATGTTTAAATTTGGCAATTTCTAAAACTTAAGGGGCGGGCCAAGGTACCATTCCCGGGGGTGCACATATGTACTTATGTTTCATAATAGGGAATGGACTCCTATACATGGTCATATAACCATATAAGGTAATAGGATCTCATCCAAGGAAATGAATTAGGTCAAAAACCAAACACGTGGTACAACGTAATGCTTACGTTTATATTTTGGCAATTTTGTACCCCTAAAAGGGAACGAGATAGACCACCGAAATTTATAGTGATCTATATTAGGGTTCTATACTATTATACCAAATGTTTAAATTGGGCAATTTCCAAAATTTAAGGGGTGGGCCAAGGCACTCCTGCCGGGGTGCACAAATGTACCTACGTCTTACAATAGGAAATAAACACCTGTATACACCCATATAAGGTAATAGGACCTCATCCAAGGGAATAAAATAACCAAAAACCAAACACGTGGTTGTACTAAAATTTGGCAATTTTGTACCCCTAAAAGGGAACGAAGTGGACCACCCAAATTTATTATAATACATGTTAGGGTCCCGTACTATAATACCAAATATATAAAATGAGCAATTTCCAAAATTTAAGGGGTGGGCCAAAAGTACCCCTCCCAAATTTTTAAAGGAGTGCACAAATATACCCATATCTTATGAAAGGTAATGGACCCCTATACATGACCATATAACTATATATATAGGATAATAACCTCATCAAAGGGGATAAAATCGACCAAAAACCAAACACGTGGTACTACGTATTGCTTACGTTTATATTTTGGCAATTTTATACCCCTAGAAGGGAACGAGGTGGACCACCCAAATTTATCATAATACATATTAGGGTCCTGTACTATAATACCCAATGTTTAAATTGGGCAATTTCCAAAATTGAAGGGGTGGGCCAAAGTACCCCTCCCAAAAATTTCAAGGGGTGCATTAATATACCCATGTCTTATAAAAGGGAATGAATCCCTGTATATGCACATATAACCATATAGGGTAATAATACCTCATCCAAGGGGATAAATTAGGTCAAAAAACACCCCGAAATTTGAATTTTTGGCAATTTTTTACTCATGAAAGGGAACGACATAGACACCCAATACTGATAGAGGTACATACTGTGGTCCTAGGCTACCACACCCAATTTTTAGATTTGGCAATTTCCAAAATTTAAGGGGTGGTCCTATGTACCCCTGCCAAAATCTAGAGGGGAGGTCCTAAGTACCCCTAGGTCATTGACACGGGCCAGGGACCATGGGTCCTGGGGGTGGTCCTATGTACCCCTGCCAAATTTTAGGGGGTGGGCCATGGTACCCCTAGGTCATTGACCCTGGGCCAGGGACCATGGGTCCTGAGGCAGGGACCCAGGGGCCAAAAAGTGAGACCAAGTCATGCGATTACTACTTTTACCCACATTGAATCATTTGAATCACAGTTGTGACATTTGTATTCACCGTCACCGTGGTGCAGACATGAGCCCATCCATGACAAAAATTACATTGAATCCATTTCTCTCTTGGCGCACTTTTGGGAAGTAATTCACAACAAACTAGGCAAATTGCGTTATCAATGTCTTTGTCAGATGACAAGATGCACAATATATTTCAGTATTATAGCTTAAAATTACATCTGCTTCAATAGAAAGGTAAAACCAATATCCTTTATAGCAGCATATACCTAGCAAACATTAGGCTGTTGTGTGTCGTTAAGTAGCTACATAACTTTTATAAGAGAATTGAAATACTTTTCAAAGAACGAAAGAGAGAGGGGATGGGGAACAATGTTCATGTAACAGAATCACTGTTTAGGTAAACAATTTTCAAGTAAACAATACAAACTTAATTACATATGCATTGTTTTACTCTGTGGGGGCTGGTTGTAACAGCGTTACAACCAGACCCATTATTTTTGTTACAACCAACCTCATACTGCAGAAGCCATCTTTGCCAGAGTACTTGCAAAATTGTGTTGATTCTGTGTTTGGTTTCCGTACGTAAACAAATACTCATTAGTATCCTTTTTAATATTTTACTCAAATTATCTAAATGTTTCGCACACATATTGTAATATTACATATTTTCAGGGATATAGAAAATTTACTTAACTGCCCAAAAAACACCAAAACCGCGACAACTTCAAGACGATCACGCGTTACCTCACACAAAAACAGTGACTGAAAGTGCATGAAGGGCTTGTGTTTTGACTGGAACATGAACCACATCTAGTGATTAGCGTAGAAACTACTCGCTTTGTTACAACCATACCCGGTCTCCCCTACTCTTAACAAAGAACAAAAAGTGCCAGAAAACTTTTTCGTTGTTTATTTTATACTGTGTTTTCAACTCTTCCAAATCATACCAAAAAGAGACATTAGAGGTGTAACATAAATAGTAACAAAATTGAGGATATTTCTTGTGCCTCAATGAAAACACACAAGATTTATTTTACGCTAGGAATAAATACTACGAAAACATGACAGCAAAACAACAAAAACATTATTTCCTACCTATCTGTATACCACAAGTAAGAATTTGGCATGAAAAAAGTGAAAATTTTAAAATTGGACTACTTTCAAAAATTAATATCTCAAAAACTTCATCTTCAATTTTCACAAAAATTACACAAAGCATGCACAGAACATTGCTCTCCAATCCTGTGAAGACAGACTTGGTATTATTTTTCTGTGAAGAGAGATATGAATTTTTATATTGCACCTTACACAAGTTGTGAAATAATATCAAAGTACTGAACGAAATGTGAGATTGGCAACACTGCTTTTGATTTAAATTCCACATCCAAGGTGCTATATCACCATAGTAACAATGTAAGTGAATATGTTCACCAAGAACAAGTTCAGTAATTACTAAGACTTATTTTATGTAAACACTCACCAGTTATCACAGCTGTGCAAAAACGTCGTCTGTAAGCTTTAGTTGGGATACTGGAAATTTGTGGGGACGAGGAGAGCACCCAGTGGGAATAACGGAATCCATCTTGAGTTGTACGCTTCTTACAGTAGTGCTACAGAGATTTTGCACTGAAGTTCATTATAAAGCAGTTGCAGTACCATGTGGAGTCATGAGAGAGATAGTAATATCTTCCAGTTTGAATGATACGTGCGATATTTGTCCCACCCCCACTGATTGTCTAATACACACGATACAAAATCACATACACACAAATCCATCACAGTATACCAGGGCTGGATTAACCCATCTGGAGACCCTGGGCTAGAAAAAAATTTGGCCCCTGCTGACTTCTCCAAATACATTTCTGCGAAAATTAAGAGAATATGTATTTTTGGTCATATTTGATTTTATGATGATTGTATCTTCATGATTCTTTTAAGATAGCTAGTTGAGATTTTGATCACAGTGGAAGCCCTAGTCCACCTTGAGGCCCGGGGCTATAGGCCCTCTAAGTCTCTCCCTTAATCCGGCCCTGCAGTATACGAAACTAAAAATAAGAGGTTTCTTTGTATAAACAGCAGTTCTGTCAATGGAAAGTTCATGTGGTTCAATGCAAAAGTGGCAGGACTGAATTCCAGTCACCGGTTGCACATTCGCCTACTCTTCCCTTTTAATTGAACGACATTCTTCGACAGTACACCTGTCTAAAAACAAAAATGTTGTGTTCTTCATGAATGTAAAGACAATTTCAACGAATTCTCTTGCATCTCTAATTGCATTAACAGGCTATGTTGCAGATTAAATTTAATTGCACAGTGTTTTACTAAACCGCCTACACAATCACAGGAGCTTTCTCCATGCCCATTACCTAAAATTTCCTTGTAACGTTGTCCCTCATGAGTTGTAGCTCAAATAACTGAAATATGTTTCTGAAAATGGAGGCTGCACTCTCAGATACAAATACCTGCGTAGAAAACGTGTGTCCATCACACAGTGCTGATATTTCACCCGTGATCAATTAGACAGCACATAGTGCATGTGCACTATCATGAGTCATCACTGACTACTGCAAAGCTATGTGAGGTACCATGAAAATATTCAGCATATGTGAAATTGAGATTTGGGTCAGTGGTAGAGCGTTTACTTTTGGTTCATGGCGTCCCTGGTTCGATCCCAGCTCGCGCCAAGTGAACTTTATGGTGGACAAACACCATGTGCGTGGGTTTCCTCTGGGTTCTCCCGTTTCCTCTTACTTTCTTCAATCCACCATTTCATTCGTTTCTCATAATTACCGTCTCCTTTAGCCTAACTGGCATAACGGTGGGACGTAAAATTCAAAAAGTTCATTGCGTTTCTGAGATTTGGAATGTTTGCCAATGATAACAATTTGGTTCTCTTCTCCAACACAACCATCAAGTTCTCTGCAAAATCAAAGTGCAAGACCAAAGTATCACTTGTTGACGTACTTGATCTTTTCCAAGCAACAATGGCGTCCCTTTGAATGCGGCGAATGTGAGCATGACAGACCCCTTTCATCAGTAAGTACGCCAGAAATTTTTACTTGGGGGGTGTTCGAAATAAAAGGGGGTGTGCTCTCAGAATAATGATAAAATTTTTAAACAAACTCAAACAAGAAAACAGTATTTTGTTACGCAACTATTGCAATACTACTACTACTACTACTACTACTACTACTACTACTACTACTAATAATAATAATAATAATAATAATAATAATAATAATAATAATAATAATAATATCAGCTCTTCGCAGTGGTAGGATCAATAAAGTAAGTTCATACATTTGAGCATTTATTATTATTATTAAACTAAGTAATACAATAAAACCTCTCAAAATGGACATCGGTGGAACCGATTATTTGTACGTAAATGAGAGGTCCCCCTAAAAGGAAGGGTTCTCTCTCATAATACCACACCACACATATTTATGGCATTCAAGAATAAGAAAGTTTGTCCTCTTATGAAGATGTCTACTATTGAGAGATGCCCGTTAAGAGAGGTTTCACTGTATTAGGAATTAACCTCCACTATTTTACCCAGTAATTACATGTGAATAGATTACATACGAATTATTGTAGTCTAATTATTTTGCAAAATTCTGGTATTATTTCATTTTTTTCACCCCCAGCACGTTTTAGTGGGCGATTTTTTTCCAAAATATTAATTGGGAAAAAAATCCCCTCGTTTCATGCTGAAATCACATTCGTTTAGTAATTAACACTGTACATAGTTCCAATTTCATTATTTTAATATACTAACCCTGTTGTTAACGTTAATTGTGGTAATATTATTTGATTTTTTAATCTCCGTTCCTGTCCCTTCAATGGCTACGTTATTGGCTCTGAATATCATTCATTAATTTAGTTGTTTTCCAGAAATGCAGTTTTTACAATTTACAAATATTTTGTATCTTTCTGTTTTGTCTTCTTTAATATACCCTAATTTTAATAATCCCAGGGCTCATAGTGGTCTGGTCTCTTGTAAATAGTTCAAAAGTGACCAAAAATGGTCAAAAGCACACGAAAAAGGGACTAAAATCTCATCATGCGCTTTTTTCCTTTGTCAATTTCTCCCTCTTCGTTTGTTGTTTTGTTTCTTCTTTATTTCTTTTTGAGCATCCTCCTACCTTAGGTTTTCAAAGTATGCTTTGAGTTACGGTAAGCAGACTTAGGATGTAAAAAGCTTCTGAGTAAGTGGAACCAGTTCTGGCCTATTTCTGAATTTCTTCATGCCAGACATATTATTTAACTTCGCATTAACAGTTCTCAAAAACGTGAAATATTCAAATTCACCACATACTCTTAAAAAGAACATACAAGAAACAAAACACAAGACGAACATGATGAACCACACAAACACACACAAAGCTGAACGGAGCGTTAACTCTTACGAGAGAAAACTAAAAGATTATTATGATAGAAGAAAGAATAGACACAGGAGGGTTCTCAACCCCACCTTGAGAGCTTAAGCATCCACCAACCGTCCACTGTGCTTTACAAAGAATAAAAGCTGAAGTGACAACAATGTTGACTGTTTCACATGTAGCAGCCAGTACTGAAGCTTTCAGAAGAGTAATGAGTAACAAGTTTTTGCCTTCTTCCATTTGTTTTTTTTTATATATATTTTTCTTAGAAAACTGCCAATGCAAAAGATAAATCACACGAAAAAGTCACTTTAACTCTCAAAAATGTAACTTTGTGACTAACTTGAAAAAAAGTAAATTTTAGTTTTTAAAAAAGTGACTCGCTATGAGCCCTGTTCTGCTCAATGAATTTACGTGAATAAAAATATACTATACAAAAATTAAGCTAGCGCCAAATGCGTTCCTGCATAACACTAAACTCAGTCTAAAATATATATAATTCTTACTTCGATCGATCTCTTCATTTCTAAAAACGTTTTGACTACACCCTTCTAACGTCCGTCCGTTGATACACCACTTGCAGAGCAGGCTCGAAACCAGCCACAGAACTTTGGGGGGGGGGCATGAATATGTTAGGAGGGGCCAAGTCATTAAAAATTCTCTTACAAATATCTAAATTGTGCATTTTGTATTGAGGTCTGGAGGTGACATGAAAAATTTAGGGGGGGCAGGCCCTCCCTAGCCCCCCTCTGTTTACGAGCCTGTTGCAGAGTAGCATTTACCAACTGAATCTGGTATAGGCTTATTACTATATTGTCACATTTTTCCTTATTGAGGAGGAGGTAGGTGAACGACCGCTCAAGACGTTGCCAATTTCAGTCATCTGCATCTGTCCATCAATCTCTTTTCTCGGAAACGACCGCGGAGCCCAGAAGGGTAGGTATAAGCAGTTTGTTTTGTCAATTGTTTCGATCAAAACACTGCCCGAAACAATGAGGTCATGTGGTTGTCGAAGCCGTAGGCCTACATGAGAAAAAGGTCGCTTCGTATTTTGAAGTGAAATAAATAAATAAGGATATTGCCTTCTTTCCTAAACGCTAAGGGTGGTATTCAGAGAGAATTCGTTAATCAGTGGTTAGTCACGGACTAGCTAGTGTCATACTGGCTTTCAGTAAGGAAGGTGTACTTTTTGGTATTTAGAGTCTACTTTGAGTACAACTAAAAATTGATCTGGGTATGATTAACTAATATAACCCAATGCATCAGGTGAGTAAAATAAATATGGCAACTACGGAAAAGAGATGTGCGCATGCGTAGTCTGTAAAAATGGAAATATTTGACATAAGAAATCCGAAATGTGTCGCACAAGCTAAACCGTGGCTAAAAGGGTACCCTCTGATCTGGATTAATTAATCACATGTAATGAACCCCGTCGATTACTACGTCCTAATCAGAGACTCTGAATACACTTTTGGTAACCATCTGTTAGTCAACCTCGTAGTATTGCCTTAATCAGACGTCAAAACGATTCTGCATAAGGCCCTAAACCTTTTTTAACTTGATGCAATAAATAACCTATATGATACTGATTGGTATAATTGGATTTGGGAGAGTATTCCTTTTCTATCCAGGGGTGTGTGTAAAGAAATTTGGAGGGGTGTTAGAGTGGTGTTGGGGGATGTAGATTATACCCTGCTTTTCATGATCCAATTGTTTGCAAGTCACATATTTTTGACACTAGATTTTATCGAACTATTCTTGGTCAATATATTGACTTACAATGTTACTATGTAGTCCAGGAACTTTAGTCAAAAAATCGGTGTTTCTTCGGAAAAATTAGAAGCCAAGGTTTTTCTTCACAAAAACGTTCATTAGGTCATTCTAAATGACATATCAAAAGTCCCCGACTCTCTGCTGTGCGCTTCCCCTTTTTTCGGGGGGTTGAAGTGGGGGAGGAAAACGCAATTAAAAATACAATCAAATTCAGCTTATTTGCATGTTAACCTAAATATTCCGAATAAAGAAACAAAATTTACCGGGAACGCTTAGCACATTTGCTCGTAAATATTTCACAGGAAGACCCAAAGAATATCGGGTCGGGTTTCGGAAATATGACGTCATCAAAATGGCCAACAACAGAATTTGTAGTGTTTTGTGGGAATGGTTATAACTTTCCGCAGATAGTGGTAAAACCGTCGTTTTTGTTTCAGATTGAAGATAATTAATTACCAAATGTACGGAATGAAACGTATTGTCTCGATCGTTCATTTCTTTCGAGATACAATAACAAAAAAAAAAACTTGTTTTTGAGTACCTGGTTTTAAGTGTAAATGCAAATAACTCAGTAGTCATAAAATATTTCAAAATATATCTTCAGATAAAGGTTGTAGAAGATTATAAAGCGTTTCCAACGGTATCTGTACCTGCATATTTTTGTAACTAAAACCAACTAAAAGGGAGAGGTCCAACTGCACAATTATAGAACCAGTATTTAGATATGGTGTTAATCCGCAAAGAGTTAATTCGGGCAGAGAGGATGGGTGACTGGAAGGCATATCTATCTGCAGTGAATAGGATGATTCCGTATTTCCACGTCGCAGGACATTTTTTGTACGCTAAAAGTGCCAACTTGTTTGTACAAGACATGGTAAAGTTGGAGAACATAATGGATGGAGAAGTCTGTAGAAAATTTACTACAGGCTTTTTCACTGTTAAGCGATGAGATAATTTTTTTTTTTTTTTAGTGGAACTCCAACAGATATGGTAGTAGAAGTCACTCATGAAGTCTTCAAAGATACGAGGAGGCTTTGTGCATGAAAGAAGTACAAAAGAGAATGTTTTAACTAAGTTTGTTATTGGTTTGTTAAGTGCGAGCAACATTTCTGAAGGACTAGAAAACTTTTGTGGGATTTCGTTTGCAAGTGAAGAACAGCACGTAGATGCACGAAAATCTCGAATCAAACGGGACCAAGAAGATGTTAGGAAAGTATCAGAGTGGTTCAGTGCCCACAACCCTTTCCCAAATGTACAAGTGATCATGTCTATAGCAACAGGGCTTACAGGTGATGTGGAGAAGATAAACTGCTACGATGCACTGAACATTGGAGCAACCATGATGGAAAGAAAAGTTGGTGACAAGTTTCATGACAAAATATTCTCGTACTGATAGGGTTCTTTCTCTTCAAACAGTGAAGAGTCACCTTACGGTGCATGATGTTACTGTGCTTGTCGATCCACTGCTGTTGTTTCAACGATTCAGCGTAATCAAAAGATCAGATGATAACCTTCGAGCATGTTTAAATTTCGAACTGGCTCCTTACCCAATGGCTCTTTTTGATGCAACTGGAATGAGAAAAACGAAGAAATCATCCTTATTCAACATCTTCAACCCGACCAATGTTCATCCTGATTTCGGAAACGCAAACTACGTCGTTGATGGAGGGTTCCTTCTTCATCGAGTGGTGTGGCGTCAAAACGATTCTTTCATGGATGTTTGTGATAAATACGTGGCATATGTGGAAAAACACTTCGGTCGAAACACTGTCATCGTATTTGATGGATATGGTAATCCTCAGAAAAATGTAAAAGGCATGGAGCAACTTCGACGGTGCTCGAAAGCAGCATCACCAACAATTATATTTGATGGAAACATGGTCGCGACTACGAGCCAAGAAAACCTTCTCGCCAATGCAAACAACAAAAGTAGGTTGATTGGTTTGCTCACTGATAAATTCAAGGCTGCCAATATTGATGTCAAACAAGCAGAGAATGATGCTGATGTCCTCATTGTAGAAACCGCTCTCACGATATCAAAAATTAATTATAATTCTACGGTTATTGTTGGCGAGTATATTCATTTGTTAGTAATCATGACAGCTCGATCTCCGCCGACTTTAGAATTTTTTTTTCTTGAAGCCAGGAAAAGGAAAGACAGAGCAAAAGATTTACTCACCAAGGAGTTTAGAAGGTTTATTCAAAAATCACATTTTATTTCTACATGCTTTTTCAGGCTGTGATGGAACATCTGCCATTTTTCAGAAGGGGAAATCAGCTTGTTTGAAATTATTACAACAACGTCAAGATTTAAAACATGTCGTAGAAATTTTTAATCTAAGTAATGTTTCCCATCCAGAAATAACTGAAAATGGCATACAGTTTTTTGGGGGGTTTATACGGTGCATCTGCAAATGACATTTCACTAAATGATTACCGTTATCATTATTTCACCAAATCCGTGAAGAGAAATAAATCTGTTGATTTAAAAGCCATACCACCGACTTCAGCTGCAGCACAACATTTGTTTCGGGTTTATTACCAAGTACAAACATGGCTCGGAAACCAACTAAATCCTGAGGAGTGGGGTTGGGTTATGAAAGACAATTTGTTAGTACCAATTCGATCAACGCAGCCACCTGCTCCACCGTCCCTTTAAAATGATTTTCTGTTCATGATTTAAAGGATGCGGCAATGTGTGTGGGTGTCGAAAGCTGGGTCTGTTCTGCTCTCTTGCTTGCCCAAATTGTCATGGACAATCCTGTTGGAATGTCACTCCAACGGAAGGAATCTCTGAACGTGAAATATTCATGGACGCCGAAGAAATAGAGGCCGAATACTTATTGAGTTCCTTTGCTGATTGATGAATAATAATTGTAATTATAGCATGTCCCAAACCAGGTGGACGTGTTATAATTACAATTATTATATATCAATCAGCAAAGGAACTCAATAAGTAAACCATTTCAGGTAAGTTGAACAGTTTACATTTCTTATTCATTATTACTCTGAATTTTACATTTCTCATTCTACAAACGATAAGAATCTATCGTCGAATGTTGTAAATCCTCATTTTTGTATCTGTATCTGGCGTGGGTGTTACTTACGGATTCTAATGCGATATTGAATCTTATATCCAATTTTTTCATTTGTTTTAAAAGTAGGCCTATATTGTCTTTACAAGAGTCGGTCTATTAAATAAAACAACATACCTTCCTTACATTTCATAATACAAAAAAAAAAAAAAAAAAAATTGCAGGTACAGGTACCGTTGGAAAAGCTTTATAATGCCCAACAACCATTGTTTGAAGATATATTTTGAAATATTTTATGATTACTGAGTTATTTGCATTTAAACTTAAAACCAGGTACTCAAAAACTAGTTTTTTTTTTTTTTGTTATTGCATCTCGAAAGAAATTAACAATACAGAAGCATGTTTCATTCCGTACATTTGGTAATTAATTATCTTCAATCTAAAACAAAAACGACGGTTTTTCACTATTCTGCGGAAAGTTATAACCATTCCCACAAAACACTACAAATTCTGGTGTCGGCCATTTTGATGACGTCATATTTCCGAAACCCGACCCTATATTCTTTCGGACTTTCTGAGAAATATTTACGAGCAAATGTGCTAAGCGTTCCCGGTAAATTTTGTTTCTTTATTCGGAATATTTAGGTTAACATGCAAATAAGCTGAATTTGATTGTATTTTAAATTGCGTTTTCCTCTCCCACTTCAACCCCCCGAAAAAAGAGGAAGCGTACATCAGAAAGTCGAGGACTTTTGATATGTCATTTAGAATGACCTAATGAACGTTTTTGTGAAGAAAAACCTTGGCTTCTAATTTTTCCGAAGAAAAATGCTAAAGTTCCTGGACTAATGGTGATATAACACCTTAGATGTGGAATTTCAATCAAAAGCAGTGTTGCCAACCCCACACTTTGTTCACTACTTTGATATTATTTCACAACTTGTGTAAGGTGCAGTATAAAAATACATGTCTCTCTTCGCAGAAAAATAATACCAAGTCTGTTTTCACAGGATTGGATAACCATGTTCGGTGCATGCTTTGTGTCATTTTTATGAAAATTCAAAGTGAGATATTAATTTTTAAAAATAGTCCAATTTTAAAATTTTCACTTTTTTCATGCTAAATTCTCACTTGTGGTGTACAGATTGGTAGGAAATAATATTTTTACTGTAATGTTCTGTTTCCATAGTATTACTTCTAGCACAAAACAAATTTTGTGTGCTTTCATTTACGCACAGGAAATATCCAAAATATGTGCACAACAAAGTTTTCTCCAAGTTCAACAATTTTGTTATGATTTATGTTACACCTTTAATGTCTGTGTTTGGTATGATTTGGAAGACTTGAAAACACAGTATAAGATAAACCACAAAAAAAAAAAAAAAAGGTTTCTGGCACTTCTTGTTCTTTGTCAATAATACCTTCAAAACGCGAATTTCTTACTTTGTTGCAAAAGTAACTATTTGTGTTTTTTTTAATAGGCTGCAACATTGTTGCAAATCACCAGAGACCAAAACTATTTTGTTTCTGTATTCTTGCCATGTTCAACTTTAATATAGGGGAAGGCGTTGTACCTTTGATTTAATGTACCTTTGAACACCTGTGCTTTTCTCGAATTCAGAGCTATCTAGATGCAGTGATTAAAATTCTTTCGGAAGTGTTAATTAAAAAGGGCACTACAAACGCGATTGGCTGTTGTTTACTAAGCGTTGTGCCGAGTAATGTTCCTTTTAATTTTTTCACCCAAAAACAAAGTTTTTTTCTTTTCTTGTAGTTACCTTTTGAGTTTTGAGCTCTTCGGTTTTCGCAACTTGTGACATTTAATTTTTCAAACTTGGGATAGTATTATCAGTGAGTTCACTAGTACTTTTAGTTTTTACTTCTGTACATTATTTAAGCTAATGCAGAACTTTTTTTCGTAATGGTGACCATCTTGTATCTATGAACATTAATGCATCGTGTACCATTGAACGATAAATAATACTGTTTAAAGGTACACGATGTAAGTAGTTAAAACAATTTGAAATTGATATATGGGTTTGGTTAGATTATGAAGTTATTAATTATAATTTTAAATAGTTTCTAAGTATTCTTTTGTTTTTACATGTGTGTCAGGTAAAATGCCGAGAAGAAAGACTGGGTGAAAAAGAGAGCACATTGACCCTGAAGCTATGAATACAGCTGTTGCTCCCGTAAATGTGTTTACGAAAAGACGGATCTCTTTTCGTGAAACGTGCAGGATCTACAAAGTAAAGTTAGTTGCTCTTCATAAACATGTGACAAGGTTCGTCGAAACTTTTTTCATACAGTGTTTGATACGATAAAAAGAGGATGTTTTCTGAGAGTGAAGAGAGAAAACTTGCAGAGTACCTGGAGACATATGCAAAGATGGTTTGAGCAAAAAAAAAAGTCTGCAAGAGAATTAGCTTACACTTTTGCCTTTACTAATTGGAAGAATGACAGAAGTCAGTGGGATCTGAACTAAATTGCAGGTGAGGAGTGGATGCGCTTGTTTCTGAAAAGACACAAACAGGAACTTTCATTGAGGTAGCCAGAAGCAACTAAACTTGTACGATCCGCAAGCTTTAATCATGAAAAAATAAACTGTTTCTTCGAAACTTTAAGACGGGTTGATCATAGTTACGCGCCAATCCCAACAGATCGGATATATAATGTAGACCGAAACAGGCTTATCAACAGTTCAGGAATCCAGAAGTATTACAGCCCTAAAGCAATGAAGGAAGTCTGCGCAGCAACTTCAACTGAACGTGGAAACATTGACAATGATAGCAGGAGTAAATGCCTTCGGTAACCATGTACCACCTATGTTGATTTTTCCTAGGGTAAATCTGAAAAAAAATTAAGCTAAAGAGGGCATCAAGTGAGACGATTGGAACGTCAAATCCTAGTGGTTGGACAAATGAAAATTGCTTTCCTCAGTTTTTAGATCATTATATCAGTCATACAAAGCCAACAAAATATCAACGAATTCTGGATGTCCTTGAACCACTAATATCTTAGTTTGCAAGTAATTGAAAGGCCATGAAAAGTTGGGATAATAATGGTGACACAGTTTCCCCATGCTTCAAGCAAGTTACAGCCATTACACAAAACTGTGTTTGAACCATATCAAGCGGTAGATACACGGCATGTAAACAACCCCTTAAAGGCATTTGACATTTATGGAATTGCTAAGATTGTAGGGTAAGGTTATGTTAAGAGTTGTTTATGCTTAACATTATTTTTCACAAATTTTTGTTAGAACTTCTCTTCCATTTTGAATTAAATTAATAAATTTCAATTCTGGGGAACTTTTTATAGCTAAACATTGTATTGTAATTTACTATTAATATTTATGGCTTCTTTTTATATTATTACCGCAGAAACGTTGTAATTATCACTTTGTTCAAAGGTACAAGAGGGAATCTTCAATAGTACACCACCATAATTTACCTGTGAACAAAACGGATATGTTCTTATTATATCTTATAAGAACTACTGTAATTATGCAACAAATTTAAAAATCATCCTATCTGATAGCAACGAGATGGCACTTCAAATATACGACAAAAATTGGGAGCAAAGTGCTGAATATTAGCACCAAAATTTAGAAAACTCTAAGTGTTCACAGGTACAACACCTTCCCCTATTTTTTTTTTCATAAGAATTCAAAATGGACGATGGACACCCGTTGTATGATTTAAAATGACACAACCCTAAAGAGGATTACGCATTTTAGTAGTGTTTTATTTTTAGTCATTTCATTGGGAGTTGTGTCAATTGCGTAAATATTAAAAGAAGTCATTATTAGTGGTCATGAAAAATGTGCTGATTGGAGTGAGCTCCGCCACTGTTGAGACTGCACTGTGACAAGCTGTTAGTTTTTCATTGTCAGATGCGCAGGAACAGCGAACGTATATATATATATATATATATATATATATATATATATATATATATATAAAGGAAGAGCGAGTGGAAGAAAGGATACAAATATACAGGATTGGAGGAATAGGCAGGGTATTTTAGTGTCCAAGAAAGAAGAGCTCAGACAGTACCTACATTGTTTCTATATTGAAGTCAATGTTATGCTATCACACATGTGAACAAATGAGACTTGTACCGAGCCGAGAACTTTATGGACTGTAAGTTCTCGCCCTACTTCTTTTCCTTAAAAAAAATCTGACACTTATTTTACTCATTGTCAACTATTCAGGACTATCGAATACACTGTGGAATAGTAATACTACAAAGCCTTCAACCAAGAATCGAACCCGGGATCACTTACACCTAATTCACTGAACAGCTGTTACGTGTGTCAGATGACTGTCACAGATACGGTACATCCATAATGTATTCCTTACAGCATTTAATAGCAATAAAAATACTTTAGAATTTTAATGTATTTTTACAATTGTGATGTACATATTTAAAATTTTAACATTTTTTAAAAAAATTTTCGTCTTTGCCTGTCTTCAATAAAAAAGATGGTGAGAACAGAATGGTACTTATTAAAAGGGCTCACTCAGACGCGCAATGATTCAGACTCACTATTCCTATGGACTCGTGTTCACTAGTCTCAAATGAATCCTACGCTAACTCAAAACTCGCTTGAGTTGGTGCTCGCAGATTTCAAGAAGGCTCACGATAGATATAGCAACCATCAATCTCACCGGACTCGGATTCACCAAAGGCTCATGCTCGCCTTCAGTATTCTTATTGGAGTTGACACTTGCTCGAATTGTCTCCGATTACTAATGACTTTTGGCACTGAAGTTCAGACATGTTGTGTTCCAGAAATGGCTTGCGAGTTCAGATAGTCTCACATCAGTACATTATCATCTTCAAACTCATTACATAGGATCTCCAGATTAGCTAGCTTGGGGTCAGAATGGAGTTGCCATAGTGTTTCCCAACTGGCTCAGATATTTGTCCAAGAATTAAGATAAAAATTTCCTTCAGTGTTTGCACAAAAGTAGTTGTTATGAATACGTCTTACTACAATAATGGTTTGAAAATGAGCAATTTCTGGATAAACGGAGACTACTTTCTCTTCAAAATGTCATAATAATGTTTAAATGCTGTTTTCTTTTACAGTGTGATTTCATTTATAAATATTTCTCTAATAACCAGAGAAGAGCAGAAACCATTTCTCTAACAACCCTATAACATGATTGACGTAATTGTTCATTCTAAAATCCTTTGAATTATTTACTCTTGGAAACCAAGTTATTTCCAGGATTTTTATTTTTTTCCCCAAAACATTCAATCGTTTTGGTCTATATTTCATAAATAAAATTACTAACAATCCTACAATCTAACAGGATCATTTTTCATGAAAAAATTAAGAACGGGTAGTTTGGTCTGTGTTATAAGTTTTCCTCGTACAATGTATACTGAAAATACTTAATGTAAGTTTAGATTTCGTAAATAAATGTTTCAGTAATAACTGCTCCATCATATGGTTGAACTTAAAAACGGGAGTTGAAAACTAAATGGACTTCGATATACCATGAAGGATGTAAATTCGATGAAAAAATGAAATAATTTATTTACCCTCACCATAGTCTTTTTCTCTTATTGATAACAGAAAGTAAAATTGAATAAATAATAAAAACTAATAATAAAAACATTAATAAAGAAAATCAACAAATTGATACGTTCTCTCACAACTACAGAAAATAATGTCTCATATGGGCTGCCTACATTAGCTGTTCCGTGCATAAGAGATTCATATACACTGAATTTTTCTTGTTGTCAATGAAGTGAATGAAGAAGGATTTTAATAAAATAAAAGTTTCTGTGGATTTCTCTGTTAAAAAAATTCAGTAGTAGTTGAATTGTATGACCATGATAGTTGTTCTGTCATCATTTGCTGGTAACAGTCCACAAACTAAAAATCAATAAAATATGGCATTCAGATAACGTCTTCGACTTCACGTATGATTTTTTTTTTTTTTTTTTTTTTTGGTTTAATGCCATGCGATCAGTGTAAATTTCTCTTCTTTCCCGCCTTTCTTTTTCCTTCCTAACATAGTTTCTTCAGCCATATGTCCTAACTATATTTTCTTCATCTTTCCAATTGCATTTTTTTAGTTACGGAGACGAATATTACAAGTAAAAATATACCATTTACAGTATTCACACAACTAGAAAATCATATAACAGTAGAATAAGCAGTCAAGCGATAATGTTAATGACTGATTTAACATCGATTCTGCTACTTAAAAATTAACTACTTCTTTAAAATTTACTGAAGGGCGTTCTAACTATATCAATATTTGGACTAAACACACAAAGATTGTTATAGAGATGCAGATGCTCCAAATAGTGAACTTTTCATTTAAGGTTAGCTTTTAATGAAATGAAATGAAATCTTTGAGTTTTACGTCCCACGGTTATGCCGGTTAGGCTAAAGGAGACGGTGATAATGAGAGATGAGTGAAATGGTGGAATGAATAAAGTGGGAGGAAACGGGAGAACCCCGAGAAAACCCACGAGCACGGTGTTTGTCCACCACAAAGTTCACTTGGCGGGGGCTGAGATCGAACCCGGGACCCCAAGCACCAGAGGTGAACGCTCTACCACTGAGCCACCGCGCCCCCCAGGTTAGCTTTTAATATTCTACGGAGAAATAAGTCAGCTATTGGACGTCTTCGGACGCTGGGAACTTCAAATTTGACAAATTCAAGTAATTGTGATATTTGAACATTGCTGTTTAAAATTTTATGTAGTAGACAGAATAAACGAACTTTTCTTCCGTTGTTGAGACATAAAATATTCAATTACTTACTTAAAGATTGATATGTTTGAAATTTAAGATATATGCCTGTTTCTTTGAAAATTAAATAACTTAGGAATTTTGATTGTGTCATTTCTATTTTGCGACTATGTTTCTGGCTTGCAGCCTATTGTAGTTTCGGTTCATCGGTTTTCTCTGTCACAAATAAAAGGGAGTAACGTTATTTGAAATGACCTACTATAAAGACACTACTCTTCTAGTGAAAAACAAAACTCATACGGATTCAACACAAACAAGTTGAGTCAGAAAGTGAGGAAATTAAAACATAAAAGAAATATATTATTTCATTTTTGTTTTCGTAAAATATATTCACATGCAATACTTAAAATAAAACAGCAGTAGTTTCCACTTTCTTTACTCACGGAAGTTTATATTTGTACCGAAAGACAAAAAAGATTGAGTAATAATGATAAATGGTCGATTCAAGTTTAATATCAATTTTTGTCGTTAGTACTTATTTCCTCACCACGCTGTGCACCAGTTTACTCTTTGTCTAGAACCGTTAATCTAACTCTGAACTGCTGCATAGTTGTTAACATTGAAAGTAAAGAAAATATTATACTAAGCTACTGATGGTACACTGAAAGTACTTACTGCTACACTACCTTTAAGCCCATATGCTTAAAATTACTAATATTTTTAACACACTACTTGTGTGTGTTCCACGACAATGTGTTGCGAATGTTTCCTTATACGAACAGTATAGTAATTAAGTAGATATTTTGTATATAAATGGACAACAAAAATTGAATGCATAACAGAATATTCAAATCTATATTTTGAAGTCTAAATTCTTTCACAAAATCGATATATCAATACATGAAATTTTGAGATCCAACCTTCACCAAAGATATTTTGAAAAAAGTAAAATAGATTCAAAATTCTGTTTATTACTATTGTAAGTATACAAGAATTAATTCCATATCACGAGAAACAAGTTTCGAAAAAAAATTGAATGTAAGTACTACCTATATTCATGTAATAAAACTACGATATTCTTTCCTATCATTCGTTTAAACTATTTTCCACAATTTATAAGTTTATTTCGCTGTGTGAGTTTCCATGTGTTTCGAAAGGCCATAGCTTCTGGTGAACCTTTTGCCGCATTCTTTACATTCAAAGGCTTTCTCATTAGCATGTAAGGACATATGATTTTGAAGACTGTCCTTCCGGATAAATTTCTTCCCACATGTTTCACACTCAAATTTCCTATCTCCTTTATGTATTCTTTCATGCTGCTGACGCGCTGAGCTCTGTGTGAAACTTTTTGAACAATAGGAACATTTGTATGGGCGTAACCCAATGTGAATACGCACGTGGCATATAAGGTGGGCTCTGTCATAGAAAATTTTCCCACAATCATTACAGGTGTAAGGTGTATATTTCAGATGACGTTTCATATGCGTAAATAGATTATATCTGGCATTGAAACATCTCCCACATTCGTCACATTTAAAAACTTCCTTGTTAGTATGCGATTTTAAGTGACAATTAAGATCGCTTTTAATTTTGAATACCCTATTGCATTCTCTGCATTGGTGCTTTTCATTTGAGATATGTCTTTTCATATGGATGTCGCAGTAATTTTTAGTTGCAAAGGTTTTTGCACAAATTTTGCACTGAAATGGCTTTTGATCGGTGTGCAACATTTTGTGTTGTAACAAACTTCCTTGTTCAGTAAATTTTGCTCCACAGGTTTCACATTGATATTTTTTCTCCTTAGTATGAACTACAAAATGTTTCTCCAAATTACCTCTTTGTGAGAATGATTTCCCACATTCATTACAAAAGTACAACTTCATTTTTGTATGTTTGTTAATATGATTATGAAGGTAATATTTACAGGAAAATTGTTTTTGACAATACTCACACACAAAATCTTTCCTAACGGTATGTACCTGCTTCATATGGACTTTTAAGTGCGCTTTGGCCACGTATTCCTTCCCGCATTTGTCACACTTAAAAGGGCATTTTTCAGTATGAGTATATTTATGATATTTTAAAGTATATTTAGAATTAAACGATTTAAAACAAATATTACATTTATACAATTGATAATGAATATGCATTAAATTTATGTGTTGACATAAAGAGTGTTTTGTCGGAAATGATTTTGCGCACTCAAAACATGTTAAAGGTTGGTACTTAATGTGCATTATTTTTTTGTGTTCCTGTAACAGGTGTTTTGATGTGTATGACCTTCCACATTCGTAACATATACATTGCTTATTTACAATTCGGTTGAAAATGCTATTACTCTTGTATGGCGTTGTCTTTCCGATAGTTGTGTTGCTCCTTGTGGCTATGGATTTTGTGCTTTCAAAAAATATATTTCCTTGATCTTTCTTCTGCGATGATTGAAAAACATCGTCATTTGAAGAATTCTTATTACATGCTTCGGGAACATCTCGTGTTTCATTATTTGTTACAATATGAGATAATTGTAAGACGTCAGCAGATGTTGAAGAGTACCTGCAATATTAAATTTACATGTATTACTAATTTTGAAATTCAATGAACTCTATATATATACAATTTAATTTGCTGTGGTATATATATATATATCAGCAGGATTAATGAGTTACTCGAAGAATCGTAAGGAATGCTTCACCACCATCACAAGAAAAAAATTTATATGGATCTGAGGAAAATCCATGGTTTCATAGCTAGGTTTTTCCAGAAGTGTGGCAAAAAAAATACATAGTAGCATCGTTATTAGGAACAAGAGGACTGATGATTCCTATCACTACCTATTTCCGTCGACGACTCTAGTTTTCATTGCTGTTACGGCTTATTTTGAGCAAGAATGCTGGTAGTGCCCTGTGAATCTTCTTCGCGCCTATTGCACATTACTCAAGTACTCTCTCCGGTGTTGCAAACGATCTATTTACGCTGACATGCACCGCTACTCAACGGTTCGTCATGTTCATATATAATGTATTTAGAGTATATAATGCCTTTTTGCTACGCAGTTGGACGTCCTAGCTCTTAAACTTAACACATTTCCCAGAAGTTCATTTGAAAACGTTTTTATTATTGTGAAGAATCATTTTTGCTGTTTGTAACAATACCTTATTTTATATATATATATACAGACTGTCCCATAATTCGTGTGTAAACTTTAATTTCATAGTACTCAGAACTGGTAAAAGCTAGAACTGTGAAATTTGCAAGCAATTTAGAGGAAGGTATGAAGGTTTTTTTTTAATGGCAAACCGAGATCGTGGGTGTTATTGTTTGAGAGTTACAGGGTCAAAGGTCAAAATGCGAATTTTTTTCTCATGGGATTTCAAGGTTAAATAGTAGTCTCACATGTCATTTTTTTGAATATCCATCTCAGGTAGCAGAAATTGATATATCGACATAAATTCTGATCCGAAACAATGTGATAACGAGAAATGTGGGCAATCGTGATCCGATGACCTCTAACAAGTCATCTGTGACCCTCGAAGAAAAGGCTCCGTTTTCAACAGCTCATTGTATACAACTAATTCAGTTGAAGATAATGTTAAAAAAAACATATGCACAAAGGATCTACTGAACATGCTTTTTAGCAAAACGAAGAAGTCAGCAATATCAGAGGTCAAAGGTCACGTAGTTAAAATGTCGTATTTGATATGTTAACAAATAAGAAACTGTAACATTGGAAATAATGCTTTGAAGTGGCATAGAACACATGAATAAAGATCTTTCCAACGAGTGTGTATGAGCATAGGGAAAAGGTCATCATAAGAGGTCAAAGGTCACGCAGTTAAAATTTCATGTTTGATGTGTTAGCAACTATGAAACTGTGACGTTTGATTAATGATTTGAGTTACCATGGAACACATGCATAAAGGTGTTTTGAATTGGTGTAGATGGGCATAGCAAAAAGGTCAACAATGTCATGAAAGGTCAAAGGTCACACAGTTAAAATGCCATGTTTGGTGTGTTAACAAGTATGAAATTGCGATGTTGGAAATTAGGATTTGAGCTGCCACTGGGCAGATGAAGAAAGGATCTTCCAATTGGTGTGTGTGTGAGGTCAGCAATATCGTAAATAGTCAAAGGTCACGCAGCTAAAATTTCATGTTTGATATGTTAGTAAGTATGAAACTGAGACGTTTGGAAAATGATGTGAGCTACTACAGAACACATGCATGAAGGTCCTTCGAATTGCTGTCTATGGGAATAGGAAAAAGGTCTACAAGGCCATAATGGGTCAAAGGTCACGCAGTTAAAATTTCATGTTTGTGTTAGCAAGTATAAAACTGTGACGTTTTAAATACGGATTTGAGCTTCCATAGAACACATGCAGAAAGGTCCTTCCAAGGGGTGCACATGACCATAATGAGAAGGTCAATATTGCCATAAGGTGAAGAAGCCTGATTTTGTAATTCAGATCCTGCCGGCAATTGTAGGTATGTTTCTGTGATGTTTAAAAGAATGAATAGAACATAGTATGAGTCCCACCTTTTGTTAATTACTTAGCTTTGCAAAACTGCATTCGAAATGTTTTTTTTTCTTTTTGAAACATATTAATATCTATTTACTGCACAGAAATATTTGAAATATTGTCTTACCAGACACTGACGTGCTTGTAGACTGTAAATCTTTTTAGTACTTCGCAATTTATTCCACGTGATCTCCGTGATGTGCTAAACTTAAGTTCACTCTATGTATAAGAGTCTTTGTGAAGATTTTTTCAAGAGTGTCTGGAGTTATCTGTTCAACGCCACGCTGTATCGATCGTCGAAGTTCTTCAAGTGTTATTGAAGGAGTTTCATAAACTTGTTGCTTAACCCATTAGTGCCCAGAATTCCCCAGTGGTATTTTGAAAAGTTTCTCTTCGCCTATTTGGTCTTAATAGTACTCTAAAATAGAAATTAGAATATTTTTGAAAAATATTTATTTTTTTCTTGTTTTTAGGCCGGCAACTTAAGTTGCCAAACGGCACATACATATTCAAAAAAGGGAAAATTTGGGAAAGTTACAATTTTGAGCGAGAAAATACACTGCGAAAACATAACTATTAAAATCAAGTTAATCCTTCCTTTACAGACCTTCAATCCTTCCTTCTGGAGTCTTTGAAATCAATCCTGTTGAGTCTTTCTCCTCAAAACACATTGTAGCCAAAAACAATGCTAACCTTACGTCAATATATCATACAAAGAAAATGCAACGATGCTATGACGAAACAGACTCCAAAGTAACTTCATGCTTAAAACCTGTAACGTCAATCCATGAATTTCTGCGCTATAACGAAAAATTGCCGTGGCAACTTAAGTTGCCAAGGGGCAGTAATGGGTTAAGAGAGCCCCATAGAAAGAAGTCGCATGGGGTTAAATCAGGACTTCTAGCTGGCCACTCAACATCAGAAACTATACTTATTAAACTGTTTCCAAACATTCCTCTTACAATTTGTAATGTTGCCCTAGTACGATGTGCTGGAGCACCATCCTGTTCAAACCACATATCATTGTGTGGATCAAGATTTAAGCGATCAAGTTCAGGGAAAAGAAATTCTCGCAACATATTTTGGTATATAAGTTGATTAACGTATCCTTCGAAGAAAAACGGCCCTATTACACCAGTTGCTGTTAGTCCCATCGACACCATAATACCCCTTTAATCTGCACAGCGTTTAATTCTTTCCGCCGGTAACTGGGTCCCAAGAACCGTTCACGTGACGAAGACACTGTTCCATTTAAAAAAGGAGCTTCATCTGACATTATAAGTTGAAATAAAAACATGGGATTTTCATATAATGTGTCTATCAACCAGTTACAGAATAAAATTCTGGCACCGAAATCATCATCATGTAATTTATGTACAACCATCATACTGTACGCCTTAACCTCAAGCACAAGCAATATCCTACTCGGGGAACTTCTTTTAACGTTAGGTGCAACACTCCAGCGACGGATTGATTTTCTTGGTGAACTAAGCACAAAACGAACCACTTTGCGTTTAGTATCCTCGGTAGAGATCCTTACAGGTGGTCCTAGATTACGTTGTCGCTGAGAAAGATGTTCCTTGCTAAAACAGTTATTCCGAAACTGTTTGTAAAGATGAAGAATTTGGGTATTGCTTATTTTCACACCCCACCGTGCAAACGCCTTTCTCCGCGTTTTTGTAACCTAATTTCTACTAAGAACTGTAGGCAAATCGGCATGTTATTCCTTTGTTAGAGTATCCCTTGTGACTTACACAATTACACACGCACACACTTCCAAACACGTAGGCCTATGAGTATAGGGAAAATAAGAAATACAACAGTTTTTTTTCTTACACACTCACAAAACACACACTCACTTAATTCACATTTCAAAAACTCATTTAATTTTAAGCTCAACTCCACACTCCACTGCCTCACTGTCTCTGTCCAACTAGATTATCATTCTAGTAACACCAAATCACACTTTTGAACGAAACAAACTGATTATTTGACGTGATTCCAAAACATAAACAGATTGTGTTTATGCTTCAGTCACGAAAGGGTATAAATAAACTATAAGAGTGCGTCTCTTCCTACATATGGGGAAACAATTTATTTCCAGTGGAATTATTTTTATTTTTTTTTCTCAATTTCCCAGGTAAGCATCAAGGCAATATTAAGGCTGGCATTTTTATTTTTCATGAGAATACGGGACATCTTTGTTCTCCCCTCAAACTTCACAACACAATGCATTGCTCGGAAACAGTTTATTTTCAATGCATTATCCTATTTGATATGGATACAAAGGAATAACGAACAATCTGCAGTACAGTCTGTGCTCAGGATTTTTTTTTTTTTTTGAAGGACTCCTGAGTGATTTGCATTTACATGTGATATTTTCATTGGAAAATGCTACTCAAATAATATGTTTTTAGAATCTATTAGACGAAAGAAAATCCGTGCACCCACTATGATCTAGAATTTCCTGCACACGATAGTGTGCATTCTATAATCACTTCCTAAAATTAAGTATTCTTGCTATTTAAAAGAGATTTCCGAGAACCCAAATAAATATTCTTAATTTTATATACCATACCAATTAAATTAGTTCTCAAACATTGCCGTCTCATACTTGCCAATATACGAACTATAAACTTCTTATTTCGTGACCTTTGACCTTTTATGACATTGTTGACCATTAATTATGCATGTATTCCATGGCCACCTTTTTGCATGTGTTCTATGGCAGGTCAAATCACTTTTCAAACATTACACTTTCATATTTGCTAACACATAAACTGATGTTTTAACTGCGTGACCTTTGACCTTTTATGACATTGTTGACCTTTTTCTATGCCCATACACTCTCCTTGGAAGGACCTTTCTGCATATGTTCTATGCGAGCTCCAATTATTCTTTCTACCGTCACAGTTTTATACTTGTTAACACTTCAAACATGACATTTTAACTGCGTGACCTTTGACCTTTTATGACATTGTTGATCTTTTTGCTATGCCCATACACACCAATTAAAAAGACCTTTATGCATATTTTCTATGGCAGCTCAAATCCTTATTTCCAACATCACAGTTTCATACTTGCTAATACATCAAACATGAAATTTTAACTGCGTGACCTTTGACCTTTAAGGACATTCTTGATCTTTTTCCTGTACCCATACACATCCAATGGAAGGACCTTTCTGTGTGTATTCTATGGGACGTTAAATCATTTTTCAAACGTCGCCGTTCCATATTTTCTAACACATCAAACGTGATATTTAAACTACGTGACCTTTGAACTTTAATGACATTGTTGACCTTTTTCCTATCCCCAAACACACCAATCAGAAGGACCGTTATGCATGTGTTCCATGGTAACTCAAATCATTAATCAAACGTCACAGTTTCTAGTTGCTAAAACATCAAACATGAAATTTTAACTGCGTGATCTTTGACCTCTTATCATGACCTTTTCCCTGTGCTCATACACACTCGTTGGAAGGATCTTTATTCATGTGTTCTATGGCACTTCAAAGCATTATTTCCAATGTTACAGTTTCTTATTTGTTAACACATCAAATATGACATTTTAACTACGTGACTTTTGACCTCTGATGATATTGCTGACCTCTTCGTTTTGCTAAAAAGGATGTTCAGTAGATTCTTTGTGCATATGTTTTTTTTAACGTTATCTTCAACTGAATTAGTTGTGTACAATAGGCTGTTGAAAACGGAGCTTTTTCTTCAAGGGTCACAGATGACCTGTTAGAGGTCACCGGGTCACGATTGCCCACATTTCTCGTTATCACATTGTTTCCGATTAGAATTTATGTCGATATACCAATTTTTGCTACCGGAGATGAATATTCAATAAAATGACATGTGAAACTACTATTTAACATTGAAATCCCATAAGGAAAAAATTCGCATTTTGACCTTTGACCCTGTAACTTCGCAAAGAATAACACATTTGATTCAGGTCTAGTCAAGAATGGTTTCCAATAACATTCGGATGAAAATTTTTCCAGAACTTCGCATGATCCACTCTAAATTTTCGCACTACGAAAGTATTAAAAAACGTAACAGATTAATTGTTCGAGATAAATTTCGAATGTACGTTTATCCAGTAAATGACAGGGACGTATATACAGACAACCTGTGGCTTTTTACTTTTTTAGTCCAAAATGAAATTTAAGATTAAATTTAAATATTTGACGACAACACTCTTCGTCATTATTAGAAAACTCCTTTGTGTCACGACTGATTAATGTTCTAGTTGAAAAACGAGTAAGTATTATTCAGTTCTGTTTAAAGGAAACTTCAGTTCTGTTTAAACGAAACTTAGTTCTATATTATTATGTCATTTATTACAATGTTGTAGTTTAGGCTTTCACACAGCATACTCATATCTTGATATTTATTTAGTTCGACACTGCTGCAGCCAAATTATACTTGAACATTTCAAAACCTGATGTAGATGCATCAGTTATATATATATATATATATATATATATATATATATATATATATATGTACAGGGTGTCCCATAAGTCCGTTTACATAGGCCATCTCGGTAACTATTGAAGATACGAAAAAATGGTAAAAGAGCAAAGTTGCTGGAAAGTAAGTGTTTTCAATCTAAAATGTTGAAATTTTCGGAATTTGATCAACCGTTTGGGCTCTACACAAGTATAGCGCCCAATGTTAAAGAAAAATGCAATGTTGCCACGTCTTTTTTGGACAAAAGTGAAGGTAAGTGCGTGTGTTTTGGAGTATCCTGGACCGAGGAGAATAGAAGGGAGACCTTCAATCCAAGCGAGTGGTGTCACCATCAGAAGGGGAGGGGGAAGGTACGAAGAAGAAATTGAATTGAATTTATTAAAGGCAAACTGGTATTAATTACTTGATGGTGTTAACGGGAGAGACAAGAGGACAATTAATACAATTAGGAAGAACCTAAATGCCAAAACTAAAAAAAAAGTCCATAAACGTGAGTTATCGTAATACAAAGTAAGCAGGTACTGCGACCATATGACTGCTTTAAAACAGAAGCAACAACTTTTAAGTTATAAACACCTTACAAACGTATTCTACTTGGTACTAAGACAACTTTGAAAGATTCAATTCAATTCTACTTATTGTGGCACTTAGATCCTGTCCCATTATTCAATTGCTGTCTCGTCTAGAAGCAGAAGCAGTCACGTTTCGAGACGAGTTGAAACGAAATTAATTTTCTCGTACCCAGCCGCTGGTATAGGGGTAGTGTGCCTGCCCTCAACACAGCATTTGTGTAGGTTGAACGTGGGCATCAAACCTGCATTGACAGGCGATCCTGACTAAGTGTTTTCCTGGTTTTCTTTGGTCTCCCCGGTATATGTCGGGATGGTCTCTTCTCTCAGCCCAGGGCCGCTTTCTTCTTCAGTCCCAGACTCACCTAACGGTTAGATGTGATCTCTGAGTGCAGGTTGAATCTCTCCTTGTTTCATTTCCTTGAACAAATAAATAAGTAAAGTTTCCTGCTGGTGAGCGTCGTTATTTATTTTAAAGTCTCATATCGGCTCGTAAACTTGTTGCCTCATCGCATTTCGTTGAACGATTGTCTAGTGTCGTATATGAGTTTTCGAAACGAGACGAGACACGAGAATAGGAAACGTCCCGCGGAAACGTGTTTCATTGGAAAGGGTTAAAAATGTAGAAGCCAGCTATTTGAAATGTACCATTCCAGCATTTGTCTAATGGGTGACACTGACAAATGAATGATATGAGAAGAAAGGACTGCGACACCCACACAAGGGATACCACACCTAACCTACTCCAATCATTTCAAGTCACCTGTCTCTTGGAAGATCCTGAAACAGGCAGAACGCTGCAACTGTGCACAGTCTTGATTTTCGAAGGGATGTCGACCTTGTGCACGAATTGCCATACAATGTCGATAACTAGCCCTAACCTGTTGCAGTTTCAGTGGTAATAGCAGCGCAGCCCTCGCGAATATTATGTTGTAGGGCATCATTTGTACGTGGGTGATCACAGTAAACAACGGATTTTTGTGGCTGTACAGAAAGAAAAGCAGCGTTAAATCTGGGAATCTCGGTGGCCATTCCGCCAGATCCGGTGTCCACGATATGCTGCATGCAACCAATGTCGAACAATGACACTAAAGTACGGTGGCGCACAATCGTGTTGGCAGTAAGAAGTGCAGATGATTTCCGAATGGCAAGTTAACTAAATAAGGTTCCTGCATTCCTTGTATCTGCTATGATAGATTTAACATGTTAATTCCCATTCTAGGATCACAGGACCCAACAAAACACTACCGTGAATTGCACACCACACATTTATATGAAGGTCAACTTGATTATGGGAAACTTCGGCAACATGACGGTTGCTGTCTGCCCAATACATGTAGTGATGTCTTAACAGTTCCATTAACATAAAATGTGACCTCGTCGGGAAACGATGTTAGCTCAAAGTTGGGTTGTTTACGTTTTCTGCGTGTAAACCATTCGCAGAATTCACGTCGTCAATCGGCATTATCTCCATTCAACTTCTGCACGAAATGTACCTTCAAAGGATGAAAATTATGCTTGCGCAGAATTTTTTTGGACAGACATTCGGCTAGTATTACTTTCTTGGGCCACCTTTTGTGTCGGTCGCATTGGACTGCATGTAACTTTAGCCAGAATGTTAACGAGTGTGCCATCCTCGGTTACAGAACGCCGTCTGCCAGAGCGAAGACACTGACAGTATTCTCGAAGCGTGTCAATAAATTACTAATCATTGTATGTAATGACAATGGGAGCTGTGGATGGAGGTGATGAAACTGTTCTACAGCCGCACTTATACTCAAACCGGATGCGTGAAAGATCATTTCCGCTTTGTTTGCAGGTGAATACATAGTCACTATTCTTCATACACACGGACAGTACAGTCACCAACTCAATAAACCACTTGAATGCAACACACAATCCAGCACCAATTCAACACACAATGACACAAACAAAACTAAATGGAAAGTGAAAGATGAGTGGTGTGTTGCTTGTGCTTGATTACGTGAGACGCTACCACTTGAGTTAAATAGGAGTATCATGGTACTATGGTCATTTAAGAAAATCGCACAATGCCACTTTCTGTAATATTTGACGATATCCTCCCCTCCTGCTTGTCTACTTTCAACGGAATTTCCATCAAATAATGCACATTCGAATAGTTGCTCTGTCCAAACTCAGGCATTTCATTTTTCTTTCTTCATTTATTTGATTTCCCAGTTCCTATACAGTTCGCAGTAGCTCTGTCGGTAACGAGTCTTGACTATTCAGGTTATCCAGGTGGTCATGGTTCAAACCTTGGTTAGGACATTGGTTCATTTTAAATGCTCTCGTGTCTGGCGACACTGAGGTGATTTCAGCCTTCTATTAAATTACATAGCAGTGTGTGTGTTTTTTTAAAAAAAACAGTACGATTTTTATGTTCATTCATTTATTTAACAAATAGATGACGAGCGCTGGTACTCACTACATGATTTGGACTATCTTGATGCCATTCATTTGTCAAAGAAAAAAGGATTGTATACTATTGTCACACTTAAGACGAATGCTGGGATGGTACATCTCAAACAGCTGGCTTCTACATTATCATCCCTTTAAAATGTAATAAGTAGTATTCGTTCATTCTTGTGTCTTGTCTAGTTTCGAAAACTTATACATGACACTAGATTCATTCAACGAAATGAGATGAGGTATCAAGTATACGTGCCGAGACGAGACCTGCAAATCAACAGTAATTCTCATCAGCCGAGAATCTTCACTTACTTATTTATTTGTTCAAGGAAATGATACATGCAGAGATGGGGCCTCTACTTCAAGGTCACATCAACCCTTTAGGAGTTTCCAAAAGTGGAAAAGGAAGCGGTCTTGGAATGAGAAAAGGGACTATCCCGACATGTATCCGGGGAGACTGAGGAAAATCAGGAAAAAACTTAAGTCAGAGTGGCCCGTCGGAACCGGTTTCTTGCTCACGTTTGACCTACCCAAATGCTGGCTGTACGAGATAATTAAACTATTTCGTTTCAACTCGTCTCGAAACGTGACATGCTTCTGTTTCTATAGAGCGTCCCACTCTTAGATTGCAGTACAGAGTAAATGGAGCGCGCTGTTGTCACATTTCTTCCGTCGTATGTTTTCTTTCGAAGAAAGAACAAGAAAGACAGAAAGAGTGATTGATGAGTCTGTAAATAAATCCTTAAATTCATATATTTTAAACTTTTTTGTCATTTCATTCGCGCAAATTAATTTAGAACGGCGAATTGGAGGGTACGAAATAACAGTCTATCAATTGTGTGTTAGAAGTTTTTTTTTTTTTTTTTAATGTTGGTTTATAAATCGTTGCAATAAAATTTTGATGGAAGCAATACGAAATCGAAAGAACATATGAAACGAATAGAAAACATATGATTGAAATAAATGGCAGGCAAAACAGTTCCACACACAAATTTCCTGTACCTATCGTGCGGCAAACTAAGGAATAGCAATGGGTAAGATACTGCTACTGAAGTTGGATAAGAGTGAAAACTGGAGTAGGGTGATAGTGATAAGTGACGAGAAAACGTGACGTACGAGAACGCTCATTCGTCTGTGTACGCAGAATATCCGCTAATCCAATTCCGTTTGTCAAACAAGTTACATCATAAAGTATATTGTGAAGGCGGCTTCTCCCCACTTCCGATGTTTAAGACTGTATCATGAAGGACGTCCTAGAAGGTATGGTGGCAGGAAACACAGGGAGGAGACGAAAAGAGAGACTACAATTACTGGACGATATCAAAATAGAAAAATCATACGTGAAGACGAAGAGGTTAACCGAAGACCGAGAATCATGAAAGCTTCTGAGCTGCAGCAAGTGGCCTGCCAATAAAATATGATGATGATGATGACGACAAATGCAATGGCGAATAGGAACAACCTCCCTAGTTTCTATACTCACTTCCGACACCTCAGACACACAATATCAGTCTGGAAACGGAAGAAGAATGAAAAGAAACCCCATTATATCCGTTCTAAACAAACGCCCAAGTTTGACTTTAAATCACGTATAGTGACAGCCAACAAGATATAGATCATTGGGCGAGGAAACAAAACCAAACAGAATTATCAAACCCTGTTTCCTAAAGAAGCATGGGGGGAAAGAATAAAGAGGCCTTTCATTCTGCTTTGTGAGCTCATAAAGTTATTTGTTGTGAACGCCGTCATTTTCATCTGTGTATGCAAAGTAAATAAGTAAAGTGGAATTGCAAACGAAACCAACTTTTATTGTCAGTATTGTCAGCATCTGAAACAGCATTATGGATTACATGCGAACTATAAATGAATCAATTACAAAACGAATAACTTTTTATCACCAGGAATGAGGAGATTTATTATTAAAATATATATATATATATATATATATATATATATATATATATATATATATATATGTGTGTGTGTGTGTGTGTGTGCAACTCACGGAAAACGAGCGAAGTAAGTAGTGGAACGTAAGATTGAGTGGAGTTGACGCAGTGTTTATCGTAGGTGAGGTCCAGGATTCGATTTTGCGAATATGCTTCCGTTAAGCAGTAGATTCGTGCTCGCATAGCATCAACGGTAAACACTCATCGGTATAGCACAATACTCTACATCAGTAACTTTAAAACAAACATTATAAGGAAAATAGAATCGGCAAGATTTATCACTGCTTTTCTTCTGGTCAGATGCGCGCGTTTTGGAAAGTTGATGCTTAACACTAAAAGTCATAAAACCTAAATGAAGAAAGATATTGACCTGCGAATTGTTTTAAAAATAATTTCAATCTTTTCTCAATATTTTTCTCGCTTTGCACTCCATCTAACCTGAAAAATAAAGAAGTTTCTCACTAGTCAACTTTTTAGATATTGCATTGTGATTGTATATGCACATTCTCTTACATTTTATTTTTTATTTTAAAATTCAAAAAGTTTTTTTTTTGGATGCAAACTTATCCAACATTGGCACCAAATATGGTGTTAATAGCTGTATAAGTTTCAACGTTGTATCTCTTAGAGTTCCGAACTTATGACGTGATATATTTAACGCGACGTTAGAACTTGCCATTAGCAAGATTTCATTCTTTCAATTTATTTCAATACTTGAAAATTCTTCTTGGTGTGAGAAAAACAGATTATTTGATAGAGAATACAATGTTCTACAATAATTTATTTATACCTAATAAAATAAACTATTTCTAAAATTCAGGCTAAGTTTGGCAACAATGGGCATAAGGAAAAGCATTGCCATTTACTCCTGTACTGCAATCTAAGGGTGGGACGCTCTATAGATGAGACAAGAATTGAACAATGAGACAGGATCTAAGTGCCACAATAAGTAGAATTCAATTGTATTTTTCAAAGTTGTCTTCGTACCAAGCAGAATACGTTTGTAAGGTGTTTATAACATAAAAGTTGTTGCTTCTGTTTTAAAGCAGTCATATGTTCGCAGTACCCACGTAACTTGTATTACGAAAACTCATGTTTATGGAGTTTTCTGTTTTTTTTTTGTTTTTTTTTTTTTAGTTTTGGCACTTAGGCCCTTTCTAATTGTATTAATTGTCCTCTTGTTTTATCTCGTTAACATCACCAACTAATTCATACCAGTTTGCCGTTAATAAATTCAATTTCTTCTTCGTTCCTTCTCTCTCCCCTTCTGGTGATGACGCCACTGCCTTGGATTGACTTTGCGTGTGATACTTTTTCATATACTTCAATGTGGCCAGCCTTCTATTCTCCTTGGTCCAGGATACTCTAAAACAGACGCACTTACCTTCATCTATGTCTAAAAAAGACGTGGCAACGTTGCATTTTTCCTTAACACTGGGTGCTATACCAGGGTAGAGCCCAAACGGTTGATCGAATTCCGAAAATTCCAACATTATATATTGAAAAAAAAAAAAAAAAATTCAAACATTGCTCTCTTACCATTTTCTCATATCTTCGTTACCGAGATGGCCTATATAAGCGGAGTTACGGGACACCCTGTATATATATACACGGTGTTTCGAAACAACGCTGGCAACGTTTGGGATGCGATTTCTGACACCAAGGTAGGCCAAAAAGTATAGACCAACTTGCGTCCACAAAAACTTGCTTTCGAAGTTTTAGGCTGCCGAAAACATGAAAAAATAAACTTTAAGGCCCATAGTTCTAAAACTATGGTACCTACAGTAGTCGGAACAAGACTTTACTTAAGAACTCATATGTGCGATAACCAAAAATACGTGGTTTAGAATCCTAAGGTATTCACGCAAAAAGATTTATAGAGGGAGTTTAGCTAAAAGCATATAATTCGAAATAGTCGCGAACTACCTCCATAAAAATTGTTGCGGAACTACCGCAGGATTCTGAAACATGGATATTTAGATAGAGCACATACTAGTTCGTAAGTGGAGTCTTGACCCGACTACGATAGCTCCAATAGTTTTGGGATTATGAAGTTTTAAATTTCATTTTCTCATGTTTTCGGCAGTATATAATTCCTTAAGGAAGCATTTCAGCACCCAGGTTGGTGTATACTTTTTGTCTTGCCTTGGTTCAGGAATCTCTTCCCAAACGTTGTCGGTGTTGCTTTGAAACATACTATATATATATATATATATATATATATATATATATATATATATATATATCGGGTGTTGCAAACTAAGTGTTACAACTCTTTTGAGGTGACTCCTGCCACTGAGGCAAGAGAAAAAGTTCTCTTGAACTTTCGGCTATCGGACATAGTTTCGGATCTACAAGGTGCCGAAAGAGTAGGAAAATGACTTTCGGACGCCAATAGTTTGGAAACTATTCAACGTAAAGAGTGCGGGTAAAAAATTCGCTGAAGAAGTCATACCTGCTGTATTGAATTTTGAATGTTTCACAATCCTACCATCCACGCGCAAGGGATTCCCCAAAGGAACGTGGGGAGTTCCGGATAATCTGCCAAATGAAAATCGGTTTAAATGGATATGAACTGATAGAGTTTCTACAGGGTAACAATAATTCGTTTGTATTAAGTCAATATCTGGAACAAATACAAAATGGCGGATACTTTCATGCCCATTGTGTGTGGTTGCATAATCGCCAGGTACGGATGCTGGCCAACAATGACGTTCTGAGTTTTAAGTGTAGCGAATTTGTATTCAAATGCTCTAGAAAGACATCTGGACTGTCAGTAGAACACAACAGATGAAGCAGGGTGATTCACACGTGTGGAAACACTTATCGAAAAATGTCCAGAAATGCACTCGTACTCAGTGAACGTAAGCTCAAAGCGTCCGAAATGTAAGGATTAGCGTCAAGAACATGAGAGCCATTGCTAATTCACCAATAACATTCAGTCAAACCGATGGAATATGATGCGCAAAGTTGCATACCAATAAGGATGCAACAACTGAAAATGAAATCTTTGAGTTTTACGTCCCACAATTATGCCGGTTAGACTAAAGGAGACGGTGATGATGAGTAATTAATGAAATGGTGGAATGAAGAAAGTGGGAGGAAACGGGAGAACCCCGAGAAAACCCACGCACACGGTGTTTGTCCACCACGAAGTTCACTTGGCGGGGGCGGGGATCGAACCCGGGACCCCTAGCACCAGAGGTGAACGCTTTAACACTGAGCCACCGCGGCCCCTGATGCAACAACTGAGGCTAAGTTGAAATTGTGCAAGGGGACTCACTGAGAAACTGGATAAACTAAATGAATGTCACTATTAAGATCGCACGATCAAAATTGAAATGTGACCAATGTGTGTGTTGATATCGACATGTAGCTAATGAACAAATGTCAACATATCCCACTACTGCTGGGACACCGACCCACGTGCGATAAATAAGAAACTAACTACTCGGGTCTTGAATCTAAGGACGTAGACTCCCAGTAAGATTGGAACCTGCGACCACACGAGCAAAACTGAGCGCTCTAGCCCTAAGGCGTCGAGGGAGCCTGACTTTCTCTGTATTCATTTCTTTGAGGAGTACCCACTTTGTGTGGCATGCGCTCTTGTACAGCCTCCCGACATACTTCTGTGTTTCATTGTGTTATTCCTCCTGCACAGTTGTAAACAATCAGAGCTTTAAGACGTTTCTTCATATTTCTCATATCGTTTTGTTTTCCATATGTATGGTATTCCAGCAGTAGTGTTACATGTGCCAAATTAGTTCATTTTCGTCTTTGTCTTGGTATGTGCACTGTGTGTAAGATAGAATTTCTGGATGTATTTCCCTATATTTCGAGTACGTCATATGTCCCAGAAGTGGGACTTGATACACGTTTGTTATTTTCACGCTCTCTCAGAATTTGAATCAAGGATTAAGAGATTTCTTTTCATATGTGTCAACTATAGAACAATGTCCCAAACAAAGAGGGACATTGATACAATCGTGTTCTAGTTACGTTCTACCAAAAAGTGCACCAGATGTAATAGCAGAATGTACGTTATTTTTCTAGTTTTCGTACGTGGAACGGTGTCCCAGCAGTAGTGGGACATGTTGACATTTCTCCATTAGCTACATGTTATATCAACACACACATTGGCCACATTTCAATATCGATCATGCCATCCCACTAGTTACATTCCTTTAGTTTATATAGTTTTTTTGTGAGTCCCCTGCACAATTTGAACTTGATCTCAGTTGTTCCATCCTTATCGGTATGCAACCGTGCAGATCATATTGCATCGGATTGATGGAATATTATTAGTGAATTGGCAATGGCTCTCATGTTCTTGATGCTATTCCTTACATTTTCGACGCTTTGAACTCACGTTACTTAGTATGAGTGCATTTCTGAACATTTTTCGTTAAGTGTTTCCACACATGTGAATCACCCTGCTTCATCTTTTGCGCTTTACCGACACTCCAGATGTCTACCTAGAGCATTTGAGTACAAATTCGCTACACTTAATACTCAGAACGTCACTATTGGCCAGCATCCGTACCGGCGATTATGCAACCACACAGAATGGGTATGAAAGTATCCGCCATTTTGTATTTGTTCCAGATATCGACTTAATACAAACAAATTATTGTTACCCTGTAGAAACCCTATCAACTCATATCCATTTAGACCAATTTTTATTTGGCAGATTATCCGGGACTCCCTACACTTCTTTGGGGAATCCCTTGCGCGTGCATGGTAGGATTGTGAAACATGCAAAATTCAATACAGCAGGTATGACTTCTTCGGTGAATTTTTTACCAACTCTCTTTACGTTGGATAACTTCCAAACTACTGGCGTCCGAAAGTCATTTTCCCGCGCTTTCGGCACCTTGTAGATCCGAAACTATGTCCGATAGCCGAAAGTTCAAGAGAACTTTTTTTACTTGCGCAGTGGCAGGAGTCACCTCCCAAGAGTTGTAACACTTATTTTGCAACACCCGATATATATATATATATATATATATATATATATATATATATGTGTGTGTGTGAGTGTGTGTGTGTGTTTAAACTGAAGATATTAAAATGAAACTACATACATATTGGTAGTTCCACTCGTAAAAATTTTGGTATATTAAATTCACATCTACGAATAACATATTATTTCCAATTTGTCAATTTCTTATTATATTTCTGAGATAATATGCTTAACCTATTCTGGCTTCATGAAATCGTTATTAGTTGCTTCAGAGTTAAAATTAGCACTATTCTAAGTAGATAGTATTTACGAGAAAACGAGTAACAATAATATCTTTACAAAACTTGACTTATTAACGAGCACATAGCACATACTTTTAATTTTTATCAATAAGGTCACCCTATGTTACACATAGAATTTAAGGTGAATCCTAAGCACTTTTGAGGAAACGAAACAAGCACTAAGCACCATGCAGAGTTCAAATTCAAATTTCAACATATTAACAAATTCGTCTTGTACTTTACTTGAAGAACAATAGCTTTATTTGAAAATATTTTGTTTGAGTTTAGCTGAAAATCCATTAGCGTAAGGCTTAGGAAGAAAAGAACCTATTTCAATGTACACTTAAATAAACTTTTACATGGTAGATAAATTGTATACCATACCTTTCTGATGGAGAATCAGCCATGGGTGAAATATTTGTAATTCTTCTTTTGAATTTCTTGTCAGGGTGTAACACAATTGTATCATTCACCGACCTGCTTTCAACGATTGAATTCTCTGGTAAACTTTGGAACTCTGAGGTCTTTGCTTCGACTTCGGAAATACGACATGCGTTTTCGGAAGAGAAACTTAAATGACGGCTGCCATACTTGTCTTTTAATACACGTGTGTGTTTACTTGATGGCAAGTTGTCTTTGGTTTCTTGGTTTCTGAATTCGTTGCTACTTTGATCACCAATATGTGCTTTATTCAAATTGTTCTCGACATTTTTTTCGCTACCACCGAAATGTGTCTTATTATTTAGTGGAAGAGAATATTTCAACGATAATGACTGTTCTTCTTTGAACTTACGAAAATTTCCAGCACAGTCAGAGTCAGTCGTTTTAATTTTATTGGTAGCTAGAAACATGTCCTTTGTAGTTACTAAACTAAGTTCTATTTTATGAACACTCAAAGTTTCGAATTTCATGTTTGTTACGTAAGTTGGTAATCTCTCACATAACACAACGGCCTGTTTTAACGGAAACATTTTGATAAGTAAAATCAATGCTCACGTCTCTTAAATAAGCACTTCTTCGCTCACAATGCACTAAGGAATATTGCCTACAATAAGAAAAATATTAAAAATGGATATGAGACCGCATAGTTATGTTCTCTTTATGAATTCGTAACAGCAACGAAGAGTACGCTTTGCGTTGATTGGCATCTGCAAACAAAAGAAAAAAATATTAGATATTAGTAGACTTTCTACGGTTCAAATTTGATTGCTAGTACCTTTGTATACAATAATAAAACTCTTTAAACGGTTGATTGATTGAGTGGTCAGCCGAGGTTTGATGCCACTGTCAGCACTGAGGCTATTTGTCTTCATCAGGATGAACAAGACTAACGTAAATGAAAGTAAACAAAATATAAGAAAATACTGCAGCAAGAGAAATAAAAATCTGAAAAAGATAACATCGTAAATATGAGAATAACAAACGCATAACTGTACCAGGAAATATATATCAATGACAGTAAACAGTAATAACTGTAACAACAAAACATAATAATAATAATTGTAAAAACCAGTAACACATTAGAAATCGAAGTTTGAAGCGAATCTTTTAACATGAGCCAAGTGCCGTTCACTAAGTGTCCTTTAGTTAATCTACCACCACTTCACATTTCAAGGAAACTGCATGTTGCTTATGAACAAGTGTGGACTTTGTTCTTTTCGAGTAAAGAAGCCTATCATTAAGCTGGGATATACATTAGCAAAATTTTAGGTCGGCCAACCACCACTAAAAGAAAACGGGATTTTGTGTAGATTCTCTTATAAGTATGACTTGGTTCTGAATCTCCTAATTTCTTTGTCGCGAACAAGATAAGTTTGACTGGAAACGTTGGACCTCTGGGTTGCCACAGATTTATAGGAAGTAGCTGCAACAGTAGCAAAAGGCACAGAAAGCGAGAAAGTGATGCTTTATCTAACCTACATTTAGCACAAACAGTAGAGATCTTCACAACAATCATTAATTTTCAGAGAAGTTTCTGACATTCAAAGGCAGGACAATCCCGAGTCCAGGCAGAATGCTCGCCCTTGCAGTTGATACCAAAGGGCTCAGTCTCCTTGAAAGATAATATTAAACATTAAGTTTAACCGATTTGTGTAGTGATGTTCTCACTCTGTATACCAGAATCTATACCAATTATAAGTTGTTTCACCGCATAATTTAATCTATATCAAATGCAAGCCCAGCTTATAAATCAAACGATCTGATCGAAGTACACTTCAATATAGAAAATAGTACAAACTGTCTGGAAAAGTAATGTGCCGCGATCATTCCCTTACGAAAAAAATACCTAGAAACCGCACATAAATGAAGATGAAACTATTCGAGAAAATAAATGAAGACGATGCCATTGGAGAAAGTAAACTAACAAGAAATAATCTTCAAGAAAATGCATACAGAAATGAATATTATGTCAAGAATTGAATATTATACCCCTAAACCTTTATCATCTCCCATACTTAGTTGCAGTTATTAAATAAACGCAGAAAATAATAACAAAGGAGAGATACCAATAAACCTAAATTTAAAAAAAAAATCTCAGAAGATAATTGTTTCTGGAAAGGATAAATTATGAAAGCATTAAATAACATCTCATGTTATAGATGTTAAAACAATAAGTGAGAATCATAGAACCTCGTGGAATTTTAATAATTGCCACAGAGTACTTAATGTAACGAAGAAGTTTCTAATCCAGCAAGTTGTGTATATGGCTATTACTTTCGAAATGATTAATGGGAAAAAGCAAAGTATCAAGCATTAAAATTTAACTCTATTCTACATATGATTTAATTGTAACGATTGAAAATGGTTCACTGTATTTCTAAACTTGGAAGACTATTAAGTTAATTTGAACGTTACGTTGAGCAATTTTAAAAGATTTGAAAATATTACGAATGACAGCATAGTTCTTTTATTCAAGCTGACTTCTAGTTAGTAATACTCTTTTATTTTTATTTATTTATACATAGTTTTAAGCATTATCTGTATCTACAGCCTTAAACTTGTCATGAATAACGGATAACATACATCTTTGGGAAACATACTAGCCCGGAAAATGAAAGTGAAGAATCGGAGAAGGAAGGGGTCTGGGAACTTCGTTATATACAATCCCATCATTTCCCTTTTGGCAAAGAAAAATCTTTATTCAGAGTGACTGGCTTGAAATAGTTGCTATATCTTTTCGACTGAGTTTCCTTCAGTCGAAAATTTTGAATAAAAAAAGAAAAATATTTTACTGAACTTTATCAAGCACGTACTACAATTATATCTTAATTGAGAAGCAGAATATATTATAAATAAAAAAAAAACATTCCCTTAGCTTCTCTTTTATATGTGATCTATTAAACGAAACACCCTGCAATAATTTTCCATTTTCCTAAAAGCGATTAACGGGATTTTAGTCATATTAACCATTAATTTAAAATGCCACTATTGCCACAATACATTTAAAAGAGATAATTTAATATCACGTCTAGTATCTCAATCAATGTTATAGGAATTTAAAGTACGAAAACTGTCATCAGAACAGTTATCTAGAAACATCATGCTACTAGGATATAACCTGCCAGTGTGATATTAAGTAATGTGTATGGTCAATATACAAAACAAAATTGCTTTGCGAATAATCTGAAATATTTCTCGAATTTGTTTCTCATACCTTTAACGATAAAAAATGTTAATCAACAAATAAGTAAACCACGAAGTAAAAACCTCGATGTAAACTCAAGGACACCATGGCTTAATCAAATGATATCATGAACTGGTACTTTTAACACAAGAAGTTAGGTTAGGAAACATGAACATCTGTCTCATTTAAAAATATAATATATAATGGACCCATCGTTGCGGTGTATTTATAAGTAAGTTTGTATAGACTATTTAAAAACAAATAGTAATTATATGCTCATATCATAGAACTAATGTCAATACTCGAACTTTCATGGAAAAGCTTGTGCATGATTTGACTTCATTTTCAGTTAGGGTTCCTCTCAGCACCAAAGCTACATGAGGCGTGGACCAATAGTTTAACGTAGAAACCGAAACACATAACCTGCCGCCGGGAATCTGAATCTCACACATGTTTTATTACCTGAAAGTGTGACTGAAAAAACATATAATATAGAAGTTATAGCTTTCATTGTTGACATAGGATAATTTTCCACTCGAAATCTGCCAATGTAGAGGATTAATATGCTTTACTCTGCGATATATTTTCCCAAGAAATGCGAAAGGGCCTGGCCACGTGGGAGTTTCTTTTCTTTAAATTTATTTCTTTTAAATTCAGCATAGCAGGAGCTCAACCTGTTGTAGAGACGTTACCCATCTTTCATCTTTACAATTAAAGATTGTGGATGAGACCTGATGAGTTAAGGTATGTATGCTACAAACACAAATCATAGCATTGAGTCTATGAACCACACACAGTTAAATATAAAAGGAGTTTCAACCAGGACTGAGAATATACCCAGCCAATTTCATTCACCAAAATGAAGAAATATACAAGAAAAGACAATGTGCCTTAAACGGCTGATGATGTTTCACAAACACATTATACATTTCGTGTGAGAATATCCCGGGTGCAAATTATCGGGGGATTTTTTCCTCCTCAATTACATTTTGTTTTCCCCCAAAGAAATCAACTGAAGTTTCCCCACCGGGGGTGCTCACTTCCCCCCAAAAAAAACATGCTTTGTGTAACGCCAAATTTCACTGATTTTCGTCATTTCTTGTAAGTTTAATCTGCTAACCGTATTTCGAAATGAGCAATGTACACTATCCAGTTTTGATCATTTCTAATTTTCCCATTATTTTCACCGTTACTTACTTTCACTATATTATTATGACTACAGTTGTTACTTGCCTCACACCCTTCAGTTCGTCGTCGTTCATGAATACTGAATGTACTAATTGCGTATATCAAAGTAGGATATGGATTTATAAATGATCTTAGTAGTTGGCCAAGGAGTAAACAAACAGCTTCTTTCATCATACTCGGGCATGTCATATCCATCCTCTACATTTGTATCGATTATCATGTTGTTTTAATTTTTGTTATATTTCATTTTAGTTTGCAAGTTTGCATAATATTTGTAATATCCAATAAATAAAAAAAGTGGACTTAAAAGAACATAAGTGGGCTATTATTGCTTTAGCATCATTGCCTTTTACAGTTTACGGAAATGAATTTTTGAAACTGTACTCAAAATCTGAGTTATATATTCTCTCATGGCTATATGTTAACGTATATGCTTACGATGCGTCTGTAGTGAGCAGACACGTTAGTGAAGGTAAGACCAGAAGATTTTTTTTTTAGCATTTGATAATACGACAGATTCACCGTGTCACTCATTGTCCGTGTCTGTATAAGCACTTCAACTAGAGCAAGCATTTTAAAGTCAACCCTTCACTTTCAATCTTCCTTTTCGCTGTACAGTTTGCTGTCCACGCCAATAATCCTGTCTGAAAAAATTTCAATGTAGTGCTTACACTTCATTTGATAACGTAGCACATATTGAATCAACTCAGCTGTAACCTAACAGTAAAGTAATTATAAGTGTTGATTTCCTGAGCTCAATCATAGAATCGATATTTGAAAAAAAAAAAAAAAAATGGAGAGTGCAGCATTAGCGAGATGTAGAAGAGCAAGCTCGAAATTTGAATTGAGGGTTTTTAGATATTTGGCTTTCGATTTGACCTTGATGCCAGAAATCGGGACCAGCAACAATCCATTTCTCGTATCATAGATTAAAATGTAGATTTTACTTTTTCTGAAGTAAGTCCGGTTTAACTGATAATTTTAGTGGTTTTCATAATAATGAAGTAGGTTTTCTTACGCAAGGCTGTACGCAAAGTGGAAGATTTCAATATGGGTGGAAAAATTAACATGTGTTTGTGATCATGGCTATCACTCGGACCGAATTATTAAGTTAATACACCCTAGGGAGCACAAGAGTGGGTACAACATTAAAACACGTTCAGAAAGGTTAGGTGCGGTGTGTGCATGTCAAACAATATATCCATAGTTTTTCTCGGTATATTTATTGAATTAATAAATCCCTATTTATTAGATTTCACATCATATTCATGTGTGTGCGGGGTGAAGGGTTAAGGCATTATTGTCTCATTTTGAATTATATCACCTTCAGATTCTACGTCAAGTTGGCCTAATTTTATCCCCCCAATGTAAATTGTCTAATTTGCACACTGAGAATATCTGAATGATATGCTTAAAGATAAATTAATTGAAAGAGATTCAGCATAGCACTGCGAAGTCAAGTTATTTCCTAGTTTGGAAATGCATAGCTAAATGACTGAAAGGGTCGGTCGTGTATGCGTCTTGTTTCTTAGATCAAATCTGAACCGGAGAGGAACAGAAATAGCTGTAAACATATTAATTCTACAGCCGATAAAACCATTATCAAAATTCTCTAATGTGTTAAGAATGTTCATACTCGAGCTTGAATATTTATTCCCACAGTGATAGTATTTTTCAATCATGATATATTTCATCTTGTTTCCACAGTTTATCATCATGTAGAACTTACCTAATTAGATAAGAAATATGGTTGAGTTGATTTTGAGTGTAACGGCTCGATCAGCAGTAAGGCTATATGAGACGTGGACCTACTGATTAACGTAAAAACCACACCACAGAAGCACCGACGGGAATCGAGCTCGAGTCTCCCACGCCAAGGGCTACTATGCTACCCACTTAGCCATGAAGGAGATCCTACATAAGAATTATAGTTTAAAGTGACAATCACACTTATTAGAAATCGAATCTGGGTTTTCTTACGTCAAAATCAAGAACGCAAGACCGTCGTACTACAAGAGTTGAAAAAAGTAGATTCTAAAGTGACTAACATTTGCTTACATATTAACATGAGAGATATAACAATATATTAATAGGAAAAAGAAAAGGAAATATCAGTCTCGTAATCTCCGGGTTACGAAGGTAATAACCAGTTTCATCAATCGCATTGTCCGGGAACACTGAAGTGTAGGCAGCTCACGCATTATATTAACACTGTGCACAAACTTAACGCTGGATTTTCCCTCTGAATAATTAACGCCTGCTATGTTACGGAGCACTGTACACCGAACTTAAATAACATTTGCCCTATTCTAAGAAAATTGTGGTATTAACGTGGTCTTTCTAACTGTACTGCAGTGAGAACAACTTGTATATTGGGACCTCGTGTTCTTTTTTTCTACTCAAAACTTTGCCTTAGGGTTACCGTTTTCCTGGATACTTCATACGGATGATGAGACTTTTGAATTACACTGTAGACATTAAAGAGGCCAAAATCATTTTCGAATTAAACAATTTCTTTAATTTCAATACACAACACCAATAACGTTATGGTAATTGCTCATAAATGTTATTTAACCAGTATAAAAAAATACAATTCTTAAATATGCCAATATTGCGACACTTATGAGAAAGAGAAAGTCAGTGATCGGAAACAATGTGCTAATACACATATCAAAAACAGCCTCTTTGAACTGTTACAACAGAGCTTCATACATTTCCTAAATATAGCCCATCACAACGTGATACGTATAAACATGACCACGCTAAAAACTTAAAATTTAAATGAAGTTGCAAAAGAAATTCTGCATTTTTGTAAATGTTAATAATAATAATAATAATAATAAAAACCTTCCTTGCTGCTGATTCTTTGGAATGCGTTCAGGATTTACTTTGATGTGGTCCACGAGAATGCGACGTCTTCGCCTACACAATTTGATAAACTCAAGAAATTCGAATAATTTTAAAGAATAAGGTTCGTACTCAGGCGGGAGTTTATGTGGTTTGGATTCCACATTAATCAGTCGCTCCTAAAAGGGAACTTAAATTCAAAACTCAACCTCAATTTTAAAAAATACACTATTTTTCAATTTAATGTACAAGATAGTAAGGTAAGCAGCACTCTAATAACAGAACACAGAAAGGATCTGAAACCGATTTTGAGCACCTCACTATTTCACCCAACCTTATACAAACTTTCAAAAATGAACCATCATATAACTAACATTTGTCATTCAGAAATATCCTAGAACTGAACGACTGCAATAATACACGTTTACTACATTGACAAAAATAGTAGTTGAAACAATCCTATTTCATGGAGGCACACTCTTGTAATATGTACCGGTGAAATATGATTCTAAAGTAGAAACAGGAATATATAAGAAACTGCCTATCTGTGGATCTTACTTGTAGCATGCGTAAATTGTGAGAATATCTAAAACAAATATTGCACTTGGAACCACAGAAGAACAAATTGTTAAACGTTATTTCTGTTATTTACGGAAATCATTCCAAAAAATTTCTGACTCGTGCCAGTGTACAGTTTGAAATAATGCACTGGCAGGGTTGACAGTTACTAAAAAACAGTGATAAGTTCAAATATGAAAGAAAATTAAGATAGCAATTCGAGTTACCTGATATTCGAAAGAATAAAATATTACGATTACAAGGTATTCCAAATCTTAAGTTCACCATATTCCTAGGTTATGGGAAAGAAACGTGATTAAATAAATACAAGATCGTGAGTTTTTGAAGTCTGATGTAATATTTCTGGAATGCAACGAGCATATGACATTAACAAACTAAAGTAACTTAGTTGATGTGGTACTGTGGTAAAGTGAGACGTAAATTAAAACAACGAAATGAGCAGTAAGAAGAGGGAGAGGAAAGAAGAAAGGACTGATGAAAATTCCATTGGAATGCATGTTAATTATACTCACATGTATAGATTACGCGGATATGCAATATTGCACATGCGCCTGATACCTATGAACACACCCTGCCGCTTTCGCTCGCCCCCATCTCACTGAGATACCATTAGTGCTTTTGAGTGCCCACCTAGCGTAAGTTTGCTTGTGTTTTCAGTTCGTTCGTATCTGTACTCAGCATTCTTAGACTGAATCTGAATCTATTAATGCAACTTCCCGCCAGAAACAGTATTTAAGGTAGTAAGAGTACATTTCCTGCTTAGAGAAAATCATATTACATGAACATAAGTATGCCTTTATAAAATAGAATTGCTCCTAATAGTTTTCAGGTTAATTTCATCGTAAAGATGAATTCACATCGTCAAATTACAGAACTCAATTATTATGTAATCGATGTTTATGCAATGCTAGTGGTACATGTAATCATGTAATGCTAGTGATACAATCGAACGATTTTGAACATTTTTTATATTTCTTATAAAGCTATTTTTTGCATTGGCGCAGATCAAGAATAGTCCGTAAATGTTTTTTAAATAATACGTGGTATCCTAGTACCTGGTATTCTATTGTATGTAATCGTTAGATCACGGAATTCATTTCCAGAGTCTTAGAACTTGTATCTTAGAGTTCGAGTTTCGTTCATATGTGCAGATTCACTCTACAAGAAGCTTTTCTTACTCATATAAATACGCATTCGGATGTATGGCATTATAGACGACTGCAGAAAGCATATATTAACGCGTGCTAAGAGGCCACAAAACGAGACTTTTATTGAATCAAGTCAAGGCAGCAGCATACGATTAGAGCTGCGCGGTTGAGCGTGTGTAAGGAGCAGGCGCGTTACCGACGTAAGGTATCGTATAAAAAGAATAGTACAAAAACAACTGGATAACACACAAATGTCAGCACTTATAATGGCTTCACAGCTGTAACTCCAATATCTAACAGACGATACACTTTTTTTTTTTTTTACATCGTGCAGAAATATTTCGCCGGTAGAAAACAATAACCTGTACAGTAGTCTTTGAAGGTTTACTCGAGCAAATGGTTCTACCAAGCAGAAAATTTATAGGTAAAATGCACTGCAGTCGGTTACATTTGGTTGGATTACCTTACGTTAGATCACATTGCATTAGATGCCAGTATTACTATACGCATCCATACTGTAAGTAGTAATAGTAGCAAAAGCACCAACAGCAGTAGTAGTAGGAACGGGCTATAAGCCCGGCAGGGATTGGTTGGGTTAAGTTCTCGACATGAAATGAGCAAATTAAAGATCCGCCCACATGTTTCTATATATTTTATAATATATGGATTTGTATAATAAAACAAATGTACTTCTCCGCGAAATAGTCTAACTTCCTTAACATACAGTGCTGCTCACAACATCGAAAACAAAATACAAATACAACCACTTTATCAATTTTTACTATTTCCTTTATCTGACTGTCACACATCCTTCCTCACAAAATAAATAAATTCTCCAATTGAGCCGGCAATTTCCTAGAATTTGTCCGGCGATAAAGAAATTAACCATATATAAGTAATTTCTGTCAGTTTACAGCATATTGAAATGAATTTTGAATGATGGTGAAATTATTGTATGTTTATATATGTTCTACTATCCTCGTTTAGGTGCATACGCCCGTCGCTGACGCGCGTGCTCCCTACGGATACAAACACTCGTTAACTACGCAGCTGCCCTCCTGCTGAGACTCGCTGACATAGCGTTCACACTTTTAGTCGCCACCTAGAACAAGCTGGTTCGTGTTTAATGCACTGTAGTTTAATCCATACATCGAAACTGTATGTATATTGAGCCCCCTGAAGTCAATCTACATGCTCTGCACTAGAAATACAAAGCACTAACCTAACCTGTAAATGTAAGGAAAGTGTTAAAATATGGTGGAACCATCTGTTCGAGCAATACAATCTTTGATACGCACTCATTCATTTCTATCCTAATGAGTCCTTGTAATGTGCACATTTGTAAACATAAAACACTGGTTTCCTACATTCTGAAAAAATTCTTTCTACAGTGGAATTTAAAGTCGTACAAAGCCTCTTCTAGATGCACTCACTCAGACACTCATTTTGATCGTAAAATTACCATTTTTATAACGTACTATTTTTGCCCTTATCTCTATATCTTGTCCGTTTGTAATTTCCTAAAACATATACCTTAACACAGTGATGCCAATTCCTTCAGAGCCGTTTTCCCTTCACAAGCTTTAGAATTTCCCTTTTCCGGATAAAATTTCCCTTCATCCAAACCGTTCAAGTACTGTATTTAGTAAACGTATTTTTAACCCTTTCCGGATCCTGGCATTTTGGGCTACATTTTAGACTTTCAGTCAAGCAGCTACTGCATCGTCACTATTTATCCTAGGATCATGGTTCATACCTCATTCTCTTCAGAATAGAGCAGGCTTTCAAATGGTATCACTTCCATGCCCATACCATATACCAGAAGAGGGAAAATTGATGCCAAAGGGAAATTTTTTTGTCCAACTTTGGGCCCCACTTCCCCCCCTCCTGTGTGAACGTAGAGACCTCCAAAAAATCTCATGAATAGTACTTGGTAAACTAAATGTGTGTACCAAATTTCAAGTTTCTATCTTGAATACCGTAGTAAGGGCGGGAGAAATTTTATCAGGAATTCCCACCATGCCCCAAACTACCGCAAACACCATGATCTCAGGGAAAAAATTTCCTGAGACATCCCTAATTACCCTAGAGTCATGTTTCGCCCATTACTCTCTTCAGAACAGAAACTGCCTTTCAGACGGTATGACTCACGTGTCTCTATCACGTATGTCAAGGGGGAAAATCCCGAAGAAAGGGATTTTTTGGGTCTAAAAATCCCTTTTCTCAACTTTTGCCCCCTCTGGACCCCCCTGTTTTTACACAGAAATCGGAAAAGAAAACTTCTGTCAAATACTACTCGGTGGACTGAGTGTTTGTGCAAAATTTCAATCTTCTACGTGAAAAAATAGACCCGCCAGAAAAAATTTCCCTACCATGCCCCACTTTTACCCTATACAGAAGTATATTTGGGTAAAAATTCACTGAGACGGCCCTAATTACCCTAGAATAATAATTCGACCGTCGATCTCTTCAGAATGGAACTGCCTTTCAGACGGTATGTCTCACGTGTCCCCATCGTGTATGTAAGGCGGGAAAATGACGAAAAACGGGATTTTTGGGGTAAAAATATCCGTTTTTTTTAACCCTTTGCCCCTCTGGTCCCCCCCCCTGTTTTAGCACTGACATCGGAACAAAAAATCTGGTAAATACTACTCAGTGTACTGAATGTTTGTGCAAAATTTCAATCTTCTACGTGAAAAAATAGGCCCGCCAGAAAAAAATCCCTACCATGCCCCACTTTTACCCTATACAGAAGTATATTTGGGTAAAAATTCACTGAGACGGCCCTAATTACCCTAGAATAATAATTCGACCGTCGATCTCTTCAGAATGGAACTGCCTTTCAGACGGTATGACTCACGTGTCCCCATCGTGTATGTGAGGCGGGAAAATGACGAAAAACGGGATTTTGGGGGTAAAAATATCCCTTTTTTTAACCTTTTGCCCCTCTGGTTCCCCTCCTGTTTTAACACTTACATCGGAACAAAAAATCTGGTAAATACTACTCGGTGGGCATTCAGTTTGTGGAAAATTTCAATCTTCTACGTTCAAAAATAAGCCCGCCAAAAAATAATGAACATAAGGCTTAAAAAGGGAAAAAATACATTTTAAGATTATGACGTCATCACCTCCTATGTCTGGACGCAGGACGGTCTGAAACCATATGTAATGTCTTCTACAATGTCTCTGGACTTAAAAAAAAACGGACGAAAAAGCTCAAATACAAGAGAAATAACGCAATGTACCATGAAAAATGCGTATGGTACAAATTGTACCAAGGATCCGGAAAGGGTTAATCGTGTTCGCTTCCATCCTCTCACCCCAATCTTATAACCACATACAAGCAGATACCTGACAGCCTTCCTTTTAGCTTATGCGGAATTTGAACTTGATTTGTTGTTTAGGTATCTAAGGCGTCGCGACAGAGGAGGGGAAAGGATATGGAAAGGTGTTGGCAGGGCCGGCGCGAGGGTGAATAAGATTATCAGCTAGGGTGAATAAGATTATCAAGGTATATTTTATGTTTTTCTATTCAACAATGTTCTAAAGCTAAACTCGAAGTATGCAAAAGGTACACTCCCACTTGAGATGCATGGGAGGACCAAATAAATGCCACCATTACTTAGGAAAAGATGTCCAAACTGGAATCATTCAGATTCTTAGTGAACAAATAAAAAGTAAAATACTGTCTTTGTTGAGAGTTGCAAAATATTATAGTATAATACTAGACTGTACGCCAGATATTTCTGGTACCGAGCAAATGACAATAATCGTTCATGTACAAATTACATACAGTAATGGAGAATGCCCTGTAAAAATTTGAGATCACTTTCTTGGTTTCGTAGCGGTAACAGACACCACTAGTCTAGGACTGACAGAAGTAATAATTAAACATATAAAGGAAATTAACATTGCTATCGAAGACATAAGGAGCCAAGGATGTGACAATGTTTCCAATATGAAAAGCAAACATTCAGATATTCAGAAGAGAATTTTAGAAATAAATTCCCGAATCTTCTATGTTCTTTGCAATAGTCATTCACAAAACCTTGTCGTTAATGATGCAGCCACAACATTGCAATACGCCGTTCATTTTGTATAGCTAAAAAAGTTAGATTTTTTTTCTGCATCGGTTCAACATTGGGCTATACTAAAGGAATATATTACCAGTCTCACTTTAAAGCCATTGAGCACCACAAGATGCGAGAGCCGAATTGATGCTCCGACTCCATTCAGATACGAGTCTCTCGTATCAAACAGGGAAAGTTTATGATGCCTTATTTCAAATAAGTAATGGCAATAGAACAAATAGAATGGTCGCCGTCGATGCTCTGTGTATAGCAAACAAGCTGCATAACTTTCCTTTCCTTTACTCACTAGTTATTTGGCATGATTTTTTTACTCCACATAGACACAGTAACTAAAAGTCTCCCAAGCATTGATTCTCGTGTGTTGGATGCAGTTGGGGTTTCTTGACAATATATCTGAATACTTTGAGAGGAGCAGAAATGTTGCAAAGTTTCAATCTTATTTAGTTGATATGATGGAGTTGTCATCAGCATTAAACATGGATGACCCGCGGATAGGTAATACAGTGCAAGCTCGAAGTGGAAAGAGGAAGAGACAATTTCAGTACAAGGCAGAGGATGAAGCTATTGAAGATCCACAAACAAGATACAAGAGCGATTTTTATTATAAAGTTCTAGACGTGATTGTGTTAACTTTAAGAGAAAACTTAAACATCACATCGAGTATTTCTATTTTCATTACGATATAAGTAATCTTAAAGATATGTCACCTGAACTTTTGTCTGAAAAGGTACTGAACTTGCCGGCATTTTAACACACGAAGAATCAAAAGATATTAACTCCAGTGATTTGAAAGACGAACTAAAAGTGTTATCCGCTATAGTTAAACGTAAAAGTTCAACAAAAGAAACTTTAAGGAACATGACTTTACTCCCAATGTTAGTGTTGCACTTAGGATTTTGTTAACCTTACTGGTAACCGTGGCAAGTGGAGAAAGAAGGTTTTCGAAACTTAAGTTTATTAAAAACTATCTACGTCTTCCATGTCTGAAACACTCTTGAGTGGCCTAGCGATGATATCAATACAACACGAATTGGCTGAAAGATTGGACTACGCGAATGTTATACAGAAATTTGCTCATATCTAAGCAAGAAAAGTTTCTTTCAATTAAGGTATGTTAAATTCATGTATCACTATTGTGTTCTAGTACATCATAAGGCTTAGGCTAATCACTTAATTTTGCCGTAATAGCTGATTCACTATTATTTTCATGCTTCATACTCTATTGGAAACACCTTTGGCGTGGGAGACCCGGGTTCGATTCCCGGCGGGAGCTCATGTGGTTCGGATTCCACGTTAATCAGTAGGTCCACGTCTCATATAGCCTCGCTGGCGAAAGGGACGCTAAACTAAAAATCAACTCAATCAACCAACTCTATTGGAAACACCTTTTGATATAAAATAAGTTTAAAAATTAAAATTCTTAGTTGTGACTAAAGCATTTTTTTTTTAATTTTATTTTCTGTATGCGCTGCTGTATATCACAGGTATACAGCGAAATCGAGCATACTGAATATTGTGTTATATATGGAGTCATGTAAATATTACGTAATCATTCGAGAGAGGTAGTTCAATTTTTTGTTTACTTTTACATTTCATACATGTTTTTAAACGGGGCATCCTACTTTTTCGTGACACTTGAACGTTTTCTGTCAAAATAAGGTTGTGGATTAAAGGGGCGGCATGTGAAAGTACCGCTCAGGCGGTAAAACTGCTGGCGCCGGCCCTGGGTGTAGGTCAGGACCTTTGTTAGAGGTGCAATCTCTGCATTTGCCTGGTGTGACTGAGGAAAAACCCTATAAATACCTCGATCAGGACGAACAACCTAAATAAATCATAAAAAATATAAAATAAATATTATGTAAATTTAATTTTTATCCTACGTATCATTATATATTTTAATATTAATGTAACCTAAGATACAAAGAAAATATTAAGTATATATTTGGTATGTACTTAAGTACAGCACTCCCATATTTACTGAAACGAATACGAACAGTCACAAAGAAAACTCTAGCTGCTACTATCTTTGGCTGTACACGAGGAATGTTCGTAAGCACAATACAAACTTAATCAAAGTTTTTTTAGGGGCTGCGGTGGCTCAGTGGTAGAGCGTTCACCTCTGGTGCTTGGGGTCCCGGGTTCGATCCCAGTCCCCGCCAAGTGAACTTTGTGGTGGACAAACACCGTGTGCGTGGGTTTTCTCGGGGATCTCCCGTTTCCTCCCACTTTCTTCATTCCACCATTTCATTCATTACTCATCATAACCGTCTCCTTTAGCCTAACCGGCATAATCGTGGGACGTAAAACTCAAAGATTTCATTTCATTTCATTTAATCAAAGTTTAGAGATGCGGAATTCTTAAGAATTTGTAATTCTGTGAGCACAGTCACCAGAAAATTTGTAAACTTACACACACACACACACACACACACACACACACACACACACACACACACACACACACACACACACACACACACACTAATGACCCAGTATTCGACCATATATACATATTTACATTCACGACACGTCCCGAACACGAATCCAAACCAAACTGTTATAATAGTTGGAATGATAATTTAATTGATAAAGAAACGAAATCCCGTAGTCATTTCTTGTCACATTCCAACCCAGTTTAATGCGGTGTTCCACAGGGCTCGGTTTTGGGATTTGTCTTTTTTCTGCTATACGTTAATGATTTTCCTAACTACCTTCACTCATCGAAGTCAGCTTTATATGCATGCAGCTATACAAGCATTCTCATTACAGGTTAAAATTACGACACACTGCAACAGGAAACAACAACCATAAACAATAAATTACATAAATGACTTACTTTACACGGTTTAAAAATAAATATAGAAAAACCAGGGCTTTGAACTCTCACTATTTAAAAAACAAACATACTCACGACACAAATATATCAATCATGAATTCTGACTTAAAGTATGTAACTTCAACAAATTCCTTAGGTCTTCATAAAAGTAATACACATACTTGGGATACGCACATAATGTCATTAGCAGAAAACCTTAATAATGTTTTATATGCCTTGAAAGTTTTTAAAAATATTTTGGATATAAATACCTACAGAAACGTTTATTCTTGTATCTTTCAATCTTCGTTAATTTATGGCATTATTTCCTGGGGAAGTGATTCAAGAAGTAAATTAATCTTCCGTATTAAAAAAAATTTAAAGTATTAGGCAATGCGAGAGTGAACGAACTATGTAAAATACTTTTTATAAAACTACAACATTACCACTGCCATGTCTTTCTGTATTACAGTTATTAATTTTCAAACGCCAAAACCTTAATATATTCTTTGCCAATAAAGGGAACTTTCACTGTCATAATACTAGATATAGGGAAAATCTCCACATTCAAAATCACTATACAGCTGTTTCGAAACGGTCTCACATACTTAAGTCCAACATTATAAAATAACCTCCCTAAAGTTATAAAAAATCTTTAAGTTTAACGTCCCATGGTTATGCCGGTTAGGCTAAAGAAGACGGTGATAATGAGAAATGAGTGAAATGCTGGAATGAAGAAAGTGGGAGGAAACGGGAGAATCCCAAGAAAACCCACGAGCACGGTGTCCCTAAAGTTATTCGTAACGAAGTCAATGAATGGATTTAAATCAGTTACAAAAAGGTATCTACTGGACAATTGTTTTTTTCTCAGTGGGTGAATACCAGTTTGCTAAATGCAGCTTATATATTATATGGTGTAATTTTGTCTCATTATTGTTTCTTAGTATGTAACAACTATATCTTTCTGTCTTATTTATTGGCGTGTCCGATTCATATGCTAGTCTTCCTTCGAGTATGATATAGGACTTATAAATGAAAATAAAATTAAATGAAATATTGTAGACCCACCTGGGCGACAGTCGGGAAAATTGCCCGTTTTTCCAATCAGCGCCCTTTGATATATACTCCTCGTTAGACATACATGCTTCTTCCTTTCCATTATTTCATTTGTCTAATAAATGTCACTGTAACTTTTACCTCGTTTTCACTTAACATATTAAAAGGGTAGTACGATCTCTCTTACCACCTTTCATGTGCTGTATGCATTATTAAAAAAATCTCCTTGGAGTGGACTCGGATTGACGTTCTTTGGATTTGTAATCTAGCGCCTTAACCACCACAACAAGGTCAATGCTTGGTAAGCGTTTAGTTATTGACATATTTGTAGCATCTGTATTTTATGTTCCCACTTCGACAACTTCTGCTGTTTTTGCTCCGTTTAGTAGCTATTTCTGGAGTTCCCTTTGGGTGTCATTCTCTATTTACACCATGCACTGTTCGTACTCACAGCTTGTGCCCCTCTTCAATGTTTATTCAGATAAGGCTTTTCTTCTTGCCCCTTCACTACACATTTGATTGATTTAATTCTCATATTCTCCATGGCTGGAGCGCAGGAATACCATACACACAAAGGAGATGTACCTATACTTTTGTGATAGAGACAGGTGCGTCACTTGGGGGGGGGGCAATTGCCCCCATAAGAGTTTGAGGAATACATATACTTTAATCGATTGTCTACTAATATACTAGTACAAAATGTGAAAGTCTTATGTCGATGGTACTCTTGCTCCCTCAAGCAAAGTGAGAAATGACTTCCCTGGATAGAGAGTACGTTCATTCCGAGCAGCACTTATTAGCAATAAAGATACTGTAGTTTTTTAAAACATTTTTAGAAATGTGATAAACCTTTTACAATTTTAATTTTTTGTTTTTGACTGACGAGAATGTAATGGTAAAACTTAAAGTGGCTCACTCGGACTTGTATTGGATCAGACTTACTATCCTTATGAGTTTGTGCTCAGTACTCTCAATGAGGTTCCCGTTAACTCGCTTGAGCTCCGGCTCACTGATTTAAATATGGCCCGCAATAGTCAGATATAGCATCCATTAAACTCACTGGTCTGACATTTGCCAAAGGCTCAGGCTGGGTATCAACGAGGATCGTATTTACTCATCTTCATGCTTAGTATTCTTATTAGAGTTGACGCTTGCTGGAATTGTCTCGGCTAATTAACTACGTTTGGCACTGATGTTCACAGACAATAGACATCGAGAAATAGCTTGCGAGTTCAGATATCCACGCATCAATACACTATCATCTTCAAACTCATTACATAAGATATTGAGGTTATATAAGTAGGGGCCAAAATGGAGTTGTCATAGTGTTTTTCCAACTAACTCAGATATTTCACCAAAAATTAACAAAATTTTCTTCAGTGTTTGGACAAAAATAGTTGTCATAAATACGTCTTACTACTTATACTGGTTTGAAAATGAGCAATTTTTGAATAAACACAGGCTACTCTCTGAATATTTTTGATCAACTTTCTCTTCAAAATCTGTCGCAAAAATGTTTAAATGCTGTTGTGATTTCATTTATAAATGTCTCTAATAACCCTATAACGTGATGCAGGTATTTTTTTTAATTGAAAACAATCCTTCAGGTTATTTAACCTAGCAAACCAAGATATTTCCAGGATATTTTTCCAAAAACGATTCAATCGTTTTCGTCCATATTTCATAAACAAAATAAATAATAACCCCACAATGTAACCAGCGGCGCAAATCTGTCATCAACATTGGGAGGACGGATAAGACAGTTACTATGACCTTTTTTTTCTTTTTAAAGTAATCTTCAAAATATTTATGAAGTCGAAAAACAATGCTGTGGAGGATCAGCGGACTAGAGTTGTATTTAACACTGGGAGGTGTGTAGATTTGTCTTAATCCGGGAGATCATAAGTTTTATCTCAATTTTCATTGCGGCAATCGTACACATATCATCACATTTCTCCCTAAAAATTACATTTCAAATTGAATTATTTGGGGGGAGAGTCCCCCCAGTTCCAAGATTGGAGGGAACATGTCTTCCTCATTCTCCCGGGCTTTGCACCAGTGAAAGTAACAAGAACATTTCTCATGAAAAAGTTAAGAACGGGTAGTTTGGTCTCTAAATATTCTTCGGACAAAGTATACCGACAATGCTTCATATTTGTTTAGAACTCGTGAATATATATTTCAGTAAAAGTGCTCCGTCATATGGTTGAACTTAGAAACAGTTCTTTCACAAATTACACAAAAAATAAATGTCTTATATCGGTATTAGCTATTCTGTTTCGTGAAGATTCGTGTTCGACCACCCAGATATTTCCTTCTTTTAAAAGAAGTAAACAAATCAGGATTATACAAAACTAAAGATTTTTACAGAAGAACAGTTCAGGGTAGTTGAATTGTATCATCATTATAATTGATCTGTCATTATAGGCAGGTACAATTCCACAAATAAAAATCCATGCAACATGGCATTGAGCTAATTTCGTCTTCACGTATGATTTCTCTTCTTTAATGCCATACGACGAGTGTAAACTTGATTTCTTTCCCTCGCATTCCTGCCTATCTTTTTCCTTCTTAACATAGACCTTCCTGAGGCATATGTCCTAACCATAATTTCTTCCTCTTTCCAATTACATTTATTTATTTACAGAGACGAAAATCACAGGTAAAGATAGTTATTTACATTATTCGCAAGAACAGAAAAACAAACAGTAGAATAAAGAGTCATGCAATAATTTTAACGACTGGTTAATCTTCGATTCTGGCAATTAAAGAATTTACTTTCTCTTTCTAGAATTTAGTGAAGGACATTCTGAATACATAAATATTTGGACCAAACGCACAACGTTCGTTGTAGAGGTTCACATGCTCCAAATAGTGAACTTTTCATTATGTTGGCTTTTAATGCTCTGTGGTTATATAAGCCACCTTTCGAACGTCTTGTGACATTGGAAACATTAAATTACAGAAGTAATTGTGACACTTGGATTTTGTTGTTCAAAATTTGATATGTATGGGAGACTATCCGATCGTTTCTTCTGTAGTTGAAAGATACAATGTCCACTTCTTTAGTTAAAGATTGATATGTTTGAAATTTTTGATATACGCCTGTTTCTTTGAAAACTAAGTACCTTGCGGATTTTGGTTGTGGCATTTCTATTTTGCGGCTATATTACTAGCTTAAAGGGTTCCAGATTTTGGCAGGATATTCCAGTTTCAATTTGCGATTGCGTTGTATATCGTTTTTGTCTTGTTTCTTGATATCCTTCCATTTCTTATCGTAAATCTAAAATCGTACTTATCTCACTTCTATTTCAGACACTTCTTCATTCTTTTTCCGTTCGACGCTGTTAAATCTCTCCATTCTTCTCCAAAACAATATTTTGAAAGAACCTTTTCTTTTTTTAATCGTTTCTGTGGAGTGTCTATCTTTATTCATCTTTCCAAAAAATGAGCTTTAACTTTCAGATTTTTTGTTTTACTATTCAAATATTTGAATTTATTTTGCATACGCACTTTACGTACTCATTAATAATACTACCAAAGTACAGAAAACTACTTGCCCGTTCTATTTCATTCCACCTACTTGTATACTTGGTACCGATCGCTCCGTCCAAATCAACATTGCTCATTTGTTTGTTTGATGTCAAAATTTTCGTGCATTTTATTAAACGTTCTAGTAATGTCTCAACATGATGGATCAACAAATGTTGGTCACTTTGTGCTTCTTGTAAGTCACACATCATCATTAAAGTAAATATTTTTAAGCACAAGAACAACATCCACCTGTAACTTGAAAATTCAATGGTTTATGAAAAACTAATATAAAAACACTTTTCACCTCACAGCCACGACAATAATGAATGTAAGAAATACATAAATAACATTATCAAATTACCTAAAATCATTCACATATCAGTATCTGAAATATATAAGAAATTTTGGATCAAGCTCCACACTGGTCAGTATTTCTAAGCTAGTGTTGTAGGTTTACAAGTGTTTAAAAATAGGTAGGTTCTATAACAAACTTGAAATTCATTGTCACAGAAACAATATCTTTCCACTGTACGGTAGTCTGTAGAGCGAAAAGTTTACATTGCTTTACCTTTGTAATGTCTAATTTATTGTTATCGTATTTCTCGTTGCTCTACGTGAACATTTCTTTCCACGGTGTTTCCGCATGATACTTTATTAGTGTGGAAACTGTATTTATCATGCCAGGGCAGATAAAACACCTGAATGTAATGATTTAACTTAGAAACAAAGAAAATCTTGTATTCATGGTTCCGGACTTGTGAATTCCTAATAAAAAAAACTTCCCATCTTTCTTTAGCATTAATTTTTACCCACTTTCGAAATATTTAAATAAACGTCTTTTCTGCTGTTGAGAGGTACCTCGGGGACTGAGAATAACGTAAGTCAGCGTTCAATAAAAAAAATTGTCATATCCATTTGGAATGAGAGTGTGAATATCTATAAGTGATTACTGTCACTGCACAGCACCTTGAAATGAATTTGTAGTGAAAATATTGTATGTACAAGTGTTCTGTTCCACTATCCTCGTTTATACATATACCTCCCGCCGCTGACACGTCTGCTCCGTACGGAGGCTAACCCTTGCCAACGCTTGGCCCCGTGCTGCGCTCGTCCTGACTCGGTTATGTAGCGTTCGCGCGTTTCAGTGGCAACCTAGCACAAATTAGTTCGTACTTTATGCACTGTAGTTTTCATGCCATACGTCGATACTGTCGATAAAGTTATTCCGAATAGGCCAAAACTAGGTAAGGACCCGAATGTTTCCAGGAGAAATCAGTGCATTTTATGGAAGACTAATAGATGTGTAAGTAATCTGTAATTATATTGCAATGTAAATGGGCGTGTTGAGTGGAGCACATGGCGGGATCCTGCATTGGTTGTGAAATTTCAGTTCTAAAGTTTACTCGTACTTACGTTTGAAACATAAGCGAATTATTGAAATATCTTGAAAGACATGGATTAATAAGATTGAGAGACCATGCCCATGCGGTAAAGAGCCTTGTACATGTTCAACGATAGGCCTACTTGCTCCCTTTCTTGCTTTAGATACAAAAGACTCTAAATGAATATTTGTAGGGATCACAATTTCATTGATTTCACTACAGAATCCACAAAATAACTTGTAAAGGATTACGCAACTGGAGTCAAACCAAGGCCTTATTATTATTATTTGAATTATTGTTATGAATAATGATGAAAAGTTAAGTTACTTCTCTTGTTAGGGGCGTTCTTTTGTGTTTTCCTCTCCTTTACAATTATGAAAAAGGATTACCCCTCAAAGTATCGTTAATTTATACATGCAGGCCTACGGTAGGTTCTACTCTTTCTCGGCAACTTCTCCACCGAATCCTACACTTGAAATTCATTTCAAAGCCCTCTGCTATCTGTGGCTCAGATCACGCACCGTACATATAATGAACAAACACCACGGCTTTAATTTAGAAGAGGCAGGGGCATGTTTTCATGGAATCTAGGACATAATCCCCCTTGAAAAAATGTGCCTAGGACAAAATCTCCCCGGACGAATTGCCCCGGAAAAGTAATTCTTAATGAATGATAATATATTATTCGTGTGATATAAGTTAACATCTGTACAGCAAGTTCCATCATATCTCCTCTATTAGAATAATGTTGTTCTTATTAGCTATGTCTACTTTTTCACCTCCGACAAAATGATTAGCACACCGAAACATTCGTAAAATATGCCGAACTAGCATTCACAGCAAGTTAAACGAATACTCAAGCGTGCTTTCCAAACTTCTTTAATATGAAGTGCCATCATAGCCTACACTTATACAAAATGATCGAACAAATAAAGGTATACAATATAGTGAATAAAGGTGAAAACATACATCCAATTTAAAAACCAAAGATTAATGAAGTAATATAAAAATCAACATACATATATTGGGCCTTATGCAGAGTCGTTTTGACGTATGATTAGCGTCATACTAAATGCCTGACTACTGCAGGAAACATATGTCAGTCGAACTCTTTAGTATGGCACTAATAACGCGTCAAAACGACTCTGCATAAGGGCTATTCAGTATACTACAACCAGTCACTACATTAATTGTAATTGGGTCGCCATTAAGTTTAATTTTGTCCCACTGAGGTTTCTTAACGACTTCTTGCAATTTGACTGACACTTCTAAGAAAGTCTTCTAGAGACACTTCTAACTCTTGGCACACAATTTTTTCAAACGTGTCTTGTACATTCGATGGTTGACACAAATGAAAAAAATACCCTTGTATTTCCGTTGCATCTCCAAATACTTCTTTCACAGCTATCGTAAAGGATTACGCCTATATTAACCCTGGAAGTCCCAAACGGGTCCATTGGACCCATATGACTTTTCATTTATTAATTACATAGTAAGTTTTCGTGAGAGATCGCTAATATTCCGTGACTTTTTCCTTATGGTGCTCGTCTCCCATGTTATGTCAGAAATACTTTGTTCCTTTAAGTCAGGGGATATATATAAAAATTAAAGCATTGTGTACCAGGTGGGTCCAGTGGATCCACTGTATATTTTAAATAGGAATACTGGTTCAAATTTTGTTTTGATTTACATTGAGGATCATAGATGTCAGAATTAACGTCAGCGTGTTGTTTATTCTTTGTTATCAATATTATGTTTAAAAATGTTTTATTTATAAAGTAGTTTAATGCAGTTTTAGTAAGTTTTCCTAATTATTCCTTTTTTACGTCATGTCTACTGGTTTATGGTGTTTTCTCAATGACACCACTTCTCAGGGGCATATTATAAATTTCTACCTATAATACATTCTAAACCAGCAAGTGCAAGTTTCACTTTAGTCATTGGATTTAGTGTCTGAGGATAATGGCACGTGGCGGACTTACAGATAACGATATACGCCAATGTCTTTTGGCAGAAGAGGAGGATTTTTGTTGTGATTCGACAGATGATGGAGAAGTGGACTGTGAATTTTTAGAGTTATCTGCAAGTGAGAGTTATTTTTCTTATGTTAGTGACAGCGACGTGCAAGATGAAGCAATTTTCCACTCTTGAAGTGGCTTAGAACATTCGAATTTAGTACCCTTCCCTACCAGTCGCGGGCGTGCTGGTGCTGCCAAAGTAACTAGAAAGGACCGTTGTCCTACACGGTACGCTAACAGGGAAGTTGATGATGAGAAATCTGCTTTTTGTCTATTTTTTCGTAGGAACATTCTGGAAACAATTTGCAAGTGGACTTACAACGAAGGTAGGATAAAATTTCCTCGTGAGTGGAAACCTGTTACTGTTGAGGAACTTCAGAAATATATCGGCGTGCTAATACTTATTGGGGTATACAAATCAAAGAATGAAGAAACTAGGCAGCTCTGGAGTAAGGAAAACGGTCGACCTATCTTCAATTCCATTATGAGCAGGAATCGTTTTCAACAAATCAATTCTGCTCTACGTTTTGTTGATGCAGAGAGCAGGCGCCAGAGAACACCTGATGATAAACTATCTCCAATTCGTGCAGTGTTTGAAGACTGGGTTAAAACTCTACAGGAAGCTTATATTCCCGGATATAACATGACGGTGGACGAACAGCTTGTGACTTTTCGTGGACGTTGTCCATTTCGGCAATACATACCAAGTAAACCGGGTAAACATGGAATAAAGTTCTGGGTTATTTGTGATAGCACCACAAGCTATGTGTGGAAGATGCAAATATATAGCGGAAAAAGTTCATCACGGGGAAGAGAAGTCAATCAAGGGGAAATAGTCGTTCTTCAACTAACAGAAGAAATTGCTATAAGTGGTAGAAACATTACTGGGGATATATTCTTTACAAGTCTTTCTCTTACACGTAAATAGAATGAACGAAAACTCACCTTCGTCGGAACTATACGGAAGAGTAAGCCAGAACTCCCCAACCAAAGCGGGTAAATGTAGGGCTGTAGGAAGCAGTTTGGATTCCAACAGGATGCCATGATAGTTTCGTACTGTCCAAAGAAGTACAAAACTGTTACTCTTCTGATTACAATGCATAACCATCTTGAAGTTGACACTTCTACAGCAGAGAAAAAGCCAGAAGTAATCCTTTACTATAACAAAACAAAGTCGGGCTTGGACACTATGGACCAGATGACCCGCTGCTACAGCACAAAGCGAATAACAAGGAGATGGCCTCTGGTAGTATTCTTCAACATGATTGATATAAGCACACTCAACGCTTATATTATATTCTTACCACTACAGAAGAAAGAGAAGAGGCAGAGATTGGAGCGCCGTAACTTCCTGATTTCCCTCGGCTAGAAATTGGCCCATATTGAAGAAGACTTTACACAGAAGAAAAGCCACACAGGAACTGATCAGCTCACGGAAAAAGAGTCATCCAAAAACAAAGCTGGATGCGCATCAAAACGGGATCGCAAGACAAGAACCTTCTGTACCAAATGCAAGACAAATGTGCGTTCTGAGCATAGCAGAGTTGTTTGTGAAAAATGTTTCGTACACTAACCTTAACAAATTTAAAATAAAAGGCAAAGGGATAGTAATTTTCAGTTTTTTGGAAGCAAATATTTGCTACTTGTAATCAAATGTCGTTATTATGTGTACGTAAAAGTTGACTATCTCATTATGCCTAAAAATCATAACTTCTATTTGAGCTAATATAAAGAAACAGTAATACCGCTAAGTTAGCATATTTCTAGTGCACGGTATAACTACGATAACTACGAAGGGTGTTTTATTAATTCGTTATAAATACATTGCAAAAAGGACATTCTTAAGTATTTCGTTGTTCATTTTCTCCCAAAAATTTAATTATTTGTCTAGATGGTCTCAATATATTACTGTGGGTCCATTGGACCCGACTGGTACACAAAGGTATAAAAATATGTCTGGAGTTCCAGGGTTAAAATTCCTTATCACTTTCTTCAGTGCAAGATGTTTTCTCAAGAACAATAATTCTTAAAATAGCTCGACGTGAGTATCGTGATTTTTCCAATAAAGCAAGGGATATACAGTTCAAATTGCCTTTCCACAAATGCCCACCTGCATAGTATGAAGTTGGCGGAAATCTCTGGGAGCAACTTCAAATGTCCCTTTAATAGGGCTATATCATACGTCTTGTTCCAGCAAGAGCTGGAGAAACAAGTCTTGTGCAAAAATCAATATTTTGTTCACACTTTCTAGACAATTAGCATAAATGTGAAATCGTTATGCATCTTCCGTCCCCGTCGTGGTTCACTATGGGTCAATTACTAGTTCGTGTAAGGAATCAGGTGTATATGGGTACTTGACAAAACGTTGTCGCCTAAGTAACAGTTTCGCGCTTTCCTCTTTAGGCAATGTTCAATATTCCTCTTACACTTTCTCTTACGCTTCTTTAATATTCCTCTTACACTTTCTCTATGTGTTACACCAGGGGCTTCATGAGACGAACAGACATGTTTTTTCATATTGTGCTGTTTCGTGAAGACCTGAGATGAAAAGGAAATCTTTACTTCTAGTTAAACAAACAAAAATTATAGATTGTCTTCAATCAGATTACCAGTCAATTAAATGATTATACCAAATGGTAAACGAAAAAAACATTTACATGAGACGTATCCTTCTGCTGTGACAAATATGGACGTATGTGTTTTCATTTGATTGAAGTTTGGCAATCTTAACTAATGTATAGCCAAATTTCTTAACCAAAAATGAATTACTCACCATAAAATCATACTCATGTGTAATGTGTAAATACAGTTTCAAGAATAGGCGCTAATGTAGAAGGGATGCTTTTTTTCAGAGATTCGCTAACTACATAGATACAAATAAACAACATATAAATATAAATGGACTTACCTCAATCTTCGTACCATCCGGCAGAAGGTTATACCCACTGGATTTTAAAACCTTAGTCACCGCACTGTCCGATGTTATTGCTCCTTAAAAATTTTCCATTTTCTTCCGCATACAAGTGCAGCAAATATTATCGTGTGCGGCTTTTTCTAGTATATATAAAACCCATTGTACAGATGGGCTTGAAGTAATAGAGCCTTAATTAAAAGTTACTTTTCCGGTGGAAATTTGTCCGGGAGGATTTTGTCCTAGGTGAAAATTTTCACAGGGGATTATGTCCCACCTGGTACAATTGGGGAGATTTCGTCCCGGGGAACTTTCTCCGAGGGGAATTTGTCCAAATACCGTTCCCATGCACTTTCGTCAAGTATGCATAATGTAAGTCGATGGCTTCGTTCTTTAAGCTAAACAACCAGTTCGATGCCTATAAATTACATTAAGGATGAAAATTAAAACTTCCTTACCAAACATTTTCTCTTTCATATTGTAATTAACCAATTAAAATATATAGATATTCAATTTATAATTAATGAAGAAATACAACTCACTTTTCCACGTTTTCTCTAGTCTCAGTACTCCCAAAATTCCCAGTCCAGTCCTAGAATTCAGGTAACAAGGACGAAACGAATTGCGAGAAACCTCTGGTAGTGACGAACTCCAAGTATATTTAGTCTATTATCTGGATGCAAAACAAATAGAATTCATAATATTTAAACAAAATATATAATTTTAAATCTCTCCAAACAATTTCTTAATTTCGTAATTGCCGACAAGCTCCCGATGTAGGGCAGAAGAAAAATGCCGACAGATATTGGCAGTCCTTTTCTGAACGACTTTGATTATCAAGCCGATATCGTTTAATCGTCCCGAAAAAGGATGCTTTTTTTTTCGACAATTTGGAACAAAAGGCCAACGTGCTACGTTGTCCCGAAACTGACGAGACGATAAATGGACGATGCCGACCATAAAAGTACATCGACCCGATATCCTCTGCTACTTGTGTACATCCTTGCCCTCGTAAATAAATGGACTACAAACTTCAAGAGTTCGCTACTGAAATTAGTAGAAAAATACTCACCACGTGTTGACAACACCTGTCTTCATTAGTGGTATAGGAATTGCGACAGCATCAAAATTATATACCCATTCTGTCTCTAAAGAGCAATCCCATAGAGCTTAGAACTGCAGTGTTACTCGCGATATTAAAAAAGCAGTTTTGTAATATGTGCGTGAAATAACTATGATACATACTGCTGCGCCACACAAATAATTATGTACTCATTCTTTCCAAAACTAAACACATGGGAGCAGGCCTCTTCTATGAGGTGTACAACGAATGTAAATGTGTCATGGAATGGCACCGTCTTATACGTAATATTTCCCATCAGTGTATTCAGATTTCTACAGTGCATTCTTAATAATAATTTGTGAAAATTGTTTTGAATGTGCCTGTACATTTTCCCTTAGTTCATATAGTAAGCGGAACACTCGTTATATTGCATGCTTTAATATTGTTTATCTGTAGCGGTAACATTATTGAAAAGGCAAGAAATAGTTTCTGTGCACAAGACTTTTCAATGAATGCTTTAAAATATATTTGCTCTAGGATGTTCCACGTTTTTGAATTTTACAGCAGCTGTAGAGGGGACCTACTGTTGTGAGAGATGATCTCTTCCACATAGAAAGAAATTTTCTCGCTAGCATCTAAATTGTCCACACAATATATATTTTTTAATGAAGGGAGAAAAAACAGCACCGATGAAAAGTGGACATTGTATCAAACTAAGAAAATATTCTACAACACAGGTGAGTCATTTTATAAGATACCAACCCTGTTCGGAACTCCCGCTTCCATTTCCGGTTTCTAAGAGATAGGGCGAGTATATGTGAAATTTTTATCATTTAAGTTGTCAGTTATTATTATGCCTTAGTATGTTTCTTACGAAGGTTTGCACAAGGGGCTCGATTGGGTTTTTCTCGTACTTGATAACATTTTAGGGTTTCTTCGTGACCTCAGAAATTTGGTGTAGTGTTCTCCATGGAGTAGTTCAACTTTAAAACATTCGTGTATCAAAATTTACTTGGAAAATTTCTAGCATGTCGAAATTTAACAGATTATCTTCATGTACGCCCTATGAATACAGTTCTGAAATAGAATATTTAGGATTTAAACTGAAGGCAAGTCCAATAAACAAGTTGACTAATAATAAACATCTCAAGTAACAAGTTGCATATGTGCTACCGTCTGTAATTACAAGATCAAAACTCTGCCAAGGAAATATCATCACACAGCTATACTTTTGTAATCACCAGATATTTTGGATTTAGGGTACTGTTGTGTTTATATAATTAAAGTTCATTCGATCGTTTTTTTTTTAACAAAATTTTTACTCAATAGTTTCACTTAAAAAGGGTTTCCGTTTGTTTGTGTTCTGGTAACCCATCTATTTCGCCTGCTTTTATCAGCTGTCAGTAAAAGGGTTCAGAAACTGATAGGGCAAGAATATCTAATACATAGGGTGGCAAAAAATTAGGAATACAGTTCTATACTAATCGGCACATGGCATTTTTTACCATTTTACTCATTGTTATTCATATAGGCATTACCATAGTTTCTTTATTATTTGTTCTTATTTCTTTTCACCTAAATCTTAAGCTCGGAACAGACCTACACAAAGACTCTCATTTTCTTAACAAAGTAAAATGTCATACCGATTAATGCAGAGCTGCGTACCTACTTTTGGATCACCCTATATCTGAAAAATGGAGCATGTCATGGAGGCAAGTAGATTCTGTTCCATTTCTTCTCGAACCCTATGGGCCTTACGCAGAGTCGTTTTGACGGCTGATTAAAGCCATACTACGAGGTTGACTAACGGATAGTTATAAAAATCGTATTCAGTCTCTCTGATTAGGACGTCGTATTTGACGAAGTTAATCACGTGTGACTAATTAATCTAGAGGCTAATCTTTTACCCACGGTTTAGCGTGCGACACAACATTTCGGATTTCGTAATTTATCTATCTTCATTTTTAAAGACTACACATGCGCAAATCTACTTTTCCGTAGTTGCCACATTTATTTTTTCACCAATGCATTGGGGTTGTGTAAGGTAATCATATCCAAATCCACGTTTTAGTTGTGCTCAAAGTAGACTGTGAATTACATAAAAGTGCACCTTCCTTAGTCAAGATCTAGTATGCCATTAACTAGTCCGAGACAAACCCACGATTAACTCATTCTCTCTGAATACCGCCTTATATGTTTCTTATAGTCATTATATTCCTTAGTTTCCCCTCATCCTCCTTTATTTTATGATTAGGAGGTGAATCCCACACAGCAAGGAATATTTTCTCAACCAAAAGAAAATATTTTCCTTGGTTTCCAAAAGGTTTTCCTTCTCTGGAGGTTTCCATGCTGGTTTCCCTAATGTATTCCGAATATTTCCGGAAAATATTTTCCCAAAAATGTTTAGAAAACATTTTAGAAATTACCGAAAGTACATTTTGAGAATGCTAGCCGGAAAGTATATCCAGGAAAATATTCACAAAATGTATTAGAAATACTTTATTGGATGTAATCTAATATGTTTTCACTATTGAGAAAGAAAATATTTTCGAAATGATAATAAAAATGTTTTCAATACATGATATGGGAAACAATGAAAGGAAATATATTCCATATATTTGAAAAATGTTTTCTAATAGGTTGTTTGCAATATTTTCTATTTTTACAAGAAAACATATTGAATATATATTTTTTAAAACGTTTAGAATATTTTAAAAATAAATTCTTTCATAATATAAGAAATATTTTTCAGAAATGTTTTAAAAAGGTTTACTTAATTTTAACAAAAGTATTTTGGTAACCTTCTGTTATAACTTAAATGGAATATTTTCGTACAATATTTTAGTCTTATTTCCAGAATATTTTATCGCATTTTGAATATAAAACTCTAAAACAGGGAAAAGTAAACATATTAAAAATGAATAGAAAATGTTTTCCTTTATATTTTGGAAAATATTTTGTGTTTTTAGTGAACAACATTTTCTGATATATTATAGAAATATTTTTACATTGTTTTCAGAATATACTCTTCCGTTACTGGAGAAAATATATTTCTTGTTATATCTGAGAAATATCCCAAATCCTTACCGCAAATATTTTTAAAAAAATGTTTGGAAAACATTTTATGAAGTACAATAAGTATATTTTTAGAATGTTAGACGGAAAATAATCTAAGGAAAATTTTCACAAATTCTACTATTGTGTTGAATGTAATGCAATATGTTTGCAATGTTGAGAGAGAAAATGTTTTCAAAGTAATTCTGAAAATGTTTTACATACATGATATAAAAAAAGAATAGGAAATATATTCCATAGATTTTACAAATGTTTTCCAACGTGTTACTTGTAATATTTTCTATTGTTACGAGAAAACGTATGAAATATAATTTTAAAAATGTTTCGTATATTTTAAAAATAAATTCGTTCGTAATGTGAGAAATATTTCCCAGAAATATTTTTAAAACACCTATTAATTTTGTATGGAAATGTTTTTGTTACCTTCTACTGTAAATTAACCCTAGGAAGTCCAAGAATTTTTTTTTGTCTCAAGTAGGTCCAAGGAAGGGGGGGCTCCTCGAACCCACAGTATAACATACTATAACTCACATAATGCCATCAAACAAGAAATGAATATAAAATAAGCATTCAGAACTAACTCGTGGCTGATACGTTGTTTCCCAACATAAGAACACAATCCTTGTTAAATACAAACGAAAAAATCTAAGTTCAGGAAATATACTTGTAGAAAATATGTCACATGGAAGTCCAAGGAGGGGGTTCGATGAGCCCACTACTTAGAAATAATTTATAATTTACAAGTTACTAAATAATACCGCACATTAATGATGTGGATTTATCAAAGAAGTAATAATAGACAACAAATAAAATTCTCAATATTTTAATCAAGACTTACGACGAAGTTTTTCAGGAAATATACTTGTAGAAATTATGTCACATGGAAGTCCAAGGAGGGGGTTCGATGAACCCACTACTTGAAATAATTTTTAACTTACAAGTTACTAAATAAAAATGCACATTAATGATGTGGATTTATCAAAGAAGTAATAATACAAAATAAATAAAATTCTTAATATTTTCATCAAGACTTACGACGGGTTTTTTGCAAGAAATACAAACGAGTGGGCTCGAGAAGCCCCTCCCTTGGACTTCCTAGGGTTAAATAAAATATTTTCATACAATATTTTAGAATTATTTTCAGAATATTTTATCTAATGTTTAATTAAAAAAGTTAAAACAGATTAAAAATGAATAGAAAGTGTTTACTATCATGTTTATGAAATATAGTTTGTGCTTTTAGCTAATAGTATTTTATTATATATCAAAGAAATACTTTTATTCCTTGTTATACCTAAAATGAATTTTATCAGAAATGTTTGTGAAACATTTTTCTAATTTAAATATGTTGGAGAATATATATATATATATATATATATATATATATATATATATATATATATAGAGAGAGAGAGAGAGAGAGAGAGAGAGGAAAGTTACCAATACCAGCCCCCTATCCCTAATCCGGCACCCCAGTCTCTAGCGTCTCTATGAATCATAAACAGCCAAGTGTTGTGTTGGGCACATTAATTACTCCGATTAAGAAAAGGTGCTGATATTAGAAAGTAATCCCACAAAGTTTGGGGGCTGAGAATCAGTAGGCATTGTGATTTGAGTGACTTGCAAGTTTTGGTAGTGTCACAGAAATCTGAAGTTTCACGATAAAGGAGTATGGGTAGGCAAAATTTTCATTTTAGTAGCTAATTAAGGAACTCCAAAGTAAGTAAATACGTGTTTAGTAATGCATTATAAGCTTTAATTGCGAAACTATTACGTTTGTTTCCGCTAAAGTTTAAAGTGGTATAACAACTACATGAGCTCCCACCGGAAATCGAACCATGGTCTCCCGTGCTCAAGGCGTATTTATGCTAACCATACAAACGCGAAGAAATTCACAAAAGCACACACACACACACACACCAGAGATGTGCGTCTACGCGTAAAAAACGATAGTTTACGTTTACGTGTCAACTATGTGTAGACAATGTAAACAACGTAGACTATGTAGAATATGTCAACAACACGTAATTTAATATGGCGTCGTGGACAATAAAGGAGATTTCTTTTGTCGTTACCTTGCGAAATTGCGTATAAAATAAAATGCCTAGACCAGCGAATAGTAACTTTCGAATACCTAGTTTCGTATTGATGAAGGAAAATGAAAAATATTATTCATTTTGTAAAATATGCAAGAAAAAATTGGCAAATACAGCAGCTTCAAGACTGAAAGCCCACAGGCGAGGATTAGTTTTGTAAGTTTCATTATAAAAGCAGTGCTCGAAGTGGAAAATCTAAGGAAGTGGTATGTGCAGAGCACAGTACACATACAGATTAGATAATTCCCTCTGCTTTTTATATGTTAGTCGTTTCCCTAATCTTTCGCTGCACCGAAGCAAAACAACTGAATGAGGAAATATGAACAAACGAGCAACGAAATTCCTCCTTACATTTGATAGTGGTTGTCTACATAGTCTACACGGGAAAAGGTGTAATGTAGATTACGTATAGATTACAGTAGACAATCGCGTAGACGTAAAATTATAGTTTACGGCACATCACTGACACACACACACACACACACACACACACACATATATATATATATATATATATATATATATATATATATATATATATATATATATATATATATATTGTTGAGTTGATATTGAGTTTAACGTCCCTTTTAGCAGCGAGGCGTGGACCTACTGATTAACGTGGAATCCGAACTAAATGTGGACGTCTTTTAGGCCGCGCATATATTACTTCCGAATGCGAATTTCCCAGCACGTGTAAATAAATTGGAGAGGCCTCTACTAGTTCCGACTAGCAAATTGTGAAAAAAACGACGAAAAGATGCGAATGATCCCAGCCTGTTGGGGTTGTTCGTCCGAATACGTGCGAAGGAGATTTGTCTGCAGAGGAATTGAGCGCTACGAGAGAAATAAAGTTTGTTTTGCGTGAAAGCAGACGACGTTGCAAGGTGCGGAGATAAAATAAAAAATAAAAATTAGGATGGAAGTAGATGTTCATGGTTTAATAAATTGTGCTTTTGATAAAGTTGCATTGTGGAACCAAGCTTATCCAGATTATCACAAACGACACGTCGCGAACAAATTATGGACAGATGTAAGCAAGGAACTTGGAGTGGAAGGTATGTATATTTTTCTTTGTTTTGTCTTTAAAATATGAAGATTTAATTAATACACGAACTCCAACTTTTTATTCAATTTCTATTTCCTTTCTGTTCCTTAAATAATGATTTTAGGAATATATGTAATTATTAACAAATATGTTTGAAGTAGCAAAAACGGGTTCATTTTACTCATGGAGAAAAGTTACTTAGAAAGTAGATTGATTCTGTAATCTCTAATTTTATTTAGTTAATTTATTTTAAAGTGAAAATAGTAGCGGTTACCACGAAAGCATAATAATAAAGGGAGAGACATTCAGTCTATTTTGCACACAAAGGAAATGCCATTCATCCTTTGAATGTGCAAAATATGTCATTTATCCGCATTCGTCTTCTTCGTGCTCTCAAGATTTTAAGGTACGAATTTTGAAGCAAAAATATTTCACATTGAAGCGCTGAAAGAGACATTGCAACTTGATTCGCATTCGCAATCGCATTCGGAAGCAATAAAGGCGCAGCCTTACACGTGATTCTAGTACCTGTAGTATGCAGCGCCAGGGGCAAGTATATGAACCAGCGTTGCCAGATCTAGCATAATGATGCTAGATCTAGCATAATTTGCATTTCTTTACGATCTAGCATCTTGCTTTTATCATCCTACCCAAATCTAGCATAATTTCAGCAAGTTTATCAAAAAGGCGTAAAACCTGAAGATGAGAAACAAGTTGGTCGTGGGAAGAAAAAGAACGGCAGAAATGTAGCCTCTTTCATCGATTCATATAGTCGGTAAACCATACAGGCAGTCTTATTTTCCGAAGTAAGTTAAAAACGACTTTGGGCTTTTTTTTTTTTTGTGGCTCCACCCAGGGTTTTCTAATCCTTTAACTGCGAGGCATGGTCGGAGCTGTGGGGGCCATTCTCACCCCCCCCCCAACCTTTTGACAATTTCACCATCTTAATTTCTGACTTCATGACCATCTTTATTCCTGAAATGAAAGGTCCGAGACCGACCAAAAATTCCCCCCTCCCCAGCAGACAATTCCCAACTCCGCTTATGCTGCTAGGTAATTTTCTTTCAAAATATGTAAACAAACGCTTTGCATTCATTTATACGATATATACGGCATTGAGTCTAGCAACGACTGCACTAATTTAGTTGAGTTAAAGCTTTGGTGCGTGAAGTATTGAGTTCTATCCACGCATTCTTGCGCTCTGCGTATTTTAAGTTACGGTATCGTATCTCAACTTCGTTCTTTTTTCTTATAAACTCCTGAATTAGTAATTATGAGGATCTAGCATAATTTGACCGAATCTAGCATAATTTCGATCACGTTTTGGAATAATTCCGAGCTGTCAGTCTGGCAACGCTGATTTGAACCAGCGAGTTTTAAACAAACGATTGTGGGTGGATCATTCGTTTGAGGTTTGAAACGTATGTGAAGCAAAGAAGGACTTTGACTCTTTTCCTGACTTGTGTCACTTTTTCCCGATTGTGTCCTGTATATTATTCTATTTTGTTTTTCAATCATAAATCCTCTGTTTGAGGTACACATTTGACCATTTAGCATTAGTAGTACATACGACTACTATGAAGGGAAGCAGAAGCAAAGAAGCTAACATTTCAAACAAGTAAGTGTATATTTATTTATATATATAACTTTGACAAATTTCTTCCATTTTCAGGTTAGGGTAGAGCTTTTTTGGGGTTAAGTTTAGAGTTACCCCTCCGCTTTTTATAAAAATCAGGAAAATTTACAGGAGAAATGAGGTAAGAAATGATAATTTGAAGTTTTTATTTGATGTTTAGGAATGTAAGTTCGGCATGAGAGTTATGTTTAATACGATAAAAGATATGTGGAATTTAGTACTATTTGCCGGATGCGGAAGCATTCGCGGAAGGTTTCAGCAGCATGGTAGTTGTAAAATATGGCGAATATGGTGAACAGGTGTTACGGATGCTCAAAAATAATGAAGAAAACCTTTTAAATTTTTGTGAAGCCCACGGAGTACTAAAGTTAAGTGAAATGTGACAATTTTTAATACTTTAAACACCGTTTTTTGTATGTTGCGAAGTCCAAGGGCAGCTTCAGCCTGGAGGGGCAACTCTAAACTTAAGCCCTTTGTATTTCTGTTAACGGAGCAAGCAATGGATATAGTATACATGAAGCTGCATCAGTTCCCGAAGGAGCAGGACGCTCATACTTTTGGGGATTATTCATTGAGTATGTACAAACTTACAAAGGGGGTAACAAAGCCACTTTTATTTACTTATCGACTAATACGAAAATAAAAATGATCGGACCTGTACTTTATATCTGCATGTGTAATGCCCTTGTACTTTATCTATGTGTGTTTTGGGGGGAGGGGATTTAACTCATATCACATGTCTTGTGTACATGGATACTTCTTACTATTGCACTACGTAGAAAATTTATGGTATTTCATGTAGAAGTGGTAATAGAACACAGAAGAAACGCAGATCAGCGGGTTCTCATGTATACTATTACCGCGGGCGTTGTAAATTAACCCGTGCATAAAACACAAACCAGTTTGTGCTAGGTAGCCACTGAAAAGCGCGAGTGCTATATAACTGAGTCAGGGCAGGAGTGCAGCACGAAAGCCCGAGTGACACCGGTGCGCCCGTAGGGAGCAGGCGCGTCTGCGACGGGGGTTACGCGCATAAACGATGATAGTGGAATAGCACACTAACAGGTATTTATTCCGAAGTTGGTCGTCGCCTACTTTTTGGCTAAAAGTGTAATAATTGGTTTCTTTGTTTACCAAAGTTTTACATTTAATTCACATAATAATGCCGAGTGAGCGTTAGCGAGTGGAGACGGGCTAGTGCCCCGCAGGGCACGTTGTTTTCTGTTTTTATTACAGCTAAATGGGAAGACGGGCCTGTGTTCTAGAAGATTGCTGCCTTCTTGGTTATGTCACTAACCGTTACAGTAAACAATATAACCGCTTCTCGAGTTACTTCCGAGAGAAATTGTCCTCCATTTGAACTCGGAACCAGGACTAATTGGCCAGAAATGCGATACGCCTGCCGACTCACTCACGAAGGAATCCTGATAAAAATACGTTGAACTGATCTTTACATGCTTCTTGATATAATTGTCAAGAGTAATTTCAGAAGAGCAAAAAGATAAACAGTTGCACAAGTGAAATTAATATATAGAATTACATATAAAGATACGAATTATTTGTGTCCACTTTGGCTCAGATTCATTTATACATAAATAGATACCAAAAATACTTCTCATTTCACTAAATGCCTGTCGTGGGGTTTGTATAACCCCCTTCCCACACACACACAAAAAGTACGGCATTTCGAAGTATTTTATCAATAGTAAACATTGAAACGAAACAATATTTAGAATTTTTCTTTGTTTGCTGTTACATAACAATAATAACAACTACAAAAAAATCACAAACATTTATAAACTTAAAAAAAAGTTTTTTTTTGTAGTATAATCTTTTTGAGTAATGAATGGGGAATTTAGGTCTGAATATAACACGAATAATATATGGGAGTGAAACGTGATAACCCACAGATGTGTGTTCATCAAGATTTTACAAACACTTACACTTTTACGAACATTTTTCGTTTTTTGGTTTAAACCAGTTGTTTTTTTTTTGAAAAAACCAGGAGGTTTAAACCACCTTGGTTTAAACCAGCCGACCCTGGTATATATATAGGGTGTAAAAAAATTTAAAGCATCAAACCTACAGAGGTGATTTGTCACATCAGAGCAAAGAAATAGTTCATATGGACCTGTGGTCAAAAGTCCATACTTTCGGTGCTATAGACTGTCGAAGACATAAGAATATAAACTTTAAAAATCTATAGTTTCAGTGTGGGACCGAGCGCAGTCAAGGAAGACATTACTTAAGAACTAGTATGTGCCCTATTCAAATACCCATGTTTCAGAATTCTGCGGTGCTTGCGTATCAATAGACAGTTTATGAGCACTTCAACTTTTCTGAGTATTCCTCTACTGGCTCTATAAAAATTCATGTGTAAGTGCCGCAAGATTCTGAAATATGGATATTTGGATAAGGCACGTACTAGCTCTTAAGTAATGTGTTGACTCGACTGGGATCTGTCTCACAGTAGTGGAACTATAGACGTTTGACCACGGGTCCACATGAACTTTTTTTTTTCTTTTCGTGTACAGAGTAAGAATTAAATTATAACTTAGCTGCTGGTAGTCGAATTTCGGTTAAAACTACGCTAGAAGTCGTGTAGCCGAATAGTAACCGAGCAGTACTTAGTGAAACTACACTTTGCCTTTTCCTGGATTACTATAGTACGGAAGGTATAACGTCATTGCTTTCCCGTGAAAAGTTGTAGTGACGTTTATGGGGAGTTGCCAGCTTGGTTACTCGTGGCTCGCTGAATGCAGTGAATGGTGGCTGGTGATTTGCTATCCTCTTACCACACCCCCAGTGAGGAGCAGGTCCAAGTGCGGGAAGCCAACGACGCTATACCTTCTGACCTTTAGTTACCAAGAAAATTGTCAAAAGGTGTTAACCAACTTACTTGGTTACATTAAGCAAAAGGAATAACAGATGTACAGTTTTGCGGTAAAAATAGCCGTCTCGTCTTTGTAATTGCTCTTTGCACTTAATTATTGCCGGTACTTGGGCTGTTATAGACAATTAGTTATTTTAACCCCTCTTCCTTGGTTGCAGGACTCAGTTATTCAGGATAAATTATCACGTCTCAGTTGATCTTTCTTTTCGAGTATCGAAATTCTTATATAATATTAAATTAGCTGCAGTATGGGATATTTCGAAGTAAATTTTTCTGGTCACAGTATGAAACATCCTCAGATATGCTAGTTACCATTGTCGTGTATGCGATACACTGACAGGGTTTGCCCAAGTGGGCCCAGCCCGAAAAAACCCACCGGGTTTTTTCGGGTTGGACCCACCTGAAAAAACCCATCTTAAACCCACCTGGGTTTTTGACTTTTTTGTTAGTGTATTATTGTTACAACTAAGGTGATCACGTTGAAAGTTATTTTTATCAGATTTTAAACCTTCTTTGGGCGAATTATATGCTTGCATGTTAAGATAGACAACAATATTTAACATAAGACCATTATAAAGCTCTAAATGCACTGAATAAATAAATAAATAAATAACTTCATCTTAGCTTGAAATAATTGTAGAACAAATTAATTTGTGGATTATGCTTATAGCCTATTTGAAGTAAAGTAAGCGATTGTATATTTTAGAAAATACTTTCCGTGAATAGTGTGTTTCCTGACTCGGCGCAGCCGAGGGACGTTATCCTTCATATGTTGACGGGTTTAAGGTCATAGGTGCCGGTACTAACAGTAAATATGTAAATACATTAGTAAAACTATTAGTATTATTTCTTACCTTTGATGGTAACAAAAGTATTCAGTAAAATTTGGTTTTCCAACAACAACAGTTAAGTTCAGTCATTTGTTGCTAGCCTTCAAATAAGCATTCTGTAGAATTAACACTAGCAATAACGTAAAAATTCTTGTCAAAATTAAGAAGCTTAATGCTCGGAGCTCCGAAGACTACGTAACTCTTACTATTTCAAGTGTTGCATTCAAACTTCAGTATTAATGGAAGTTTCGATGTACAGTAAAGCAAGATGCATTTTCAGGGAAAACCCGTCGTGAAAGAAGTGTTCGGGAAATTCCCACAATTGAACCTACAAAGCATCGAAAGTGAATACTTCAACAATAAAACTATATATCTACGCTGGAGGATATTTCATTTCATTTATGACATTTTGAAACATTTACTTTAATAAAATATGAATTATAGGCCTATCTTTGTTAATTGCTTTAAATTAATTTTCAGGAAAGAACCGTCTTGCAACAAGTGCTCGGGAAATTCCCGTAATTGAATGCACAAAGCATCGAAAGTGAACTTCAACAATAAGACCATTTATTTTACGTTAAAATATATTTAAGACATTTTGATGAATTATGTCTTTGTTTTAAATTAATATAGCTATTTGGTATTCATATTTGGCGAACGTCACTGAGGCTCTTAGGATGACTCGATCTACATTTGTTCGTTTGTCTGCCTTTACCACACAGTGTTCAACTTTCGGTCTTTTAAATTTTCAGAATACAAACCAGAGACACTCTAAATTTTCTGTTTAGATTTTGGCAGCATACCAACGTAAAATTACAAAATATCGCGCTTAAAAAAAATAGCTGATATCCACTGACGAAAATCCCGGGGGATGATGGAGACATATCCCCTACAATCTTGGAACTGTCCCCCTTAATAATCCGATTGGAAATGTGTCTTTTAGGAAGAAATGTGATGGTTTGTGTCCAAGTGTCACAACGGAAAGAGATGAAATTTATACCTCCCAGAATAAGCCTCAAATCTGACCGCCTCCCAATGTTGAAGACAACTCTGCTCCCCTACCCATGTTGTCCCAGAGTTCCACACAGGGGACATAAAATATGACTATATTATTATTGCTTTACAACTTTAAAATCAGACTGGCAACATTGAAAACTTTACAGAGAATGATCATATTTGTATCATCCCTTGTAAATAGTTTTCAATGTTGCTAGTCGGATTTTAAAGTTATAAAGCAATAATAATATAGTCATATATTATGTCCCCTGTGGAGGACGCAGGGACCGACATGGGTAATCCTCCTCAGCATTGTTTTTTGCCTTCATAAATATTTTGTACATCGCATATATATATATATACCGTCTTACCCGTCCCCCCAATGTTGAAGACAAATTTGCGCCGCTGATATCCACACTACAAAGCGCAATTTTAGGTCTTCAAAGTTAAAATTTTCAAAGTAGAAGCACGACAGTAAATTAGCTGTATATATTTTGGCGGCATAAAATTTCAAAATGGCGGCCGTTTTTCAAAATAGTGGGTATCCATGCTACAAGGTGCAATTTTCGGACTTTTTAAGTTAGTATTTTGAGGGTAGAAGCACAAGACATTCTAAATTTGCTGTATAGATTTTTTTCGGCATGGGGAAAACATGAAGTTAGTCCATGGTGACCCGTTACTGCCATAAACGCCAAAGATGACTTCGGTAAATACCAGTTACCGGTCGCACACTTTCCCACTTTTTTTTTTTTTAATTGTTGAATTCGGTTTTTGGCAACAAGACGAGAGTAATACCCGGAGTTGGAACTTGCACTATACTCACGAATTTTTCTGCAAGTTTAATACTGTGAATCTGTTCTTCGTTTTCCCGTGTTGCCACATTCTTATCCCCCCTCTCCCCAATACGTCGCAGAGACCCTTACCACGGCCGGTTTCACTGAAGCCATTGCTTTATCGTATCTGTCTGCATCCTGGACATCTGAAAGCAATTTTTAAAGTGGAATGCAGCACCATCAGAAATCACTTATACGGTTTATTAAATTGTAGACACTTATTTTCACGTATTCGAACCTTTTTCTATAACGTATATTTTCGGTTTTCTTCGAGTATTTTTAGAATCTTATTCATGGCTATGAGTACGAGCCGAATCGTGTGTTTTGTCATCGCTTATTACAGCAAAACTGTAAGTTGTTTCATGATAATATATCACTCCCGTAAAGAAGGAGATTTGCTCGTTTCTCCAGTGATCACTCTGAACTTCCCTTTGCAGAATAACAGTCCAATTTAAGCGAAGTCCACATGCAGTAAGATAGAATTTGTATCTTGAAATTTTACACGATGCTTTGCGGTAGCATTTTTTTTTTTTTTTTTTTTTTTACATTTCGTTGTTTTCATTGTTGCCAACTGTGACTTCAAAGTTAACGAAAGTTCGCTAACTTAAAAAGGCTGTAGTTCATTCATGAAGCATTGGTCGAGAATGCTATTTGGTGTGTTTATTATTCATGTACAGTTGAACCATCTGACAAAATTTAAGAATTTTAAATTATGTTGTTTTCGAGAAAATGACGATTTTTGAAAATTTGACGATTTCTCGAATTTTTTGCGATAAAACTGCTGCACACAGAAGTGATACCTTTTTTTTTGGGGGGGGGGAAAGCGGGTAACTAGGTCTTACCAACCGTGAAAACGGAATTTAAAATTTTGAACCGGAAGTGCTCAAAAAAGCATAAACTTCGACTTTTCACATAAACTTACGTTCATTTGTTAATTTATGTACAAAAAAGATACGCATGCGCAAACCAAACTATAGTAAAATATAGTTTATTCATATCCCTATGTGTATACCACAACAAGAATTATAACTCTACATGTCTCCATTGCTGAATTGTGAGGCTCCGAATTTGATCATTTTCCACTTTTTCTACAATTCATGAATTGTACTCCCCGTCCATGATGGCCCATTACTTGGTGGGAATTTTTTTTCCGACAAAAAAAAAAAAAAATACGGGTCCCTTAAAAACATGTCTAGTTCCTATTAAAGAAAAAAAAGTTTGAACAATATCTGAGATGGTGATGGTACACTTTTATTTTTTATTTATTTATTTATTTTTGCCTCAATTGAAATGGAAGGCACCAGATATCTATTTTAAGTTAAAAACAATGTACGTTTCTCATTAATTTTAGTTACTATAAAAATGTGACTTAAAATTCGTAAAATACTGTACATATTTTAATTTTTTGCATTTTCTTTTTCTATAATAGATTATTAAAACACATGGTACAAAACAAGAAATGTTTATTAAGTACTGACCTGTTCCGAGAGATCAGAAAAAATGAATACAAGCTGGTTTTGAAATGAAAATGGTGTTCTTTATGCTATGTATTGGGTAGTTCAGGAAGTGAGTATTTATTGAATGTTTTATTATTCGATATGCCCATTAAACCATATAGTTGAGACTCTATTGTATTGATAGACAGTTGAGACACTATAATATTAATAAATTTTCATAGAAATAGGCACTAATTATACATTTAAATAGGAAGAATGGGTCAAATAGAATTTACTGTAGGCAGCCAATGACACCCCAAAATTAACAAACTTTTGTTCTTTATAATATATCGAACGTAAAGGAACGACATTGGTTGATTTGGCGCTTTATTGATGCATTTCGAAGGAAAAAAGAGAAGCAGGACACGAGGCAATGCTTCGAGAAGACGATCCGACCAAGAAAAGAAGAAAATTCCCGACGAGAGCTCACGTCGTGGTTCGGATTCCACGCTAATCAGTAGGTTCACGTTTTGTATAGCCTAGCTGTTCACGGGACGTTAAACTCAAAATCAACTGAACTGAAAGAAGAAAATATATTCAAGCTGATGAAAGAATTCGCCGTACAGAATTTTGAAACTGTTGACATTGCAGAATAATGCTGGATTTGGCCCATAATTCCGTCATGGAATGTTAATGTCATGGTAATTGTAACATAAGACAAAGTAAATTATTCAATAGGTATATTAGATTTCACTGTTGTTTCCTTTCCAATTATCTGTGTTGCAAATACGTAGTAATAAGCAGTAATGCAGTGTATTGAATTGCTATGAAGTTATGAATATCCTTTACGTTAGAGATATTGTAAAGATAACTTCACAGAAGTTTACTTTGGGGTGTTGTAGGATGCCTACAGCAAATTTTATTTTAGCCCAATATAGATTCATGCTGAAAAAAATTTCCTCGGTTCATTGTCTCCGATTTTCCTGAAATTGGGATATATCATTCTAAAAACAAAATAATTAGACCCATTTTTTTCTGCATTATACAAAAAAAAATATTAGAAATAAATTAAGCATTTGTTGCAACTGAGACTTTCAGTGACTGTTTGCCATGGCATTTTAAAGAAAATGTGGATCAAATTTAACCTTTCCGAACTTCTTAATTTTAGGTTGTGCAGTTATTTTTTGAGTTTTAGTGATATTAATGCCTATTTTTAAGGCTTTTAGTACGTAATCATCCGGTTTCTATTTTTGAAGTACATTATAACCCATTTAAGTAGATTAACCTATTTAGATATACGGCTTTGCGTCCAAACGTCTCGCGCCCAAACGTCCTGCTCCGGTATCACAGGGTGGTATAGGAGCAGAGGGCTGGTGTTATTTATCACTAGCCTTTAAGATATATACAGGGTGTTTCAGATAAAATGTCCAGTGCTTATAAATCCAAAACGACTGAGAATAAAAAGATGAAACAAAAACTGACATAGGAAAATGTCATAGGGCGCATCACATAGTGTTGTTCTGGTGACCCTCAGGGCTCTCCTTCAAGGGGGCCCAGGGGCCAACTTCAAATTTTCAAATAGGAACACGTATTGAATCATACCTCATTCAATAGTACTTGAAAAACGAAACAACTTTTGTAGGAAACAATTTTCGATTTGGGCTACCGTTTTCAAAATGGCCGCAAAAAGTGGGTCTGTATCAGGTAAAACGTCCAGTGCTTATAGGCCTAAATCAGAAACGGCTGAGAATAGAGAGATGAAACAAAAACTGAGATAAAAACGATGATAAATCATATCAAGTGGTGGTGTTGTGGTGACCCCCAGGAAACTCCGTGAAGGGGTCCCAGGTGCCAACTTCAAACTGATACAGGACTTTTTGCGGCCATTTTGAAAACGGTGCCCCAAATCGAAAATTGTCTCCTACAAAAGTTGTTTCGTATTTCAAGGACTATTCAATGAGGTATGTTTCAATACATGTTCCCATTTGAAAATTCGAAGTTGACCCCTAGGCCCCCGTGAAGGAGTTTGACTACGGGCCTATGATATAAAGTACTCTCCAACTACCTCCATAAAAATTGTTGCGTGAGTACCTTAGGATTCTAAACCATGTATTTTTTGAATAGAGCACATATTAGTTCCTAAGTGAAGTCTTGACCCGACTTTGGTAGGTCCCATAGTTTTAGAGCTATGGACCTTTAGAATTGATTTTTTTATGTTTTCGGGAGCCTATAACACGTGAACGATGGGCTTTTCGCCCTAAGTTTATTGGAACTTTTTTGTTTGTTTTACTCTCAGAAAACACTCCTCTGCTTTTGTACGACGAATTTAGCGCCATACTGTAGGTATCGTTAAAAAAATGTAAATATTAAGCTAGGCTTAATCTGCACTTTTTTAAAAAAGTTTATATCTCTATTACTTTATGGCAGGCATGCATATAGCGGAGTTGGGATTTGGGCGCCAGAGTCCAGTGGGCAAGCTCTGTGTCGGTTTTCTACATTATTTATTTACAAATACTGAACAAAAATTCAGAATAAATTAAATCCTTTAAAAGTTTTTTTTTTTTTCTTTTTAACTCTCTTTGAAGCGAGCTTATCTTCTTTATCTTTTAAGTCGAAGCAGGAAATATAAACCACCGAACGATTTCTGTGTATGAACTCTGTCAAACTCGTAACCCAGCTGAGTTACTTTTGTTCCTTCGCTCAGTAATACTCATGCATCTACATTTTCCATTTTCATCCTAAGTTAAGTTTATTGTGTTCTGTAATATCATTATTTTAAGTTTGGATCATAGTTTCAATTCTATATCTACACTATAACTTTATTCAGCGTACCAAATTTGAGTGATAGTTATTAAGATATTTAGTATATAACTTCCAAAAGTATAGGAAACAATGTTTTAGTATTTTGGATAGCCTGAGGTAAGATAAAAAAACTGCATAAAACGCTTCGTTTGACTTACCCTTGATTCTGAGATATTTCGTTTTTAAATTTTGCTACACATGCTACAAATAGTAATTTTACAACAATTGCTTTATTTTAGGAGTCCACTGTGCTTGGAGGCTATCAACCGAGATGATTTCAAGGTACGCCGCACACAGGTACTACATAGACGGTACCAAATTTGACCGTAAGTAAGGATGAATCCCAGAAAAAGGAAGAAAGTGTTGTGACTCACCTAGCATTTCAAAGTGTCTTCCTATGTGATGAACTATCACCAGCCTCCCATCATTAGCGCGCGGCTTGCTCAATTTGCAGATTCGACGAAAAACGTTTTATATACCCACCCAACCAGGTACATTCTAGGAACGTGCCATTTAAGTTCCATATGTACCGTTTACGTACCTGGTACTTGAAAAATGTACATTTCATATGCATAGCACGTGTCGCTAGGTACGTGCCTTTCGAGGAATTTCTGACACTTGAAAGGTACTTTTACATGCTTCACTGGAATGTGAGGAATGTGAATGGCACATACCCCATGTACCATGGCATGGTTGTGCGTAAGTTGCTTCGTATTGCGACTAGGGTTGCCAATTTAGCCACTTTGTGACGAGATCTGGCCATTTTGAGAACGTCGTTAGTCACATAATTTCCAAAGAGCCAATAGTGGCTTTTTAGCCATATGCTTTTCACTTCTATAGCCACTTTCTGAGTTTAGCCACATTGTAATATATTGTGTGTGTCATTTTGCAATTTTCTGACGTTTGATGCGTTCTCTAGGTTGTAACATTCTAAACCCCACTGTCAGAATTGTCCTCATAAAATTAGCATTGATGGTTATATTGTGACGTTACACAGCAGAGAATTAGTTCAAAACCTGTACGTTAAAACTAGACGTTAAATAAAATTTTCGGGAAGACGTAAGTTTAAGTATAAACTAACTCCTTAAAGAAATTCAGCCTGATAATATAGACATCCTTCAGGAAATGTCGCTTTTCAGTGGCAATAAGCTTGAAACCGGTGAAACATCTTTTACTGATTTAGCTTCTTCTTTCACCTTCTGTGGAATTTGAAGATAATATCGACAAAATTGAAAATCAGTGGCGATTATAAATCTTCGATTGAAGAATTTTTGCAAGAAACTAGCTGAACCTGCGCTCTCTACACAGCGCATTATTCGCATATGAGCATATATCGCCTTATCATTCCTTACAACATCTGTACATGTCTCTTTACAGACACAAGTTAAAGACGTATTGATTTAAAAATAGCCAAGGGGTATCATAAAGGGGGATTTTTCGATTATTTTTCTGAATATCTCGCACCGTTTGCAAGATTTGAGCCTACTTCCGGTTGGAGTTTCTAATTCATGTACGACCAATGTTTTCTTTCTTCTTGCATGCAGTATGTAATAAGCAAATACATTACATACAAAATTAATATATTGGCAGTTATATATGGTGCTTATTGGGAAAAACACTCCCCAAAAAAGTTAATCTTAGACTGGAGAAATGGTTATCCTTCCTTTTCCATTATTATTTGGCTATGAAACAAATGCCGGAGACATATACAACCGCTATATACAACAGTGTGGTGTTGGAATGTGTAATGATTAGGATGTGATGTTTTATTTTATTTTTTTTGAAATTTCAACACTTCCAATGTACCCGTAAAAATGTAATAAAGAAATAGTGCCCATGTTTTTTAAATATTCAATTAGAACTGGACAATCTACATGAAATTTGCAATCGATCAGTGACAACGTCATCTTTCTAGAGCCTGTAGTTTCTGAGATCTCATTGTCGAGAAACATATATGTGTATTTTAAAAGAGCTCCAAAGATGGCAGCACAATTCATTTGCATGTATTTCGGAGAAGGCTTACTAAAGGCAAAGGCCTTTGAACAATAATTTAAAAGGATAAACTTTGTGAAAAATATTTATTTCAGTAATTTATTTAAACTACACTCTTTTAAAAATATTTGTCTTTGTTATAAACGTGAAATCACAAATAACCGTAAATCAAAGGTTTGAATGCTAAGATTATAGGTTAGAGCTCGGTCGCTCGTAAATGTTACTGTAGTATTTTAATAGATAGTTAAATTGCCACACAGATGCCGGAGGAGGGCATATATTTTCAGAGTTAGTTGCTTGGCGTTTTTTAAAAGTACAAGCTTCTAAATTCGAACGTAAAAATGAAGCGTTAAGGGTTTAGTATTTAAGTACTCGCACCCCCAGTTGCATAGCACTGCCCTAAGGAACATTACTGACATGCCTAGTACATTCCTGGCACATGCCAATGCCAAGTAAATGTGTCAAGTACATACACGGTACGTGATATACACATAATAGATACATTCCTCGGTATGTGTCATGCACGTACTTTTGGGCGGAAGTAACCTTATTCCTTACATGTGTATTTCACATGATTGCTCTATTCACGTACCTATCATGTACATTCCAATGTACCTCGAGGAACATTCTTTACACATGATCAGTATGTACTTGTGTTGGGTGGGTATAGAGTTTGGCATAGAGACATTTAGTATAGGAAGGCCAAAATTCATAGCGTCAACATAACACCAATTTAAAAATATAGACTGAAGATCTAATTAATTCTTATTGACTGTGATTTTTTTATTGGCGTAGCTCGCTTCGTGTGATGTGTATGGTACTCATTTAAGCTCATTTGCGTGCATATTATGCTTAGTTTTAATTTATGGCAGTTAAATCACACTTCAGATTCTAAAATAATATATAATATACCTATTTCGTATCGTTTAATATATTCTTAGATGCAGGTGACAGAGAGCTTTTCAAGAAATAGTTTAACTTATTTTGTGTGTGTTGAGGGAAGGGGGGACGTAAGTAAACTCATGATTCTGCTGCTTGGTTTTCGGTGATTGGTACAGTCATCTTCTGAACTACAATACTAGGGTGTGGGGAAGAGTTTGTAAGGTGCAACTCTGTTCGAACTTTTCTTACAAAGTGTTTTTTTTTTATTGTTAAATAAAACTTGTTAAAATTGATACACTGATGAGGTGTATATACATTTCAAACTATTATAATGTACGGTATGCAATTAGTAGACTTAAATTAATATAGATTTTTTGTTTATGTATTCACATTAAATATATTGTGTACTACAAATGTATACTTAATGTAAAATTTAATAAATTATTACTGTAATTATTCTCAATAAATCTACAGGATTTTATTTTATGTATTGTCTTTTAAAGGTTCATTCCTTTATTTGGCTTTCGATTTATGTAATTATAAGTAATGTAGGATGGTGGAATTTAGATCATTTTAAGGATAATTTCTCTATTATATACGATAACTCAAAGAAATTATCGATTGTATATCGCATTAAATATTTACATGATATAAAATAAGTTATTTTCCCCATTTATCATGTATAAACCTTACCACCAGTGGGGTTCTGTAGTATAGACACTGGTTGCCCAAGTACTTCACAAGTTGCGGTATAGTCAATGCGGTCTGGTTGCTTGAGCACTGACTTCAGGAGTGGTAGAATGAATGACTATTCGGAAACAGTGAGTAGCCTAGTGGCTAATGCATCGACACGGTAAGTTGAAGTTACAGGTTCAAATCTTAGTCCAGTCTTGCATTTTCTTTCCTTTTGTAATTATGTACTTTAGCTTAGTAGACCTGATTTCTTTATACTCGAGTTATTTCATCATGACTTTCAAGACAAGGACGACATGAACCACTCAGATGTTGATAACTGGAATGTCTTCCTTGTGCTCTATTTATTCTACGCACTACAATAGCTGTTTTAATGTTGTGTAAAACATACAACGAAGAGCACAATTAAGACACCTCGACTGTGGACATCTGAGTGGTCCACGTCGTCCTTGTGTTAAGAGTCGTGGTGCAATAAAATGGTTTCATGGTGATATGATCACGTTTTATAGTGATTCTTTATAAGAAAAACTCATATACACGTGTTTATAAGTTTCGCATATTTTTAATACTTCTGTAAGAAACTACTATAGCATTTTTTTTAGTTCCATTAAGAATACTTTTCACAAAATGCATGTGATTTGTTCCGATTGTTATTGTTCCTCCATATTATTTTTCAATGAATATTGGCATAGATATAGAATGTGTGTCCGAGATAATTTAGTTTTCTCCACTTGTACTGCACAGTGCCCCCTGTGGTGTCGCCTTGTAATATTAAGGGATCCCGGGTACATGACAAAATATTTAAAAAATATTTTCTGTACATGATAGGAAATATTCAGAGAATATAAGGTAGACAAATCAAAAACATTTTCAAATTACTTTTCTTGGTGTTTTGTAGCAGTAGCAAATGTTAAGAAAATATTAAACTAGTTTCAGACGAATTTGTGCTAACAAAGAAAATATTTACGATTTATTTTTCAAATAGCAATTGATATGTTTTTGATTTGTTATTGTATGTAGTTTCAGAACGTACTTAAAGTATTTTCTAACATTTTCTGGTTTTCGCAGAGAAATATTTTAAATTCTTTCTGAATATTTTTCCGTCATTACCACCATAACACCGACAGTTTGAAATACATTTCTTTCTTCAACCTATAAGTTAGAACACTAGAATTTATTTCAACAAATTTATGTGATGATAGAAGTTTCCGTGTGTTCTAGACCGGTTCCAACATACACAGACTTCTACCACCCCATCAATTTGTAAAAATGAAATCCAGATGTTTTAACTTACACGAGTTGGAAAACTGTTCAGTATGCATTTCCTTCAGTATTGAAGAAAGAAATATATTTCAAACTGTAGGTGTTATCGTGGTAATGAGAAAGAATATTCAGAAAGAATTTAAAATATTCTATGTGAAAACCAGAATTCGTTAGAAAGTATTTTAAGTACGTTCTGAAACTACATACAATAACAAATCAAAAACATATCAATTGCTATTTGAAAAATGAATCGTAAATATTTTCTTTCTTAGCACAAATTCATATCTGAAACTAGTTTAATATTTTCTAAACATTTTCTACTGTTACAAAACACCAAGGAAAATAATTTGAAAATGTTTTTGATATGTCTACCTTATATTCTCTGAATATTTTCTGTCTTGTACAGAAAATATTTTCTGTCATCCACAGAAAATTTTCAGTAAATATTTTCTGTGATGTACGGAAAATATTCACTAAATATTTTTTGTCATGTATAGAAAATATTTTTTGGTATGAGTGGAAAATATTTTAAAATTATTATTTTACAGAACATTAATTTTTGTTAAAAATGGATTAGAAATCTTCAGAAAACATTTCAACAAAGTACCCAATACATTGTAAAAATATTTAGAAAACATTTCTTTATTTTAGACAAATGATTTTCATTGTTATTGGCAAATGATTTTAAAATGTTCCATGCGAAACATTTTAAAAACCATTCCGTTAACATTGTATAAAACGTTTCAAATACATTTTCAGTAATGTGTGGAAATGGTACAGAAAACATTTTTTGGAAAACTTTTCTAACGGCGTATAAAATATTTCTACAACGTTTTTGAGTATATTGCGAAAATATTTTCAGTATTATTTGGAAAATGTTTTCAACAACATATGGAATATATTTCCTTAAGGGAAGTAGGATACATTTTCTGAAGGAAAATGATGGTACGTTTTAGAAACGTTTTGAAAATATTTCATTGCTGTGTGGGATGCTGATAACAAAATTACTTGCTTACTCATCTGATGTCTAATCTAGGAAAATATTTTCAGAAATTCTTCAACGTCTGGGGCCTTTTTCTCAAGGGAACAAGTCTTGTAATATATTTTTTCTACAAGACGTAAACTATCATAAAGTTGAAATTCTCAAAAGTCATTTCTAAATACTCATGCTATAATCTTTAATTTGTCATGATTTCATGGCATATAAAACTGCAGATTTTATTTGTTTTAACTTGTATTACAAGAGTAGTAGCTTTGAGAAATAGGCAGTGATATCTATAAATACTAAATTTAATATTCATAATACGATACAATATGCCTCAAAGTACTTTCGATATTTATTATTTGTATATTTCTCTTAATTACACTATCTCACAACAGAAAGATGATGATTCACCGATATGTTCATGTCTACAAGCACTTCCGCCTGCATTCTTGAAGGATCTGACTCAAGTGTTACGTCAGATTTTTATATCGCTTAATCTTATTCATAAACACAAGTAAATCGAACACTTATCAATTATATTAAGATTCACAGCAGATTTATTTCAAATTCAAATAGGGAACCATTATACCGTCATATGTAAGTATGTGTAAATTCACACTTTCAAACAGAAAGGTAGATTGGAAGAAATGAAATGAAATCTTTGAGTTTTACGTTCCACAGTTGTGCCGGTTAGGCTGAAGAAGACGGTGATCATGAGTAATGAATGAAATGGTTAAATGAAGAAAGTGGGAGGAAACGGCAAAACCCCGAGGGAACAAACGAACACGGAGTTTGTCCACCACAAAGTTCACTTGGCGGGGGCTGGGATCGAATCCGAAACCCCAAGCACCAGAGGTGAACGCTCTACCACTGAGACATCGCGGCCCCTGAAAGATAGATTCGGTTTTAAGAAATACACAATATAAGGAAGTTGCAACTTTATTATTTTGCATTGATCTTTGGTCAATACAATGATTTTAACATTAGAAAATTTTATAATCATTACTGCTACTGTTATCGTGAAATGTTTTATTAGTTTTATTAATAAATAAAGTGCTCGCGCCGTGTGGACGTTTTTGTGGTGGACAAACACCGTGCTCGTGGCTCCCGTTTCCTCCCACTTTCTTCATTCCACCATTTCATTCAATTCTCATCATCACCGTCTCCTTTAGCCTAACCGTGGGACATAAAAGTTAAGGATTACACTTATTATTTTAAATAAATAACGTACATAACATACATTTTTAAGTTTATACATATGTGTTACCGATTTTCTCACAAGTAGCACACAAGGATTTACACTCCCCATATCATTTTGTTCAGCGCAATGGAACTATCCATTGCGTATATGACTGCGGGTAATCTTTCACTAGACATTAATAATATTTTAGAATATCTAATACTTACTGTGTGATAGTTTCATGAATATTGGACTTGGCTTTGCTTTTATATATACCAAATAATTAGGAGTCTTAAGCTCCATTCTGTCATTTTCAGAAAATGACTTGCTTCTTACACGGGAGGGTCTCGCAAGTTGTCGCTAAAATCTGTTTGCCACATAGCACATCTGATAAAGCATAATGAGAAACGAAAATGAGCAAAATTTAAGGTGCTATGGACCAGAAGGATAGGAGCTAGGGGGCTTCAAAATTTGAATATCCAAAAAATTATATCATGGAATTATGTACGTTTAAAGTAAATATCTTGAAAACCGTTAAAGCAATCAAAACAAAAATTGCACAATATAATGAGAACAAAATGTCCTATCGAAAACTATAAACAGTGTTGTCATAGGTGAAGCAGTGTTGCCAACTCAGCATAAAAGTATGTTGTTTGAAATAGCACCATATACAAGTGTGCACAGATTTAAAATGCAGTACCATCACTAAATATGACAGTGAAGTATAGTGGTACAGCATTGTACACTGTTAGAGCTACGTGTGCTGAAAATGTACAATGGACAAGTCTGACATGTGGCAACAGATGGTAATAAAAGAACCTGGGTCTCATACTATGAATTTAGTTCTACTGCATAACACAGATAGTATAACATAGCAAAATGTCAGCAGTGTCACAAAATATTGATGCATCTGAAAAACGAAATTGAGTGATGCTATTTTTACGTCCTGTGTCAGCTCCGAATCTATATAGGAGTGTAAAGTGAGATCCGAATCACTATGAAAGAGAAAGATTACAATGAAATGTAAGGTGAATAGCACAACAAAACCATGTCCGAGGCGGGATTGGAACCCGCAATGCCTAATATGTCGGTTGTCTAGTCTTTTAGACCACACGGCTATTCTGGCCGACTAAAAACGAAATGAGGTAATAATAAAATAATTGAGGCGCCTAGTATCAAAATCCGCCACATTCATTTCGCTTAGTTTCGAGTAATCTCGCAAAACGTACAGTGAAGCTCCGTATACACGCGTACAAAGTCAGATAATTGAACTAGTTCTCTTTTTTATGAAATATTAAGCTTTGAAACAAAATTATGTTTCCATGGTGTTCCTTTAGATCAAACGTATAACAAGCGGTATACCGGTATAAATCAATTTCGAAAAAAAAAATGTAATATTACATTGTACAAACATAATCATATGGTATGTAAGAGAGGAAGTAAAAGAATATGTCACTTAACACGAAAACATAAACCAAGAAAATACTCTTCTAAATATTGATAAGATAATCTGGAGAACCAGATTATAGAATTAGAAAACACGTGCTTTTGTTTTCGCGAGTTGTCTGTTTATTAATCGAGGCTACAGAAGTATAATAAAAAATCCCCACTCTTTTCTAGTGCATTCCTTTATTATTATTAATTTTTGCAACATTTCAGGCTTCTCTATTGTATATTTTCAGCAGATGTAGCTCTAACAATATGCAATACAGTACCATACACTTCATTGTTATGTTTAGTGATACCAGTGCATTTTAAATATGTGCACACTTCTATATGGTGCTATTTCAAACAATATACTTTTATGCTGAGTTGGCAACAATGCTTCACCTATGACAACACTGTTCATGGTTTTCGATAGGACATTTCGTTCTTATTATATTGTGTAACTTTTGTTTTGATTGCTTTAACGGTTTTCAAGATATTCACTTTAAACGTACATAATTCCATGATATAATTTTTTGGATATTCAAATTTTGAAGCTCCCTAGCTTCTATCCTTCTGGTACATAGCACCTTAAATTCTGCTCATTTTCATTTCTCATTATGTTCTATCAGATGTGCTGTGTGGTAATCTGATTTTAGCGACAACTTGTGGGACCATCTCGGGTTAGAATCTTTCATTAATATTAACTTACTTTATGAATCATAATCTAAAAATATAATCATATTTCTAAAAGTACAGCTGAGATAATTGAATAGTTGGTAAAAGATACAATGTTAAGAATTTTACTACTTACTAAAAAAAGAGAAAAATGGTAGTGATTGCTATGATCTATTAACAGATGAATTGAAATTTGCACATCCCACGTTCTCATTCCGTTACAGAAGCTCTTTCTCCAGGATAATACCCTCCAGATGATACATTATTCCTCTGTCTTCTTAATGCCATTTAATGTTCATATAATCCATATTATATTTTACTTCTGTTCAATTAGTTATTCTGCAGTTAATTCTAATAATTTATTTTGTCTATATATTTATGCTGTCACATTATGTAATATACGAGTATACATAAGTTTTTATATTGGACCTACTTTTGAAGTAATCAAAATGATGCATATTATGGAATTTGAAATACATTTATTACGATTATTTTAAATCCTTGTTTTTTAGTTTGGGAAAATATGAATTAAAAACAAACTAATATAACCATATATTGCAAGGTATTAAGGCAGTACATTAGCCACTACTGGAATATGGAATACGTGTGTGTCACTCCCGAAAGTTCATTTACCACTATTGGAAGGAAACATGATTTGATACTTAACAGGATATTTGTGTTGCATGTCCAGCACACATAAACAATATGTTCCAGTAGTTTTGCAGTTAGTATTGGCAATGAACGACATTTTTAGCGCTATAAAAGATCAATTTTATGAATTTTCCCGCAAAGTAAGCATCACAATTTTAACGTTGGGCACTGGCGCAAATCCCGGGGGATTGAGGGGAACATGTCCCCTCCAATCTTGGAACTGGGGATACTGTTCCCCCAATAATCCGATTTGAATTTTTTTTTTTGTGTGTGGGGAGAAATGTGATTTGTCCCATTGCCACAAAGAAAGTGAGATGAAATTGACGTTCCTCCAAAATAAGCCTCAAATCTGTCCGCCTCCCAATGTTGAAGGCAACTCCGCTCATTGATCCTCCATAGGATCGTTTTTAAAGTTTACAAACACTTTGAGAATCGCTTAAAAAAAGAAAAGAAAAATGGAAACAGTCTTACTTGTCCCCTCCTCCCAATGTTGAAGACAGATTTGCGCCGCTGCCATTGGGCACGCAGTTTCGTTAAACTTCTCGCCATCTATCAAGTAATAAATATCTTTTAATTTTGGCAATATTTTAGTTTAGAAAATTACAGTTAAGAATTAGTTTAAGAGTTAATCGTTAACATTAGACTTTAACTAGTTAATTTTACTATGTACCGTCACCTGGCTAGTGTCATAATGAACAAATATATGAGGGTATATTTCAGTACAAATGTCGCCGTAATGTGTTGCATATATCTCATTGAGAATCAATTTTCTCTATTACGAAACTATTCATTTTCTCAAAAACTACGCACAAGCCTTTACGCTGACTGTATCATTTTATTATACCGAGCGAAATCCATCGACCGGTATATATATATATATGATCTTTGGACCTTCTTCGTTTAGCCTGGGTTAAGCACCTGAGTAACAATTATCCACCACGCAGTCTCTCCCTTCAGTAGCCGAATGATAATTGTATGTTGTGGCAGCAGTAACGCACTTCCCTTTCTCACCTACAGTTAGTAAGAAATGAATTACCTCTGTAGTAATATGTTTGGGTGTCAGTTGTTAACCCGGACAAGAGACACGCAGTCTTTATGAGGAGACGGAGGTGTGCTCGAAAGAAAGTGATCATTAAATTGATTATGTGACTGCAAGTGATCACAATACTGAATCGGAACAAGACGTGAGTGATCAGGAATTCAGATGCAGTTCTTTTGAGTTCGGTGATAATGATATATACAGTTCATTCGAAATATATTTCGAAAAGAATCGTAAAACAAGATGGGTCACCAGAATTGCTCGAGAAAGATGTTCGTACTCTTATAAGTAACATAATCAATTATCCTGGAAGTAAGGAGTACGGTTCCCTCGGTCAAGACTCGAACAAAAGGATTGAAGTTGTATCATTATTGAGACCATTAGGGTCTAGAGGACGTTATTACGCCTATAGAGGTAGGAAAAAAGCACATGGAAAAGGCATACAATGTGTAATAGGCGTTTGATATAAATGGGGAACAGGACAAACTTTCATATACTGGGTGTTTATGAACTAGACTCACAGGCCCTTATGCAGAGTCGTTTTGACGTTTGTTTAGAGTCATACTAAAGGCCTAACTACTGTAAGAATCGTATGTTAGTCGAACTCTTCAGTATGGTTCTAATCATGCGTCAGAACTATTCTGCATAAGGCCCACAAACTCTAAGATGTGATTTCTCACATTAAAATAAGAGAAAAAGTTCTTATGGACCTGTGGGGAAAAGTGCATAGTTTCAGAGCTAGGGCTGTCCAAATCACGAAAAAGCCAACTTTTAAGAGGGCCTATTTCGAATTCAAGAAACTGTTGATGATAGCCCTTTTCAGCATAAAGAAAGTTATGCATATACAATTAAAAAAAAAAAAACATTTCATTAATGTTCAATGGATATACAGAGTTTTCTCTCCAGGGTGAAATTGAAAGTCATACCAACAACCGAATTTTGAGATATGCTCTGACTTTATGATGGGTTCAATGTAGGCAAAACGATAAGTCTTGATAGCAGTGAACCCGGAATCCTTTGGCGTGATGTCGGAAGTGTTAATGATCGTCAGCAGCCCGGTCTCTCGTACTCTGGAAAACGCATGCTGCGATGTTTTCTTTCACGCTTACAAGTGAAAAAAAACGTGAAAGATACCGTGAATACATAACATCACACGGTATTCTGTACAGCCAAAAGGGCGGAGTTGACGGTTCCTAACACTTCCGACTTCCTTCCGAAGCATTGGATATCAATTGTTGCCAAGGCTTACATCTTGCCTACTTTGGACCCTCCTTGAAATCAGGGTATATCTGAAAATTCTATTGAGAGCATATCTGCGAATTACAGCTGTAGGGAATACTCTGTACACCTATTGAAAAATGATGAAATATGCATTTTTGGATTGAGTATGGGCGGCTTCCTTTACGCTGATGACCACCATCCAGTTTCTGAAATTCTAAATAGGGTCTGCTGAAATTTAGGTTTTTCGCGATTTTGGACAGCCCTAGCTCTGAAACTATGCACTTTTGACCATAGGTTCATATGAACTTTCTCTGTTATTTTGATGTGAGGAATCACCTTTTAGTTTGTCGATCTAGTTCTTTCATGCCGTATGCGCTGCTGTTCGGCCTATTTAGTGGAGAGATTTCGCCAAACAAGGCATCCTAGCCTTCGTTCCCCTATCTCGGACTTTGTCCTCGTAGACTTTTTTTTTTTCATTCGCTCAGCCGCGTTACTGTCAGCCGGTGCCTTGAGCATTCAAAACCGGCGAAGTATCATCATTGCGAATGATTTTTCTTTTGGGTTTATTTATTTCATAATTTTGAAGAAGGAAAGGGAAGGGAAAAAGGACGTCAAACTAAAACAAGGCATTGGACAAAACATAAAAGATAAACCAAACAAACAAAAAAAGAAAAAAAAGAAATAACTAAACTTAATATTTGCTTAACTCTACTCTCATTTCTAGTTTTGTGAGATTTTTTTTTTTTTTTTTTTTTTATTGAGTTTGAGTTTGTTACGTGTGTGTTGTTTTGTATGTCGTATGTTTTGTGTTTTGGTGTTTACCTCTTGGTCATCTTCTTCTTTCTTCTTTTCTTCAGGTTTTCACTCTGTATGTTTGGTTTCTCTGGTTTCTGCCTGCATTTCTCTCCTGTGTGTTCTATTTCACATTTGCACTATTTACACCGGCTTTTCACCTGTAAATTTTACCTCTTTTCACTATCCTGCATCAACACTACACTACACTCACTACAGATAATAACACTGACTGCTTTTGATGAAATCACTAACCTTCACCAACTAGTACTTACACTATGAAACACACACACTACACTTACTTTTATCTAAATTTTCACATTTTCAAAAACTTTTAATTTTCTTATGCTTCTATATAAGCGTTTCCTGTTACTTTTGCTTTGATGCTTTAGTGTTCTCAGTTGCGTATCAATGCCAGTTTCTACCCATTTGTGCTGGCTTGAGGTCCAGGGCCCACTCAGAGCACTTAGTGCAGGCCCTGGCCCATTTTATCCTTCGGCCGGCACGCCCGGGATGGGCCGTCCTGTTGGCGAGAGTTTCTCTATGTTTTCTCTCTGAGACACTATCCTCGCTTCACCTCTACTCATGCACTCACGCAACATTCACTTTTGCACCGGAGTTCCTTTCCAAACCGAGAGGCTGGAGGTGCTGCACGCATTCTGGTCCTCGGCGAAAGCACGGTAATCCAGTGCTTGGGTTCCAGGAGTCTTTTCTCCGGTCCGAGGACTTCTTCACACATTCTTCCACTTGCACTCATCCTTCTATTCTTCTTCTGTAAGTTTTTCGTCTTAGTTCGGAGTATTCATTTGTCAAATTTTCCAATTTTTTGCAGTCTTCCTCTATTTGTATTATTTCTTTCAGTGGTTTTTCTCTTATTTGAGTTCTTGATTCTAAAATTTCTTCTAATAATGGACACCACATGACATGGTGCTCAGGAGTTCCTTCTTCTCCGCATTCACACATTGGGCTGGGTCTTAACTTGATTCTGTGGAGGTGTTGTTCGTATGGTCCATGGCCTGATAGATAATGAACCAATCCATATGTTGGATTTAAGTGATTTATTTTTAGTCTGTCGACGATGCTAGGAAAGATTCTATGTAATCGTTGCGCTCCACTATATTCCTGCCATTCTTTATCCCATAGTTGTATTATGTTGTCATTAATTTCTTTCTCGTCTTTTAGATCCCTGTTAAAAATTTCTCTAATTTTCCATTTCTCTTTTCTTAACCAGTAATTAGTTGCCCTTTGCAATAACACATAGTTCATTGGTTGGATACCAAGGATTATACAGAGTGCGCTATGCGAAGTAGTGTTAAAAGCTCCAGACATTCTGATTAATAGGTTTCTTTGTGGTCTATTGATTTGATTTCTGCAGGTCTTATTTCTTAATAGTCTATCAATCCAAACGCTGGATGCGTACGCCATGGTAGCTGACAAAATAGTTTCTTGGTATAGTCTTAGTATTTTTAATGGTAACCTGTATCTGTTTCTTGCAATAGTGGTCAATTTATTCGCTACACTGTTTCCCCTTTTTAGTATATATTTCAAATGTTCATCAAATTTTAGTCTATTGTCTAGCATTATGCCAAGGTATTTTATGCTTTGCACTCGTTCTATTCCTACTCCACTTAATTTTATAGTCGGATTTCTTTGTAGTTTTGTGCCGAAAATTAGATATTTGGTTTTCTTTGATGATATCCTTAATTTACTCTCCATACTCCATTCTTCCAGTGTTTCTGTTATCTTTTTAACTTTTTCTTCTAATTCCCTTCGGCTGTTTCCTGATGTTGTTATTACGACGTCATCGGCGAATGCCACTATTTTATCAACTTCTTGCTTTTTGTTTGTTTTTTCCAAGCATGGTTGTAATTCTATGTCCCATAGTAGGTGTCCTAATATTGATCCTTGCGGGCATCCTTTCTCTGTTTTAATTACTATATCGCCCTCTTCATTGGGTATTATTATTTTTCTGTTTTCTAGATAGTTTCTTATCAAATTCAGTAAGTATTCTGGCATTTCCAGTTTTTTTTACATTTTCAATCAAGGATGGAAACCATAAATTATCAAATGCTCCTTCGATGTCAATGAAGAGCGCTAATACATATTTCTTTTCGTATATCTTTTCTTTGATAGCATCTAGAAGAGTATTTATGGCGTCTTCTGTTGATTTTCCTGCTCTGAATCCAAATTGTAGTTTGTCAAGGTCTGGCAAACGTAGACTATCTTAGACTATCGAGGTCTGTCCCTAGACTTTGACTCCTTGGTATGTAACCCCTATTCACTAAGGGAGTAGGATACGCTCACTTCGCGGCAAGACCGAATTCCTGCCTACCAGTTACCCACTGCTGGAGGCGTACATTTACCGACTCAGTTCTCCTATGCTCTGCAACCATTGTGCCCGAGCGTTTCAGGCAAGCTCATTTCCTTCCGTGCTCGCCGTTAGCAGGATTCCAGGGATTGGCTCAAATGAGCTACCGAATCTTACGGTATGACTGCAGCCCGGCAAAACCCAATTCGGGAGCCCCATGCAATGCTGAAGAGAGCTTGTTCAATCCCGTTCCTGCCTACCTCTATCATGAAACTGACAACCGCCTTCGCGCATAGAGGAACCACGAACACGTCAAGATACTCTCGTATCTTATCCTGCATCTAATGTTAAATGTTAACTCACTATTTGAGTTTGATGCCAGCCCATATGCCACAGAATTTCGTCTCTTTCACTGGGATCAGAAACCGTTAACCAGATATCTGGAGTTGGCACTTTTCCCAAATCGCCCTTCAGTCACCCTCAGTGGAGGAATCTGACATTTCCCTCCCGATAGGATCATAGGGTAATTCACGAAATCAGTAACAGGACCTTAACTCAGCTCCTAGTGCACATAAATCTCTCTGAACAAAATTTTTATTACCAAAGTGCATGTGTCAAATAACATGGTTATGCTTCTGAAATCAGGGGCGCCTTAAAAATACATCTGCTGGGTGGCAACTTCAAAATTTTAAGTTGAAACAAGGGTTAATACATATAAAAGATGCATGTGTGAGTCCCCCTTGATGAGTTGCTGGATACTTTACTGGTGTAAGAAATAATTTTATTCGGTTTTTATGAAGTCTGAAGGCACATATCATTTCTTTTCTATAGCCGTTTAGGATTAACAAATCGTGACATTTCCTGCCTAAAGCTGCAACCATCATTAAGTTTAGAAGCTTAAGCAAGCTATACGCTAAATTATTGGTGGAATGCATTTAGGAAATAACCGGTCTTTCCGGTTATTTCAGAAGTAAATTTCCCTGACCTTTTTTTTTCCTACAGTGTTTCATTTCACACGAACGTGACCTATTATTAGGATTGTTTATTATCACTAACATCTCATACCAGAATTAAAATAATATACCACGTTTAAACTTTCAAAAGAAATTCCATGTAAATGCACCTATACTCAAAGCATTATAAATGATTGCTTTTTCCTTTAAATTCGTGCAGAAATTTCATTCAACTGCAATTACTTTTTATAAGACTGAAACCTAGTAACACATCTTTTAGTAGTTTCCGTTTTAAAAAAACTGTTTCCCACACTCAAACTTCACTCTCCTGTGTGAGTTTCCATGTGTTTTGAGAGACCGTAGCTTCTGGTGTACCGTTTACCACACTTCCCACATTCAAAGGCTTTCTCTTGTGCATGTATGGACATATGATTAGCAAGCACAAATTTGTGAATAAATTTTCTCCCACATTCATTACACTCGAAATTTTTCTGTCCTTCATGGATTTTATGATGCAGTTTACGTGATGCGGTCTGTGTGAATGTCTTCGAACAATAAAAACATTTGTATGGGCGTAATCCAATGTGAATACGTACATGAGTTCGAATGTGAGCCCTATCATAAAAGCATTTCCCACAATCATTACAAATGTAAGGTGTACATTTTAGATGACGTTTAATGTGCATTAATAAATTATATCTAACATTGAAACACTTTCCACATTCCTCACACTTAAAAATTTCCTTCTTTGTATGTAATTTTATATGCGAGTTTAAATCTGTCTTTATGTTAAATACTTTACCACATTCTCCACACTTGTGCTTTTCATTTGAGACGTGTCTTTTCATGTGCATGAAGCAGTTACCTTTACTTGAAAATCTTCTTTTACAAATTTTGCACTCAAATGGTCTTTGCCCAGTGTGCAATATTCTGTGTCTTATCAAGCTTCCTTGTTCAGTGAATTTTGCTCCACATGTTTCACATTGATGTCTTTTCTCCTTAGTGTGAACCACTAAATGATTCTTCAAACAACCTCTTTGTGGGAATGATTTCCCACAATCATTACATATATACAACTTCATTCTCGTATGTGTGTTGAGATGCCCATTCAGTTCGTTTATGGTTAAAAATTGCATCGGACAGTACTCACACATGAAATCTTTCTTTAGAGTATGCTTACGTTTTATATGATCATCTAAGTGCGCTTTTGCCAAATATCCTTTGTTGCATTTGTTACAATTAAAAGGTCTACTTTCAGTATGAATGTAGCTATGTGAGTTTAAAGAGTATTTTGATTTAAACGACTTACAACAAATATCGCACTTATACCTTTCATACTCAACGTGCACAAAATTTATGTGTTGACGTAAACGTTGTTTTGATGTGTAAAATCTTCCACACTTATAGCATTTACAGGATTCATTTACAGTGAGATTTTTAAAAATGTTACCACTTTTAATGGTATTTGTGTTTCTAGTAATTGTGCTGCTCTTTATAGATATTGGTTCTTGTTTTTCAGAAAATATGACCTCTTGACGTCTCGTTCGCGCTGACTGAATCACATCTTCGGCTCCTTCAGAAATATTTCGCTTGTGATTGTTTGCTACCCTATTATTTGAGTTAAAGGACTCAGCAGAATCTGAAGAGTACCTGAAATATTTAAGACCGCATGTATTATTTGTTACAGATAAATTAGTATTGTTACAGATACGTATATTATCGTACATTGATCGACGAAAGAGCAAACCATACCGCATTTCCAAGCTGTACACAATGTAAATGTCCTTTGTTACAGCTCATATTTTACGAACTAAAAACAAACATAATTATTGAGTGAACTATCTCATGTTCTTAATCTTTAACGTGATAAATTACAATTTTATAATAATTAACCATATAATTAGGTATTTAATGTACGTGTATTTAAGTCTAATGACACAATTTTAAAGATAAAATCTCGGGGAAATATACAATAGGTGCAACTTGAAGGTCAACACGAAATATGTTATAGATGAGACGTTGAGGAGCAAATAAGTCCAAATAGTTACCTGAAAGTAATAAGGTAAAGTAATAAGTAACGCTAGCTGAAACCGAGGCTGAAGCTGGAATAGATACCATGGTTATATTTGGTCTGTGTTAGAATTCAAAGGGGTAACCATTGATAATCAGAAAGTATGTTTGGCACCGGTTTCCTACTAGTCAGTAAATTTCAGTCCAAATAAGCATATCCATTGCTTTAAATTAAGTCATTCCTCGGCCTCTAATCGTACCGGAAATGTAGCGTTCATATTCTAGTACCATTGAAGTTACCGTAGTTTCATCTCCTTTTACCTACTTATAGCTGAACTAATTCATTAACTTCAAATTTCCTCAATGGTCAAGGAAAACCCTAGCTCACTGTATCAAGAAAAGGAATTATGTGCTAAAACTAATAATGTTATCAAGTATGTAATTTCTTTCCCAGTGAAATGTTTAGTAAACTTTACTCATACCTTACTACCTTCCCATAGCTCTGTTTATTTATTCAGCCTGTGCATATAGAAGAAAAAATATCTAAAAAGTGTAATTTTGAAGATAATCCAAATATAGTCGAAAGAAAAAATTGGAAATCTTTTTTTTTTTTTGGGGGGGGGATAATTAACGCTCCACGTACTTTACTACAAATGCTAATATTAACACAATCACATATCCCCGTTAAAAATGTGTTAAATATATTGTAAATATAAGTTTGTATTTTTGCAAAGTAAATATTTAGCGCGAAAATTCAAACATGTACGATATAAAAGATCAAAACAATTCGAATGATATTTCAATAATCAAACTTATAGCCTGTTTTACCAACGCAAATGGAACCTTGATACGGCTTGTAAGTTATAGACCAGTGAACCATGAACGTTAAAATTTTGTGCCAAACGAAACCGACAGGGGAACACTGTTTACCATACTTTGTGATCCCACAAGGTTAACAGAGATATCAGCTGAACATAAAGTTATATTTTCTTCAAACAGCGCTATGTCAGGTTATTACACACTTCAAAACTAAATGCAAAACGAAAACTTAACAACATTAGTTATTATTTTGTTTTGTAGGTGTCAAACTAAGATAACTACAGCATCATATATATCAAAAAACAACCAATTTTTTAAGTGATCTACAACAATAGTAACGCAGATGATACGAATGGGCGATTATAACCCAAAGTGTCTTAAGGCCTAATACTATGACCATCGTATGAGGTATTTCGAACATGTAGCAACAAAATTACAAGGAATTCGAAACTTGAAAGTAATTTATTTTGAAAATGTGTTTAGATAATATCACATCAAATTACGTACAGTGACTAGAAAGCATTCAACTGGAGATAGCCGCAACATAAATGTGGAAAAACAGCACACACATACTAAAGAAATTCAGATCAAAAGTCCTATTCATGGAAAGAAAGCTGATAAGGACCTCCTAGTTCCTCTGCTTCTAAACCAGGGCACAGCTTTGGATATCTATGTTGAATATTACGTAAAAGAGTATCCAACGAAGAAGCAGAACTCTTCGAAAGACGCCCACAGTTGGGGAAACTATTAAGCCTGTTTAAAATATACGTGTGCACGGACAATGGAAAGCTGTTTTTGTTGATGTGTGATTAGATATCAATTTGGAGGTGCACCCGAGAGGAAAATGGGACAAAAGGATAATGAAACAACTGAAGAGGAAAGAAAACTAGAAACTACAACTGCCTAACAACACAGTAAAGAACATCATACACAGTTTTTTTTTTAAAAAAAAAGAGGAAGTGGCCGACCAACAGAATAACGCGCGAGTACGAAAAGTGAAGAAAAATTCGAAATTGGGTGCTCCTAAAAGTAGAGACAAATTAGCAAGGGAATTTACAAAAGTATATGAATCAGCAAACAATAAGATGTGTACTTTAAGAAGTTCCGTACAATAGCTGTAATCAGACGAAGTCCATTTAATACCACGAACACAAAAAAGTGTCGATCCTAAGCAAAGTTACATCGAAACAAAATTAATGAGATTTCGCACAATGTGGTATGGATGCATTATGGCGTGCAGACAAAGACCGTGAACTAGATGCGAAAGATCTCACAGCAACAACAAAACACGGTGGGGGTTCAGTAATAGTGTAGGGTTGTATGAGTGGTAATGAAGTTTAGGATCTGTGTTTCATTGATGGTATCGTGGATTTTATCTGCTGCATCTACATTTGCAAGGCTCAGCTGCCGAACACGGTTAAAATATCTCCTCCAGTGACTCCTGAAATATACGACCATGGTCACCAAACTATAGTTACTGTACAGTACGCCACGCTCGATACCAACACCTACTCTACTGCCTGACAATATCGACAACGTATGGCATATTCTGCAAACTCCATATACCCAATAAAAATTATCTCAAGCTGGTTTTATTGGAACAATGTGTGATGATTAGTCGATAAACAAGAACTTTGGTGAAGTCAATCACACAATGGTTATAAGAAATAACTGATAGAAGAGTAACCCAACCTAGATCCTACGTATGTCATGTACTGCATACATTTTACGAAAAACTATTGCAGTTAAATACTTTATTGAACTCAGTTTACACGGTTTGTTTTTGTTTGGTGCACTGTTTTGTTTCAGTACTAAAAAGTTTGTTTTCTGTTTAAGTTGTACTTACATGTCTGATATATGTATATTTTAAATTTTTATCTAATATCTTACGTACTAACAAAATCTCACGGCCAGAACCTCGTGGACAAAAACCTCGCCGCCCAAGACCTTCCGGGACGTCAGTGTATGTGGTAAGAAGTTACTTACAAACGACAAGCACATGTACCTTCGTCCTATTAAAAGAAATTGAATCTGAATTAAGAGTGTGAGATTTTAATACGGCAGGTATGATTGTACTATATACGAACAAATGCGGTTCTACCTCCATTAACCGTAGCCAAGATACGATGTTAAATTCCCACTAATCGTTTTAAACCAATAAGTTATATTTGCCTCACTTTGTATACTGTAAATGGATTAAAAACTTAAGGTCACTTGGGGCACCATTTAATATTACTCAATTGAACTCATTTTTCTCATGGTTTACTTTGTCCTAATGAAAGGCGACTAAAGTAAAGTCGAAGTTGTTGGTAATATTCGTAGTTTTCTGTAACTTGTGATATGAATGAGTCGTTTCACTGAATGGGAACTAGATGGAAACTGGACACATAAAATTTGTTGTAAACAGATTTTACAACTTTTAGTCTTTGAAATGCTGGTAATTAAATTGGTTTTCACTCGAATATCAAGTTCTCACTTGCACATAGTTCTATAACTTATCTAGTGCGCACAGTCGTCATATAAAATACTTGAATTCAAACGTACGTCATGCAAAGTAAACAGATTTAAAGGATAACTTGTAGTTAATCTTAAAATATTACGTACATAATAAATGTTTATAATATCTCCAACTTTGTTCCACATTTGACAGCCAAAATAACTGTGATGTTTTTCCTGATATGTGAGAGTGGTTTAGGGTCATCCTGGCATATAAATTGATAGCGTCTTTATTAGTTAAAGAAAAGACTGTTTGAGTAGATCAGACTTGAATTGTTAATTCAAGTTTTCCAGTTGTGGAGAAAACTGCAATACTCTTGCATTCATCTGTTTATAGACCTCTGTCACAAAGCTCATATTATGTCAGACGTACAACTTCCTCTGAAATTCACCAGATCTTAAGAAAGTAAATGTAGTCAACAACAATTTACAAACATTCACCGACTTGACATACAGCCGTTACATGATCAAATCTATATCAGCGAAAGCTCTATATACAATTATGGAGTTATACATTTATACTCCATATACAATTATCAAGACTTAAACGAATAATAGGAGATTTGAGAGTATTTCTTTTGTGTTAATTACGAATTATTTCTGGTGTTTATAAACGTGATTTAATATGTTAAATACTTATTTTTCCATAGCATCTTGTTCAAAGGGATGAGGTTAAAATCCGGAGGCCTCTTTGAGTATCCGACTGGTCTTAAATAATCCACGGAACTGAAGATTCGTGTAATGAAAAGGCCAATTTTAACTACTCTATACAATCATAAGTGTGAAATTATATCCCTTTTTGTCTCTCTTTGATGAAGTTAATTGAGAATCGTTGTCAAAATTCTCTTGTTTTTATTACAATGTACAACCATTTAGTACTAACGCAACTTCTTTGCAATTTTTTATCAAATACACCATGCTACAAATCGCAACTGAGAAACAATCTTGAATTGTTTTCACATCATCGGAAAACGATATATATATATATATATCTATATCTATATATATATATATACATATATATATATATACTGGCGGATCAAGGGAGGGGCTAAACCATATTTTGCCGCCTTATCCATAGTAAGCCTGAACGCCAAGGAGGAGCTATAGCCGCTCTTACCCCCCTTTGGATCCGCGCGCCTATACATATATTATCTATCTATCTATCTATCTATCTATATATTTGTTTCTCCCTATTGAATTCCTACAAAGCATCCCGTAGTTTTTATTGCTTTATCATCAACTATATTTGAATTCCAAATTCTGTTACAACATTATACTAAAGTTTATACTTCTCGCAAGAAGGCAAAACAACACCGAGTGTTGCACTTAAAGTAAACTTGTAATACTAGTTGTTACAGATGTACACAAACCTAATTTGATTAACAAGATTTCTCGTTCTTTCGTATTCTTTCTGAAATGAAATTATATTTGTGTGCAATCACTACATTAGAACCTATTCATGCCGAACACCCTCTCCTTATAACTAGAGATTAATGCCGGAGAAGAGCATTATTTTACCCCCGTTTCAGCCGACCCTTAAATACAAATAAGCATCCCACCAGGTCAAACAAATGTATTGAACAACTATTACACAAGTAATGCCAATGACCTTAGTTATTGGAGTAGCTGGTTTAAATTGTTTCTGGGAAAGTGATCTTTCTGTTTCCCAAAGAAAATTACTTTTATTTAAGAATAGCGATTTGATGCACAGCAGGAGCTACGACTAACTTAAGCTGAACAACCCTTAGCTTTTGAGTGTTAACATCCTAACGAAAGAAAGAAAGCATAATCCACGTGCAATGCTGCAAAAAATTTTCACGAATATGGATTGACAGTCGTAAATAGAGAACCGGCTAGGTGGTGAGTAAAAAGAGAGAGAACTACATGTTCATCGATAATAGATAGTGTTTGAAGTTACCCCTTAGTTATAGATTTATAGTAGTTGTTGGTAGAAATTTCGTTCAATTTTTTTATGCCCTCCCACCGAGAAAATAACCCGGAACTACACGCAGGAAAAGCAGCATACACCAGTTACTAGATCAGCGGGGGAAGCTGTTAGAAAATAGTATCACAGTGTAAGATAATTGGAAATAGAAAGTTATTTATCATAGATGTACTTAATTAGAGTAAAGTACATAAGACGTTGTTTAAGTTGAGTTAGTAATAGAGAAAATAATAACAATAATACTAATAATAAACGACCGACTAATTTAGAATCTCGATGACGAAAACGTAAAGGGGAAAAGCTGAGTTGAGTTGATTTTGAGTTTACCGTCCCGTTCAGCAGCGAGGCTATATGAGACGTGGACCTACTGATTAACGTGGAATCCGAACCACATAAGCTCCTGCCGGGAATCGAACCCGGGACTCCCACGCCAAAGGCGCGTACGCTAACCGCTTAGCCACGGAGGAGCTCAAGGGGAAAAGCGTCACTATTTTCTTTAGAAATGTACCTATGGATGCCTGTAAACATAACCCTCCAGTAACAACGTCGAAGTTAACATAGAGTAGTTTACAATTAGTTGTACTGAGTAATTATGTTAGCCCAGGTGCTTAAAAATACTAGCTCACAGAGAGAATACGATATAAAACCTGGCCCATGTACATTATCTTGGTTAACCAAGACAGTTGGGGACTAACTTCATGATAACTTTGAAAATTTTGTATTCATTTGTCAGTAACTAAACCAGCATTGAAGCTGAAACTTGATGGTCCAAGCAATCGATGAGGAACAATACTTAGTCCAAGTAAAATCACAGCTAACCCAAAGATTTTCGAGCTTCTAATCAAGAAAGTTCCAAAATTTCGGCGCCAATATCTCAGTAACTAATTGGCACAAAAGCCGAAATTTATTAGCCCATAAGGTGTACTAACTGGATCAACAGTCACCTCCCCCAGACCAACATTTTTTAAACACTAATATAGCTTTTAGAATGTACTAAAGTATATATATATATAACTAACTAACTAACTAACTCTATGGCCTATGAAACCCGGAGGTTCAATGCCGCGTTCACAAAAGCTCTCTAAATAACGAGAATAATTCTGTTCCTCAACTAACAATGTTATCAAACGCGTATTTATTTCTCAATGAATTATTTATTATACCTTATCCACACCTTACTGTCTTCCGATATGCCTATTTTTATATTTAGCTTATGTATATTGGTGCCAATTAATGCCGAAAAATCATTTTAAACATATTTCAAATATAGTCCATAGGAGAAATTGAACATTATTGAACTAGAAAAGCTGGAAATCTAATTTTGCGACAATTAACGTTCTTCAAACATTAAGGAACCTTTCTAATACTAATACAAACAAACGCCCACATACACGTGTTGGATATGAAATAGACGGATTGTGAGTTTAGCTTTTCGCAAGGTAAATATTTAGTGCGAAAATTCATATTTACGATATAAAAAATAAAAACAATTTGAGTGATCCTTCATTTATCAACTCATAACCTGTTTTACCAAAGCAGATGGAATGTTAAGGCCTTGTACCTTTTAGGCCAATGAACAAAGAACGCTGAAATTTTGCACCCTGCAAAATCGGCAGGGGAACACTTCTTAGCATGCTCTGTGAAATCACAAGGTGAAAGCGATGTCAACTCATATAAATAATATATTTCCTTCAAACTACACTACGCCAGATTATTACACATTTCAAATCTACATGTTAAATGAAAACTTAACAATGTTACAATTATTATTCAGTGTTGCGGACTAAGATAACTACCGTATCATATACACATCAGGAAACAACCAATTTTGGTGTGCTCTACACACTACTAACGCAAATGAAACGGAACGGCTAATATATATCGAAAGTGCCTTAAGGTGGAATACTGTGATTATTTATGACGTATTTTGAACACGCAGAAATAAACCTACAATGAATTGAAATTTAAAATGACCTTATTTTGAAACAGTGCTTAGACAATATCACATCAAATTACGTATACTGACCTAAAAGCATTCAACTGCTGATATCCGCAACATAAATGTGTAAAAAGCAGCACACACATACGAAAGAAATTCAGACAAAGTTCACACACACCTATGCATGGAAAGGTAGCTGATAAGGAGTTGCTAGTTCATGTAATTCTAAAGCCGAGCGCACACATCGCTTGATAATTATGTTGGAAACTAAGTAAAAAGTATTCAGTGAAGAAACAAAAGTCTTTGAAAGACACCCACAAAGGGGGAAATCACTTAGCCTGTTTAGCCTGCATGTGTGCTCGGGACAACGAAGAGCTGTTTTTGTTAATGTGTGACTAGATATGAATTTGGAGGTGCGCTCGAGAGCAAAATGGGACAAAAAGACAAGGCAACAACTAAAGAGGAAAGAAATCCAGCAGTGAGATGTAAAGAAAAGGGGAAATTATTTAAGGAAAAAAGCGAAATGTAAAAGGGCCAAACGATGCAATAAAGAGCATCATACACACTCTCTTTAAAGGAGAGAGTGGCCGACCAGCAGGAAAACGCGAAACTGTACGGAAAATTAAGAAAAATCCGAAATTGGGTGCTTCTATGAATAGAGATGAAGCGGCAACGGAATTAGGAAAGCACGTGAATCGGCAAACAATAAGAAGTCTAACTCATAAAGCTGCGTACAATTGTTTGTAGAGCCCGACGAAATCCATTTATTAACACAACAGAGGAAAGCGACTGGCCTGAACAGTTACAGCGAAACATCAAGAACATTTGGCAGAACACGGCGACAACAAAACACGGTGGGGGTTCAGTAATGGTGTAGCGTTGTATAAGTGCTAATGGGGTTTGGGATTTGTGTTTTATTGATGATACCATGGATCATATCTGCTACAGCAACATTTTCATGGTTCATCTGCCAAACAGTGTTAAAATAACCTCCCCGGTGATTCCATTTTCACCCACGAGAATGACCCGAAATATACAGCCATGAACAATAAACTATGGTTATCGTATAGCACGCCACGGTCGATGCCAACACCTGCCCTATCGCCTTACATAATCCTATCGAGAATGTGTGGCATATTCTCGAAGAACGAAATCACAAACACTTTATATACAATACAAATGATCTCAAGCAGATATTGTTAGAAGAATGGGGGATAATAAGGCGACAGAGAACACAACCTTGGTGAAGCAAATACAACGACGACCACAAGAAACAATTGGTAGAAAGGTAGACCAAGTATGTCATCTACTCCTTATATTTTACGAAAAAATATTGTAATAATACTTTAATACTTTACTGAGCTCAGTTTACAGACATCTTAATTTGTTTGTCCGTATTGTTTTTGTTCCACTACTAAACAGGTTTGTTTTGTGTTTAAATTGTACCTACATATCTCATATAATAAGTTCGTTATATGTACATTACTTACCATTATTTATCAAATATCCTATGTGCTTTAAGTTACTACTGTACATAGTTGAATCCTTCTTTTGAATGAATGTAGATAGAGACAGATCATAATTCCGTTTACAGCAATTTAATACCTCAAAGCAATCGGAGGATATGAAGTAAGTAAATTTGATATACCTAGGTATTACTTAAAATAGCGTAACGGAAACATCAATGAAACTGGATGAGGTAAATATGTAAGAAGTTCCTAGAAGGAAAGGATATTCTTTTCTAAAACGTCAAATTTTCAATTTCTTGTTACTTTGATCACATTTATTCAAAATCCGTCGAACCATGGTCATAACATTTGTCAGTAAAGTCATTTGGAAATGCAATGCTTAGTCTGTTTCATTTGCGCTATCACTGCTCTAGACGAAACAAAAACGTGGATGTTCGTGATAGTGTAGCGTCCTTACTTTGCAACAATGAATAGTAATTGTAACGTTGTAAGTATTCGTTTAACATGTTGATTTGAAATATGTAATAACTTGATGTGTCATTTAAAAAATACACTTTACATTGAATTGGCAACACTGTTAGCCTCGTGGTATCACACAAAATGCCTAACAATGTTCTCCTCCCGGTATTTCCATGGTACAAAATTTCATCGTTTCTTGTACATTAGTTTGAAGGTTACGAAAGCATAAGAAGAAAAAAGGTCGACTCGATATTATATATATATATATGCATGTATGTGTGTGAATGTGTGTGTGTTAAGAATGGTCCTTAATTTGCGACTTTCGAGAGCTCATGATTAGGAATTAATATTATTCAATTTAGCTAATTTTTTGTCAGGTTGCTTTGTCCTGCTAGAGGGAAATTTAGAAAGTCCTAACTCTATTTAAGGACAAATATAATATATAGGGTGTTAATGAACTATATCGACAAACTGTAAGAGGCATTTCCTCACATCAAAATAAGAGAAAAAGTTAATATGGACCTGTGGGCAATGCATACGTAATACAAAATTGCATGTTTCATTAATGTTTAATTGATGTACAGAGTATTCCATGCAGGGTGAAATTCCCAGACATGAGATCAACAGAATTTTGAGATATGCTCTGAATTTATGATTGGTCCAAAGTAGGCAAGCAATAAGCCTTGATAGCAGTAAACACGGAATCCTTTGGCGCGATGTCGGATGTGCTAAAGATCGTTAGCAGCACGGTCTCTCGTACTTGGGAAAACGTATGGTGCAATGTTTTCTTTCACCCTTATAACTGAAGAAAACGTAAAATATACCGTGGCGAAATACATATCATCACACGTTATTCCGAACACAAAAGAACATGGAGCTGCCGGATCCTAACACTTCCGACTTCCCTCCGAATTATTGGATGTCCATTGTGATCAAGGTTTACCTCCTGCCTACTTTAGACCCTCCTTGAAATCAGGGTATATCGGAAAACTCTATTGAGAGCATATCTGAGAATTGCACGCTGTAGGGCAACATATACCTATTGAAAATTGACGAAATATGCACTTTTGAACTGTGTATGTGTGGCTTTCAATATATATATATTGGAAATTTTTCTGAAACTTATCCAATGAATCAATCGTTTCACTGAATTATTTTAGGAGGAAAGAAAGCGAGATAACATATTTCGAATAAACTTTGATTTCTAACGATTAGGAAACTGAATATTATGGGAAGTGGAAATATAAAATCTGTTGTAAAGTATTCTGAGACGAAACGTATGTCATGTAAAGTAATGAGATTTACAGGATAACTTGTAGTTAATTTTAAAATATTAGGGACATAATAAATGTTTACAATATCTCCAACCTTGTTCCATGTTTGACAATCAAAATAACCTTGGCGTTTTTCCTGACATGTGAAAGTCGTTTAGAGGCATCGTGGCACAGAAATGCATAGCATTGCCATTAGTGAAAGAAAAGTCTGTTTGAGTAGATCGTACTTAAACTGCTAATTCAAGTTTTCCATTAGCACAGAGTGGAGAATACTGCGATTCTCTCTGAGCCATTCATCAGTTTATAGAGCTATGTCGCAAAGTGCATTTTTTCTCAGACGTACACACTTCCCCTGAAAGCACCAAGAAAGTAAATATTGTCACCAACAATTTAAACACATTTACTAACTTCATTTACAGCCTTTAAATGATCAAATCTACATCAACAAGAAGTCTATATATAATTATGTCCATGACATTACCCGATACTATTACATGAAGTAATGTGATATTCATACAGTCACAGTATAATCCTTTACATATGGAGTTTTGTTAGCATAGTCGAACATAAATTTTATCTTTCTTGTATCTTTTCTTATTACGCATGTGTTTATTTTTAATTACATTTCGAAAACATTTCGATGAACGTAATTTCTCTTACCGGTTTCCAAGAATGAGTTCCTGAAAGAGACAGCAACAATATCCCATACGTTCGACGAACAGTCTGTATTGTGTAAGTGTACACACTCTAATCGGTTGCATTTTGCACACCGTCAATTCGTCATCATTTTGCGTAGTCTCTTCACATCTGTATATATTTTGAGGCCGATATGCTAATGATAGTACCGCAGTTCTTTGTAGATTCAACTATTCACTATCTGCCTTAGAAATGTTTGGTCTCATAAGCATTTTTAAAATCTGAAATCTCTAAATACTAACATTTGCCATTCGGAAAAAAGCAGGAATGATTCTAACAACTTAATATAAATATACGTATGTTTTAGCTATCTTCATAGCACCACAGCCTCACAGACCGAAGATGGATAACCAATTCGTTTTCACTGAATCCACTTCCTCAGTATTTTCGATAGATTCAAAACATATACCTAGTCTTGTCCAAACGCTAAAATGTCAGTCAGTCTTATCTATGAACACAAGTATCTGAAACAAGTGTGAATTCTCTACAGGTTTCCAGCATCTGCATTTCAAATCAGTATGTGCGCATGTGAAAAAAATGTCCTCTTAAGAAAGCAAATAGACTGGATGTTTGAAAATAATACACAATAGACAGAAATTGCTATTTTTTTTTTTTTTTTGTAAGGAACAAGAAACATTGGAGTGAAAGTTACTTTAAACATGTGAACTTGCTTTTGAAAATAGTAAATAATAAGTGAACCAATTGAAAGATAAGGAAATGGTGTTTATAAGAGTAAAACGAAACTTTTGCCGCAAAATGCTATATCTAATGAATAAAAAACGTAAGTAGTAAGAGAATGCCATAAATAATTTAAATTGACTTGTAGATAATTGGATAGAATACACAAAAAGTTATACAATAAAGCACCGGGTTTGTTTGAATTCCGATTTTTTAAAGCGAGGAGCTGGTATTCACAATTTTCCGCATTAACTTTTCAACTGAGTTTAGATATTCATAAATCTAGCTGTCATTTGCTGCAGCTTGCGCTGATCTCGAATTGCCGTTCAAGATTAACTGTGTCTCGTGTATCAGCAACGTTTATTTAACGAGGATTTTCTAAACTAGATTGAGCGATAAGGTATAGTTGCTGAAATCAGTTAACAGAAATGATCTTCATTCGGTAATGTGACAAGGTTTTATCTTTTTTCTTTTTAATACAGTGGTCTATTCTCTTGTTTCCTTTGTAGCCAAGCACTAGTAGATAATGATTGCGACCATTCCTTGTATGAGGTCACAAGAATCAATCATCTTGTGATAAACAAAGGTGCATATTTAAAAATATGACGCACTCAAAAGAAACAATTCAAGGCAGAAAGTGGTTTGAGTGATCTTTTCACAGTGCGTTTACAGAAGTCGATACAATATAATCAGTTATATTGGCAATATATATTTCAATAAAATACAATAGACTGAAATTTATACTTATTACTATTATTATTATTACTATTTGTCATATACAACAATTAAGTCGGTATTCCACGGCAAAATTAGTCTAAAGGTGATCTATGCTTACAGAATTATATTTTACATATTATAATAATTTTGTATCCCCTTCCTTTGATTCCTAAACGTATTCTTACTTAGGTCCATCCCCAATTACTTAACTAAAACAGAATAAACTTCTTATTAACATTACGATCAATACCACTTGAAATCTATTTGCTATATTCCCTACATTCAAAACTCATTCTACTTTATGATTTTCCATGTTTTGAAAGACCATATATTCTGGTGTACCGTCTACCACATTCTTTACATTCAAAAACCTTATATTTAGTGTGTATGGACATATGATTTTTAAGAGTATTTTTCTGGATGAACTTTTTTCCACAAGTATCGCACCCAAAATGCTTCTCTTTTTTATGGATTTTGTGATGCTGCTGACGCGATGCCGTCTGTGTAAATGTTTCAGAACAATAAAAACACTTGTATGGGCGTAACCCAGTATGAATACGCACATGGGCTTTAAGGTGTGCTCTATCATAAAAACATTTCCTATAATCATTACAAGTATAACATGTATATTTCAGATGGCGTTTCATGTGCATTAATAAATTATTTCTAGCGTGAAAACACTTCTCACATTTCTCACACTTAAAAATTTCCTTCTGAATATGTGATTTTACATGAGAACTAAGATCGATCTTGAGTTTGAATTCTCTACCACATTCACTGCATTTGTACTTTTCATTTGAGACGTGTCTTTTCATGTGCATATAGCAGTTGCTTTTCCTTGCAAATTTTTTTTCACACATTTTGCACTCAAATGGTCTTTGCCCTGTGCGCAATATTGTGTTTTATCAAACTTTCCTGCTCGGTGAATTTTGCTCCACATGTTTCACATTGATGTCTTTTCTCCTTAGTGTGCACAACCAAATGTTTCTCCAAACTACCTCTTTGCGAGAACGATTTCCCACAATCATTACAGAAATACAACTTCATTCTCGTATGTGTATTGAGATGCCCGTTCAGTTCGGTTATGGATAAAAATTGCATCGGACAATACTCACACATAAAATCTTTCTTGAGAGTATGCCTACGTTTTATATGATCATCTAAGTGCGCTTTTGCCAGGTAACCCTTGTTACATTTTTCACAACGAAAAGGGCGATTTTCAGTATGAATGTAACAATGTGAGTTTAAGGAGTATTTTGATTTAAACGATTTGCAACAAATATCACACTTATACCGTTCATATTCAACGTGTACAAAATTTATGTGTTGACGTAAACGATGTTTTGATGCGTAAAATCTTCCACACTTATCGCATTTACACGGTATATTAACAGTTTGACTTTTAAGAATATTACTACTTTTATATGTATTTGCGTTTCCAGTAACGATGCCAGTTTTCATACCAATGGATTTTGTTTTTCCAGAATATATGACCTCTTGATGTTTCATTCGCTCTGTCTGAATTATATCTGTTTTGGCTGGTTCAGAGACATCTCGTTTCTGATTATGTGTTATCCTACGACTTGAGTTAAACAAATTAGCAGAGTATGAAGAGTACCTGAAATATCTAAGATCGCATGTATAATATTTTACAAATAAATTATATAGCTAGATGTAGTATTGCACACTAGTGAACAAAATTGCAAACCATACTGCATTTAAAAGCTGTATGTATTGTTGCTTTATTTAAAATTTTAAATTTATAATATGATACAATAAGATATTGTTATAATTTACCGTTTCGTTTTAAAATTTTATATTATAGATTTTTTCAAAGCTAAATCAAGTTTTCTTATCTGCGGTAAAACTGTCATATGGTTGTTAGCGGCCACGTCTGGTTTGTTAACCAATTGGATGTTGCCGGTATTACAAAACCTAAGCCGCTCTCCTTTTCGCCAGGGTAAACAATGAAGTCTCGAACTATTCTCCTTTCTGTATTGCAAACCAATAAGCAGATAAATAAAACAAGAATGGCCATTTAAATTAGGAATAAAATGCGAACACGTAATCCAACAAGTAATTTTCTCTCCTATTAATATAATAATATGATAGTTTTATAGTTTTATTATAGTTTTTACGTGCGACCTGATAACTTCGTTTTTATGAAAACAAGCTTAGTCTGTCATGATTGTAAATGGTGTGTTGTTTCACTTTGTTATCCTAATACAAAATGTTCTACTAATCATGTACGAACACATAATGAGTCTATCGGGTCAAACGGTCCAAACAGGCCAAACCGGTTTATCGGGTCTAAGGATCGAGTAAACCAAACGCAATGGGTATCGGGCGGGTGCTGTTTACCCGAAAAGTTCAAGCACCAATTATAAGTTAAAATCATACTTAAGAGCTCTAATTGTTTGCATTCGCTTTTTTTTAAGTTACCCAACCAACGAACTTGCCAATACATAAATATAAATGCTCAAATCTAAACTATTGCATTATATTATTGCAATGAACACGAACGTGACATACTATTAGGAGTTAGCGTGATGCACTAACGTTAGTCTTTTATAATAATAATAATAATAATAATAATAATTATTATTATTATTATTATTATTATTATTATTATATGTTGCTGTTTTCGGCCTTCATGCAACTTAGAATCAATCTCACATAAAGCAGTATATCAGATCTGATTGAATATTATTTTGAAAATTCTCACATAAATAGAAAAAATAAACAATTGAATCTTAACAGTTCAAGAGTTTAAAACAAGTCCTCGTTTTCAAGTCAAGTCCTATTTCGATGACAACATGATCCTGGTCTCCATCAAAAACATTTTCCAAGACAGGATAACTTTGTTGAATGTCATGGAGCAACTTATTATTATTATTATTATTATTATTATTATTATTATTATTATTATTATATTCGGCAGGTCATCTATCTATAATGACAATTCAAAGGTTTTTTTTTATTTACAGGAAGAAATAGTTAAAAAACATTCTATTAAGTAACTAGATCCTCGTATTTATTCATGTATGCAGGTTAATATCTGAGTAATAAAACTATCATTATTAATTTCCTGTGTGTAGTATCCTAATTTGTAGTTTGTCCAGTTTCTACACACGTGATGAATCGCATTAGAAAAAAACTGACCATTTATTGACCAGCCTAACTACATCATAAAATTAGAAATAATGTATCTAGGTACAAGGAAAGCAGACAAACAGGCAGAATCTTCATTAAGGCTATTCCTAATATTATTATTATTAGCAATAATAACGATAACTAAATTCCTAGTGCAACAGCCCTTAGAAAGCCTGGACTTATGGCACTCATTCCTGTGGGCTGATGTGTTGTCAGCAGATCGGCTACCCTCGCCGTTAATGCTGGCTTCCTGGACTACAGTTAGCTACTTTTTTCGTTCAAGTAGCTTCCAATTGTCCTCATGACGCTGAGTGGACGCTGCAAAGACAACACTGTCTGGTGAGTACCAACAGTCACATCTATCTTTCCTCTGACAAGACCCAGGACTGCATGACCACTGATCTCATGGGGAGTGATATTCCAGTGTGGCTAGGGCGTTGGTAATAAAAATAAATAAATAAATATTGAAATAGTGAGGAAATTAGCTTGGAAATATAGATAAGTACTAAACTGACTCCCTGGAGCTACAGTCCATGAGGGGCTGAGCCTGACCATGACGCAATGCAACAACCATCAGCTATGCACAAAATATATTCGAGATAGGAAGATTTCAGTTTTTAAACTGTGTTGCTATTCCTTTACGCAGTGCTCGAAGTGGAAGATCTAAGAAAGTATACCCCGCTTACTCCCACTCTTCTATTTAAAGCATTGTCTTTACGTGATTTGTGGAGAAAACATAAAGCAAAGGCTTGGATCGGCAGTAGAGATGTTTTGCTCTATTCGGTAACATTTACGTGCTTCTCGACATAATTAACATCAAATTAATTTGTGTTTTAAGCTGAACAAAGCAGAAGAAAATAGCATTATCATCTGATGTGGGCTGATTGCACAGCTTAGCAACCGAAATATACGTTCTTCAATCACACTGTGAAAGCTACAGAAGCCAGACGGAACGAACACTGTACGATGCTGCTATGACAACCGTAATGGGGTTAGCCATACTGAGAGCTTTATACAGTTCTACCTGAGTTGGAGCGGCAACGCCGGAATCTAGTTAAAAAGAAGGATTTATGGTAGGGACAAGTAAAGCCTTAGATTTTGACCGAGGAAAAAATTGGTTATGTTTTGTCCTTTACTATATAATTGTTTTTAATTATATATATATATATATATATATATATATATATAATCACTATTATTGTTATTTTTGTCTTTCTTTTCTTTTTTTTCACAAATATGAATGAAATTTGACATCTTCTCACTATCGTATGTTCCATAATGTATTTTTTTTATCTGTGAATTTTTAATCCTCAATTCTTTCTATAAACCTATCCCGTAATTCATGAATTTGAAGTCCATTTGTCCAATTCCCTAATTATTCACTTTTTTCTCTCTTAATTCTTCTCGCTTCTTTCCATTTTCTTATTAATGTTCTATTCTCTTGCTCTAAAACTTATACCCCTTCCCAATCTATATAATGTCATGTTTCTTTTACATGTTTTTATATAGCGTTATTCTCTCTTTTAAGTCTCACGTCATCCTTATGTTGTTTTACTCTTTCTCTAAGATTTTTTCCTGTTTCTCCAATATGTATCATACTACAATTCTTACATTTCACTTCATACACTACTCCTTCATCTTCTTCTTTTATGTCCTTATTCCTTATTTTTCTTAATAGGGTAGAGAGCTCTGGAGAAAAGACAGAGATACTAAAGAGCTTATTAAGAGAAGGAGGTGTGAACACATACAGAAATTGAGGAAGTAGAATCCTAGAACTGACTAAGAAAATAAAGAATGAGAAGAGAGACGATGAAGACGATGAAGGAGTAGTGTGTCAAGTGAGATGTAAGAAATGTAATATGATATGTATTGAAGAAACGGGAAGAAATCTTAAAGATAAAATAAAACATAGGGATGACGTGAGATTTAAAAGACAAAATCATGCGATATATAAAAATGTAAAAGAAACAGGACATGATACAGGCTGGGAAGGGGTATAACGTTTAGGAAAATAGAACAGAACATTATTAAGAAAGGGGAAAGAAGCGAGAAGGATGAAGGAGAAAAAAGATAAAGATTAATGAATTGGACAAACGGACTTCAAATTCATGAATTATGGAGTAGGTTTTAGAACGAATAGAAGATTAAAAATTTATGGATAAGAAAAAAATACACAATGGAACATAGAATGGAGAGGAAACGTCAAATAACATTCATATTTGGGAATCAGAAGAAAGAGAAAAATAACAATGATTGTGATTATATATATATATATATATATATATATATATATATATATATATAGATAGATAGATAGATAGATATATAAACAGTTATATAGTACACGACAAAACATAATTAACTTTTTTCTCGGTCAAGATCTAAGGGTTTACTTGTCCCTTTATATACAGTAATAAAAACAATTATAAAATTTTAAAATGAAACTGTAAGTTATAACTATCTTATTGTTACATATTATAAATTCAAATTTGTAAACAAGCAACAATTGAATATAATGATGTTTCTATTACCTGCATTAATATGAAGATACATATGTTAATTAACTTCTAGGAAAGATAACGTTACGCTATGGAAACTGTTACAAATTATTTTAAATTTAATAAAGAAGTACATACTTTGGTCGGAAAAGTAATACTTATTTAATTAACCATATAACTATGTATTTTATATATCTGTATTGAGGAGTGTCACATAAGATGATCTCAAAATAGAATTTCGAGAGAATGTACGATAGATGTGACAGTCAACAAAATTTTAGGTAGGTGAGACGTTAAGGAGCGACACACTCCAAGTAATTATCTGAAAGTAATGAGATTTTAAAGTATCTCAAGTCTGGAACCATGACTGTAGCTGCAATACCTTCCGTGGTTACATTGGTTTGTGTTAGAGTTGAAAGGAGTAAGCATTAATAACTAGAAGTTACGTTTGAACTCACTTTCCTACTAGTCACTGAATGTGCTACAGCAAGAGTTCAATTCCAAATAACCATATACTTGTTATAAATAATTACGTCATTCCTTGGCCTGTAGTCGAATTGGGAATGTACTGTTCATATTCTTAAACTAGGGATGTAACCGTACTTTTACTTCGTTTCAGCTATTTAGAGCTAAACCAATTCACTGACTTAAAGAAATGTTGCATAAACCTTATCTACAACTTACTGTCTTCTGATATGTGTATTTTTAGCGTATGCATATGGAAGCAATTAAAGTCGAAAATCAGTTTAAAGGTAATTTAAATACAGTCAGTAGGAGACGTTGACTATTACTGAACTAAAAATAAGACTGGAATTCTAATTCTGGGATAATTAACGCTTTTTATACATTACGCATCATTGCTAATACACACACACACAGACAGACACACACACATGATGAATATGTTTTAGATAGATTGTGAGCTTAGCTTTTCGCAAAGTGGATATTTAGTGAGAAAATTCATATTTACTATACAAATATGCGATAAAACAATTTGAATGATCCTTCATTTATCAAATTCCTAACCTGTTTTACCGTCGTAAATAGAATCTTCATACGGTCTTGTAACTTTTACACCAATGAACCATGCGCGTCATTTAGGGGGGCAGGAGGGGCAATTTCTCCCCCAAGACTGAGAAATACATAAACTTTAATGGGTTGTTTACTAATATACTAGTACAAAACGTAAGTCTTTATGTCGGTGGGGGCGCGGTGACTCAGTGGTGGAGCGTTCACCTACGCTGCTTGGGGTCCCTGGTACGATCCTAGCTCTCGCCGTGTGGACTTTGTGGTGCACAAACACCGTACTCGTGTGTTTTCTCGGGGTCCTCCTACTTTTTTCATTCCACCATTTTATTAATTTCTCATAATTACTGTCTCCTTTAGCCTAACTGGCATAAGCGAGGGACGTAAAACTTAAAGATTTAATTTCATTTCTCTATGTCGGTGGTGCTTTTACCCTCGCAAGGAAAGTCTGAAATGTCGCCTCAGCAATGAACAAAGAAATGTTGTACCCTGCAAAATCAGCAGGGGAAAACTGTGTGAAACCACAAGGTTAAAGCGATGTCAACTCAACATAAAGTTATATTTTCTTCAAACTGCACTACGTCAGGTACTGCACTAACATTTCAAATATACATGTAAAAAGAAAGCTTAACAAAGTTACAATTATTATTCAGCAAACAAAAATAACTAAAGTATCACATACATAAAAAAAGAACCGAATTTTGGAGGGCTTTACTACAGTAGCAACGCAAATGAGACGAATCGACTAATAGATACCCGAAGTATCCAAAGTTCCTTCAGGTTAAATAATATGATAATTTTATGACGTATTTCGAACATGTAGAAACAAAATTACAAATTGGAAACTTGAAAGGACTTTATTTTGAAAAAGTGTAAAGATAATATCACATCAAATTACGTACAGTGACAAAAGGGTACTCACCTGCAGATAACCGTAACATAAATATGTGAAAACACCACACACATACGAAAGAAATTCAGATCAAAAGCCCACACGAACCTATTCATGGAAAAGAAGCTAATAAAGACCTGCTAATTCCTCTGCTTCCATCGCCTCACATTATTTTATCGAGAATGTGTTGCATATTCTCAAAGAACGAAAGCGCAAATGCCATATAGCCAATAAAAATAATCTTAATCTGGTTTTGTTAGAATAATGGGGATGATTAGTCGACAAACAATAGAATTTTCGTGAAATGAATCTCACGGTGGTTACAAGAAATAATTGATAGAAAAATGGTCCAACCTAAATATTAAGTATGTTATCCACTTTTTTTGATCCACCTCTGTTTTATGTTTATTTGTACTGTTTTTGTTTTACTACTAAATAAGATTGTTTTCTTTTTAAATTGTACCTACATAACTGATAAATATGTTAATTATATGAACATTTTTTCATCTTTATATAATATCGCGTGTGCTTTAAGGTTACTATTGCACCTAGTTGAATATTGTGAGTTAATGTAGACGGACTCCGATCATAATGCCATTTAGAGCCATCTGATGCCTCAAAGCAATCAGGAGAGATGAAAAATAATAAATTTTGATACATTGCTAAAAATAGCGTAGCACAAATATCAATGAAATTATATGAGATACTTACCTAAGCAGTTTTTTTTTTAAAGAAAGGCTCTTTTTTAAGAGTCAAATTTGATTATCTTTTTTACTTTGTTCATATTTATTCAAAATTCGTCCCACTATGATCATATTTGATAGTAAAATGCTTTGGATATGCATTATTCTGTCTGTTTCATTTGCGATATTACTGCTGTCGAGGTCACAAAATTTTGAATATTTCTGGTAACTTTCGGTGATTACACTGCTCAGGGTATTCTGAAGATAGAGAAGAGTGAAGATGGAAGTGGCCTAACGCCAATATGTTGGGTACCATCTCGGCATTTGCCTGGTGTGAATGAAAAAGACCAAGAGAAACCTCACCCCACACAGCTGATCTGAAAAGCTCTTACACTTTTTCGACCGAGTGTCCATACAAGGAATGAAACCCGGGATTGCTCCCACCAAAGATGAGCGCGTCAACGACTACGATACGCGAAGCCACCCTAAGGTTTAGGAATCTTAAAACGATCACATATCTGATGAATGTAATCCTCCAGAAAAAAATAATTATTTTAACATATTAAACTGTGTTTCAAGCGATCTCAAGTTTTGAATGCATTTATAGTACGAGGCAAATGTACCTTATAAGCTTAGAAAGGCAATTTTAAGTTAAACAATGATATCATAAGGTTATAACTATTAAATGATTAGAGATTATTTCGAAATATCGTTCAAGATGTTTGTGTGATGAGAAGTCATCCCAAATCGACCAGCATATGTCCACTATTCCTATTAAAAGAAATTGGATTTGAAACCAGAGTGTGAGATTTTAGTATGGCACCTATGATGGTACTATATAGGAACAAATGCGGTTCTACCTCCATTAACCGTTGCCAAGTTACGATGTTATACTGTCTCTAATTGTTTCAAACTTACAAGTTATATTTTCCTAATTTTGTATACTGCAAATGCATTGAAAACTGAAGGTCACCTGGGGCAACATTTAACATTACTCAATTGAGCTCATTTTTCTCATGAGTTACTTTGTCCTCATGAAAGGAAACTTAAGTAAAGTCGAAGTCGTTGGTAATATTCGTGATTTTTCTGTATCTTGTGATGTGAATCAGTCGTTTCACTGAATTATTTTATTTCCAAAGAAAGCGGTAACACATATTAAGAGTCAAGTTTGACTTTTAATAATCAGTAAAATGTTCATTATGGGAACTGGAAACAAAATATGTTGTAAACAGATTTTATAACTTCTAATCTTTGAACGGCTGGTAATATGTGATTAAATTTGTTTCGCCTCGAACTGAATATCAAGTTCTCACTTGTACATAGTTTTATAACTTGTCTTATGCGTCGTCACAAAGTATTCTGAATTCAAACGTACGTCATACAAAGTAATGCGATCTAAAGGATAATTTGTAGTTAATTTTAAAAGATTACGCACCTAATAAATATTCAGAATAAGTCCAACTTTGCTCCACATTTGACAGTCAAAATAGCCTTGACGCTTTCCTGATATCTCGAAGTGGTTTAGGGACATCGTGGCACAGAAATTAATAACGTTTCTATTAGTGATAGGAAAGACTGTTTGAATATATCGTACTTGAAATGCTAATTCAAGTTTTCCATTAGTGGAAAGTGCAGAACATTGCAATACCCTTGAAGCTATTCATCAGTTTATAGAGCTCTGTCAGAATGAGCATTTTTTTTCTCAGACATACAAGCTTCCTCAGAAATCCACCAGCTTTTAGGAAAGTGAATATAGTCAGCAATAATTTAAAAACATTCACCGACTTCATATACAGACTTTACATCATAAAATCTAAATAAGCAAAAATTGTATATACAATTATATCCGTAGGGGCCGCGGTGGCTCAGTGGTAGAGTTCACCACTGGTGCATGGGGTTTCTGGTTCGGTCCCAGTTCGCGCCAAGTGAACTTTGTGGTAGACAAACATCGTGTGCGTGGGCTCCCTCCCACTTTCTTCATTCTACCATTTCATTCATTTCTCATCATCACCGTCTCCTTGAGCCTAGCCGGTATAATCGTGGATCATAAAACTCAAATATTTCATTTTCACTTATATCCATGTCATTGCTCGATTCTAATAACATGGAGTAATGTTATATTGATACAATCACAGTACAATCCTTCACACTTGGAGTTTCTCAGCATAGTATATAACCTTCTGTGTTAGGTTTCTGAACGTCCCTGTTCGGGAAGACAAAAACAACATTCCTTGGTTCAATCGTAGTGAAGGTCAGTTGTTGTATCCGTTTTCGTAGATTTGGATCCTATTAATTTCTATAAAGGAATTAATAGTTCCAAAACGCTAGGTTAGTCTCAGTGTTCGTTCGTAAATACCAACAGGGCCGACTATATAGCTAGTGGACTATAACGTTCGGTACACAGAGTTGGGTTAGAACATTTCGGTAATTTACCCTAAGGCAGATTCTAATTGCTCCGCTACAGTCGATAGAGCTCAATAATAAAAATATTATTGAGTTGGATAAAAACTACTATAATTAAGCCTAAAACCTACTAATTGGACAGTAATGTAGGTCATTTTTTACCATTTTTATATCTGCATCCCACTACACCTAGGAGAGCTAGGGGGTTTTGCCACCACCGGAGGATAAAGTTGGCCTTAAACATCAGAACAGCGACCAATTGACTTAGCAACGCCGGAAACTAACTATTCGACACAAATATCCGTCGATTTTGATATTTTCAGATGTCACTCCATACCGTGTATGTGGGTGTTTAAATCGAAGTTGAACTCTCTATCTCAGCGACCCCAAAACTGTTGAGTCGACACTAATATCAGTCGTTTTCTGTTAATTTTATTCCTTTCCTTTTACTCCCCTAGGAGTGTTAGGTCCAGTCTTACCGTAACTGGGAGGAGCTCTTGGACTTAGAGGAAAGGAAAACTATCACTGATCAACAAACGGGGACGCCGAAAACTATGGATTCGACAGTAATATTCTCAGTTATTTTTACATGGCGCCAATCTCTCTCACGAGTATTAATAGTGGCTTCATTGAAATCTAAACGATAGGAACTGTCAGTCTTCATCTCAGCGACTCCCAAAACTACAAATTCGACACTAATATCGGTCATTGTTTTTCATCATTTTATGTCGCTTTTCCTACATGAGCTAGGGGGTATTACTCTCACCGGGCTGTGACTTGGGCCTTAGCACTATGGGAACTGTCACCAATCAGCTCATGGACCCCGTAAACTATAGATTTGACACTATTATCTGCCATTTTCGATAATTTTTATATCTATCCTACTCTTCCAAACTAACCTAGTGCGCCTGTCCCCGATAAAGCAAATTTCTGACGGTAAGTAATATTTCTAGGAAGTTTGGTTAAAATTGCTCCAGGCGTACCACAGTTATCTTACAGAGAGTGAAAGAGAGAGAGAGAGAGCGACTAAAGTTTCAACAGTTTTATATAAAAGCAGCATAATAAAGAGAATTGGGTTGAAAACCTATGAAAACAATTTCTCTTCTGCCTTCCTTACTATAAAGCACACCTTATTCTCTTAAATTAACTTGTCGAAATCGTGAAATTCCTGTGGACATGGTTCTGGAAATAGTGAGCTTTCTGTCTGAAACCACAATCAGATTTCGGGTATTCTATGTTTATAAATGCATGTTCTCTTTACGCCTCTATTATAATTCAAGAACGTAAATCCCTCGCTGTAGTGACAATACTACGACGTAATCTATGTATCACAAATAGTTGTGTACAAATACACTACACACACTTACTTATGGCTATTACAAGACTTTCTAATTTGTATTTCACATTCACATATTTCACATTCACATTGTATTCACATTCACGTAACATACAGACAAACTGTCAACACATATTTCAGACGTTATATTTTGAACATAATAATTACTTATATTTTGAAATGATTACATGAATTTATATGCACAACTGATTTATTTTAATGTAATTCTTTTATATAAAAATTCATGCCTTGAAGAATACATTAAAATACCAAAATGTTTGAACCAAACGGTAATCGAACTCGACCTTACGATTACAAATGAAATGAAATCTTTGAGTTTTTCGTCCCACGGTTATGCCGGCTAGGCTAAAGAAGACGGTGATGATGAGAAATCAATGAAATGGTGGAATGAAGAAAGTGGGAGGAAACGGGAGAACCCCAAGGAAACCCACGCACACGGACCTTATGATTAGAAGTCTGAGTTTTTCCACTGAGCTAACATTAACATCCTGACAAGCTCCTTCTAAAGAAATATGACTAAATTTCCAAGACAATGACAATCATATTCGTTGCAAATGCCGTTGTTTTCTCTCATTTGTCTTTTTTATTCTACAATGGATCGAGAAGTATCTTTCGTCTTTCCTTCGATTAGAAATGTTCTTGTATATACGGAAAGCAGATGGCAAAACAAGCATGTGCTCAGTGCATACAAACTCTCGAAATATTGTATAATTAAGTATTTCAGTTAATGTTACTTTCTCACTTATATTTAACATTTCATCATATCTAATTACAGTTAAACTAAAAAAGACACACCTTCACAATTTTTGCTCATTACGAAAACTGGCTGGGGGGGGGGGTTGAGCGTCGCATCTTTGACTTACTGTTTCCGAAGATGCTCGAAGTTGGACTTTAAAAATTAAGGTCACAACACCAAAATCAATGCGCTCCTCTTTGGAATAGGGTGTACATTTTGAGCAATGGTCTGCGGAAATATGGTCTTCTGTTTAGAGCAATGGTCTGCGGAAATATGGCAAATACGCAAACAACGTATAGAAAGCTACCCCAGCAGACACAAGTATCAGGCGATGGTATAAAACATTCAAGTGTGCTCAAGAGCGAGTCACGGTACGATTAATGCAGTGTACAACAGCGTGAAATTGAGTCCGATATCACTTCAACTAAAACATTTGAAACTGGAAAAACCAAGTTCAATGTTAAGCAGATCGTAAGCAACAACTAGAGACCTCAGCTCTACAAGTTAAAGTTGATATAGTACTGTACGGTACTTAAGAGACGAAGACTGATGTAAGAATGGAATTTTATGTACCCCTTTTAAAATTATTTTCACCTCCTGGTTCGAAATCATTTCTTGAGACCACCTTTTATCTTTTGGGAAAATGAATTAGCACAATCATTTAATTAGGGTAATTGAATAGAAAATGTTGTCAGGATTATTTGAACTTTACATACATGATTTAACCCATTTACTTTACAAACTGAATGGACTTACTTTCGTTTTGACCCAATAATTGAATATACCGTTGAAATGCCCAAAAGTTCTTAAAATCTGAGTCTTGTTAATTGTTCATACGTTCCATCCTTGATTATATAACTACCCATGCATGGAAACTAAAGTCATGCATAGGTAGTTAATCGTAGATTCAATTACATACTGATGAGTTATCCACAGGGAAGTGAACAATTTTCTGGTAAAAAAAAAATAAATATTTAAAAATGTTATTAACAAATATTTTCTAGTTAAAATGTTGTAATTTATACAACACGTTTTTATCAAGAATATATTGGAGGTTTAAATTGTTGAGAAAGTTCCAGAACTAGTATTCACTCTCTCATGCACAATCGGAAAATTTACATAGGAACCAAGGGGAGCTATGCACCGTTCAAACAAATTTATTAGTCGGGCAGCCAGGGTCGATTTTCGGCTCAGTTGGAGGCAGGATATGAAACTTCGGGTGAATATTGTATGGAACATGGGGATTTCAAAAATGCATGTTGCCGGCGTGGGAAGAGCAGGAGTTCCAAGATGGCCGCCCAAAACCAAGATGGTTGCCATCAAATACCCGCATTAACATTTCCCTACATAACAATGAAACGGTGATAGGAAGGTTTCCCTCATATGTAAAGATGTTAAGTGGCCAATGGGAAGTTCAAAAAGGAATGCTTCCCATCTTGGAAAAGCAGCTGTTCCAAGATGGCCGGCCAACAAACAGTCGCATTCACATTTCCCTACATAACAATGAAACTGTGATAGGTAGTAAGGTTTCCTTCTTTGTGAAGAAGTTGAATGGCCGATGGTAAGTTCAAAAATGAATGTTACTCATCTGGAAAGAACAGTTACTACAAGATAGCCGCCACCAAACAACCGTATTCACATTTCCGTACATAATAATGAAATTGTGATAGATAGGAAGGTTTTCCTACTTTTTGAAGATGTAGAATGGTCCACGGGAAGTTCAAAAAGAAATGCTGCCCGTCCGCGAAAAGCAGCTGCTTCAAGATGTTCCCAAATCCAAGAGGGCCGCCATCAAATAGCCACGGTTTCTCACTATCGCTCTTTAACGCTGACACAAATGCATGGAATTGTTTCTTTTTCTTCTTTGGAAATATTCAAAATTCAGTTTCAATGTTTGAGTAAATTAATTCTTTTTACATATGCATAAGTTTTTTTTATTATTTTTTTTAGATGTGAGGCAATTTGTTGTTGTTTTACATTTCTATTTAATTGGTAAAATTATGGGGTAAATGTGGTAATGTTAATTGCTAAATCATTTTGTTTTTTAATTATAACTATTCGAATTACATATTTTATTTTATAAAGGTAGCCAACGAAAAGTTTGCACTTTGAAATTTATAGAATGTAAAATTTAATAATAACAGATCTGAAACTGTAAATACAATTTAAATAGGAATTAATTGTAAAATCACACAAAGGAACACATTTTCGTGATATGAATGATGGAAAAACCTCATATATCATCACCACAGTTAATTTTCATGTTATCACACTGAACTTTAGATACGAGTAAATCTGTGCAAAATAAACCAGCTTGCAATCAGCAACAAGGGTCTTTAACACATTTTTTAGTCCCAATACATGAATTGTAGTAGTATCTCATCTGGCGCTGGTTTACATCCTAGCCACTGTGTTTGCAGGGTTTTGTCGTCACTCAGAGACCATTCATGACCGTGGGATGAAGGGATTGTAGGTTTTGGAACCAAAGCGTTTCTCCAGATGCCACGTTGATATTTAGCTCGAGCAGTGTGAAGTTGAAGGGATGATTCACAGGGTGGAAGATTTTCTGGATTTGTTTCTCCACCCTTTGCACAATACAGTTCAAATCTTAACGAATTGACGTAAGCTATTTTCCATATAATTCGGACACAACAGAAGCTGTTAGCTCTTCGGTTATGACCCAGCTTTTCCCAGATTCTTACATGTAGTAGTGTGTTCTTCTGACTTAAGGATGGAAACTTTTCCTTTTCCGGAGAAGGCTAAAACCGTGTCGCATCCTGAAAGTGAATGCACTCCAAGAAAATCATTCACAGCTACATCTGCCACGATTGATTTCTTTACATTGTCCACAATGATTTCAAATACAATTATCTGAGGTATTTTCTTTCTTGAAGTTAAAAAAAGAGTCCCTGTTTCTGTATGATAAGACTGTAAAACAAAGCGATCACAAATGATGGTTGAGGGACATGGGCAACGTGCAGCAATATTCAAGTGTCAGCCTCCTCATGTGTGCAGAACAACTCCGGAACAGAATGAAACCATTGGAAGTGATGCAGTTGCATTCTTCACCACGGGTTACGAAAGGTGTTCTTCCACCGATTTGTTTCCTGTAAGTCTCCTTCTCCCATTCCTTTTTCAGAAAGGTGACCAATGCCATTTTGTTTTCTCAGCATTGTAGAAACTGTTTCCATGATCGCACAACATCAGACGGTAGGATAGCACTGAACTATAATAAGGCTGGTTTGTGACTGTGCTCTTCTCTGTCGTTCACAGTCTTTATGGTAGGGCTGGCATAAACATCAAAAACAACGTCTATTCGTTTGGAAGGGAGCCTAGTATTGGTATCGAATATCTTCTGAGCGAGTACATAAAACGTTTCACCAGATCCAGGTGTGTATCTATGAATAACAACCACTCCATCGATGACTTGTTGCTGTTCCGTTTCGACAACTCGTTTCAAGATGGAGATCTTTTGTGAAGTAGTTGGTAGGTTGCACTTTGTTGGTTTCTCCAGGAATGGGAAAGGCGAACACTCAGACTCCATGGAAGTGGACCAAAAGAATACTGGAACTCAGTTCTCATATCATTAGAGCGTACCTGCACCAACACTGCCATTCTTCCGAATATGGACCGGTCAAGATTTAAGAGGATGAATTTATCATTTGTTGGAAAAGACACTTTGTTCGTCATGTTTGTAAAAGTTCTTAAGCGTTGCTTGGTTAATGGGTCAAGATGACCAGTTGCTGGGGTACTTGAATAATGATCCTGGGAAACTGTTTTTAAAGCTTTCTCCCTGTTTCTTCTGCGTTCAACAAAGCTTGTTTTATCTGCTCTGTTGCCACATTTCATGTAGATAGATTGTTGAACTCGTCGCCTAACCATGGATTGGCTTTGACTTCACGAAACAAAAGGGTAACTTTGCGCACACAACCATTATCTTTCTTTGTGAAAGAATGGCACAGTTTCTTGTGTTGCCAGAGACTGATGTCTAAACATGATGCGGATACATGAAATGTGGCAACAGAGCAGACAAAACAAAATTTGCTGAACGCAGAAGAAACAGCAAGGAAGGTCTACAAACAGTTTCGCAGGATAGTTGTTCAAGTACCCCACCACGTAATGCGTTCAGGACCCAACGCTGAGTTGTTGACTAATTTATACTAAAGCCAGCGTAACTTCCTGCCGTCTTGTAATCACTGTTAATCGTGTTTTCAATCTTTTTTTTAGCTTCATTACCCGAGGAAGTACGTTTATCACTACGGTGTATGGCGAAATCACCTCGTATGAATGCAGTGTGATCTGAAGGATGAGAATGCGAAAGCTGAAGTATATCATTCAGGAAAGATGTAAGATACCTGGCATAATTATGCCGGTCATACGCAAACGTCCATGGAATTGCTGCATTTAGGCAAACAACATACATGTTCCACTCTCCAGTATGATACATGTAAAAGAGATTGCGCAATATTTTTAATGTTCGTTTAACATAATGAAAGGATGTGTTTACAAGAATCACGAGTTTTATTAAGAATTATGCTTTATAATTTGATATTGCTAAACCATGGCTGTTCGATAGCGGCCATTATGGATTTAAGCGGCCATCTTGGTGCAAATGCTCTTCCCAGAAGAGCAACATTAATTTTTGAACTTCCCATGAGCCATTCAATATCTTCAAAAACAAGGAAAACCTTCCTATCCATCACCGTTTCATCGTTATGTAGGGAAATGTGTATGCTGCTGTTCGATGACGGTATCTTGGATTTGGGCGGAAATCTTGGAGCAGCAGCCCTCCCCAGACGGGAACCATTCCTTTTTGAACTTCCCATAAGCTATTCAACATCTTCACGAAGAAGGAAAATTTTCCTATCTATCACCATTTCATTGTTTTGTAGGGTAATGAGAATGAGGCTGTTTGAAGGCGACCATCCTGGATTTTGGCAGTCACCTTGAAACAGCTGCCCCTTCCAGTCCCGCAACATTCGTTTTTGAACTTCCCACGGGTCATACAATATTTACCCGAAGTTCCATTTCCTGCCTCCAATTGAGCCGAAAAAACGAAAATAGGGGGCCTGGCTACCGGATTATATATATATATATATATATATATATATATATATATATATATATATATATATATATGTGTGTGTGTGTGTGTGTGTGTGTGTGTAGCGAACAGAGAGACAGTAAAGCAAAGCAGCAGGGCAGTGTTAATTTCGTAACGATTCTTGTAAGGTTGGTAATTTCGATACTTGTGTTGCATGAAATTATGTAAATAAGTTTATTTTAATTTAATCTTTCTTTTAAAAAGTTCAAGAAACTTATAATATTTAAAGAAATTAAATACCAATGCAAGAAATTAGATGTTAAAAGAGCACTGGAAATGCTCAAATCGTTACAACGAAGTGGTTGAAACATTTGACACCCCAGCCCCAATGAAAGAAACCATTTACCTCATTACTGCAAATTGAAACCACTGGCTAAATCTTTAATGTCCCAACAATTGACTGTGTCAAAACAGTTTGCAAAGAGAATCATAACTTACTGGCGAAGCATTTTCTCACATGTCCCCTTTCCAGTTAAAAAAGAAGTACAGAAGAAGAATCAGCAGATTTAAGCATACCACCAGCCTCTTTTATAAGAACATTAAAACCTACTGGGTTGAAGACCTGTTGCCCAGGGTTAACTCATGTTTTATTCGAGGATAACTTAGGCAGACTGATGCAATTTAATGAGATAATGCCGAACGAAACTGGAGAAATATCAATAATACTTGCGTTCCTCTATACACCTTTATTATTACTTGTGCCCAGTGCAAACTTTACTTAACAGAATTCAGCTTTGTCACTCCACAGATATTACATACTTAATATGCAAAATATCTTCATAATAATTCACATCAACTTATACATCCATAGTAACTCAGTCTCTTATTTGCACAGACTGTTTAACTACATAACGGACATTCACATATTTCTAAGAGCTTCCTACCAAATCCTAATTCCAACAGATTCAATGGTCGTTTATTCGGAAAATAAATTGCAAAAGAAGTGGGTTTCGAGATAGTGTAGCGACATTATTATACGGTACAAAATGAGTTGCGGCATTCGATGTAGGATGCTAATCAGGAGACAAAAAACACAGTGACAGATGCATTCCAATCACTACGATTCAAGATCATATCGAAGTACTGCAAAACTTACACTAAAATATTTTGCGATAAACTCGTATTGTACAGAGTAATGAACCAAATATTTCATTTGCGTCAGTGACTACATGACAGCGTGATCAAGCATGCTTAAGATTGCAGCCAGATGGGTTCAGAACATTTTGGTTGAGGTGCAGAAAGGGCACTATTGGAATTGTGCAGGCTTTGACCTGGAACGTCACGCGGATGAAAATATTGATTCTCTGCAACGCATTATTGTGATTGGTAAAACATGAGAGAGGTCCTACGAATCAGAATTGAAAAGTAAATTCGATGGCATTCGCACGACCAAAAGAAGTCAACCAAGAGACTACAAACGTTAATGTCACGATGCCAATGTTCTATGACCACCATTACATTATTTTCTCACATCCAGTGTCACCAAGAGTTAATATAAATGCTCGATGCTACACATCATGCCTGAATCACCATTTGCGGTCAGCCTTGTAACGCAAAAGACCTCACTTTCTGCAGTATGCGGCAGTTCTGGTTCACCATAGCCCGAGATATCAAACTGCCAAGTGAAACAGACTCTCTTAAGACAATGACATTAGGAAGTACTGGAGCACCCGATATATTCCAAAGATACGACCTTTTAGGATTTTCATTTGTTCTTAATATTGAAAGAGCAATTTCGTGGACCAAGTTTCCATAAAGTCCCAGCAACGTTCGTGCATTAGGAGTCTCTCTCAAACCTATCACACAAGCAGGAGCCTTCAACCGCATTCAACGTCTGTGACACAACTGGAAACACGTTTACAAAGCAGATGAAGACAAGATTGGCGGAATGTTACCATCTTAAACATATTCCTTTTCGTTTTCGTTTCTTACATTTGTTGTTACTTTAATTTAAGTAAACCTCGTCACTGCGTTTACTTGTATAGTGTAAACATGCAATCAATATTAGAGAAGAAGCTAAACAGCCTTGTGTCACTGGTTTGGGTGATATTTTAAGTTCTATTCTTTCTCGTGATAAGTACCTCAAAATTTTAAAGTATCTAATTACTAGCTACAAGAGGACTCCCTCACATTAGTCAACTGCAGTCTATGAATAAATGCAGTAAAGCTTAGGTCACGAATCTCTGCCGCGGTGGACGGCAAGAAAGAATTAGAATCGCGAAGTGACTGGCGAGGACGTACACTTGATTGGCCTGCACGTTCAACAGACTCATTTTTTCGGGAACAGGACTGAAAGACAAAGTACATCGTCGAAACCACGAAAAGCCGATGGTTTGGAAAATTCTGTGAGTCAGAGATGTATTACTACAATACAAGCTTGTAAAAAGCCACTTTCCTTATTTAAAAAAAAAAAGCACGTGGGTTTTATTGGTTAAAATGGATTTTTATTGGCGAAAATTGGGCAAAATTGGATCTAACTGAATTTTATATATATTTAAACCACAATGCTATTTAAAGTATCATTAAAGAATCGTGTTCTATTGTATTTATAAAACTATTGACTTTCATTGAAGTGCCGCAGTAGTTCACTTCTGGTGTGATCCCAGTTCCCGCAAAGTAGGATTTGTGATTGACACAACGTGTGCATGCATTTTGTCGAGGTTCTTCCGTTTCCTTCCACTTTCGTCATGCCGTAATTATCATCAATTTTATCATGACTATCTCCTCTACGGTCGAGACTTAATCGTCAGAAAATGGACAACAATTACTTACAAAAAAATATAACGCACAGGGCAATCCGCAGTGGTGCAATTCAGCCGGTTCGCTATAACCGGTTGTTAAAATGCTTCCAGTTCGCAGAATCGTTTGTTATACCCCGACATAATAGTAAATTTTACCCGCTTATACCCAGGAGCAGTAAATTTCAGTTTCAATATCTTGATTTCTAAAAATTCTTACAGCTAAAACATATGACCTCTAAGAATAAGATTTGCGTTTATTTCTCAATCGGATGCTCAGGTATCAATAATGAGAACTGGGATCATATGCGTGAAGTGGTGAGAGTTCTTTACAGTATATTTGAAAAGCATACATACGATTCTAACAATTGTTGATCCACTGTTGCATTCAGGTCTTTCCAATACTTTTCAGACAACCATCTATCTTGGATAATTCGTTTCCAAGATATTCGCAGTACTACCTGAGGTCGTGACATCATCTTGAGTTGAGTTGATTTTGAGTTTACCGTCCTTTTTGGAAGCGAGGCTATATGAGACGGGACCTACTGATTAACGTGGAATCCGAACATGAGCTCTCGCCCGGAATTGACATCATCTTGTATTAGGATGCTGTGTGGGTCTTTATTTGTTACTGTATGGTTAAAGTGGTCCTTAGTTATATGGGAAGAACTAAATTTTCGAATTGCTTCCACCGCACGGCCTATTTATTTTCCTTTGTTAATAAAATATACACAAAATTTCACAAAAATCCATCGAAGTTAATCCGTGCCGCAAAGCACTTGATTTATATATATATATAAAACTTTTGAATTTCAATTGCACTCGATTTACTATTTGTCAGTAAATATAATAATTATTATAAGTGTAAATAGAACAATATAAATGTTTCCTCCGTAATTTAGAATTGACTGCTGTTTGAAAACAGTCGGTTAGTTATCAGGCAACAAGGTCCCAGCATCATAATCATCGTCCGTACATATAATACTTATACATAGTTTTATGAATCACTGCGGAAAAGATATTTGGATCTGTTTCTCATGCCACTTGCTTCGTTAATAAAGTTTACAACAGTTAGAAATAAATTAGCTAGTAAATACAAATAAAAATGATAGTGGCTGATTTTCCAAGAAAGAGACAAAATATTTATTTGAACTGTACATCTAATTAACGATAACGTTTACTTTTACATAAGCTAGCTTTTCCCCATCCTAGAAACTAGTTTCTATAGTCTTTCACCACTTGCAAAAGGATTTGCTTTAGTTCTTCATATTTGGTTAGAACTGATTTGTAATCTTCCTTTAACTTCACAGCTCTTTCCGCTGTGTCATTTGTAACATGCAGCTTATCAACTACTTTTCTTCCAGAAAAGAAATTCATCATTTGTCGATCAGCAAACTGCATCGATTTCCAGAAAACCTGTAACAATCCGAAACCTTTCGAAGAACTTCGTGTTTCCTGTTATAAAATCAATTTCTTTTTCTTCAATACCATCTATTTTACTAGCGTGCAGTTGAAATAGCTTCATCGCTTGATATGAACTTTCACCATTTAAAAATCTTTCTGCCATTTTCTGTTTTTGTTCATAACTAACATTTTCGTCAAAAAAAAAAAAAAGAAAAAAAAAAAGAAAGTGCCAAAGTCTCTTGTGAGAGGTACCAAAGATACCGAGAAAACTTTAACAAAGCCACTCTCAAGACATCAGAGTTTATGAGTGTATGTTTGAAGGCTCGTCAAAAGTTGTAAATCTTGATGTGGTGCACAAGATACATTGGAATAAGCTTTTACAGACAACAAAACAAGAAAAATGCACCATTTACAAATTCTGAACAGATAAACCTAGCATATTTTTCTCTGTGCTGCAGAGAACTGCATTGACACTTAGATCATAAAGTCCTGTAAAAAAATTGTTGTGTTGGAATCTCGGCCACTCTCTCTATAAACGCTTAAATTTGGCACCTCTGGACCCGAAGAAGCTGAAAAACATTCTTCAAAAACACACTTTAATACGAATTAAAAATATGGAGTCTACACGGAAGATATAAAACATCTTTTCCCACTTTCTGTTCAAGAAGAATATAAGCTCCATTGGTACGTTCAGTATTAGATAAAGTTGTGTAAAATGACAACGCCTGCACGCGTTCTTCTATTCACCACTCTTCTACAGTGTGAAAAGCACTATTGCTAATGTTTTCACCTGTTCCAGATGGGAGGATAAGAACTCCAAGTAGTATGTCACCACCTTCACCTGTAACAATTATTATAAGTCTCTTAACATTTTCTCTTCCAGTTAATGCTAGCAGTAATTTTCCGTCTCAGTGAACAACAAGAGAACCTGACGTGTCCTTAACGTATTCATATAGCTGCTTCTGAACAGTTTCTTTGAGGATATTTTCTCGGGGATACGGACAAAATCTCGCGGCCGAAACATCGCCGCCCAAAACCTCGCGGGACAAAATCTCGCCGGGCCAAAACGTCGCGGGACAAAATCTCGCCGGGCCAAAACCTCGCGTGGCCAAAACCTCGCCACCCAAAACCTCGCGGGACAAAATCTCGCCGGGCCAAAACCTCGCCACCCAAAATCTCGCCGGGGCAAAACCTCGCCGCGAATGAAACTTTTCTTTAAAATTTACCTAATGTGTTTCTTAATATGCAATTCCATATTACAAATAATAATAATAATAATAATAATAATATGAAGAAGAAAAAAATGAAATCCTTAAGTTTAACGTCCCAAAGAAGAAGATACAAAACATCGTGTGCGTGGGCTTTCTCGGGTTATTCCCGTTTCCTCCCACTATCTTTATTCGATAATTTCCTTCATCCTGGTCATCTACGTCTCCTTTAACCTATAGGACATAATCAAGGGATGTCGTATAAACTCATATATTATTTCATACTTTCATAAATATTATTAGATTTTTGTTTAAAATTTAGGTTTTTGGATGTTCCAAAGTTCACGAAACTAACCTCGTTAGTTGTCATTACTTTCCTTATGCAGACTTTCTTTCCCTATAACCAGTTTAAAAACATTCTGTCGCCCTACCTTCACATTGAAATCCTCTAATACAGAAATAGAATTTGCATATGGTATCGCGGGACTTGGTCAAATACCCGTGATACTTCTTCTGAAACAGCGTCTTTTATAACGTCATCCTTATCATCTGTTGGAACATTTACATATTGGTCAGGCGAGATTTTGGGTATGGCGATATTTTGGGGCGCGAGGTTTTGGCCCGGCGAGATTTTGGCCCGCGAGGTTTTGGGTGGCGAGGTTTTGGCCAGGCGAGGTTTTGGCCCCGCGAGATTTTGGGCCGCGACGTTTTGGGCGGCGAGGTTTTGGCCAGGCGGGGTTTTGGCCAGGCGAGATTTTGTCCCGCGAGGTTTTGGGCGGCGAGGTTTTGGCCAGGCGAGATTTTGGGCCGCGAGGTTTTGGTCCGCGAGGTTGTCGCCGCGAGGTTCTGGCCGCGAGCTTTTGTACCCAAACCATTTTCTCGACATCGTCGAATGGACGATCTATTTATTACCAGTTCTTCCACAATATGTCCAAATGCAAAATGAAATAAAATATTTTAATTTTACGCCTCACGCTTATACCGGTTAGGCTAAAGGAGACAGTGATTACGAGAAATGAATGAAGTGGTGGAATGAAGAAAGTGGGAGGAAACGGGAGAACCCTGAGAAAACAAACGACCACGGTGTTTATTCACCACAAAATTCCACATGGGACGAGTTGGGATCGAACTAAGTACTCCAAAAACAGGAGGTGAACGCTCTACCACTAAGCCACTGCACCTTCATATGTCCCAATTCCTCTGCTGTTGCGATTAATATGCGTATGGCAGCTCTATTACTCACTTTATAGCGATCAGGGTCCGCAACGAGTTGTCGAATAATGAAACGTACTTTCCCTCTCCTCGAAACTCTGTCACTACCTAATCAGTTTCTACTCCTTCCATTGCTATTATATTTTCTGTTAGACATACATCTTTGTCTTCACCACTTGATAATCGACTATTCTCTCACTTTACATTATACCTCTTTATATTTCTGTCTGGTAGACGTTCCAAGCTCTAGTCCGTTTGCTGCTTTTCCTACTTTACAAGCTAGGTACATGTCCCTACGAACTATACTTCCAGGACGTCCAATTGACTTTCAGATATAAAGAATGCCTTCCCCTCCTGAATTTGTATTACGTCCAAAATAGTTTCATGCGCTGTATCAATAAAATCTAACATATCTAAGAAATATGTGTCTTGTTCTTTCTTCTCTACCCTATTTCTATTACTTGATATTTGTAACCGACGCTACATTTCGTACAATCCAATGAGTTTATCGATGCTGTAATGAGTATCCTTGATTGGTATTCTTGCTTTAGACTAAAATATTTCTGTTTCAAGAACAGCTAATTGAATACTCTCTTTTAAAGGTAATTTCACCGTTCGTAAGTTATAAAAAAACACAATAAGAACTTGTCTGTTGGACGGTAACTTAGAACCCAACATCTGTTCACTCATATTACCAACGAGGTAAATACCACTGCGGTGATTCCATTCACTGGGCACAGGGCGTCATTTAGGGGGTGCGGCAGGGAGGGTCATTTGCCCCCCCTGAGTTTGAGATTTATATAGAGTTTATCAATAGGATAGTAGTAAGTCAATGAAAAACGCGAAATCTTACTTATATCAAGGGGTCGTACCCCCACGAAGCCAAATCTGAAATGACGCTACTGACTGGGCACCGAATGCATAATGATCACTTTGTTCATTTAATTACACGTCATGATACAAGAACCACTTCAATTCCCTGACAAGAACGATCACATCATCACATCAAAAAACTACAAATCCAAAACACTGAACTTAGCATATGTGAACTTGAATTTATAGTTGTTGTAATTAGAAACAAAGGAGAGTACGATTGAGTTAAAAATGGTTATAAAAAATAATTGATTTGTAATTTATTTATTATTTAAAATTTAATTCTGTTCACAAATTTGCTCTAAATTACACATAAAATGGGATTAAATACTACAATTTAAAGATATGAATGTTTTGCCAAGCAGTAAGAACATAGGAAACTACTAGTTTTTAAATAATATTCTTACATAGATTAAAATGGCTTTGTGGCATCACTTATCGTCGTCAATACGAATTCAATTTACACAGAACACACTCCTCATTAAAAGGAAAGTAAATAAGGGGTGCGGTCTCAGATATATACAACTCGAGAAATAAGGGCCACCGTAATGCATGGTTTGTTTCCTAGGAGTTATACCTATCCATTTACTATCTGTCTCCCTCTTTCTATATATATGATAAAGAACCGGCTATGAAGAAATACAATAACACAACTGGTAATCCGTAAAGCTGCATCCGCATTTCGTAGGGCACACTTTTCACCCTGACGTTCGCTTATAAAGAAGGAAGTAGACAGTTAGGAAAAGTAATGAAGAGGTGGGAAATTCTATATAACATAGAACAGAAATAAAATATCTCATTACACTCAGGCCTCCAATCCTAAAGCCCAGTCTCTTGAGTGAAAATTCCTTTAGATTCCCTCAAAACACGCCAGGTATATCTTTAAAACAATATATTAACATAGCTTTTTAGCAAGTACTATAGTACATTTTTTTTTTTTTTTTTTACAGAAATCCAGTTCAAGATAAGTCCAATATACCTTATCTCTCAATCTGAAGAAAAGAATTATAGGAAACGTTTCCTTACCTTTTAAACGGGAAGTTTCAAAAATGCTGGGACACGGGTCCAATTATTTCTAATAAGATATTTCTGTACATCTTAACTCTGCCGGACTAGGAGATGCCTTTTTCCTATAGATTTTCACCATACAAACCGCATGTTGATCAGAGTAATACGATAAAACCACAGTTCAATGTACACAATAAGTACATCCAAAAATGCAATACAAACTGTTTAGCCCTTTTCCCGTCATGGGATCACAAAAAAGATACTTTTCATTTTCGTATATTACAGTTGAATAATGGTACAGCGAATTTGATCAATCGAATACAAAATTCGTTATGCATCATTCAAAAACCTTTTTCACAGTGGCATCGTGTTTTAGTGGTATCTTGAGAAACACACGTGTAAGCGAATTATGTAACTAGACATATACTAAAAAGCACACGATTGAAGAAAGTAGTTATACACATATTGAGTTATATTTTCTTAAAAATTTTCCTTAAAAAATTTAATTTACCGTTCTCATTCTTCTTGAACGTAGACATTTAGTTTTCCTGAATCAGCAAAAACAAGTATGCTTTTGTCCCTTTACTTAACAGAAACAGAAAAACGACATGAAATGCCGTTATTTCAATTTTACGCCAGTTAGCTACAGGAGATGTTGGTAATGAGAAATGAATGGAATGAAGAAAATTAGAAGGAACGGACAACCCCGAGAAAAAATATGCGTATGACAGAAACAAAAGCAATTGAAAGGTAATTTGCTCCAAATTTTACTAAGTTTACTATTTTATGTTTTGAAAACTATTTTTTCTGCACAGGTAGCCTCTTTCTATTTTCTTTCAGATAAAAGTCAAAAACCATACCTCTCTGAAGCAGAATCCTCTACAAGTGGAATACCCATAATTGTATCTTTATGCTTCTGGTCAGATTGTATTGGAATTACGTTTTTCGGCGATTTCATCTCGGCAGAGTTCTCTGGAGAACTTTGAAACTCCGATGATTCTCCTTTGACCAAGCGAACAAGACATTTGGACACCGAAGGTAAACTTTGATTGTTAGCACCATCTTGTTTAACGCATTCGTTTATCAATGCTGATGTATGTCCATCATATATATGTCTTTGTATTTCTTGCACTGTATCTTCAACCTGAGTTTGTTTACGATTGCTGTTTTCACTGGAAATAATATTTATTTTCCTTGTGTTTAATCGTGAAATGTCCACCAACGGAACATAACACTTCAACATAGATGACTTTCCTATTTTAAGCTTAGGTGCATTATCGAAATATACAGGGTCTGCGCTTTTAATTATATCATAAGCTGAAAGCATTCCTTTTGTGCTTTTTACATTAGGTTTTAAATCTATATCTTTCAACGTTTCTAAATTTATTTTCACTTCTGAAACAGTTAACGATGGGGGAAGTCTTTTACATAGTACAATGGCATTTTTAAGAGGAAGCATTCTGGTACAAAAGCTACGAAGTTTCAATTTTTAAAATATTATATCAATTAAATAAAAAAATTCCACTAAAACGCACTGTAAGCTATCGAACAGAAGAAATACTTTAACACGAAACAGTTCTTTCTTGTCTTTTCCATGAGTGGTGGAGCATTTCTTCACATTTGATTCGTTAATATCTGTAAAAGATAATTATAATTATTGCTTATGACCTAAATGTCAAAAGTAGCTTGTTAGCAATATAGAAAAGATTAAAAATAAGATTTGAATAGTAACAGCAGCTTAAACTGATTGAAGTAAAGTGATTTGTATATTAGTGAATTGATCTATTTAGGCTGAAGCTCATGTATACTAGCTTCTCACATTACTTCGCAGCTACAAAACGACTTTCATAAGACACTTCAATAAAATAAAAACAGCCATATATCGCATACCCTCTTATATAAGTATTTATTATAGGCATTTTACAATATACATCTTTATATTAATACAGCGATGCAAATAAGAAACAAAATTTTACTCGCCCAACAAGAAACCTGTTAGCCCATATTCCACAATAGAAATCATGTACTTACCTTTGGTATGCTATTAAATACTCGACCGCACCGATGAACCACTCGCCCGGGGAGAGTGCTTATTTGCATCCCTGTACTAATAGGTTTATTAATATTCATATCCTTGAAGGAAATGAAGATATAATAAAAACAAAATCAAAAATGATGGAAAATTGCGAAAATAAAGATAATGTGAGAAAATATATAATTTCGAGAGGTATAAAAAATCTTTGAGCTTTACGTCTCACAGTTATGCCGGTTAGGCTAAATCAGACGGAACTTATGAGAAATTAAAGAAATGGTGGAATGAAGAAAGTGGGAGGAAACGGAAGAACCCCGAGGAAACCCACGCACATGGTGTTTGTCTACCACAAAGTTCACTTGGCAGGGCTGAGATCGAACTCGGGATCCCAAGCACCAGAGGTGAACGCTCTACCACTGAGCCACCATCGCCCCAAGTATAAACGAGAAAAGGCAATACTGTTTAAAGCAAACCCACAATAATTGCGATTGAAAGAGACATCTTCGTTTCGAAAAATGAATATGTACGAGTAGACAACTAAGTCTCTCATGCTAATTAACAAATTACATAATTAGTACCGATTTAGAAACTTCGTGAAGCAGATAATATTTGGAGACGCACAATACTAACTTATTAATATTTTATATATTACTAATTTACTTTTTGCACGCTAAACACTTCAGTGTTAGCATTTCCTGGTACAGGTCACTGCAATAAAAAGTAAATGACATGGTTTAACGTGACCAAGTAAGCATGTTACGGATAAAAATATTAGTTTATATTGTTATATTTGAAGCTACAGTCAAAATTGAGCTCATTATAATAGCTCATAATGTACTAATATTCAATCTTTGATTCTTTTTCTAACCTTGATCAGTTATTTACATTACTGCGAGTATAACCCACATGTAACTTCAGCTTATATCAACCAGTGACTAGGCACGTTTCACAATGATTTTGTTAAGATTGTAGCTGTTTTATCTCAGCTGAGTTTCAAATAGTGAAACTCCTTGAAAATGAAATCTTTCAATTTTAACGTCTGACTATTAAGTTTGTAGGATAATGGGACGGGTAATTTTTTTCAAACTGGAATGAACAATCACAGAACTCATTCAAAACGGGTCCTACCACTAATTTTGAATAAACAAACAACAATATTCTGATGTAAGTAAATACATACTGATCAATGAGCCTCTAAGTACTTGATGGAGCAAGATTTGGCGAAAATTAAAGCTTTAATCATATGTAGCAGGGTATTGAGTAAGGCATGTACTACAGTTGTAACACTTTAACCATTGATTACTATAACCTGTCGTTTGTTTGGCATTTCACAAAAATAAAATTGCCAAATACCAATACAGAGACGCAAATATTTTCTGTAAGAAAATTTAGTCCTAACATTGTCGTAATACGACAATCTAAAGACGAATTTATCTCTTTCAGCATATGGTTAATTTTATTCCATGACATAATGACAAGTCATTCATGCATTACGTGGCATTTAGTCTAGATGTGATAATGCATGCTGCAGTACTTCTATCATATATTTCGAAGCTTAACCTTCATGTTGAAACAACAAACAAACAAACAAACACTTTTTAAAACTGAACCATCCCCTTTAACGCACCACTGTACTTAACCGCTTTTTGGTAAAATAATTGAGAATCGTGGGCTGCCGAAAAGTTTTACCCTCAGCTGAACGTAGTTCAATAATTAGAAAACTCACCTCTCATCTTAGATTGCAACCGATTCCATATGTTGAAACTCGTCACACATACGGATGACCTAATTTTGTCTCTTAGTTCAACCCCCAGAAGCGAATAAAATCAAGTATGAATCTCTGTGGCACAGTGGTAAACACTGTATGTAATGTGATCCCATAAGCTCGAGAGAGGTTTTCTGTGCAACGGATGACCTAGGGTATCATAATTTGCATTGGGACACTAATACCCTCCTATACAAAACATAATGCAATCAATGCTAGAAAGCTATACTATTTAGATGTTTCTCTAATTAGGTTTTTATGAATCTAGTTAACGACTGTTAATAATAGCAACGACAGCATATATCTTTGGTGGTATGTGGGTGGAAATTTAGAGCTTACTTACAAGGTTCTGAATCAAGAAAGATAATTTCTTTGTTTTCTATTATTTACAGCGACTAGGAATGCCTCTGGTGTAGATTAATACATCAAACACTTAGAATGATGCAATAGGAACTGCTTCCCTTCTCGCAAGTCTCATTCGCCTACTACACAGAAGTGCCACTTTAGTGCAAAGGGGAAAGACTTTTTTATGCACAGAGGCGCTAGTGTAGTGTGTGAGCGAATGTTTGTCCACCATAAATAGGTGGAGCTATTGTCAAAACAAGCAAAGCCACCATCGATGATAGATGAAGTTATAATCGCGCGTGGGTGTATTGAACATACAAAAACAGAAAACGTCATTCCCGTGATGATCCTTCATCCCACTGCATAGAGTGAATACCATGATCGTTGTCCGCTAACGTACTTCACAGCTATGACTCAAGCACGGAATATGAAACACCAAAACAACCTAGGCAATTAAATCAGTAATAGTACATGCAAATTTATCAACTGTTCGAAGATGTGGTCGCATCACGGATCTAGAATTTAGAATTTACCAGTGTTGTGCGAGACCAACACAGCTCACTAAGACTTCCCGTAGCTATACACTCGTCAAACACTCATTGCATTACCAGCTAACATCTGCCCGTGTATATAGAATTGGTGAAACCAGTTCGTTATTTGCAGCTAATGCTTCTGAACTTTAGATTATTTCGCGTATTGGACAATTCTATTGAACTTCATTGGAAAAGTTTCTATTTTTTAGTCTGGTGAAATTTAATGAGGAGCGCATTTATTTCTTGACTTGCTCAAATTAATTTATAACATTTTAGTGAATGCATATTCTTTCTATAAAGGATTTTTGTAGTGTCTTGAGAATTGAGTGATAGCACTCAACACCATCACGTAGTACATATTAGAATTTCAAATTGTGGGATATCGTACGTATTTAGTTTGCTTCTCCAAATAAGGGGTTTCACATACTGAGCGGCAAAGTTAATTGCTGTAGTATAGGATCTATAGGAGAATTTTAGGTAAATGGAGAGTCGCTTCTCTTGCGAACTTGTATTTAGTTATTCACTTTTAATAAACTGTATTGTAGTTTGAAAACATATCTCGAGTTATGTTTACCAGGCTTGACTGTCAACTACTTCCGTGTTGTAAAACATAATTCTGAGTTAATAAGGTTACAGGTCTTCTTTTGGGAGCAGGAAACAATATCAGTACCTATAAAAAAAAAAAAAAAAAAAAAAAATCGTGTAAAAATTTTCTCATTCGCTCAACCGCTGAGAACATTTAGATAGCGTGCTAACCTACCATCCTGCAGTCCAGGATTGCCCTTAAGTTAGAACTTGTGTACAATCGTCATATTAACGCAGGTGTACAAGATTACGGTAGTAATTGCAATCTAACAAAGTAAATAAAACTTCAGCTTGTTGAACAGACAAACAATCCTAACAGTTAGGTCAGGAGACAAGTAAATTACTGTCCGTTGGTCCTCTTTTACTAAGCAGAGTCGGAACGCAAGGAATCTAAAAAAATACCAAGGGTGCACTAAATGTGTGTGCAAAATTTCAATCTTCTAGATGGGAAAGTAAACCCGACAAAAGATAATAAAAGCAGGCATAACAAAACAATATTTTTGAAGTTATGACGTCATCACACCCTATGTCTCGACGTAGAAAAGGAAGCCACCATATGTATCGTGTTCTGCAATATTTCGGAGCTTGAAAAAAAAAACATGTAAAACCTATACTGGTACCTTTAAATCGAAAAATGAAATTTCTACCTTTCACCTAAAAATAAGTGATAAAATTTAAAAAGGTTAACAAAGACAGACATAAGACACAACTGCTCTATATGCAGTTTAAGTCAGGGGTGTCATTTTAGATTTCGCTTGAGGGGGGGCAGGAGCACCAGCGACGCAAGATTTTTGTACTAGTATATTAATACACATTCGTTTAAAGTGCATGTTTTCCTCAAACTCTTGGGGAGCAATTGAGCCCTCCTGCCGTCCTTAAATGACGCCCCAGGTTTAAGTGTGTATTGTTTAACGTGTACCTTGTCTTTAATGCTTTTACTAAAACTATCTACGTTTCTGGTACTTTTGGAAATACAATGTCAATAAGGGTACTTTTTTAAGTTATGTTACCTTTTTTATGAAAAGGCCTATATACACAAATTGTTACCAATGTATGTGATAAAGGTAACATAGTTATTCATGAAATAAGCCGTATGAACGTAACCAATTAGGTAAAGCAAGTATCCGTGCCAACTGCCGAAAAAGTAAAATTAACCAAAAGAATAAGTGGTTCCAATGCATTTGGGGACAGCGTGAATTGAAATATATTAATGTCTCTAAGCTGTGTATTATCTGCTCAATAAACACACATTATTTCTTCAGTTAAACTACTGAGTAGCGACGAAAAAAGAATCTATCAATATTCATCAAATGAAATGAAATGAAATCTTTAAGTTTTACGTCCCACGGTTATGCCGGTTAGGCTAAAGGAGACGGTGATGATGAGAGATGAGTGAAAATGGTGGAATGAAGAAAGTGGGAGGAAACTGGAGAACCCCGAGAAAACCCACGAGCGCGGTGTTTGTCCACCACAAAGTTCACTTGGCGGGGGCTGGGATCGAACCCGGGACCCCAAGCACCAGAGGTGAACGCTCTACCACTGAGCCACCGCGCCCCCCTCCAATATTCATCAAATTGAAACTATGTATTGGGTAATAGAAATTGTAGGTAAAATACGATGTGAAACATTATTCGTAAGAGAATGGGTGTTAAGAAAAGTAATTACTGTTAGCGTACTGCGTATTAAAATGAATTGTGATTGACCGCTTTATGCATATACTGTCCTTCGCTGACGCGAAGGGTCGTTACTGACGTCATCCTCGCTATCGCTTGATCGCCCCTGTACTGTTTCGGTTATATAGAATTCATGTTTTAGTAGCTACCTAGCACAGGTTGGTTCGTCTTTTATGCACTGTAGTTCCTATGCTATACGTGTATACTGTATTTGTACTAAGCTCTCCTGAAATCAATCTGCAAGTTACAATGTAGCTCCTCATTTAGTGTATGCTCTCCTAAATACAAATCTCTAATCTAACCTGAAAATGTAAGAAACGTGTCAAAATTCGCTAGGGCCGTCTGCTTCACTAATGCCCTTAATCCATGCTTTTAAGTAGCCACCTAGCAGAGGTTGGTTCGTGTTTTCAGCACTAGTTTTGATGGTGTAAGTCCAAACTGTAGTCTACCGAGTTCTCCTGAAGTCAATCTGCAAGTTTTAGTGTGGCTCCTCATTTAATGTATGCTCTCCTAAAGGAAATAGAAAGCTCTAATCTTACCTGAAAATGTAAGAAATGCGTCAAAATTTGGTAGGACCAGCTGCTCGACTAACGCCCTGAATTTGAACTTAATCCTTTTCAACTCTAAAGAGATTTCTTACAGTAACATAAACAGAGCAACCTGTTTTATAAGCCGATGGGGATTAACAAGATTCTATGGCCTTAACTTATACCAGTGATATTCCAATACGAGGAAATAAACCAGAAAAACATACGCCGTGCAAAAGGAATCCTATTTTAAGAAACAATCCTGAACGGAATAAGATAAAATCGTTTTACTTCTTATTATTCCGAAATAATTGTCTTGTATTTCGCCTAAAGTGAATCTACAATATAAGCGCACGCAAAGTGATAACTATAATCAATGTATGACTCTGCTGCGCAGTGTTACCAACGAGTTAATACAAAAAATAGCTAAATTGCAGATGATATAAATCCAATTTTGGGTGAAAAGTTTTTTAAAAAAAATCGTGGAATTTTGCCTAGCCATAGTACTATCTACGCTAAAAGAATGTATATGAAAGACTCAGACTCGTATATAACTAACAATAGTTTCACAAAATCAAAAATGAATTTAGAAAAACGAGCAAAATTAAAGGTCTAGAAAAAAAATTGGTTTGAAAGGTCTATTGACGCTTCTACAAATAATCTGTTTGCTATCGGTAATGTATTATTTCTGCCTCTAAACGGAAACTAAGAGCTCGAGTTAGTCCCTAAGAAAGTTAGAAAGTAAGAGATAACAGCAATCAAAGCGGGAATATAGAGATAAATGTTGCGTAATTTCCCAGCACGTCTACATCTGCACTGATACAAATAAGCAAAAGAAATATAACATATATCTGAACTGATTCGAGTTAATATTTCCTTTTTTATGAAAAGTTGTTCGCAGCGCAAAAGTCGCTAGATTTGCAAGTAAGTCGCGCAATCATGATTTCAAAATCACCAAAAAAGTCGCTAATCGGAAATATTATTTTTGTCGCTATCCTGGAAGCCGAATCCCTAGATTTAACGACTTTTCCCCAAATTGGCAACACTGCTGCTGAGGAAAAGGAGAAGAATGTACATTAAAAGTGTCAGTCCGTACCAATTTTTCCAATTATTGAAGGACTGTAACACAATGCAAAAGTAATGAGAAAATAATACCTACTGCTCTTATTGTCCTAAACTTAAATTCATGTTTACTCCTACCTTGAAGTCAACAGATACGGAAAGATCACCGAAGAAGAGAAGGTGCAGCTAAAAGACATATTTTCATGAACGAGCAATAAAAATAAATACATGAACATTACGCAAATGACTGTACCTAGACCCAGGGACGTACGCAGGGGGTAGATCCTGGGGGTCCGGACCCCTCCTAAAATTTCGACTTTTGTGTAAGTTTAGTCTAATTTTGGGGGGCAATTTTAGGAATTTTAATATAAAATACCCTCATATTGTGTGTGGACCTCCCCCCGAAATAAATGCTTGCGTACGCTACTGCGTAGACCTATCATAACAGTGTATTACTATTCCGCCTCTGGTTACTTTCATTTCATTTCATTTATCATCCATTCTGTATAAACTTGGAAATAATTTTCCGATAGCACATGGGATTCGTCATAGTTAATTGATGCAGTGCATATATTAGACACATTTGTTAAACATAATTCATACATTTATACATTACAGTAATTTGAAATATCATTATACCAATACTACAACATATTTTATACATAAATGAAACTACCTTGTTACTTTGTTACTACTATTTACACTATGACTATTTAATTGATTATATTCATCTATTGTATAGAAGCAATGTGGCAATAGGTATTCTTTTAATTTTCTTTTGAATGTAACATTAGACTTGATTGCTTTTCATTAGTTTGGTAACTTATTGTATATCATAATACCAGCATACTTTACTCTCTTTTCGTACATTGCTGTTCTATGGATTGGTGGATGAAAATTAGTCTTTTTTCTTGTGTTATAACCATATATTGGATCTTACGAATTCTATTAAGCAATATGTATACAAACATGATAAGGGTAATATAGCTAGTTCTTTAAAATATTTCCTACAGGACTCTTGGGGTCCTACACCAGCTACGATTCGTACAACTCTTTTCTGTAGAACAAAAATATCTCTACTTTTTACAATATACTCGTTCATTTTCGCACACTGCACCTTCTGTCATTAAATAAAGGCTAATTAAAATTTCTAAGGTAGTTTCTCCGTAATTTTCCCTAGAAATTTATCAAGTATACCCTCCTAAAGGAAACGTCGTAACATGGAATTAAAGTTTTTTTTTTTTTTCAAATTGCTAAAGAGTTCGTGAAAGAGTTAAGCTATATTGTTCACTGTATTGGCTTAATGTGCATCATGCGTTAACTGGTACTTTATCCTTCAAAAGTAACGTTTTACAAGCAAAATTAATAAATGTCTCATCCATTCTTCACCGAAACCTTGAACTTCCTCCGTGTTCCGTTTTTAAACTTGTATGGACTAAATCTATTTTTATAAGGTGTATATTGATGTGTATTGAAAAAACATTCTGCCTGTCCGAGCAAGTCTAATACGCTCGTGACCAGTGTTTTCAGGACAATACGAACCAACAAATTACAACCGACGATACCAGTAGAGTACTGTTCAGATCCCTTTAAGAGTCACTTAAAACCGTATGCATAGTTATTCTGCGAGCTACTTAGGGGCTACGTACGGGACACATGATAAGTTGCGTTGCAGAGTTCTCCCGCAGGATCATACAAGCTCGCAACCTCCCCGTAAGTCAAGGGGATGCGTAGGGGTGCTTCAAAGCACCCTTTGCTAGCCCGTAGCACTTTCCTTTATTGTATAAAATGCGTATGCTCTGTGCTGACAAAATATTTGAGTATGTTAATGAGTTTACCGATTTCGTTGAGCTGATTAAGCTATAATAAATGACATATTTTGATGACAAGAATAAAAAAAAACATATACCAATTCCTGAAAGAAGATTGAAGGATATTTTGCTTCCGCTAGTACAAATATTGAATATAAGATTAAAGACTAGACTAATAAATTCTACCTGATATAAAATAAGCGATACTTGGTTTTACAATATTGGTAGTGGATTTTAGATTACATTGTGAATTAGCTTAAGAATTGATTTCAGGAGACAAGTGATGATTTCAGGGATCAACCCAAGGGCATTACTCCCCGATAGCCATAACATATCGTGCTCAATTTAGTAAAAATTGTATATTAAGCCCACATATTTTTACACCGCTAAACAGTTTCCGCCATATGCAGAGTCGTTTTGAAGTATGATTAGCGTCATACTAAAGGCCTGACTACTGCAGGAAGCATATGTTAGTCGAACTCTTTAGTATGGCACTAATAACTTGTCACAACGGTTCTGCATAAGACCCTTTAAATTTATAAGTAAGTGATTTTCTAAACTTAAATCTATTACTGATATTATAAACATATTAAATTTTTAAATGTTATAAACAAATTACATTGGGTGACTACTAGAAGATACATATCTCACCAATTTATCAACATTAGCCCATACATATTTATGTTCAAAATATTTGCAAGATACTGACTTATATTTATAATCTTTCACATAACATTGCCACACATAACGTTTTTTCCCACCTATTTTTCGAAGCTTCATGCGTTAATTCACATGTAAGAGACTTACGAGTATCTCTTCGGAAATTCGAGTCAGAGACAGGAGACAGACCGACGTTTATTACTAACGATGTTTCGGGGTGTATTAATTGTACTTCATCTCTACTTCTACATAATTACTACATTACAAACTCACTCCTTTTCATCATTTGTAAATTAGTACTTTGCTACTTTTTAGTGCCAATGGAAATAGAACTAATTAATAATATGGTTAGTTATATAAAGTACGGTCAACGAATTTTATTTTTTTAACCTCGAAATTATTTAAAGCCTAGAAGTAAATCATAAAAATGAAAATAAAGTAATTAGTCATACGGTTCTTATAATTTGGAAGATAAAGAAATGGAATTAAATTTCTTCCCACGAATTTATATCCCAGGAACAGAACCCGGGAATATTCCCATTTTTTATTTTCCTTCCCACCGGGAATATTCCCATTGCCCATCACTATGCCGGCATAGCAGAGCAAAGTGAGGAACTACAGAATATCCTCACCCGAGAAAGAATAGACATGGCCCTCATCAGCGAAACTCATCTGAAGCCCGACAAAAAAATTATTGACAGGAACTACACAACATACCGCTCAGACCGACCGGAACCATAGGCGGTATGGCTATTCTCATAAAGTCGCACATTGCCCACGACCCTCTCCCCATGCCGGCACTAACCTCACTTGAAACAATAGGAGTCAGGGTCCACTCCCCGGACGCCCTCTGCAGCTGATCTCCGCCTACAAACCTCATAATGGGCCTCTTCAACCGCCAGACCTCACGCTTCTCAGGAGGCTGGGACACCGACTGCTGGTTGGTGGAGATTTAACAACAAACACCCACACTGAAACTCAAGAACCACCAACCGAAATGGCCGCATTCTCCATCAGGCTCTCCGTGGCGTCGACTTTCTGCCTTGCGCGCACACGGAATCCACACACTTCCCCCGGAATGGCGGACAACCCGATCTCTTGGACATGGTGCTTAGCGTAAACATCGCCTTGACGGACGGCCACACTACCATTCCGGAACTCAGCTCAGATCATATCCCCATCAAGCTAACAGTGGCCCTCCGCACACATGTTTCTGCAAGGCAACTACCTACACTGCGACAGATCAACAGGCAGCAATACACGGACCTTCTGGCAACGTTGGTGGACCCCCGTTTCCCTTTACGCAACCCTAAAGATATCAACGCAGCAGTAGCATCCTTAACCTCCAACATTCTCACTGAGATGGGTGTGACCACCACCACAAGCAACAATCCTCCCCCCAGCAGCAACCAGACCCGGCAGGAACCTGCACATAGGCACTCATCCACCTCAAACGAACAGCACGAAAATTTTGGCAGCGAACACGACACCCAGAATAAAGGCGTGTATGGAACTCCCTTTCCATAAGAATAAAGAAGAGGCTGCTACACAGGCGTCTGCAGAAGTGGAATAACACCCTACAGGAGATGGACACACCTTCACGTGACTTTTGCCGACTAATAAGAACACTTCCCCAACCTACTGGCTCACCTCGTGCGCAACCCCTCAGAGGTCCACAAGGATTGGTGTACAACCTGGAAGAGCAAGCCACCCTCTTTGCGGACTACCTGGAAGGTGCTTTTCAACCTGACGCCGAGACGCTGGAGGCTGTTCAGCACTCCATCCACACTGCCAATAACCTTCAATTGCTGAACCACCCTCACTGGTACGCCCAAGAGAAGTGGAACAAATTGTAAAGTATCTCCCGACCCACCGTGCCGCTGGACCTGATCGCATCCCACCTCAAGCGCTAAAACACACATTAAGGAAAGTCATAGAGCTCCTTTGCCGTTTGATCAACGCCATCTTCAACACCGGCCACTTCCCTCCTACCTGGAAGAACGCAAGAGTCATACTCATCCCTAGGGAACAGATCTGAACACAAAAGTCACTGCCCAATCAGTTTGTTATCTCACTTTAACAAACTTGTTGAAAGGGTCATCCAACAGCTGCTGCAGCAGCGTATCACAGCCCAGAACATCCTCCTGTCGCATCAATTTGGTTTTCAACCAGGATACGGCACGACAGTCCAACTAGTGCAAGTGGCAGATGACATCACTTTCAGATTTAACGAACTTGGGTACACTTTAGGCCTTTTCTTGGACACAGAAAAGGCCTTTGAGAAAGTGTGGCACGAAGGTCTCATTCATAAACTCATGCAAGCGAGTTTCCCAACATACTTCGTGAAACTGTTACACAACTATCTGCAAAACAAGAGTTTCCGTGTACACCATGCAGGCGACACCACCACATCAAGAAGTATTAGAGCGTGAGTTCCACAGGGTTCCTGCCTCTTCCCCATTCTCTGTAACGTATATACCAACGACATCCCTCAGAGCGCCAACACCACCACTGCCACTATGCCAATACCAGCCATCTGAATCACCGGTATGCAGAAGTCTATTTGCAGCGACACATACACATGTTGGAAAACTGGACACGGAATTAGCGCATCAAGATAAATTCACCACATACACATCTCCGTCAGCAGCAAGTGGTTCAGAACAAAACTGCGAGAGCAATCACAAGACAATCGTGGGTCATCAGGGTGGCTCAACTTCATGAAGATTCCAACTTGGCGACGCTGAATGAAATCCGAAAACAACTATCAGCTTCCTTCTGGCGCCAGGTCAGAAGTTCTGCATACCCACACATTAAAAACATCGCCATCAAAGAACCGAGAAGACATTTGTACAGGATGCCTTCCCCTTGAACACACCAGATGACCAGCACGGAGCCAGCGACAATTGCGGCCCCGAAGAACAGTTATGCCACTCACAAACAAGCCACGCCGCAACAAACATGGAAGGCAAGAGCTCAAGCCCGTCACTTCACCACTCAACAACAGCCACGACAATGACTGACTGACTAGACTCACTCGTTGATGACAATGTTTCATTACTGATTACCGACCGTAGGATTTTTTTGAAGGGCAGAATATTGGATTGTTCTTCTTTACTTAAAATAATTATTATGAACGTTAGTGATTTATCACATTTTGCATTTTTGGCACTGGGTGGAGTGTTGATCTCGTGTGACGGATGAAAATCACGATTTTTTAATAAAGGTGAGGCATTAAGAAAAGCCGTGGGGAATTCTAGAAGCAAAGAAACAATATTAATAACACTGAAGTAGGTAACAGTAAGAAATAAGTGCCCGTATTATTTGTTTGTCTGAGGAAAGGTGCAAATACATTTAGTAATAGGGGGAAAGTGGGGTACAGTGGGACAAGGGCTTTTCTCGATTATTTGTTGCATGAAGTTAGAAACGATGGATGTACAGACATGCGGTTGTTGACCTTCCTCGGTCACCTTAGGCTTAATGAGTGACGCGAGGGATACAGGTTGTGAGAGAGTTCAGTGATTTTCTATTAGGTAAAGTAAATTTTCTGTATTTTGTTTATGACTAAAGAAATCAAAGTAAATCAAATAATTGGAGATTAATTTCAGAGCGTGAGATGCTTTATTATTTGTCTATATTTGTCACAATATTGTTAATAGTTAAACTTTTGTGGTTCCGAAAAAATATTTTTGACATTGATAATATGCTACTAGTGTACAGTGAAACACTTCCTTCAAACAAAATAGACATGCGTCCAGAGAAGAAATTTTTGGTTGAGAAGAGAAACATCAAGAAAACAACAAAGAGGAAACAATTACAAAATTAAGAATGACGCCTTTTTGATTATGAAGTCGATCCAAATGTAAAGGAAGATGGTCGAATTTTTCTCATCAGATGAAGAAATTTAATTATTACTCGAAAATGGCACAGGTGATTTTGAAGACTACCATGGAAACATAAACGAGGATTATTAGTTCTGGCAGAATTTCACTGGAAAAAGGATTTTTATTATATTGGGAAGGTTCTGAATATAGATAATGATAACAATAACTTTATAGTTAGCTTTCTGCGAAAAAGTCGGGAAATTTTCCAGTGGGGAAAACCCGCCAGCTCACTTTCTATGGCTTCTTTCCATCTTTTTGTGTTTTCATTAATCATGGGCTCCTCATACGTATTCGGTACCTTTTGATCACTTTCACTTAGCAGTACAAAATCTCCAAATTTTGCTGGTTTCCTAATTTGATAACTGTCTCTCAACACTGGTCTTCTTGATTACTCTTGAGTCTCATTATTTTCTTCATTTCCTGAGTCACAAAGGTCCCATCTGTTTCCAGAGGTGAAAGTGAGCCCTTTCTTCTAACTCTTCATTCACCTTCTCTCGAAATCTTACTTTACTCCACTTTTTGTATTCTCCATCTGACTGCACTGCGAAGTCTGATTATTAAAAATCACATCTCTGGCAATTTAAACCTTTTTGGTTTTGGGAAAGTATATACCTTAACCCTTACAATGTAAGTCATATCCAACAAAAGTTTCTTTTCAATTTTTTCATCCGACTTTGCTCTGTTGCTTTTGGGTGTGTGTGTCCATGCTTCAGATCCCAAAACACTAAAACGAGACAAATTTTATACGGATATTTTTTATTGAACCATAGTTCAGCTGGTGTCTTTCCCGTTTCCTGTGAAGTTCCTGTTGTATTTAAAATGTACACAGCAGCATTTACAGCTTCAGCCCACAGTTCCTTATTTAAGGATATTGCAAACAACATGGTTCTCGCTGACTTCACAATAGTGCGCATCTCTCTTTCCGTCTTACCATTTTGCTCGGGTGTATAAGCTACACTTCCTCGGTGAATTAATCAACACGAGGCTAAAATTTCTTTCACTTCAAGGCTCACAAATTCTAACCCATTATCTGTTCTTAAAATCTTTACCTTTCGTTTAGATTCATTTCCAATTTTGTTCAGAAAAAGTACTAAAAATTGTTTCACTTGATTCTTGATTTTAAGAAAATACAATCTTCGATGATGGGATAGATCATCTTTGAACAGAAGAAATACCTTGAACCACCAACAGATTCCTCTTCCATTGGTCTACACAAATATGCATGAACTATTTCCCCCACTCTTGTGATTTTTTCACTTCTGGTGATGGTCATTCTATGCTGTTTTCCTTTTACATAAGCTTCATAAAAGTAATCTATATCTCAAAACTCAACTCCAGATTTTTTAAAATTTTAACCACCTGTTTATCATTGTGGTGACCTAATTTTTCATTCCACATCTGCAACGTTTTCTTTTGATTTACACGTTGACTTGCATTCACATATTCAAAACTGTTACCCTTTACTTTAAACTGCAATTTAAACAGATTTCCACATCTCAGTGCAATGGAACACACTTTGCCCTCTTTTTCAAATTTACATAACTTGTCATCCCAGATCAACTTAAACCCCTTATCTGGAACTGAAAACACAGAGAATAGGTTTAGTTTCAAAATTGGAACAAGAAGCAGATTTTCAATGGTTGAATCAACCCAGTTGCTTCAATTAAAAGTACTCACTTTCAGAGTTTCTTTCCCAACCGCTAATATTGATGTACCATCTCCGTATTTCACTTCCTATGCCTTGTCAAATTCCTTATAATCCGCAAACAGACTTCTGTTAAAGCACATATGGTAAGTTGCACCACTGCAACAACACCAAACTTGGTTATTAACCACTCCACTGCCAAACGCGTTACTGATAAAGGCATTTAATTTTTATTCATTTTCAAGTCTCAGCTTATAATCTTTGATTACAAGATTTGTTTTTTTGCAATAATAACAAAAAATTTTTCTTTCGGCTTTTCTGTTTTGTTTTGAGGAGTTGGTTTTCTAAAATGTCCAAAACGATTACACCCATAACACCTAGTACCTTTGGAGTAATTTTCTGCTTTCTCCTCTTGATTCAATTTCCAAACAAAAGCACTAGTCGAACCAGTATTTGAAGGAACAGTTGACTTACATCCTTTTCAATTGAAGAACGTGAAATTAGCTCTTTCAGTTTGTTAATCCGTCGGCCCAGACCCTATGTAGATACAAAATTCCGGTACTCTGCTGGCAGCGATATCAAGATTTTTGTTATTAGCATGTTGTCAGAAATATTTTCGCCCATCACTTTCGTTATCATAACTATTTCTTGCAGTGTTGACACGAAATCGGCGATATTTTTGTTCTAAAATTTTTCACTGAAGAGCTGTTGCTGAAGAAGTTGTAAACTCACTTCCGATTGTTTTTCATATACGGCAAGCAATTTGGTCCACATTTCATGTGCACTGGTACAGCTTAAAAGATGAGTTATTACATTTTTTTTCAACTGACGTAACTAAAAGTTCTTGTGTCTTGCTATCTTTCTTCAACCATTCACAAACTTTCTCCTGGTAGGCTTCTTCATTGCCTGTATTCACCGGTTTCACTTCTTCCAATTGCATTATATTACGCAGGGGCGGATCCAGGACTGACTTCTGGGGGGCGGTGGGTTCTCATACTGCTACTTTTAAGGGCACCAAACTTTTGGATGGGTTTTATTTATATATATAAAATAAGAAAGTTTCCTCTTGTGGGGGGCGATCGCCCCCCATGAATCCGCCACTGATATTACGGTAGTTTTTTGCTCTTAGAATAACAATAGTTTGAAATTTCCATGTATTCCAGTTCTATTGTTCTTTCAGTCTAAGTTTTAATACACTTTCCATGGCTATTTACTGTCTTTCTTGCGAAGATTCAACTGACAGTTCAAGGAAAAACGAACACGAATCACGAACCCACGCGGCAACAAGCAGCGACACAAAGTTTACATTTTCCATTTTTAGCAACTTCATTTTTGCACAGTATAACACCTTCCCCAATACCCTTGGCTGCTAACATTCGACCGTCTGCCAAGTAAATTTTACTTTCTGCATTATAGTTTAATGTTTTGAAAAATTGTTTATCATTTGTTATGTGACAAGTAGCAGCAGAATCTACATACCATTCACCTACATTTACTTCCCTTGCACTAGCCTGAAAACACATATGCATCTTCATCTTCTTGTGTTCCTTGTGAACAATGTGTTTCTACAATTACTTCACTAGCACTTTGCACTTTATTTGCCCTTGAAAAATTTTTCTTTTTGCTACCGGTAGCTTTAAATTTTGCACAATCACGTTTGAAATGACTTGGTTTTTTACACCAGAAACACACACTTTTCTGTTCTTTTCCTTGCACTTTCTTCTTTGAGTCCACCTTCATGGCACTTTCTTCATTCCTGTTGTGACCTTGCACTTCCTTTCGACTCTTGTACTCGTCTTTAAGCTTTCCTTTGACTAATTCTAGTGTTAGCTCGTTCTCCGGACATGTTTCCAATGCTGTTATCAAAGTTTCATAGCTGTCCGGTAAACTACACAATAGCATCGCCACTACCAAATGATCGGCCAATGTCTCTCCTAGTCCGGTAAGCTGATCCACGATGTTTAACATACTATTAATATTTTTTCCATGTCACCATTTTCTTCTAACTGCATACGACACAGTCTTTTCAGCAGAAACACCTTTTTTTGTTAAAGTCGATTTTTCATGATGCACTTTCTCTTGCACTTTCCTGTCGCTGTAAATGAACGAACTGATTATCTTCAACTAGCAGTCCGACCGTTGCCCTAGCTTTCTCATCCTTCTTGCACCATTCTGCATCAGGAGATTCCGGTTTTGGCTTTTGTACGACATCCCACAGTTCTTCTTTCATGAGAAGCAACTGCATTTTATATTCCCAAACACTGTAATTGCTATTGTTTAACTTTGGAAACAAAATTTTTGCTGTCTCCGCCATCTCGTACAAGTTTTGCGCCAATGAGGAAAAAACGATCGATCCTAATGACTGCGAGACATCAAAATCACAGATATAGTTTTAAGTTTTAAACCACTTCATTTACATATTCCTCGTCTTCACCGACATTTCACTGGCTTTAAATACTTATCTCTCTGGGGCCCATAACCACTGTTCTTATTTTGTATAATGACACGCAAGAATCAAACCACAGAACCTTTATTCATAACCATAATTTTGTTCAAGTCAGGTGCAAGTGCAATAGCGATCACAGAATACAAATTTTTTCTACTCACAACACTGCTGCCATAACATGTATTTTGAGAAACTCAACTTACAATACCAACACCTACTACTACTTATACTATGGATACGTAAAATAAAATTGCACGAACTAGGCCTATATGTTACACTCATTGATTTATGGGTGTAAGTAATTAAAATTGTGTATCTAGTGAGATTTAGTACACATGAAAAATACATATTTAACGACTTCTTCTTCGAAGTTAAAGGCTGCTATATTAATGTCATCTATTTAATTTTGAGTAGGACAACTCCCTCGCTTATGAATACATTTATATATTTGATTTATTAATGACAGTAGGAAATTACTTTTATAGTACGGTAGTGGTTGATGCTATTTGTTAAATATTTATCTACCATTAGTACAAATAGTGGAAAATATATATACTCTTTATTGTATCTTTTAGCATTTATATGTTTCATTTCATTCATCTTATTTATCCTCCATTCTGTACAAACTTGGAAATAATTTTCAGATAGTACATGGAATTCGTCATAGTTAATTGATGAAGTACATATATTACACACATTTGTTAAACATAATTCATACATTTATACATTACAGTAATTTGAAAAATCATTATACCAATACTACAGCATACCTTATACATAAATGAACCTACCTTGTTACTTTGCTACTACTATTTACACTGTGGCTATTTACTTGATTATATTGATCTATTGTATAGAACCAATGTGACAATAGGTATTCTTTTAATTTTCTTTTGAATGTAACATTAGACTTGATTACCTTTAATTTGTTTGGTAACTTATTGTATATCATAATACCAGCATACTGTACTCGCTTTTCGTACATTGCTGTTCTATGGTTTGGTGGATGAAAATTGGTCTTTTTTTCTTGTGTTATAACCATGCACGTTACCATTTGTTGTGTACTCATTTATATTGGATCTTACAAATTCTATTAAGCAATATATATACAAACATGGTAAAGGTAGTATAGCTAGTTCTTTAAAATATTTCCTACAGGACTCTCGGAGTCCTACAGCAGCTAGGATTCGTACAACTCTTTTTTGAAGAACAAAAATATCTCTACTTTTTACAGTATTCTCCCAAAATATTAATCCATATCTTAATATAGATTCAAATGAGCAGTAATATAATATTTTTTGCTGTATTTCGGTTTATAGTATTTTTGATGGTTTGTACGGCGGAACACTTTTTCTTAACCTATTCGCAATTTTTCTATATGATAATCCCATTTTAAATTTCCTCATATATATAGACAACCTCCTCGTGTCGTGCCTATAATTTTCGGGGATGAATGAGTTTGACGCGGAGAAGTTGCTTCTACCCATTATCTGAAATGTGAAGGTTTCAATAAATATATTGCACTAGCGAAAGGATGATTCAGTAAATCAAAAAAAAAAAAAAAAAAAAAAAAACACTCCACCTCATGTGTAAATCTCATGAATTATACTCAATTAGAAAGTGTAACGTGTAATGTGTTGCTATAGCGGATATGACCTAATGAATTCAGATCACAGTACTCAAATGTCTGGAAATTTGATCACAGATAACACTTATGGTTGAGATACACATACCTTAAGATGTTCTGGCTGTTTGAAGCGACGAATGACCCAATCCTGGATTCCTCTCTGGACTATGTTGGCAATTCGTTGGACAGTTGAAGGTCTCAGTTCTCGGTGATGATCATGGAAGAAATATCTATCTCACATCGACCGAATATGTAAAACTACTGAAGTTTGTACTGGTTGTTCGGCTTTATAACGAACAGCCAACCATCGTAAGATGGTTGTTCCTAATATTTGTAACCGTCGAATCTTAATACTTCAAGTTCTCGTCTAAAACTGAGCTAGAACTCCCACCTCGATCCAATGTAGATCTCGTTTTTATTCTCCTTTCCATACGATGGAATTCGTCGTTTCATGTCTCGATGTTGGTTACCTCAACTATTGGTCAAACTTTCGTTGCAGAACTTGTCACATTGTGAACGAATTCCCAGACTGTCAATCTTTGCGAATTTGAATATTATGCCATATCAAAATTGTGTTTGTGCTAACAAAGTGGTTTACATTACATCTTTCAGAAATTCAGGCTTACATCAATTTTTCTCAATTTCTATTTACACCATACTGCGAGCTAGCGTCTCGTCAGTATTTCATGAACATCAAAACACATCCATCAGTAACTTGATTACATAAACAAACAATAACAATAACACGTGGCGTTCCAACATATCACAATTTCACATCTTTGTAGCTTCTTAACTCAAAACATAACTTTATTTAAATTACAATTATGCCAATCACCAATAAATAACCTATAATAATTAAATATTATTTTCCATGTATCTAAAGTATGTACACCTAAAAATTTTACAGAACTAACTTGTTTTATTTCGTTTTCTCAATTTTTAAACTTCCTTTATCTAGATTGTTGTTTGTTAATTTAAAGCTTATTGACAAGATTTCTTCTGCATTTACTATTAACTTATTATCAAACGAGCTCGCTAGCTGTTTTACGTTGTTTTTTTATATTAGTATTGAATTGTTGATGGTTTTCGCCTGTTATTTCTACACTTGTGTCATCCGCGAATAATGTGGCTTTTGCAAATTTTAAATTATCCGGGAGATCGTTTATACATATCAAAAACAGTAATGGCTCAAGAATTGATCCTTGTGGTACGCCGCATTTCATTTTATTCATTGTAGATATGAAAGTAGTTACTTTCGAGCTTCTCCCATCTACTCTAGTTATTTCCACCACCTGCATTCTATCTGTGAAATATGTACGAAACCAGTTTCTTATTACTCATCTTATTCCACATTTCTCTATTTTATATAAAAGTTCTCTATGAGGCATTACGTCAAACGCTTTAGTAAGATCTAAGAACAATCCTATGCACTATACTTCTAAAAATTTTTGGTTAGGCCGGTGCCTACCCTGCGTACCCGCTAAAACTGCCGGTGTCTCCATCGTTTTGAATTAAAAAAAAATCTTCCTAGTAAACAAACGTAAAACAACTTTTTCAATTGTAGCCTATCCGTTTTATAACCGAGTTACCTACATTCTTAATATGGGTGGTATCAGGGGAGAGAAAATTAGGAAGAACACGTCAGTGTCATAGGTTCTCAATCGTTTGCCAGGTAAGTTTAAGTACAACATAGTTTCTAATTCAGAGTGGAAACATAACACATGCAAATACATAAATCAAAAAACATATTTACGTTGAGGTCAAGTTTAGGCACACCACTCGAAATATTTGTTGAAAAATAAGAGTTAACTTCCGTAAACGGTAATTCCGAAATACGAAGTTTACAAAAAATTAAGGATCATCAGACTAAACGTCAATATGAGAGTAACAATAAAGGGTATCAATGTAGATTAATTAACTAAAAAAAAAAAAAAAAAAAAAAAAAAAAAAAAAAAAAAGTGAAATATATGATTTTGCGTGTTGTTGCGATGTTACGTAAACAATCAGTACAGAATAATATAGAATTGTTTTAAACCAATTGTCTTATTAAGACACTTAAAATGTGTAAGCTGCAGTAATAGAGGTAAATTCAGAATATAGCGGGGGAACTATTAGGATAAGTGTTTTATCTGAACGAAATGTACTGCAGTGGGCGAAAATTTTATGAAGTATATATTTCTAAAATTCACGGAATAAAGTTTTTACTTGGTTTCATAATAGCGTGGTGCAAGTGAGCTCTTTCCAGCGTAGTACTTGCACCGTGATATTAGTTAAGAAACACTTGATGAAGTGAAGTGCTATGTAAAGGGAGTGTACAAAGTGATCATAGAGGTTTCACATACATGTGCCACACACAAAGCATGTGTTTAAAGCCATATGAAGTTTTCTTTTTTGTAATTGGGTGTAGTTCTACTATACGGATCCACAGATTGTAAAATTTAAGGAAAAATTTGGTAAGACTAATTTGCCCATCTTATGTCGACAACAGATCCCAACGAACTCCTGCGGTGCCTCTACACCGTTCCTACTACTACTTATACTATGGATCCGTATCGCAAAACTGTACGTGTAAGTGTACATAAACTCACCGCCGCGAACGCTCCTTTACACACACCAATCGTACACTGCGCTTCCCTGGTGCCCTCTTGCCCTGACTTGTTTAAATAGTATATGAGGTTTCTAGTGGCCACCTTGCGCAGCCTGGTTACTGTTTACAAATTCATGTGCACTGCTCTTTTACGCCATGTTTGAAACCCGTATAGTGACAATCTGCCCTCATAAAGTCAGTTTACACTCGATAATCCAAGTCTCCCGTAAGACACACTTTGTAAGGTATTTATAGTAACTGTGTATTTCCCTGTAAGATATATTCATACTTGTTGAATATAAGTGTCTCCTTTTCTGGTAACCTAGTACAGGAAATATGTATGGACGTATGTGTTGTTTAATTGTTTAGGGACATAAATTTGATAGGGGGCTCCACTCCCAACCTCTAAAAGTTTATTTACATCTTACTGTAGTTGTTGCATTTAATCCCTGAAATTACATCGTGCTTAATTGATAGCAGCACAACAAGAAGGAAGACTCAATATAAATGTATGAGACTCAAGGGAGCGTGCCGGGTCAACTTTTGCTTTTATTGCATATGAACGACTTACCTATCATCCTCTAAACCTCTTCATCAAATATATTAGTTTTCGCTTATGACTGTAAAGTCATCACAGTCGTTTACGGTAACGATGCTTCGTCACTGCTAACTGACATAAATATGTTATCTAATTGGTGCCCTGCTTAGAATCTCGCTCTCACCGTAAGAAATGTACTATAATATCTATTTCGTTAAGAAAAAGAACGTTCTTCGACAGGTATATATGTATATATAATGTTAACAATGTATCTATTGGACCCATTTCATCTTAAAACGATGTAGGTTTGATCAAAAACTCTTCGTTGTGGATCATATCAGTTCGATTTTAAACAGAGCAATGAAACTACTTAATCTACCCTTTAGATTCCTGAAAATCCAAAATCTCCCTGCCGTTATATTTTATAAGGCATTTGTTTCTCCGGTCATTGAATATTGTATTGAACATGACAGTACCGGTAACTATTAATCTATGTCACATTTACTCTCTATTAAACTTCTTTTTTGCAGTAGTTAGATTTAGAATTCCTAAGTTAGTTAATTACACCAAGCAAGAAATAATGAACTTAAGTTCCCGTTGGAAATGATGCTGCGAAGCTGGTCTACTTTATCTACCTAAGATTAACAAGTGCAAAATAATTCTAAATTTTCACTGTCGCAGATTAACTTCGATGTTGCTCCGCTGTGAAATCAGTCTCTGAATTTGCTGACTTATAAGACACCTAGGTTATTGATTGTAAAGCGCTCCTTGTTTTACATGCAAGTTTTAGAAGACCACTCATTTTAGATTTGAATCTTGCGAAAAATAGTCTAAAGCTCAAAATTGACAGATTTGTTCTAATGGATGTCCTGAACAACACATTAAAAAGTTTTTTAATCGCCTGTACTCACTTCCTAAAATTCCAGGTGGTTAAGGTCTGGAGTGCCGGAAAACGAGAAGTTATCACTGGAACGGCTCTCACATACAAACGGGTAAACCGAAAAAGCTAAAATAGGTCTCAAATGAAAGATAAGTAATAGACCTTTAGTTCGAATTGTATACTGTTCTAGTTACAAACCATCCAGGGTCACACGAAACGATTGAACTCCGCAAAAGTCGGAATGAAACTAGCTTGGTCTTTCTCTGCTTGGTTATATACCTTTTGCTATCACGGATACCGTAAAACTACCCGAATGAAAAAAGCTTCAACAAACTCCCGCCTTATCATCGATAACTTTGTAGTACATGTACAGCTAATAGTTCGGAGCTTCGTGCGTTTCATTGATGCGTACTGCACAATTGCTCGCTATTCCCACGACCATTATGTGATCACCTGTAGGCCACATACTTTACGTAATAATATTACAAATAATTGTCTGAAGGTGCAAATTGATATATTAGCGCTATTTGATGTTACAAACAACATATCGAAAATCTCCTAATCTCTATTGGTCGATTCATGAAATTCCAGGCATCTGAATCGCTGAAACGCTGGAGAAATGCAGGGAATGGCTCTTAAAACGATCACGCCTATGGATTTCAAATAAAGCTCGAACGAAAAATAAGAAAATAGGCTTTATTGTAAGGGTTTCATTTTACAATATGAACTGTCGCACAAAGAAATAATACTTATAAAAACAACTAAAATAACCCCTTTATTTTTTCCTTTTTAAATTCAGGAAACCTTAGTATCACAGGTATTGCAAGAACTTTATATAAATCCAATAACATATACAGGGTGTTAATTCATTATGTAGCCGAAATCCACTGCTGAAATCCTCTTATCTGAACAAAGTCCATATGGACATAGGGCGAAAACCGCGTTGTTTCAAAGTTATACGATGCCGAGAACAAGGAAAATTTAATTATGAGGTTGCCTAGCTCGAAAACTATAAAGATATCAATCTTTTGCATCTTTATATTTTGTTTGTTGCAAAGAAATTCATTTTTCTTATCGTTTTACATCAATGTTTTGTTTCCTTAAGGACAACTATTGGAATGCCGTACGTCTTTTTCTTCAAATCATAAATGATAAACATCGATCCTTTAAATCGTGATTTTAAATGCTGTTAAAGAAATATCAGAGGAACTAGTACACTCTCTATCTAAATATCCATGTTTCAGAATTAGGTCGTGTCGGCGCAACGAATTTTATAGAGGGAGCTGGGATATCGAAAGCGGGATTTAAGCACATATAGCAATAAATGAGGTACGTTTTGATAGAAAATGTCTATTGGTTTATTAAGCAGTTATGTCGTGTACATGAGTGTTATCATTGTAAATTTCACACTAAATTTTAGTATGTGTAATTATGCGACCACACATAGCACAGTTTAACATCAAAGGAAAGTGGTTGATAGCACTTGTAAACCAATCCATAACAGTTAATTTCATTTGATAACAGTGATCTCAGCAAGATAAATGTCTAAAAACAAAAATGATAAGGAAATATTTGCGGAGATACAGAAATCCGAAATGCTGCTGAAACGAACATAAGGACAAGGATTCGAAAAAAACTCTACTGAAGAGCGGTGTAGCATAATACATTCACTGACAACTCACTTTTTCTAACAAATAATAGATACGGTAGATGTTGCGAGTAAATGATGATGAAGAAATGATAGATTGAAAGAGATCTCGAGCAAATCCATTAACACAAGACGTCCACCACGAATTTACGTATTATAACGTGTTAAAAGAGTATACGTATTTGTTCTCGTACTGCGCTGAACAGGAATCCACATAATAATATAAGAGATGCTCGATGTGTCATTCGTCATCAGTACACATTTAATGAAATGGCAGATATATATATATATTATTTATGGTCGTGCCTATGAGAACTCAATTTTGTAAATCTTGTTGTTCTCAGCCGTAGTACTTTTGCTGCTATTGATACGGCACGTGCGTGCTACATATGATTCAGCTGGGCTCCCTCGGAGTCTTGACACTTGATCGAGAAAAGAGAATTCTTCAGATAATTAAAGAAGATCCTTGTACATTCCGCAGCAAAAAACCTGCAACATGAGCGTGTAAGTTTATTGCGAAACTACGCCTAACAGCCCAGTGAATCAACATAACGTCTAAGTGGCACGAATCACGCTAGAAGAATCATAGACATCCACCCCTGCTCATTTATTTTGGAGGAAAAGACTAATTTTTTCAATAAACTTACATGCTCATGCTGCAGGTTTTTTGCTGCGGACTGTACCAATAGAAAAAGGCTACCAACGCTAGATGTTTCATATGGAACTTTGTAGAAAGTGTTTGGCACAGAACAACTCTATACCTTTCACTTGCAACATGTGCAAGGAATAGAAGAAAGAGACTATTCCGCGAAGACATCTTTGCGAGTGGTATTTTAATCAGTGTGTGGAGAATTCTATTTCCTTCATTAATTATATTTACTAGTTAGGGGTGATGTTAATATCCTCAATGTACACCAATGGACAGAAAAAACCCTAACCCAAATTTACCTATGTGACACCAATAAATTCTGGATTAACATCTGGGTAGACATGTTGGGAAACGCACTTCTAGGGCCATACATTTTATCACAACTTCCCACAGTTGCAACATAACTGCAATTCTTTTTTTTTTCTTTTTACGAAATCTTCCTGAATGGTTGGAAAATTCCTTTCTGGAAAATATCTCAACTTTGATTTATACACAGTGGTGCTCCACCACATTTTCTGCGAGACGTTCGTGTATTTCTTGATCAGTACTTTCAAGAAGGATGAATAGGGCGAGGATCACCCATACAGTAGCCTTCTCGCACTCGTGACCTAAATTCTTTGGAATTATATTCGTGGGGACACTTCAAATGTATACTGTACAAAACAGAAATAAACGAAATACGTTTATTGGACCAAAGAATTGTGATACATTAGCAAACATTTGTAATACACCTATGCGTTCCAATCGTGTAAGTGAACCACTGTCAAGTAGTGCAGAGTATTGTATTGAGGTGACGAATGACACATCGAGCATCTGTTATTATTGTTATCTGGACCCTTGTTCAGCGTAGTAGTTCACAACAAGTATGTACATTCTTTTAATTCGTTATACTATGTAAGATAGTGGTGGATATCATAATGTTAATGGGTTTATTCGAGATCTCCCGTTTCCTTCAACTTTTCATTCTATCATCTCAACAATATTTACCGTATCTACTATTGGATAGAAACCGTGAGATGTCAGTGAGATGCTACACCCGCTATTCTGTAAATGTCTTTTTTTTCCCCTTTGTCCTGATGATCGTTCTCACAGCATTTCAGATTTCTGTATCTCTGCAATTACATGTTTATCATTTTTGTTTGGATGACATTTGTCCTGCTTAGATCACCGTTATTAAATGATATTAACTGTTAGAACTTGGTTTGCAAGTGCTATCAACCACTTTTCTTTGATGTTAAACTGTGGTATATGTGGTTCCATAATTGCAGATATTAAATTTAGTGATAATGTGAGATTTACAAATGATAATACTCATGTACACGACATAACAGCTTAATCAACCGATAATTAGATATTTTCTATCAAAACAATTATTCCTTATTTTTAAGTGCTTAAATCAGGGTTCTCATACCCCAGCTTCCTCTGTATAATTCGTTGCGCCGCACAGTGTTCCAGACACCCTGCAAACCTAGCCAAAGCCTCAAAAGTCGAAATTATCAGACATATGAAAGACCACACATTTAATTTTGAAAGATGTAGGGTTTGCAGAAATAGGTAGATTTTCGCGCAGCTCCTAAGTTTTAAACCACAGTTAGTACCAATGTCTAAGATTAAAGTTAGTGGAAGGCCATGTATCTACTCCGGTAGCAGTCGCAAAGTTCATGATGTGAAAACAAAACACGCTATTTATTTTCTGAACTATATGTATGTAAATCGTATTTCAATTACTTGGATGCTTCGGTGTTACTTCCTTAGTCATTAATATGACAAGACTATATTATGCGATTGTTTGGAACTAAATTAAGTGTTTTTCCACTTATTGTAATATTTAGCATGACAGGTATGACATAGCCGCTCGGTCGCCTAGCAATATTGTTGAGTCACTTTTATCTTGAAGTTCTCACGATCGAGCTTTCGTCATCTTTTTTTACATTGTGGCCAGTGAACTGTGAATTAACGCAAATCCATTGAGTATCTAATTTGAATATCCAAAGAGGTGTTTTAACCTGATCGCATTTTAAAATGAACTGCCAACTATGACCAGTTGGTCAACCCAGCTCGCACCTCGAACACCACAACACTAGTTTTCTCCATGTGTCGATACAGCCAACATGTTCGTTTAATTTGCTATAGAATTAAGAAAAGGGGCATACACCAAGTAGCCGCCCAAGGACATACTCAGCGGCTAGCCTACATTTAGTAAAGTCACGGGTCCACTCACCCAGTTCGAACCAGTAAACGGTACCCAGTAATTTTTCAATTTTGATACCATACAGACAGATATTCATTCCATGAATACCCAACCGTGAGTTTTTGGTGAATTCTCAGCGTAGCTGCAAGGAACTTTCGTCGTGGGATTACTCTCAGCGTTATTCCAAATGTACATTATTTAACGGCGTGAGAAAATTTTTATATATATACACGATACATGTTTATGGGACAGTAACAACATAAGATGGGAAGTGTAATTTTATATCTGTGGAAATAGTTAAGTGTCTATATCCATATCAATGTTTAGTGCGTGATTATTTTTTTCTATATATATTTTTGTACATAGTTCATTTATAAAAAAAGCATAGTATTATTTTATTTAACGTGTTTTCGTTGCATGTGTGAATGGTGCTTTTCTGTGTCGCAGTCTAATCGATCATCTGGATGTCCGTAGGATTTCGAGACGAGACATCCGAACCTCTCGTTGCTTGATGCTCTTCTTATTGTTGGGAGCTGAAAGCGATCCGGGAAAAGTTCTGTAATCTTTTTTTTGGAAATGTTCTCTAATGTCTTAACCAGGTAAGTTCAGGTATCCTGAAAATACTCGTTGGTCAGACAGCAGGGGCAGATCCGGCAAGGGGTTACAAATGAGTTTTTTAAAGAGAACTATTTTCTTATCTTGTTTCATTAGAGGCGAAGTTCGACCTCGTCTGCTTCATAATCAACTACTTTATTTGGACACAAATCATAACGTCGTCCACACATTTTGGAGCATGGGTGTCTAGCCGCTCTGCATTAGCTGTTCCTTCTTTTGGTGCAGCCTTCCTTGCACTTGAAGGGTATGATGTGTACTAGCTCCTCGGGTTCATGTATGCTTGGCAGAGGAATATATTTGCCATTTAAGAGTCTCCATCCCATTTTGAAGCGTCCAGATCATTTCCTAGCCACTGTTGTATTTGGTGAGAGGGCGCGGTATCTTAGTGGTAGAGCGTTCACCTCCGGTGCTTGGGGTCCCTGGTTTGATCCCAGCTCGCGCCGTGTGGACTTTGTGGTGGACAAACACCGTGCTCGTGGGTTTTCTCGGGGTTCTCTCACTTTCTTCATTCCTCCATTTCACTCATCTCTCATCATCACCGTCTCCTTTAGCCTAACCGGCATAAACGTGGGACGTTAAACTTAAAGATTTCATTTCATTTTAATTTTTGTTGAATTTGGATGAAATGTTGATGTGCTGCAGCTGAAGTTGGAGGCAGAGTTGCTAAATTAATTGGGGTAGTCATTGCGGTCTTGGCCACAAGTTGATTGTACTTGTAAATCCACAGTTGATCTAATGACTTAAAATCACGGCCGTTATAACGTTCAATGATGAGTAATTTCTCTCTTGCTTCTGGTACCATGTCACAATCTGCGTCAGTCGTATTAAATATATCCACCATTTCATATAGTTGTGGTTGCTTTTGAGTATACTCCAAGCTATTTTTTCTCTTGCATGTAAATAGCAGAAGTAATATCTCTTCCAATCACGGTGTGCACAATCTTGTTTTGGATATCATAACACCAATCTTGTTTTGGATATCTAAAATACGGTATAATCGGGCCGCATATGACAAAAATCTGGGCATGAGGAGATTAATGGTTGTTCCATTAGGGATCGTAGCCACAATCATTAGCAAAATGTCACTATCTAAAGCTGCCAGAGTCACTTTGCGATTACATTCGACTTTTGTTTAAGCCGTAGCAATTATTAATTCACCGGTCTGTCATTCTGTGAAGAATACTTAATATTGGGGCGTAAACTGAGAATCAAACACTTAACTATACATTCTCCGTCTACCTATATCTTAAGGTGATTTCTTACAGAATATTGCGAGAGATAAACATGGATTGAAGAGAATAGAAAACGATAATTGAGTGATAGAGAGGTTTTAGTTTCATTACACGTTCTTATAATGAGTATAAAGGCTATGCTTGACATACGAAGCAAGGAATTGTATCTGAAACTATGAGATAAGGTAATATGAAAAGGCACTTACGTTGTGATCCTTATTTGGAATAATTTCGCGGTTTTTGAAATTTGGTATACTACACTTTGCTTCCTTCATGTAAATTCCTTCGTTCCGAAGACGAATTTTCGATTGTTTTATTAGTTGTATTTTGTTTGAGATGTTTGACAGAAAATCCCATTGACACTTTTTGCACCTTCAACTAAAATATTGAAAAAGCTACATTTTCTTGCCCTTCAGATCTGTTTTTGCCATTTTGTGGTAGCATCACCATTACCATCGAAAACTATAGTTGATAAATTGGTGTAGTGAGTTTCCATATAGGTCACATAGGATTCAGAAACTTGTTCGTACGTAGCTGAACTCGCCCAAACAACTTTTCGAAGCAGCATACCTCCATCCATTATAACATCATGTTAATGGAAAAACATTTCTTTGATATCATCAACACTAGGAGTGCTCGAATGAAAGAGAACACTGGTTGAAGACTTGTTTATTTTTCTTAATTTTGTATTTCGGAATACCGCCGGTGGATAAGAGGCTATATCATACTTTAGATACTTCTTTCGATTTTCCTGTTTTTATCATACATGCTATCTGCATAAACAATTGATTCGTACTTATCAGGACCACATAATCATGCACCTCTATAAATATACCTCTGTACTCAATACGTTTTAATCTTTCAGATCCCTTCAATTTTAAATTTCCAAAATCCTTCCCAATCATTCTCTCTACATAGGCTTTCCACTAAGTTTCCGTGTAATCGCAGTTAACTGAAACATCAGAAACAACTCCAATCGCAATAGAAATTAAATTGTTAGTGTCCACGTTAAATGAACTATGATCATAGAGTCGTAGAACTAACTTCTCAAGATCCTTGTAGTCGCGTTGTTGTCGGGATTCTCGGAGATCAATATGTTGTTCGAACGGATGAGGAGATACCGCTGAAGTTTTCGAAGGTTACATACATCCGCAAAGTTCCAGGTAGGGAAAGCACCCACTGATCCAGGAAACCGTTTGTTATTCCTTGGCCTCTCGTAAGTCCGTCAGAAGTTTTAATTGCTCTCATCAATTGTTGTTGCAAAACAATATCACTCCAAACTCCACCCCAGAATTTGTCACTTCTTATCCTGAAAGAACCTTGAACGGCGAACTTATATTCTTCTGCAGAGATTTTTTACTCCAAATTTTGCATCTCCTGAGTGTAGAAATGCGCACATTTATTATAATTTAGGTGACTTGTAGCATGTAGATGAGGCAACATACTGTTTTGCTGTGAAGGAGCAGTTCCCAATCTCCAGTTTTTTCAGCTCTAATAAACTGACGACTCAAGTGTACATGCATAACATACTCTATCCAAAGTGCTGAAGTGCGGCTCTCGTATGATAGGTCGTTGTTTGCGTTTTCCAAGGTAGATGAAAGTGTCGCGAGAGCATTAGATTTGCACACGTCGACATAAGAAACTATTTTTCATGAATTCTGCGTGCATAGTTCGGATGGGTAACGATCCTTTAAACGAAAAACAGGAGCTGGAGTAAGAAAGTGTGGTTTTGAAACATCTCTATCACTCAATTATATAATGACTATTCAAGCGGCGCGCGTTGCATGTCATCTGCAAGAACAGGAAGCACTATCATGTGAAGTTGGACAAAGGTCAGTGCAGGTGCAGTGTGTCACTTGAATCTTTGTAGTTCTGCAACTAGTGGTCCTATATAAATATGGATATCATTGGAAACCTAAGGTTTGCTTTAAGAGATTTCTATCGAGTTTTTACAATATCTGCGATACTAACATTAAGGCTTCTAGAGTAAGAAAAAGGAATACCAATTGAGATACTTTAGTCACTTTTGTAAGTTTTTTTTCTTTTTACGACAGTGTATGATGTAAAAAGAACGCCTTAGAATAAAGCCCATTCTCTTATCTTTCATTCGAGCCCTATTTGAAATCTGAATTCCTATTCGTATGGATTTAAGAGCGATTCCTTCCGTTTCTCCAGCGTTCCAGCAGTTCAGCCGCCTGGAATTTCATGAATCGACCAAGTGAGATTAGGGGATTTCTGATATGTTGTTCAGGACATCAAATAGAGCAAATATACCAATTTTCATCTTCACACAATTATTTGTTACATTATTACGTAAAGTATGTGGCCTACAGGGGCTCACATAATGGTCCCGGGAATGACGAGCAGTTGTGCAGCGCGTGTCAATTAAAAGCACGTAGCTTCGTAACTACCTAGGTATTAGTAGTACATACACTAGAAAGTTACCAATAGAAAGAAGAAAGTTTGTTGAAACTTTTTTCATTCGGGTAGTTTTACGGTATCTAAGCCTCCTAAATTTGATGACCCTAACAATGTTCGGTAAACCGTATAATGTCCAATAATTTCATCTGCTGCAATTAAAAGAATATACAGCTTAAACTGAAGCCCCATTATTTATCTTTCATTTGAGACCTATTGTAGCTTTGTGGATTTACCCGTTTGTATATGATAGCCATTCCAATTATAACTTCTGCTTTTCCAGCACTTCAGACTAACCGCCTGGAATTCCAGGAAGCGACCACGGGAGATTACGGGGATTTTGATGTCTTGTCCAAAACATCCAATAGTACAAATCTGCCAATTTTCAGCTTTATACTATTTTTCGCGCAGTTTGACTCGATTTTTTTCTAAATCGAGACATTAAACATTATCAACAGAATGTACCATTTAACCCCTGAGAGGAACTTAGAACTCAATTGATGAGAACATTGTGTATTGAAAGATGAATCTGTTATCGTTTTCATTTTTTTTGATTATTGTCCTTCTATTTGCTATTATATTATAGGGTTTCGACTAATTGGTCTAGTATTGTACGAAACTACGAGAATAAATAAATGAATATTATTAGCTATCATTAACTTTGATTACTGAAACATTTAGAGGTGATCAGATAAACGAACAATTTACATGCACAACGTTATTGTCAAATTCTGTATTCCCTGTCAACGATCGTGTTGATCGTGATGGCTCCACTAAACCTCAATCAATCAATCAATCTGTATTAGCTTACTTTCAGTGTACAAATTCGCAGAAACTTAAATAGTAAGGTAATGGCTTTACAAAACAGCAAGTGTATCACATCGATACGTTTTATATAATTTTTCTTTTATGTAAATATGACTTATAACACTATTATATTGATTCCTTTTGGTAAGATCATTGATTATAGGTACAATCTCCTATTAAAATTCACTATTGTATATATATATATATATAACGTTAGCAAAGGAGTTATATCCTTGTTTCCTAAATGTTATAAAGCATAAATTTATATGTTCATATAAAATTCAGATCAGAATGCACCGTTACGCACTCGAGAAAGGTGTTGTAATACTGAAGCACTCTCCCACCATTAATCCCGTATATAGTTCCATTTTGTGTAGTGTAAAAATGAATCTTACTTCATATTTGCTTTTGTATGTTCCAAAATAGTTTATTTAATGATTTGAAATATAATCATGCTTTGAAATGTTATACTTCTATTATCTAACTACCATTTCTATCAACAAATGAGACACAATACAAATTTACTAAAATCAGCTCTCTTATTTCAGAAAAGCTTGAAGGTGAGAGTTTTGGATCTCAAGCAACTGAAAGAAGCCAACTTAAGAACGGTTACTTGTCTGCTGATTTCTAGCTTTAAGATGTTGAACCTCAAAGAAGCCATTGTTCTGTGCGAACGATTGCCTTTGTGCTATGCTTCAGGATCCAACAGAAAGTTAGACACCAATAATAAAATTGAAATAAAATGTCTTACTGGAAGAAAGAATGAATTACCTTCAGTTGCTAAAGAAATTAAAAATGAAAAATTGAAATTAGAATGCTCTATGCTATCCAGCAAACCAGAATGCAAATTAAAGAAAAATTTTAATTCATCTCATCTGAATAGTATATTAGAGAAGAAATCACATTTATGTCCTTCAGCAGAAGAAAATATACTAGAATTGAAAACACAAACCTTGCCTGATGATTCACTCCGAAGGTCACAAACTGAATTTTCCGAATATTGTTCAATTGTAAAAGCGTCTAGGACAGAAACAGAAGGCAAAATATCTTCTACAGACAATAGTTATGTATCAACGAAGTGTTTAGTAACAAGGTAATTTATGAATTATACTACGTAATGCCTTTCTTAAAAAGTATGTAATAAAATATTACTGAAATATCACAAAGGCAATATATATATATATATATATATATATATATATATATATATACACTGTCGGTCATCCTGTTTCTACAGTGGTCTGATATTAAGTAATATTAAATTGTTTATTAGTTTGTAAATAACTACATTACACTACAAAACAATGTAATACTATACATGACAAGACCCTGATACACTGTGTCGTAAATCAAAATCACACTTACTCACTAACTGATGTAATCACCATCTTCGTGTATGACTGATTGCCAGATTCATGTGAGAGTTCAACGTGTCTCTTGTAGAACTGTTTTGTTTCCGAATTGAGGTAATCTGTTAGCCAATTGATAAGCTTACTCATGAAACTCTTTTCCCTAAATGTTGTCAAATTGAAGCCGAAAGGAATGGGGATCAGAAGCGGCGGGTTCTGGTGAATATGGAAAATGAGGAAGTGGTTCCCTACCATGTCCATTAATCACATCTGTGATCATTCTAGCCATATGCGAACCTGTACTATCGTGGAATAACAACACAGGTTTACCTGGTGGTTTGTTTTCGAAAGCAACAGCGAATCGTCTTAGCTGTTCACTATACAGAGCAGCATTCACCGTTTCATTTTTGTAGGTATCATGATGAAAAATGCGTTTGATTCCAACAAACAAATAACTTGATTTTTTGAGGTTGTGTACCATCCTTCCACGAAGTGTTGTTTTTTTCGATGGGCTGAGCTATTCTTTCTCTTCACGTATAAGCACAATTTTCCGTCACTTATAACTCGTCAGAGGTAAGGAGCCAACAAGGACCAACATATGGTTATTCCATGATTTATATATATTTTTTTTTATGTCGCTTAAATCATGTTGTACCCATGTACCCAATTTCTGTACCTTACGCAATAAATACAAATGGCGTACAACGATGGTGTAATCACATGAAAAAAATGTGCCAATTCCCACGTTGTTTGGCAAAGATTGTCGTGAAAAAATTGTTCTAGGCGGTTTTCATCAAAATGAGAATGTCTTCCGGAACATGGTTCATGACAATTCAAAAAATTCTCTGAAACGAGAAAACGGTTTCCGTGTCGTCGTTCTGTCAAGTGCTTCATTCCCGTACTCAGTACAAATTCTTATGCCTTCTGCAGCACTAGAGCCTCGATTAAAATCGAAGAGTAAAATGTGTCGGAAATCGTGATTTTTCCGTACTTGACAACCTATACTAATTAGCCTTGAAAACAGGTAAAACGACCTGTCCGCAATATAGAAAATTCTTTTCCAAACAATCAAACTAAACAGAAATAAAACAATTGAATAACGTGAAGCGAAGCTTTCAGAATCCAAAATTCGTGTCAGTTTCAATGGAACGTTCTTTCAGCGTCTAAACTTATTGATAAAAAAGAATGAAATTTTATAATACGCAAATAGTTTTATAAGACATTGTCATATCTTGCAACGCCACAGGATCAACAATGTTGCGAATCGAAGTTTTTTTCTTTTTTTTTTTTTTTTTTTTTTGCGTTTCGTTTAGTTTCTAATAATTTAAATCTACATTCCAAACAAAAAATTATAGTACCAAATTATTCAGTGTTACAAACTAAGGACGCTCCAATACCTGAAATAATTGTTATTATACATATTTTTTAGCCTTCTAAAACAGTAACACGCAAGTGTTTCAGATGTGTCAATGCATATCTAAAGTACCTTTGTGTTGAATGCTATGATGTATGCAATGGATTGGAAATTTTATTTTTTCAATAGATTTTATTTCAAAATAGTATTTGAAAACATCGCTCTAATCACATCGATGGTTTTCAATAGACGTAAAAGTGATAATGCTGTTTGTATTAATTTAATATCTCAATCGGTTCCAGAGATATGATGAATTAGTAAAGTTTGTCTAAGATTGTGTAATTTCGAGAACTTGTAATTACAGCTTCTAAAAATTATTGCTATTTTGGAAGAAGAGAAAGTAACATGTTCAAATTAATTTCCCACAACTACTTCATTGTGAGTAGTATAGCAATCTGCTCAAAGTTTTAATATTTTCAATAGATTGAGATGAATTACTATAAGCAGCATTATGATATTTATTTTTAAATTAAATCGTCTTGTGGTTGGATGTAATTTTTATCTAAGAACTTTTTCGAAATGAAACCTTTCGAAGAAAGCACATTTTTCAGTTCCTTTTAACATTGTTCCTGCATGTTAGAAGTACGCCATTTATAGATCATACTAATCCATACTAAATTATCTTTTTCGCTTTAATGTTCATTCGTATATCCGTTCTACTTCCGTTATTACTGTTGTAAAGACCTCCCATACTTGGATGTTCGCTGATGATATGTCTAAAAGGTAGTATTTTAGAAATGTACGTAGAACTTAGAACTATTTTCTTCAATGCTATAAATACATCTGTTCTTTACCAGCGTGATACTGCTAATTGTGTAGCCCTCTGGCTGAATAAATATTGAGATATTAAGATTAGGAATTGATCTTTACTGATATCTTGAATCAACATTGTTATAGTGTCTGTGATTTTTTTTGTGTTATAATTCATGTATGCAAGGAACACACTTTTCTCTCACTGATTTCCACTTATAGTATTGGAGTTCTTCCTTCTGTAAACTTTGTAACGGTTTGTCCTCAGAATGTAGATGGGACGAGTTTGCTACATTCACTACTTTCCAGACAAATTAAGGCTTTTTGTCGGTGATATCTTGAACACAACTCCCAATGTAAAGAGATATCAAGATAATTCTTTACAAACTCAATTTGAACTCGAAAGGAGATGTTAATTTGAGAGTGCCGTTGGATATTCAACTTGTTAGCTCTCAAAGACAAAGGGTTTGTTCAAGCATTAGCATGCTCTGATTCTGGCGACTAATACACTCATATTACAAAGCTCTTATTTTATATACTGTGAAAAATAGATTACTGTAAACATGGAAAATTACTATTCAATGTGTTCTAAATCGATAACCTCCGTTGTTTGCAGAGAAACTTCAGGTAGCTGTATATCCATATAAATAAGTGTTATATATTAGGAAATAATGACCATTTCTTACAAAGTTACGAATAGAAGTTTAAGTGACATAAATAAAATTCACATCTGTAGAAAAGAACGTATGATTTCTGCTTTTCTTTGATTGCAGATAAAAAAGTAAAACAGATAACTATAAAAAAAATTGTTTAAATAGTATCAAAATTGACTTTTATCTTCGCTAATCGAGATGATAGTACCACATGACGGAAGGTTATAATATTGTAGCGTCCTACTTTGTAATACTAAATAATAAATGTAGTTTTAGTTGTAAATTTTCGTTTGGCATGTGGATTTCAAATATGTATAGCATATCGTAATGTTATTTACAAAACTACAAAATTAGATTGGATTATGTATATGTTCTTTGAATGAGTGTTAAAATATATCTATATACAGTATATGTATATATGGCAATCAAAAGTATTGAAAAACCTGGAGATATCAGCATATAGCATGTGATAGATGATAATACTGAGAACACGTTTGGTCTTTTGCCCGTTGTTAAAATTGTGCTAGGTAAAAGTATGTTGAACATATGATGGAATAGAACGTAGCCATGCGAGTAACTGGTCCGATAGTGTAGATGCGAAACAAAAATTCTCTAAATTTCGAGGCGAATTGCATGTGTGTGGTTAGTTGATGAAAGTATATTTAAGGTAAGTAATGCGTTGGTGTGCCTTTGTGAGGAGCAGTATCGCAGAGAATGCCAAGACTTTAAACAATTATTCGCTATAGAATACCGCCAAAGAGTGATAGTAGGTAGAAGAGAAGCTTCAGTGAAATAAATAGAAAAGCAATGAAGACGGTTGTCACCAGGGGCCATAAAACGTTTGCTGCAAAACTGATGGTCAAACTCAAATACCACGTGAATCAGTCTATTGCCATAACCACATTCATAAGCAAGAAGCATAATCCCCAGTAAGGTCTTGATATCATAATTGGTGATAACTGCCACCAAACCTTTACCGCGAAGAAAATTTTCGTGAGCACACACAGTGGAACACCACGATGATCAAGAACGAGAATGTGGTCCGAGAAGTAATATCCATCTTGTTGCCAAAAAGGCGTGCGTAAGTTGCCGGAATCTTAAAGAAATTTATATACCGAAATATCTCCTCAACTCCGTGAAATACGGCAGCGGCTATGTGATTATGTGAACCGTAAATTTATGTCTTCCATGCATCATGTTAATACTTTCACAGGATGGATTACAAATGATTATGTGTTCATATGCACTTTACGGACCAGATATTGTTTCCGACGAATGATGAAATATTTCAATTTACGTCACTTGAATTGTTTAGAGGTGTTTGAATTTCGACATTGCATTCTTGTAAAACACCTAACCTTATATCGCCCTATCTCCAGTATTCTTGAACTTCACGCTTGTAGTTATAGATCTCTGAATCTGAACCAAATATAATCAATTCTTGCTGACAGAAGTCAATGCCACAAAAGTGCAGTCTACCATGGAAATTATTGGTAACCTGTGTACTTCCGTATCACAGCAATTCAAAGTTATTCTGCAGGCTAACGCTGTACTAGCTTCGCAGGTTGCTTCTCTACCACATATTTCAAAACAATTTTTTTTTTTTTTTTTTTTTTTTTGTATTTAAGTGTGAAAATTAAAGTGTATTATTTTCATTATTATGAAGGCAGTAATATCTGCTGCCTTTCGCCACATATGGAAACATATCACGAAATAAAGATTTAGTTTCTACAATAATTCTGTGTATTTGCTGAACATACATTATATTTGGAACTAGTCATGTAAATTGTGTTCTTTGTTTAGTTCTCTGTTCAAGAAGAGGCTTTGAATTTAAGAAGTGAACAAAGATACTAATATAGAAATGTTTTAACACTCCCTGTTACTATTGTCTTGACAATTTGGTTTTCTAGTCACACTCTTGTTTATTTATTTTCCTGAGATTCGGATACAAATACTTCAAAAGTAATACACACTCTTTGCTTACAGCTAAATAGATTTTCTTATAAAGTTATTTGGTAGTGTAAAATGCTGAAGAATTCGTCTTCTAAAACATCAAAAATTTCTTTCTAGAGCAAATTGCCTCTTCCAAATTACTCATACTTTTAATTCTATTGGAATTTAATCAACTCCTTCCTGGCACTCAGCTGCTATTTGGACAAATAATGCTATATGGAAAGACCTTGAATTCCTATTTTCAATAAATATTTAGAATCAGACTAATAGTAAATAGTAAGGAACTGCGAAATTTCCCGTCTGGATTATTTTTCTTCCTTTCCGAATTGAAAGTTTCTGGCCTATGTAACTTTTGACAGCCCCGGCAGCGAAACCTGAGTTTTAACGTTTCTATTTTCTCTTCTTTTACTTTGAGGACACGAAGCGGGCCAAAATTACTTATGGGCTGATACAAAGGAAAAAGATCTTGAATTAAATTAATTTCTTATTGTCGTTTGATTAGTTTACAATATTATGTTTGTATATAATGCATATAATTTTTGTTTCAGGTCATCCTAATATACATGTATATTCTCTCCAAAAGCTCGTGTTTAAACTTCATTTCCTTAGTACACAGAACTGGTTAAAGCAAGAAAAAGAACCTGACAGGAATTTTCGTCCAAGGTCAGAAGTTTTCTTTGATACTAAACAGGTTTGCAGATCATAGTGAATAATGAGTTACAGGGTCAAAGGCCAAAATGCGACTTTTTACGTATGGAATTTCAATGTTAAGTGATGAAGTTATATTCTATTTTCTTGAATACCGATCCCTGAAATGGAGAGTTACTACATGAGCATAAATTCTGATCCAAAGCAATATGATAATGAGAACTGTATTTCACTGTGGCCTCCTGACCTTCAGAAGGTCACTTGTGACCTTTGTGATAACATATAATATTTCAAAGATCAGAGTGACTTGAAATCCGTAACTGGTCCCGCGAGCATTTGAGGCTATTAGTTATGAGAACAAGCTGCTACAATAAGCGATAAATCTATCGTGGTAGCTACTTCTAGCATGTTTTAACATTGCAGAATTTCGTTCCGAACACTGTAGTAAATCTGCACTGTTCTCTGTTTGGGCTGGGCCAGGCTTGGGCTGATTAATTACTTTCGTTAAACGATAATTGTTATAAAGCCAAATATCGAAGTGTGTGTGCATGTCGAGTAAGAGGTATTACAAACAAGGCAAGTAACTTTTACGTTCATGATGCTTTTACTTGCTTCAAGTACTGGCTTAACTGAAAAACAATTCCTCTTGGTGCGTAAGTAATCGGGATTTACACATCTATTCCACATGTCCCTAATGTGCTAGACGTAAATATATCCTGTGCACGAGTGTCTTTGTAAAAAAAAAAAAAAAAAAAAAAATTAAATGTGTTCGAAGTTTCGTTCAATAGAATGCTTATCGAGAGACGAACTTCTTCAAGTGTTACACGAGGATTTTTATAAACTTCCTGATTAAGAAAATCCTATAGAAAAAGTCACATTGGGTTAAATTGAGACTTTTAGCTAGCCATTCTACTTTATTTCCCTTGCTTAATATACGGTCCCCCCCCCCCTTAGAATTGCAAATATCCTATTTCGATATGTTGGAGCCCTATCGTGATGGAACCAAAAGTCGTTATTTGGTTTAGATTTAAACGATGAATTTCAGGGAAAAGAAATTTGCGTAACATGTTCTGATATGCAACGTGGTTCATAGTACCTTCGAAGAAGGAAAACGGCACAAGCACAGTTCGCAGTTACACGCATCCACAACATAATACTCCTTTGATCCGCAGATCGTTCGTTCTAATAGTAGACTGGGAGGGGGGGGGGCAAGAACCATGCATCAGATGAAGACACCTCATCATTAAAAAACTTCGCTTCATCTAACATTAAAATATGAAAAGCGAACATACGATTTTCATTTGTCTGTGAACCGTTACGAAACAATAATCTGCTTCATGTACATAGTAATTTATACACAACATTCATTCTGCACAGCCTTACCTCCAGTACACGCATTCTATTCATTCATTCATTCATTGTTTATTCATCCATGTCGTACATTATTGGTCAGAGACCAGTACATAGGACTTGTCAAATAATAATAAGACATTTCAATATAATCGATTTACATTATTTTACAAACTATCACCCAAGTATTCATTAATATGATAATACATTTTGTTACACAAAAAATTAAATAGTTCATTTTTGAAATTTCGTATGTTTTTGATATTCTTCAAATAACTTGGGAGCTTATTAAACAACTTAGCGGACATAGGAAGAACACTTCTTTTGGTGCACGCATAGTTTTGGTATGCTGTGAATATGTTATTCTTTTGTCGTGTGTTGTATGAATGTACATCGTCAACATGAAGAAAACTACTTTCATTTCTCTTTACATATATGATACTTTTGTATATGTACAGACAAGGCACAGTTAAAATTTTATTTGACTGAAAGACCCTTTTGCATGAGGACCTTGGTAATAGATTAAAAATAGATCTTATTGCCTTTTTCTGTAGACGAAAAGTAGTAACACTGGAATAGGAGGCTCCCCAGAAAATTATTCCGTAATTTAACAATGATTGAAACTTACCATAGTACAATAACAGCAAAGTTTCTTTTGACACTGAACCACGTAGTCTATAAATGACAAAACAGATACGACTTAATTTGCTGTTTAGCTCAGTAATATGTGCATCCCATGTAAGCCTATTGCTTATTGTTACACCTAAAAATTTAGTGGATTTTGAATAGTCTACATCAGTTGAATTTATCACAATGGGTGGTACTGTTCGAGGTGTACATGAGTAATGAAAATTTAGTGCTTTTGTTTTCTTTGCATTTATCAGCAGTTGATTCTGAGATGTCCATTTTATCAAACGCTCCACAGTTTGTTTTAATTTACTTTCTAGTTCAAGTGTATTGTCCGCTGTTACTATGACATTTACATCGTCAGCATATAGTACAATATGTTGGGGATACATATATTGAACAAGATCATTTATGTAAAATAAAAAAAGAATTGGCCCAAGAATTAAGCCTTGAGGAACACCAGCAGAAATAGTAGCAGTTGTGGATGAAAATGTGACTTGTTTATTGTTAATTATTTTTTGTATTTTTACTACTTGTTTTCTGTTTGTCAGGTACGAGCGAAACCATTCATGTACTACACCCCTAATACCATATTTCTGGAGTTTTGCCAGTAGAAGAGAATGTTGAACACTGTCGAATGCCTTGGAGAAATCAACAAATAAACCTACTGCATATTTTCCCTTATCAAGTACTGTAGAAACCTCTTTAATAAAGTTAAACAACGCTGTATCAATTGATTTGTTTTTTTGGAAACCATGTTGAGAAGACGAGATTAGGTTATGGCAGGATATAAAATTTCTCAAGCGCGATAACATTAGTGATTCAAAAATCTTCGAGAAAACAGACAATATAGAAACAGGCCTATAGTTTTGAACATCATAAGTATTTCCTTTTTTGTGCAAAGGTATAACTTTTGCAGTCTTCAATCTGTCGGGGAAAACGCCTGATTCAAATGATACATTTACAAGAAAGCATAGTTGTTTCACTATTAAATGCGCACTCTTTTTTATAATTAGGGATGGGACTTCATCTATACCTGCAGAACGGGTACTAGAAAGCCTTTTGATACAGTCCAACAATTCTTCTTCAGTTACCGGAGTTACATACATACTATGTTTGTTGCATGGAATATTTGACTCTACAGCGAGATCCAACTTTCCAGGTGGTAAATTCGTATTAAGAAAATACTGATTAAAGACTTCAGTAATGGCAGCAGGATCAGCAAAAGAATTATTTCTATAATTAACTTGTGATATTTCGCGCATTGGAACAGTCTTTGATGAATTGTTTATTACGTTCCACGCACCTTTCATTTTGTTTTTATATCCGTGTATTATAGTGTCATTGTGGATTCTTTTAGCTGTTCGAATAACATTCCGATATATTCTTTTGTATGTTTTTATATGGGAAATAACTTTAGCTGGTAAATTAACACAGGTTTTCTTAAGTTTATGATAATATATAAGCTTTTGCTTTGAAACTTTTATTCCTTGCGTGACCCACTTTTTCATGTTATTAAAATCTTTCCGTAACTGTAATGGAAATGCTATGTTAAAATTATGTAAGAAAACATCAACAAAATAATTGAATTTGTCATTAGCACTAGGTAAGTCGTACAAGGGATTCCAAGATTCACGAGATAATAGAAAACAAAAATAATTTATATTTTCCGTTGAAAATGATCTGGTTGTTCTCGTTATCGGTTTCGGACTTCCCTTCACTATTCTCTCGGTAGGTATTCTACAATAAATGGCTTCATGATCAGAAAATCCAAGTTCAGTAACTTCAAACAAACATTTAAGATTATTTTTTGGAATAATAATTTGGTCGATAGCTGTCTTTCCTTGACGAGTAGGTACGTTAATAATAGTTTGTAGTTCATATAAATTTAACATATCTTGAAACTTAGATTTATCAGTTGAATTCTTTAACCAATCTATGTTTATATCCCCACAGATAACTACACTACTAAATTTTCTACGTAAGTTCGCTAGAAGTTTCTCAAAATTTTTAAAGAAAATTCCTAAATCACCAGAAGGGGTCCTATAGATACACACAATACAAATATTTAACTCTTGAAGTTTTGATGCGACTACCTCACAATGCATTTCGACGCAAAAATTCCGAACGTCAATCTCAGTTGCATGTATATAAGAGCGAGCAAAAATTGCGACACCACCTCGACTTTTTATTGTACGAGAGTAGTGAGTAATAATATTAAAACCGTTTAAACTAACCATATTAACGATATTTGCATCTAACCAGTGCTCACATATACAAAGAAGCTGTACATTTGAGAAGTCGCTTTCCAACAATACCTCCAGAAGATCAATTTTGTTCCCTAAACCTTGCACATTATGAAAAAGAAGGTGCAAAAAGTCAATATTTCCTACCATAAAAAATCATCGGATAACATCTTACGCATTCTCTTCCGTCGTTCTATCTTTTGAGCATTTTCAGTTATGTTATTACAATCTTCTGCTTTATAGATTGAACTACTTGCCCTTTGTATTAAGCTAATCCTATCAATATGATCTACTCCTACACTACCACACTCTACGTTAGTATTGGAGTATGTATCAAGTGTCTTGCATACGTTATTGCTACCGTCTCTTACTACAGGTGCTAGACTTTCATTATTGTCTAACGATGCTTGCCATGGTAAAGGGATGACGCTTGTCGAGACTACAGATAATGATTCTACAAGTTCAGCAAATTTATTACACATTGAACGTTTTCCAGTGTTGTTCAAATGTAGTCCGTGCGTAGTAAAATTATCCCTTTCCATAGAGCCCAAATCAACGTACCTTACATTACAATAACCTTTGCATATTTTGGAAATTTTGCTGTTTGTTTGTTTTAAATGTACATTAACACAGGAGTTACCGTCTAAGTCATGTCTATGTGGAATACCTGCTACAATTACGTTAGTGTTATTTAACATATTTAGACACTTGTACAGATTTACCACAGCTTTGTTACCCTCACCACGTGCAACATCGTTCCCCCCGCCAATGATTATTAGTGTGTCTTTCATACTCATATCCTTGCATAGTGAACCACAGTCTCTCATTGTTTCACTCATGGTGGCACCCGGCTTCGTGATACATGACACTTCATACCTGTTGCTTAATACGTCTTTTAACAGAACCGCTGTGTTTCTGGCATGACTGTCCCCTAGAATTAATATTTTTTTATTTCCACTTTGTTTGCTATTCTTCTGTCTGGGGTGACGTTTTTCCTCATGCATTGTTTTCATAGGTATGTGTACCGTTTCTTGTTTGCCTTGCACACTTTTTACTTTTCGATTTTGATTTGTTGTCATCACTTCGATGTCCAGTAGCTCATACCGGTTTTTCACTGGAATTGAGTATTTGGTTTTCAACACATCCTTTGTTTTGGCCTCACTATTTTTCAATCTTTTAGTTTTATTTACATTACTGCTACTACATGCTGCCTGCGACTTCACTTCTTGAGTAACCCCTTGCACTGCAAACTTAACCTGTTCACTTACTTGTTTTACATTAAATCGTAGTTCAGCATTTTCGGTTTTCAAATAATCCACTTCACTTTTTAAGGCACACAACTCTTCATACAATATACTCAAAATTTCAGATGAAGTACACTCACATTTATCACTTTCTTTAATAGGCCTACCTCGATTGTCATTTGTTTCTGTTGTATTTAAAGCTCGCATATTTTCTGGGCTGAAATGCGCCACAACTTCCATTTTATTTTATTCTAACAGTGTTAAGTCTTACAAGAGAGTTTACAAAATAAACTATAGGAATATTATTCCTAAACCTATAGGAAACAACATCTTCACCACCACCTCTCACATCAACCACCTTAAGCAGCTCCTTCGTGGCTAAGCGGTTAGCGTCCCCGCCTTTGGCGTGGGAGACCCGGGTTCGATTCCTGGCGCTGGATCATGTCGTTGGGATTCCACATTAACCAGTAGGTCCCGTCCTATATAGGTTCGCTGCTGAAAGGCATGTTAAACTCAAAATCAACTCTATTCAACGAGCTTCTTTTGACGTTGAGTGTAGTACATCACCGACAGATAGATTTTCTAGATGAAGCAAGAAGAGAATGGAGCACTGTACGTTTAGTGTCTTCGGTAGGCACACTTGATGGCCGTCCTGCCTGTTGTTATCTTCGAGAAAGATGTTTATTGAAACAATTACTTCGAAACTGCTGATGTAATCGAATTAGTTTCACACTTCACTGTGCAAATACGTTCTTCCGTGTTTGAATAACCGACTTGCCACTAATAATGTACCACTCCAGCATTTTTTTTTTTTAAGAATATCTATTGTGATAATACTGAACACACGCACATCTGAGTACAGCGAGAATACAAAAATTACGACAGTTCTTGCTTGTACACAGTCACAAAGAAGGAAGTATCACTGAGGAATTTCTGATCCAACCTGAGCGTTCAATTGCCTCTGCCTCTCTCTTTACCTTAATTTGTTTTCGGAATAACAAACAATCATCTAAGTAAAGGAAACAGACAAATCTTCGTCGAAAGAATCAAAATGATTCGGCAAAGTTTATGATTTGAAATCATGAACGAGTAGTAAACAAACGATAGAGCGTTCCTTGCCAGAGATAGGAAAGCAAGTTATTTCTGACAGGATTCTTTCTTTTCTTCAAAAGTCCAATAGTTTGCATGACGCATGCAAGTTATATTCATTGTTTTATTTTTATCTTTAGAAAAAGAAACAGTTTAATGCATAACTTTAAAAGCATTATCGTTGTTCAAACAAATTTAATATCGTAGTAGTGAAATACGGACGCTGCCTCTTTAAGTGAAAAAGTGCGGTCATGTGTAAAGAAGATCGTCTTATTGTCTTAGCTATCCATAAAAGAGCTTTGGACGCAGCAAAAGGTCACAGATGACCTGCCAGGGATTACGGTTTCACAGTTTATGATTTTTCTATTGGAGATGTCATGTTTTGTTACTTAAACCCTCATACAAAACCCTATTCAATGATTCCCACATCGAACCAGTTAAGACTTTTCGTAACGTGAAATGCAAAACTTTATTTTCGTGACCTTTAATATTATTTGACATTGATGACTTATCTCTGAGGTGGAAACGGGACTTTCAATAGGCCACTTACGTGTTTGATCGCTTCTTTGTTGATTACATAAATCATGAGCAATTCGACGTTGAAAGTAGCACTAATGCCCAAAAGTCACAAATGTCCTGGTGAAGGGGGGTCAGTTTCCACTTTCATATGGGACATATCTTGATTATTTCACACGTTGAATCAGTTTTACCTTTTATTACGTGAAATACGAAAATTTAGCTTCGTTACCTTTGGCCTCTTCGATATTATTGACCTATCTGTATGGTTTCAACGTAACCTTGGTAAGTCTTTTATGCACGTATTCCATAGAACCACTCATTTCAATGAATTTTGAGAAATAAGCTGCTGTAATGTGATTTTATTTCACAAAGATCACAGGTGACCTTCTGAAGGGTCACAGTTCCTGATTTTCCTATTGAGCATGTCTTTTTTTTGCTTTAAAACCTTGTAGAAACCCCTGTTTATTGTTTCGTACATCGAATCAGTTGATATCTTTTAATACAAGAAGTGTTAAATTTTTACTTCGTGTTCCTTGATATTATTGACTTATTTTCATGATTTCAACATGAATTTTGGTAAGTCTTTTATGTGTGTCTCATTGCGTCACTATCATTTCAATGAATTTTGTACAATAAGCTGTTGAAATATGATCTATTAACACAAATCAGAGGTGATTTTCTGGGCGTCATGGAGTCACAACTAAACGCACTTCTCATTATCATATTACCGTGGATCAGAATTTATGCTCATGTAGCAACTGTTGATTTCAGAGTTCGATATTCAATAGAACGATATATAATACCTTCATTTAACATTGAAATCCTGTAAGGAAAAATTCGCATTTCAACCTTTGACCCTGTAGCTCATAATTCGTTATCATACGTAAATCTCTTTCAGTATCAAACAAAACTTCTGACCTTCGACTAAAATTGGTGTGGGTTTCTTTGTCCTTAGTTTTACCAGTTTTGCATACTAGGAAAATGAAATTTGCACACGAATTTTGGCACAGTCTGTACACAATTTGCATGTAATATATGTGTGCTGCTTATTACTTTTAGTCAGACCAAGTGTGACTAATTTCAATTGAAGTCTGATATATATATATATATATATATATATATATATATATATATATATATATATATATATTCTCTTTCGGTAATGAAGTGCTTGTTTGATGATTTAGCCATGTTATGAACTATTGGAACTCAAGGAAGATCTATAGTTTTAGCAGTAATATAAATATGGACTCATAATCAACATCCCATATGAAAAGAAATGTAGCAGCAACAGCCAATTTAAGTTGTTATGCTAACTTCTTCGACTGGAATAGTAGATTTTTTTCTTAACAATGGGAGGGAAGCGATAAAAGATCAGCCATTTCTAGCATCAAAGTACGAAGATGTCATAAGGCACAAATTGTAAATCATTGAACAAATGCTTAGTATGTAATCATCTTATACCGTCAAGTGGGGTGAATAGGAACGGTTTTTCAACTTCCAACCAAATTATTTTAAAACTGCTTGGTCAATAAAAATAAAGTTTTGGTCTCAAATGACAGTCTTTATGGGGGCAATAGAACTGTGACAAATATTAAATCCCCTTTCCTTTTATTACATGTTTTATTTTAAAAAATATTGGTTGTTCCTATTCACCTGCCAAGTGGGGTGAATAGGAACAAGCATTTATTTTTTGCTTACTTTCCTATTGTACTGCCCGAAATATCAATAGGAACAAAAATAATAGTTTTTAAAAATATTTATTGAAAAAGAAATGATTCAAAGACATTTATATTACCAACATAAACATAATGAGAACTTGACAATACCGTACTATAGTTATAGTTCAGATACCAACATTGCAATTGACGGGAAATATCATCATTCCTCTACAGTAAGGCTTGGGCAGCGGGAGTTTCCCTTTTACCTGCCCAAAATGAAAATCGGATACATCTGGAACGTCGGGAAAACCATACACGAATCCACTGTGTTCCCTAGTAGATCTGCCGCGCAAGAACGTTGCTGTAAGACTTCCATTTCTTTTGGAAAGAACTTTACCGATGAACAACTTTTCAACATTAGCCCTCATAGCTTTTGATGTTTCAGCTACAGGAAAAGACACTAACAGCCAGTCGTCCTCTGAAATGTCGTCATAGTTAACATCTGTTACTACCGGTACAAACGTTTCCTGCTTCCCCTTGTCCTCCTCTTCATAGTCACTTTCGATTGCTTCTTCTTCTAGCTCAATATCGTCTTCTGAAGAATCTAGGTCATCTGGGTCTTCCTCATGAAGGGCAACACTTTTTCCGGCTTCAACAGACAATTTCTTCTTTGGAACTCTTTGTGGAATGCAACTCCCATATCGCATTTCTTTGAACATTTCCAACAGTGATCCGTCCAACGCTGCAATATTTCCTGAAGCTTCAGGATCTGCATCGGGAAGCTGCTTGAGAATCTGATCTCTGTCTATAGGAAATATTCCACATTTGCGAAAGCCAGACTTTATACTTGCAGTAGAATGTTCTTCAATGGCTGTCAGAAGCTCTGCAAAAAGCCTTGGGAATATATCTTTCCGAAGAGCTGATTCTCGGATACCAGGGCCTCTTTTCCACTTGGAAATGAGTTCCCGCCATTTCCTCTTGAGAGGGGCAAAAAATGCAACATCAAGGGGTTGAGTTAAGTGTGTTGAATTGGAGGGAAGGAATATAAATTTTATGTTATTTTCAGAGCAAAGGCGAATTGATTCCACTGACAGATGTGACGAGAGATTGTCTCCGATGAGTGCTTTAGGACCATTTAACTTTCTGAAGTATGGGAGGGCGACAGTTTGTATCCAATCGTCAAAAGTGCGACTGTCAAACCAACCCGATCTGGTACAGTTATATCTTACTTCCGGACGTCCTCCGAGCTTCCATGTGTTGTACATGTTTACCGCTTTGTAGACAACGTATGGAGGCAGCAAAACTCCGCTTGCTGATGCTGCAAACATAACGGACGTAGCTGACTTACTATGATTCATCACCCTCTCCGGATACTTACATCCACGTTTAACAACAACTTTTGATCTTCCAGGATCATCTGTAAGATTACTTTCATCATAGTTTACAATGTTTTCAGCAGGAATCCTGTTAAGCTCCTTCTCCAAATTGTCAAAATATGCATTTATGACTTCAGGAGACACTGAAGCCCTAGCTTTCTTGATGTTTTGGCTTAGCCGAACTGCCAATTTTGCCGAATGACGTAGAAGAAAACCACGAGCAAATTCCTTCCCTGGAAAATTATTTTTGAACTTTGGAACTGTTTTCCCACATTTGTCCAGATATCCTTTGATCATAAGCCTTATGTCATATACTTCTAGGGGATAACCCCACTCTGCACACTTTACAATTCTGTCAACAATCATTCCTTCTTCATTTTTTGTTAGCACTGTTTGACCTCCTTGAGACTTCACGTTAGAATGTTTTACATGTCTGTGTAAAACTGTTGTGGGTATGTCGTATTTGTCACTTACACTTCTGTACGTTAATCTGTTAACGATAATGTCCCTTTTAGCCTTTTCCAACAGATCCTTTGGATATTTGCGATATTTTTTGGCACGGGGATCTGGTTTATAAACTCGAGGCATTCTGTTCCTATTCACCTACCACTCTCAAAAATGCTGCTGTTATTTATAGAAGTGTGTTAAAATCAAATTATCTGATTTCGAAACTAGTTTTGCACGTTAAACCTCGAAGTGCGCTCATAAACAAATGATTTGAAGTAGCATACAACAAATTGCTTAGAGCGCCACCTCTGGAGTGAACAAAGTTAAGCTAAGTTCACAATTGTCAACAACAATGCGGCTAAAAATAGTTGCGGAGAAAAAAATATCAAAGCAAGCCGCAAAACCTATTATTGCACGTACAGCAAGGTTAGGCTATGAAGAGTGTCTCAGACAATTAAAATAGAGTTTATCTTGCATAAATGAAACGTAAGACTGAACAAATTAAAACATGAAAGTTTTGTTCCTATTCACCACACAGTTCCTATTCACCCCACTTGACGGTACTATCGTTGTTGTTATTTCAGATCCCTTTCACATTCGACTGCGGAAGTATTAGATAGGAAAGGACATGGGTTAGAGTCGAAGAATACACTATATAGTTCTCGTAAATTTACGAAAATTTCCAAGAAACAACATGTTCGTTTCCAAAGTGATTATGTTATTAATAACATTCGGAAGAGCGTTAAAGAATTTGAAGATATAATAACTATTGATCCTGTCAGTGAGGCAGGCAAAGAACAATGCAGGAAATCATACGGAAATCATAAAAATAAATCATGCAAGTGTTGTGAATGCGGAAAGGTGTGTAGTTCGAAAGAGCTTCTAGATAAACACAGGAATGTTGTACACTTTGAAAATCAGCAACAAAAATGTAGTACCTTTTCGGAATCTCTTAAAGATAAGTTTACTTCAATTCCTCAGGAATCGATTCTTAATGAAAAGAAATCTTTCAGGTGTGAATGTGGGAAACAATATATGAAAAGGGGGTATTTAGTCATTCATATAAAAGAAAAACATCTTGAGCAGAAGAAGTTGAATTGTGAATATTGTTCGAAACAGTTCTCGTTCAAAACTACATTGAACAGTCATTTGAGAAAGCACACTGGGGAACGACCATATTTTTGTGAAGATTGTGGAAAATCTTTTTCTATTAAACATTATCTTCAGAAACACGTAGTTGTGCATACCAAAGAAAGAAGATACAAATGTGAAATTTGTGGAGGAAAATTTACTGAGCAAGGAAGCTTACTAAGACATAAACTACTTCATACACGAGAGAAAATATTTGAATGCAATATCTGCGGGAAAGTATTTTTATTGAGAAGCTATCTTTATACTCACATGAAAATACACGATTCACAGGCAACGTACACATGTGAAGAATGTGGCAAATCTTTTACATTACGATGTTATCTCAAAAGTCATGCAACTATACACGCGAAAGATAAATCTTTTATTTGTGAACAATGTAAGAAAGGTTTTGTAAATAAAGACAACTTAGCTCGGCACATAAGGACCCACATGAAAGACTCTAGTTACATTTGTAATGAGTGTGGTAAACTATTTCATCGTAGATATCATCTGATAACACATCTACGAATCCACATGGGAATACAGCCATATCAATGTGCGTATTGCCCTAAGAAATTTGGGAATTCCGGAAATCGTAAAAGACATGAGTATATTCACAAATATGGAATTGGTTATAAACGTATGAGTAAATTATTAAAGAAATAACGCATAATTGTGACACATAAACCTTGTAATTCTTAAAATCACGTACACCTTTATACTAAGCTTTTTCGATATGTAGTTTATGAAATCACTTAACATATATGTCAACTCAATAAAAGTTTCAAACATCAAAGTTATCTATCAATAAACATAAATTTCGTTTTACTAATATTTCATTAAGTAGAAGATATAGCTAGGTAAACATTAGAGAAGTCAAAGACAATGAAACAAATAGCATTAACAGTGGTTCGTGTAAAACCTATGGAACACGGTAACTCGGAAATACAGTAACACATTGTACATTGGGATTTAGTTTCCTTTTCAACATGAGCCTAAATGAAACTTCGACCTAAGCTTGATGTAGAAACCTAACCACTATAATGCATTCCAGTTTATTTGTTGTCAAACCAATCGTGAACCTAGGGTCACGTGCACCAAAGACACACGGTAACTACTTGGCCAGCAAGGAGGATTTAAAAAATCTGTTATCCTTTTAGGAAGTTAAACCGTATATCGTGCATGTTGGAATCCATAAATTCAAGCATTCCAGTAACAGTTCTAAATCAAAAGTATCCACTAATCCGTACACTAAATTAATATGATTGTCTAAGCAAATGCGTCGAATCCAATACCACAGATGTAATAGATCAGCAAACATACTACATCATTGCTCTATATATCCCTAAATTATTAGGTCCATAGAATCTGCTTCGTAAGTGTTTATACTACAAAGTGTAATATTTTACTTTATATATTGTAGCTGCGTATGTTTATATATATATATATATAATGTGTAATATTTTACTTTATTGTATTTCACCTACGCAATAAATGTATGTTTATAAAAGCTGAAATCAACTTACTATTAGTTATATTTCCAGTAATTTTATTTAATCGTAGAATTTAGTTTTAAATTAACAAATCCACTATCGGTCGTAATTATATCAATGGCTACGCTACAGACACTACAGGTAAAAGCAATGCAAGGAAAGAATGTAAAAGAAATCGAAGAATACGAAAACAATGATTCTTCACCCAATGTATCTACTGATCTATCTAAATTGAGCTCTAAACTAAAATTAAACAAGTTAATAGTCTGCCAATTTTGATGAGAGCATACAAATGGCTAGTTTGGTTATAAGTGCAGCTCATATTTTAAAAATCTTTGCTTTTTTTTAGGTGGCAAGTTTGGTAAAATCAAACTTATCTAGAATAAACCAATTTTAAAAGGGATAGAAACATAAGGTATGCACTTGTAACTTCTTATAAGTCATTGGATCAGATATGCAAAACCGTCTATTCACATATCTTGAAAAATATATTATTCTATATTTTAACATATCTTTATTCTTCTATAATAACATAACTCAGATATTGCGCAAAACGGATTCCATTGTAATGAATTAAAAATAGACAACTATTTCCATTATGTTAGTAACAGTTTAGGGAATAAGAAATTATGTACCAGCATATTCATTAATTTATCTTAGGAACTTCATCTAGTTTCCCATCATATGCTGCTTAACAAATTCAATAATATTAGCACAAGATGAGTTGTGAATAAGTGGTAAATTTTTTTTTTATAAACTACCATCCACCTCATACAAACACTGCAAAACAAAAAAAAAAAAAAAAAAAAAGATTTCCTGATGACTGGTTTAGCCGTTATCGAATATAACGGCACAGAAAGGTAGTATCAAACAAATAAGAGAAATAACTAAACACATCACTGAATGGTAATAAGTTAAACACTTTTAAAGCAACAGTAATAATTAACATCATTCGCGAAACTCAAACCTGAATAGTCCTATCACGCATTAAAAACAGCAGTATAAAATGTCAACGATACCCAATTTCTGGGATTATACGTAAGTGATACATTGACATGGGATAAAAACATCAATATCCTGCAAAAAAAAAAAAAAAAAAAAAAAAAAAAACCTTAAAAGTTCACTATGCTCTAAAAAGTGTGAAAACTTACTTCAACTTATAAACACTTAAAACAATTTGTCATAGTTTGAAACGCTGTCTACATATGAGAATCTTCAGAAAGAAACCCAAAGATGCCAGATTCTAACACCTAACCCAACCTTCGCAATCGGCAACACATGTAAAGATAGGGTGTTCTTTTAAGTGTAACAAAACATGTTGAAACATTACTAAATGTAGAAAAGTAACATTTATTGAAATACATCGTGGTACAGTATTTTGAAAGAATGTATATACGTGAGTACGCCCTGGTTTCCTCATCTCATTTCCATGCGTTAAAAAAATAAAGATTATGAATATAGTTCTCGTATAAATAGTAAAATGAATAAGATAAAGGAAAAACAAGAGCATTTGCAACCTATATGAATCTCATAACCTGGAAAATTCAGTTATATATTTTCAGAAGCTCTTCAGGGGTGTTCATGTTAGATCTGTGCTAAAGCGCGGGCCTTGTAATCGTAAGGTCGTGAGTGGAATTCCTCTTTTAATCCAACTTTTTGATATGTGATGACATATTCGTCAATACATAACTATATAAAATAACTAGATTAAAATATGTGTGTTGTTACATATACATATTCGCACAATCATTTCGTGGAAAGTAATTATTATATTTAAAATATAACATTGGATATGTAGTGTGTTTACAGAACGTCAAGATATTATATATGAATATTAATAAGCGTGCCATACATCCCGTAAATTTAGTGGGGACAACGAAATTTCCCGTAGTTTATTCCTGTCCCATTTCTGGTTTCAATATCAGCCTATCGACTAGGAACCCTGTTATTAGCGAATGAACAATAAGTTGTAACATGATACAGCTTGGAGAATTGCATCACTACACCACTCTCTCCGATTTCATTGCGAGCAAACCAATAGACTAGACTGGGAGCGCTGCCCATTAGCAATCAAGGGATCTGCAATCTTTGACGAAGTGCACGAGCTGAGCTGTTGTTGATAATGCATCACAAGTTAAGTGTGAAGTGTATTAACAAGAATGCTTCATCGGAAGTGCAATTCTTAATCCAATTTGAGGCGTATTCAGATGAAAAAATCTGAAATAAATGCATTACGTTCATAAGAATTCTTCACAAGCATAAAATTTTCGGAGAAAAAATCGTATTACATACAGATTTTTTGTCATTTCTTTGTATCTATTTCGAATAATACAAAGTGAACTTGGTGGTGGACAAACACCGTGTGCGTGAGTTTCTCGGGGTTCTCTTATAACCGTCACCAGGTTATAGAAGTATTTTTAGTGGACGCTCTGTATATTTCGTAAAGACAGTATTTATTTTTCGATTTATACTTTATTTGCGACGCAAATAACGTCTTTCTTCGATGGGAACTGTTTTTCTTCCCACGCAACAAGATAAAGGATTCTTTTATCATTCACTCACATACGTATATATCTAAAACGTTGCTATGTGGTGAGAATGTTTTACTGAGCGACAAAGGTTCTCAGTGTATGTTCCTTACATATTAATATGCAAAAACTATGTTCTATAGTTTTTTGGAACTGAATCAGGTTTATTCTTTAATCATTTATTGAAATACTGCGAGCCAGAGCAAACCAGGTGCCGAAGCACAAAATCGTTGCCAACCATATCGCTCTGCCAGTTCGTTATCTGAACGTTCCCATAACCCAGCTATCGTAATGTCTCGCGCATCGTGGCCAGTGGAATAAAAATTAACGTCAGTTCCTTTTTACATTCTATTTGCATATACACACAGGTGATGTAACCTGAGTGCATTGTGGAATAAACTGCCAACATTGACCAGTCAGTCAGTGCAGCTCGTTGGGGGCGCGGTAGCTCAGTGGTAGAGCGTTCCCCTCCGGTGCTTGGGGTCCCTGGTTCGATCCCAGCTCGCGCCGTGTGGACTTTGTGGTGGACAAACACCGTGCTCGTGGGTTTTCTCGGGGTTCTCCCGTTTCCTCCCACTTTCTTCATTCAACCCTTTCACTCATTTCTCATTATCACCGTCTCCTTTAGCCTAACCGGCATAATCGTGGGAAGTTAAACTTAAAGATTTCATTTCACTTTTCAGTGCAGCTCGTATCTCAAACCTTTGAGTTCGAGGAGTCTTACTCCGTACATCTAAGAAGACACCACGTCAGTGTTATCGAGCATAATGTTATGTTAAGGAGAATATGTTATTAGCCAGTCAAGGACCTAGTTATGGCTAGCTCCAATCAGTCAGGTCCGAGGTCCACATAACTAGTGCGTATCAGTTATAAACGCGCCCTCCAATATTCTCATTCTATTTTGACAACTGTCTACATTCTTTTGAGGGAGATTAATGTCAATTTTGAGATTTGTGCATCAGCAACAAGCTACTTCGTGGGATTATCCCGGTGTCACCCCTACAGTGCGAATCCCCATGTACATTAATGGTGTGAGAAAAGTATTTAGAGTGAAATTCCAATCAAAATCTTCCATACAAATATATAGAATTGATAAAAGAGCTACAGTATAGCGACAAAGCTAAGTGTGATTTTATTAGTGAACATTCAGTGTTGAGTGTTGTGATTGTTCTTCTACTACGTTATTTTTAATAGTATTTTAATAAATAAGCATAGTGGCATTTTATTCAATGTGTTTTTGTTGTATGTATGAATAATTTTTATGTCCGTTGTGGTCTGAAAGACCGTCTGATCGTCTGTGAGGATTTCGAGAAGAAACCTCCGAACCTCTCGGTGCCTAATGCGGTGGGCAGTTTGGGAACAATTCTGTAATCCCTTTTGGAAAAGTCCCTTGGTGCCTGTATCAGACAAGTTCAGGTCTGTAGAAAATACTCATTGGTAAAACAGTAAGGGGGGCAGGTCCGGAAGGTGGTTATACTCCCGTTTCTCCCCACTTTCTTCGTTCCACCATTTCATTAATTATTTCATCATCATCGTCTCGTTTAGCCTAACCGGCATTGGCGTGGGACGTAAAACTCAAAGATTTCATTTCATATTTTTTCGAATAATACAAAGGAAATATTTCCAAAAAATGTAGTGTTGAAAAATGTGGGGAGGGGGATTTAAAGTGTCCCGTATTTTCATGAAATAAAACTGACAAGCTTAGTATTAAATACAAATTAAGCAAATTTTGTAAGAGCAATAAATGTGAGTAGTGTATCTGCCTCAAACGAAATTCCACATACTTCAACTTCAAAACTAAATTTTCTTAGAAAAGAGAAAAATATTTTTAATTTTTGATAATTCCAATTAAAAGGTAGATTTATTCTTGATCATCCCTCATTCAAGACTGCAGAACAGCCAGCCATCTGATTTTCAAACAGGCCCATCCACTCTAAAGAACAACGACACAATCATTAGAAAATCAGATAATAAGTCGAAGGCGTTATGGAAACTAGTGAAGAGCGAATTAAAACTAAAATCTCCTAATGTTGAAGGTAATTTAGAGATAATTAAAAATGACAACATAATAAAAGATCCTCGTATAATAGCTAACCTATTTAATAATTATTACAGCAACATATCACAAAAGTATAATAATATGCCAGGATTGAGCACTTCGAAAATATTCTCAAAAATTTGCAACAATACAATGTGCAATAATACAATACAACAATACAATACAATACAATTTGCAACAATACAATACAACGTACTGCAAGGTAACGAAAATAGCGCTTTGTGACATAATTATTGGTTATTTAATTTCGGTGGTTCAAGACATTTTCGTTTTGAGGCAGTAACGTTATTCGAGCAGGTTACCTTATTGTATCGTAACTAATTGAAGGGACAAATCTGTTTCGGGTATGACTTGTCACACTTGTGGTTTGAAAATCAAGAACTGGTACCAGCACAATGAGGTTCTTTCTTCTGTGAGTACATAACAGAACGAAAATATGCGAAACAGAAGCTACTTTATTACAAATACTATTTGCCCCACGAGTAACACAGTTGAGCAGGCAGATTTGGTTAAGGTATTGTGTTCATCTGCTACAGATTTCTGGAGAGCTCCCCGGGCATGGTATCAATTGTTTTGTTCTACAGAGGGTCACATTGAATTTCATTCTTCAGGTGGTGAAGCAGAACGAAATTTCATTTTCATATGTTGTTACTACAAATCCAAAGTGGAGACAGGGAGAAAAAAATCTTGATCGATTTCTGTGAATATCATAGGAGAAAGTCAATCACATACAAGGAAAAAGCAGGTGGAAGGATTACAGCAGGGTCAGGGGAAAGCACAGAGTGAGACAAGAGTAGCAAAGGGGAGGGAAAAAGAGACAATGTCTTTCATTCTTTTCTTCATCTTGTTTTGTTTCCCTAGCGCTCTTCGCTGTCCACAACAAGAGTAGGATTAATTGATGTGGAACTGTTTCATAAATGGGGCGTAGACCTGAGAAAATCATATTATTTTTATTATTAACACAAAACTTTACAGTTCTTTAACCTACAAAATAGCTAGGAAATTGCTTGATGCATTTCCACGTCAATGGCTACCAGTCTGCATTATTTTTGGGGTATTTCAGCGGAGTTTGCTGATTCTTAATCCAGGCAGATCCAAAATTGGTTCACCATATTGAGTCAAGCTATATTATTATTATTATTATTATATCTTACGAGCGTAGGCTAGTGGTTAGCGTTCTTCCTTCGCAAAAGGGAGATCCTGGGTGCAAAGCCTATGGCTTGCTACAATGACCAGTTTCATCAGTTTTTTTCGCAGTTCCACAAGGTGAATGTCGGCATGTTATCATTAAGCATAAATCCTGCCTGATTTTCTTCTGTCCTGTTTCGTTTATTGATGTTAAAATATTCTGCTGTAAATTGGGGTTAGAGGCTGCATTTGAAATATTACTGCACAAATAAATGAACGTTTAGAGAGCGCCCACTGGGGAGTGGAGTATGACCTTGCCAAGGGGTCCCGGGTTCGATTCCCGGTGGGAACACAAATGGTTCGGATCCTAAGTTAAACTGTAGATCAGGCCATTAGTACGTCATCATCATCCCATGGAAGACAATGGCAAACTATCTTAGGCTCACCTTGTCAAGAGACATTCGGGTCAAACACCTACTTTCATGCACAGAATGTAACTTTTGAAACTTGTAGTACCCAAACTGCCAGTCAACAAGAGCTGGTATGTTTGCAAAATCCAAACTTGTTCCCCGTTTGAGACATACGTATGTGCGGGAAGTAGGGGACAAATTATTTAGAAGATAGGGACGCATAATATATACATACGGGCCTGCTTCTAACTCGCTAACGAGAATCGTTTCTTTCTTTTGCATTACATAGTGAATAACTACGATTTATAAGTAACTTAAGCGAATAACAATTAAATGTCACGGCAGAAGGTGTTATTTAGTGTTTCCATCCTATATCGTGTTAGGACTTACTTGGTTCACTTATTGTGAAATATCACTTCATTCATTGCGTCAGAAGCATATAAACTTTGGAAGCAGACTCCCGATGGCATAGCGATATATGATATACCTCCAGGAATGCGGGGTGCGGAAATCCATCCCCGAAAAATTTACCAAATAAAAAATAGTCTCCGTACATTGCATTTTAAAGAATTTTTCCTTAAAAAGTATTTTTTTTTTAATTTTTGTCTTCGGTAGTTTTTCTTAAAGTGGTATTAAAAAAACACACATACACTTTACAGTTTGTTTGTTTATTCAAACAGTAAAATTCAGCCTTCGATTTTTTCCAATTTTAATTAAACTTAAATAATAGCAAGCGTATGTCAAAAACAAAATAATAATAATAAAAGATAGTGTGAAGTGAATACTCTGCAACTATAGTTCTGAAAAAAGGTTCCAGGCCTGCAAATCTACAAAAGTAAATGAGGATTAACAAAGTATATATAAAATAATATTTTTTTTTTTAGATATACTAAATTCGCTTTGATACTTACTATCTAAACTAAAACATTTTGTTGCTTTACAGTTTACTCCACCTTTGCCTTCAAAGAGCCAAAAACCGGCTGCCTGTTTTCACAATTGGAAACGAACTTTTATGCCACTTCTATCACGTCTACTTTTTCTAACATTGTTTTGTGAACGTAGCAAACTAATGCAGACTTGAACGTTTTTCTCTTTTTTGTAGTATAAGTGGTAATAGAAGAAGCAGAAGGAGAAGTATTAGTAGTAGGAAAGGGTTAGAAACCCCAGAGAAGTTGGTTGTTTTCTTTTGTCGTCATGAAATGGACAAATTAAAGACATCAATTTTTTTTCTGCTACATTTTACAATCTATTGATCTCTATAGTAAAACTGCACGCTAAGTTACTTGAAATCTTGAGAAGGAAGAGAACCCTTTTACAAAAAAACGTTAGGACACGTCGCCGGTATTCCCGGTGGGATTGACGCCCATGATTCACCTACATTTATTTGGGAAATGCGAATAAAACAATGTGTTTTGGAAAACTTTGTTCGAAGCAGCTTACGTCCAAAAGTAAAGTACCAATTGGTCATATTTCTATTAGAAATAACTTATATCATATATTAGAATGATTAAGGAAATAATTGAATGTGAACTATGAGCAAAAGCGTCTGAGTACTTTCTGAAAAAATCGTACAATATCATGTATATTTCCTTTGACTTTTTTCTGTCATCCCCATGGCTTGGGATTAGAATCCTCAAGAACGAGTGCAAGGGATTTTTTGATTTGGATAATTTATAGGTAATTTTAGATTAACTAAATCATTATTTTTCATATAACAGAGACTTGTTTTCTCTTGGTTGGTTTTGGACTTGAAATTTTATTATTATTCTAATTGAAAATTGAAATTCCAGTTTCTCAACGCTCCAAGAATAACAGATGGCAGATATTATCCTGGAAATGCATAAACCACTAAGTTAAATTTTGATGGTTGTGGTTTCCTACGGGAAACACATTGTACGGAAAATGTGGTTGTAGCAACCGCAGAGATTTTGTCATCATCGATAGTGGATAATCAAATTAAGAAAAATAGGGAAAATAATGAAATCCGGAAAACGGATATTCTTCCTATCTCTACGTCGCTGTGCCATCCTAATCAAGTTCTGATACTCAAGTTCATAACCAATCACGAATAAACATGTCAAAGGAATCATCATAAACTCCGTCTAATCATACTATTCGATTCCCCCTTTCTTACCATTTACGTCAATTAACATTGTGGGACTGTATGTTCCGGCCAACACCCTATCTGAAAAATATATAACAAAAATTTACAAAATTCGAGGAGTCATTCTCCAACTACCAGCAGCAGAGGTTCTATCCTCGTGGGACGTCACCTTATATGAGGTAAATATGTCTTTGACTTTGTATTTGAAGTTGTTATGATCGTAACTTCTTTCCCCTAGACAACATTAATCTTGTCATGGCTCAAGTAATAGTTTAAAATTTTTTCAGAGCCATGACTTACAAAATTTCAAGATACAAAAACTAGAACAGGTGCCACTTGGCATACACATATTGCTAGTCATATTGCTGTAGAGGATCTTTTGAATTATAAAGAAAAAGCTATATTCTTTTTAAAATGTTGTGTTGTTTTACGTCATCTTATCCATTGTCAGTTATTGTTTTTCGTTTTCTTTTAATATTTTGTTTGTTTTTATTTTATTTTAATAAATAATCATTAATAATAATTTGCATTTGTTCTGTTATGTTCTGTTCTCTCTAAGCCTTAATGACCTGAGGTAAATAAATTTTCTTTGAAACATCTCCGACCTGAGATTTCTCGGGTTCGTGACTCTTGGTATTGTTCGGGGTTATGATGGTAGTCACGTATTTTACCCCGGACAACCTAAAATATCGTTTCAAATGGGGGCTCTTAGTCCGGGATATTTAAGGCGTTTTAGGTCATATTCTATCGTATGAGACTGAATTGTAGCAGAACAGAGCTAATGCCTATATTGCGGTATGTAGTTACCATGGACTAAAAATTAGTCTGTTATGAGAGTAGGACACCTGTTCTTTTTCTCCTATTTTCTTCAAGAAGAGCATAACAAACTAACGATTATAGCAACTATTAATTGTTATGATTTATTGTATTTAATATATTAGCAATAAGACTGTTGATTATATTCTAATTTTACATTTGCGTTAGTATTCCTATTACGTTGAATAGACTAAACATTGTTAAGCAAAAAAAAAAAAAGTTAAAAGTAACACTCCAGTATTTTATACGTTCTGTATGATAGTGAGAACCATGAAGCTTTATTTATAGAAACAGCAGTAGTTAGTGAGTTGCGTTAGTTAAGAGAATATTGCCTTTTAATGCAGATTTTGATAACTGAATTAGAATAAAATATTACTTGTGCTCTTGGAATCTCACGTTAGCAGCTCTTAGCTCCAGTAAAAGTCGGTATACTAACTAATGTATTACCTCTTATTCGTTTTCTTTTTTCCTTTTTCCGTTAGTTATAAGATAACAGTAGAGTTGATGGTTATTCAGGATGAAATAGTAATTAAAGATAGTATGTTGTTATTAAAAGAAAGGTGATGCTATTTTTATCTTCGGAGAAATCGCATTTTTACCACATCCTAAACCAGATCGAGTCAATGAAGTGCTTTTGCTTCTTGTAATCGCTCTAAGAAATAAATAAATAAAAGAGAGAAGAAAGTGGCTGAAAGAAGCATTGTTCCTTGAAGTTTCAATTTGATCGTGTAACGAAAGAGAATATTTTTCGCCTGAATAACCGACTAGAACGAAGCTATTCTAATGTTATTTAAAAGAGAAGATGAAAATTAGACAACTTACTGAGTAAGGAGTATGAAAGATAGGTAGGATTGTTCTTAGAAACGTTATGTTCAATTTTGTTTCCATTTTCTGATAATTATTAAGAAAAGAAGTATATAAAGTTAATCCAGTGAAGAAACTAAGAGATAAGTGTTGGTAGTTTTAAATGAAAATATTATATTCTATTTGTTAGAGAGATGCATATTGTAATTAAGTTCAGAGAATTTTAGCTGCTTATAACAGAAAAGAGCGCTCATTGAAGAACTAGAAAAGACCCATAATCCCTTCATATGGGATATATTGTGGAAAATGGACAGATATACCTATAGGTGGTAAATGAGATTGAGGGCCACAGTCTCTTTGCACTAAACACATATATGGAATTATGATTAATCCATTCTTTTACTGAGAATTGGGTATAGTAAGTAGTCAATATGACTCAGTAATATTACTAATATGTTTCGTAAGTTAATGGAAGATAAGGTATCCCGAGCGGAGAACGGGAAACTATTAATGAAAATCGTAGAAACTCCACTATCGAATTATCGGTAGCCTGTGTTTTATCCCTAGCAATCCCTTAAGTAGATAATATTTGCTTATGAGGTGAGAAGCAAGTTGAAAAAATACTGCAAGTAAATACATTAAATGTGCATGTTGCTCGCTAGTGGTTAGGGCACTTGAATCTCATGTGACATCTTCACTGGATAGGAGAAAATAAACGTAAAACATAGAAACGACGCAATCTCTACTTGCTATGCCTTTGAATAGGAGTGTGTTGTTAGTAGATATTATAGATACTGAGAGATATGTGAGGTCGTCTTGTGCAAAGGGCATAAAGACGTATAATTAAGGTTTCATGCTTAAGCCTTAGGTGGGAATAGCATTCGCAAAAACATATATTTTTGGAGATTGTCTCAAGATACGAATTCTAGAAAACAGAATATTTAGTCACGAAGTAGAGAGTATTACGTCTTTACCCACTGTAGGAAGTAAAGTCAACTTTATTGAATGAGAGGATCAATATATTCCTTTGAATAGCAAGATTGTTGGTTACATGTTGGAATGGGTAACTATATTCATGTACGTGAACGTCATTAAAACCTTCCGGCAAAACCTTCTAAGCTACAAAAAGGAAATATATTAGTATACTGGTTGGGATAAAAGAAATCTTAAAATAAAAAAAAAAAAACTATAAATATGTTATTCATATAGTTACATTTTATTTGTGCTTAGAATAGTTAGCTTTTGCCTTATTTCCCTAATAAAAACAGTTGAGGCACGGTTGAGAAAAAGAAGTGGATATAAAAGTGGTGATAATCGGGGGCCGCCACTAAAAAGAAAACCTTCTGATTTTCCCTCTTAACTGCAATATGGGAAAAAAATGTTATATGCTTCATGCTTTGTATTTTATTATCGTTAAACTTGTATATAGACTAGGGTACTTAACCTTTATAAGAAAATATGTTAAGATTTCCTTCATACGAATAAAGTGGGTACTTTATTAGAATCTGGTTCCTCTGCTTCGTCGGATATGAGGATGAAACGGGAAAATACTGGTTCAATATCGAACTGAGATTATATCTGTGTAGAGGGGTACATAATCCGTATTCCTTCTATTTTTGACGTAGACGAACTGGATTCTCATTAGTCATAAGTGTCGAGCGCAGTTCCAATACGGAAGCCATTTTTCCAGGCCACTATAGGGATTTTTAGACTGTCAAAGTATTATTCCGACCTAAAATGTCGTGTTCAGGTATCGCACATGATACTATATTGTTTTTGAGAGCTAAATTTTCCCTAGAGCTGTATGGAGGATGGATAAACGAAAGAAATACGATACAGATACGTAGGTAACACTATAACCGAGAGTTCCACAGAAAGATCATATAATGGCTAATCTAGGAATTTTACTATCTTGAGAGAATTTCGCAATAAATATATAGAAATAAATTAAGGGTAATTACCGAGCCTAGGTCTCGTGGGATGCCCTTACGTAACAGAACCATTTTGTAGTCTGTACTACATATTGGGTTCGGGTAGTCATGACAGTAGGTCGAAGATGGCTACACTATAAAATCCTCACATGTGGGACGATAGAGTTATTAATCTGTCGCAGTAAAATTAAAAAGAAATTCATAAGGTGGGCAAGGAAGAATTGTAGCTTTCTATAAAACAATCTAAATTAATCGAGAATTATTTGTATTTTATGAGAGATAGTAACGAACAACAATCCTCCGATCCTCTTTTAACAATAAAAGTGCTTATGTATTAATTTCTGAAATTAATTAGTTAATGTATGGAAGGTTGATATGTAATAAATATATCATAAAGGGTTATAATGAATAAATCACAACTTGTGCAGTAAATAGTTAAATTATGTTTCTATAGTCGCATATTGCCGTGCCATCGGTAGGCATTATTGTTCTAAAAAAATGTGAAAACGTATGTAGTGAGCTGGATTCGAATTCCAGTCCTTCTAGTTGGAAAATCTCATTTTTTTTATATATTCGTGACGTTACTGATAGTTTTATTTTTATTCGAGACCTTTTAACATAGAGTTTTATGTAATTCCACTTAATGTAGAAAAATCATTACATTCTCGATATAATAACTTTTCTTACTCCTTTTTAATTGTATGCTAGAAGTACTTCTTTTAAATATTAGATACACGAGAAAGAAAAATACACCTCAACAAAAAGTTATGTAACTATTAAAGGACGTTGTTTGCTGATTAGGATTACGTCACGTCAAAAGGATCTTCTTTCTTTTATCTTACTTCCGGAATTCGGGTTGCCACTACCTCCGGATGATGACATTGTAGCTCTTCCGTTAGACAATCTGAATTTTTTTTCCTTGTTTTTCTTGCTCTAATATATTTCGTTAAAAATATTAATCCGAGTGTGAGAAATAGAATGTACACTCATGCTCAATAAACTATTCCTTAGTATGTACACTTATGTACTAAAAGATGTCCATCAGCAGTTTTTCTTTTAAACTTTAATTTACGAAAAATATCATTGATAACTATTAATCAATAACAATTAGCATTTACTATACTATTTACTATTTTACAATTGTCCCGTCACACAAACGTTGAATTTTGGAAGATTATATTATTATTATAGAATCTATTATTCATTATAGATAGTTAAGGGTGGTACACACTATTGAGTATGACCGAGTAGTGATTCAATTTCACTACGCTGGGAAGGAATCTAGTATATTTGTAAGTTGAGAGCTAAGGGATAGAATCATCTTATAGTATCACAAAGGAGATGAGTAGCTATATAGAATGTGATAGTATCTCTCCTTTCCCTTTTTCTATATTCATTCTTAGAGCAAAACATTAACCAATTTAACTGAAATAATTCTTTCCTCGAATATCTAATAAATTAAAGATTATAGGGTGACTATAGAATAAACAATAGATACTAATATAAGAAGAGGAAGCTAGCTATCCCAAATAGCTACGGTACGCCACTATTGCCCTTTTATTGAAGAAATGTATAGAACATGCAAAGCACAAAAATTTGGCATAAATTAACAGAATATTTATTAACATTAACCTTAGAATAGTTTCTTAATGAATTAGAACTAAAATTAGGATTAACAGTAAAAGTTAAAATTAATAGTAATTAATGATTATATAATGGGTAGTACCGAGGGAATATCCCTATGGAAAGCTAGGCAAATAATTTGTAAGTGATCATCATTGAACTTGAATGGTAGTATAATTCAAAATAATTGATTGTTTTAATGTACAGCGTTATACACACTAAATATACGCCATAAGCCACATGGCAAGCGTTTATTGGATTTTCATTGTAGTATAGCGCATAATAGTGAACGCGGGATACGAATATAATCAATTATTACTTTAATGACGATCACAGTACGCATCAATTGAATCAAAGGGTACCTTGGGCCAGTACAAGAATAGCCAAATAAGGAAGTCTTATGTAAATGGACGTTTGGAAGACCTATAGAGTACACATATTCATGCTTATGCTGTATTTAATCTGTATAGACAGATACAGGAAAAATTAGAGAAAGCAACGTAAACGTTTCTGCTTAAAAACGAGCTTCGCGTCTTGTGAAAGAAGATCAGATAATTGTTATGCTGACCATAGATCAGTGAGAGATTAAAAAGTATGGTCCAAGAGCTGGCTGCAATAAATTAAGTCGACTTCATGTCATTTGTCCTATGGTTGAATTAAGTCACAATATATCATGTAGAATGAAAATATTGTGGAATGAAAGGATAACCCTTAAATTACGCCCATCATGATTAAAAAGAGAAAGCCTAATAAACATTATATAATCATTGAATGTGTTAACTCATATATATATACCATAGTATTTATGCTGAATTGTGGTTTAATATATTAGGTTGTGAGAAGAAAATTTGAAAATCAGTTCAAGAAATGTGAACACATGAACTAACCTTCACTATCTTTCAGGATATATATATATAACCGAAAACTGTATTGTTACATGGATGTGCATGGATGAGTCAGCCCATAAGAATGCATACAGTCCATACATAAGAAGAGGGGGTAACAACTGGAGATCTATTAACGACTGGTTAAAATGTTTTCTCTTACAGCAAAAACGATTTCAATTTATTTTGATTTTCTTGAGTTAGTCGATTCAATTGTGTTATACGGAAAACAAGAATAAATAGAATTTACAGATAGTTGTGCGAAAGCATTTTTTTTTTTTTTTTTTTTTGTAAAATATGATATGCAACCCCCATGTTTAGGTGGTACTGATTTTAATTTGAGAACAAAGTTTTGGAGACAATCACAATGCTATTAAAAATTCAACCATATGAGTACTACGCCTATATGACATAATTGAAGAGACATACTCCTATGTATTTTAGAATAGATATTTATTGAATATAAATTTTCATTAAAATGATTGGCTCTAATTTCAGTAAAAAGAATGTAGAATAAATGTCAATTGCATCTTGAATTATTTGAAATGACTAAGAATTAACATTAAATTTTGCTGATTTTGTTTAATGAAATTAAATTAAAATTTACTTAGTAATTATAATATTAAGTTTTCAAACTTCCTGTTAGTAAACTTCAATGCTAAAAATTGTGGAATTTACTATCTTGAATTGCATTGTTTTGTTGCTTAAAGAACAATAACAAAAGCAAAAAATAAAAAAAAACTCTTAAATTTAATTGATTTTAATAGCCAATCATTCTCAAAATACGAAGGTCGTCACAATGCTACATTAAAAAAAAAAAAACTATATGTCAGTTAAAAACGACAATACGTACTTACCTTTAGAGAACGCAAAATTATTATTATTTTACTTTGCTTGTCTTAATTTTGGCAGAACTTATATCACTTTTAATGTTAATTTACAAGAATACACCTGTTATGCATGCACAAATACGAAAATATTCGCCTATGCTCACATGCGTGTAGAAATTTTGCACACATTTTGTTTCTTGTTTTCAAATTCATTTCACACGCACTATGCTCACAAAGTACTCCACTCTGACTGTTAAGAACGGAAATATATCAACCGCAAAGCCACGGAAGTAGCATTGACCTTCCTATTCTGAGTCCTGATAATACTATCTGCTAAGCTATAGACTGCCGTAATGATGCATTCGTTACTAAAATCTTTTTGTTTTTCAGCTAAAAATGTCTTATTAAGAATCGAACCTAGTTCTTATCGATGGCTTGATGTAAACTTCCGATGTTGATGACGCGATGATTCGATATGAACTTCCATCCATTGCAATTCAGGAACCAAACATTAAAGCTAAATTATTATGTATGTTGCAAGTATGTGAACAAATTACTTAAAAATATTAAACTGAACAGGAAAAAAATATCTTCTAGAGAAAGATTGCAGTAATCTACTTGAAAATATGTTGCATGATGTAAAATGAATATTTATTAAGTTCACTATCTATTGCACATTACTGTCTATCATTTGAGGTACAGAAATGAGGTCTTGTGTAAATTTTTATTGGTTAGACTAATGTATATCTATAAAAAAAAAATTAATTATACAGAATTAAATTTACGCTATAAGTGTAACTATATTTTGGTTCGAATAGTATGCATCTCGCGTAAGGTATTGTTAGTCGATTTCTAATGCTTGCGAGGAGAGCCTTCAGCTCAATTGTTTTAAATTAATTCGGATTAACTGAGTATATTCCAAAAAGGAAAATAAAAAAAATTTGGTTTTATCAATTACAAAACAAAAAGGTAGTTTAGTTTCAAATGGGATTTTGTATTAAGAAACATCGCAAAAACATATCATTCCTGAAATAGTGTCTTACAATATTAAGATTGAAATCGAACTTTGGAGGTCATGGCTTAATTAAATAATAATTTAGGAAAGCATAAATACTAAATGATATATATAATGGTTAGGTTATTAAAAAAGTAACTAAATATGCTGGCATCAGTACCGTTAAAAATAAATGTATATAATGTGTATAACAATTATTGAATGAAAGGAAAATAATCCATGAATACACTTTGGTCTAGTAATTAATTTATGTAAAGTTGAAATTTTGTCCTTTCAGTAACTGAAATCGAATGTAGTGTTGATGAATAAGTAAATAATAAGATGGGATACCAGGAGGTGTATCTGTAAACACTAAATAACTGATACTAGCATATCTCATGTTTCGTATTCGTAAGGAAATCGGATATAATCATAATTTAATCAGCGTTGACCATTTGTGTTCCAACATAGATTGTGTGCGGATCAAACTTATAGTGCGACATGATCTTTAAAAATATCTCTGTCTTAAGTAATTTGAATGGTCATAACTAGAAAAATGCAAGTTCAAAATTACTTTGATGAATATCACTACATGATAAATAACCATCCGAATTCGCTTACGAACTAACTAAACTCGTTTATGTGAGGATGATTATTTCATTATTAAATAATTCATTCAGAATAAGTTCAAAAAAGCTGTAAAGAAAATACTTTTTGGCATTAATGTTAATGAGTTCAGTATCGGGAAGTAAAATATTAAATTTAAGAAATCCTCATATAAACTAAATATGTTTAAGGTAACTTCTTAAGTGTGTTAATAAACAGATAGTCCGTCTCTCATATTAATTATTGTTTTGTCTCTGGTGTGTGCAAAATGTAAGGCGCCAGTAAAATTCAAATAGTAGTACGATTGTAGAGACTAAAAGAATTTATCTCAATCTTACTATTAATTGTATGTTTCCTTTACTAATCTAATTAGTTTTGTTGTACTTACTATATTGGTTGGGATTAATTAAATTTGTAATTGTTTTATAAAAAGTATAATACTGTAAATGTTTGACAACCATGTAGTTATAGCAGAAAGACCGTTTGGGTATTAAATTAATCCCATGGTATTACATACAGCACTATGAATGATACTTTTATTTTAATTATTTTATGTTGTATCTACTTAAACATAATGTATTCTGATCACTTATAATTCGCATCTTGTAGAGTATTCATTCTCCTTCAGTGCTGTATTCTGTCAGGAGTAACATTTCCATTCTTTTCTCCTGTGTTCATGTGTCAGGTGCTTATGTGAATATGGCTTTCAAACAAAAGAAGAAAAATCATTAAGAATCAATGTGATGTGGTATAACCTATCATAACATATATTGTATTGTATTGTTCATAGTATACTGCCTTAAGGAGTAAGTATCAACATATTTACACATGTGTAAGCTGCACAAAAATTTTTGAAAGGGAAGATGACATTTAATTAAATATTTTGGGTTCTACAAGAGCACGATGAGAAAAGATTTATAAACTTTGAACTAAACTTCAATATAAAAATAACTTTCTTGCCAATAGATATTTCAAATATATATCAATTTTATTTTGAACACTGTGATGTTGAAACATACGTTATTCTGTTATGAAGTATTAATGTTTGTTATTAACAATTCATATACGAGGTACGAATAAGAAGTAGTGAAGTGAAAACCCTCCCTTACCAAGTGAATCTGTTCTAGTATCTTCTAAGAGAATTCAATTTATACATTATAAATTGCATGCCTATGCTTATGAGCCCATATTGTTTGGAAAGGGACTTCCAAATTTTTCTAGTGGGGGAGTGTGCAAGGGATTTTTTGATTTGGATAATTTATAGGTAATTTTAGATTAACTAAATCATTATTTTTCATATAACAGAGACTTGTTTTCTCTTGGTTGGTTTTGGACTTGAAATTTTATTATTATTCTAATTGAAAATTGAAATTCCAGTTTTTCAACGCTCCAAGAATAACAGATGGCAGATATTATCCTGGAAATGCATAAACCACTAAGTTAAATTTTGATGGTTGTGGTTTCCTACGGGAAACACATTGTACGGAAAATGTGGTTGTAGCAACCGCAGAGATTTTGTCATCATCGATAGTGGATAATCAAATTAAGAAAAATAGGGAAAATAATGAAATCCGGAAAACGGATATTCTTCCTATCTCTACGTCGCTGTGCCATCCTAATCAAGTTCTGATACTCAAGTTCATAACCAATCACGAATAAACATGTCAAAGGAATCATCATAAACTCCGTCTAATCATACTATTCGATTCCCCCTTTCTTACCATTTACGTCAATTAACATTGTGGGACTGTATGTTCCGGCCAACACCCTATCTGAAAAATATATAACAAAAATTTACAAAATTCGAGGAGTCATTCTCCAACTACCAGCAGCAGAGGTTCTATCCTCGTGGGACGTCACCTTATATGAGGTAAATATGTCTTTGACTTTGTATTTGAAGTTGTTATGATCGTAACTTCTTTCCCCTAGACAACATTAATCTTGTCATGGCTCAAGTAATAGTTTAAAATTTTTTCAGAGCCATGACTTACAAAATTTCAAGATACAAAAACTAGAACAGGTGCCACTTGGCATACACATATTGCTAGTCATATTGCTGTAGAGGATCTTTTGAATTATAAAGAAAAAGCTATATTCTTTTTAAAATGTTGTGTTGTTTTACGTCATCTTATCCATTGTCAGTTATTGTTTTTCGTTTTCTTTTAATATTTTGTTTGTTTTTATTTTATTTTAATAAATAATCATTAATAATAATTTGCATTTGTTCTGTTATGTTCTGTTCTCTCTAAGCCTTAATGACCTGAGGTAAATAAATTTTCTTTGAAACATCTCCGACCTGAGATTTCTCGGGTTCGTGACTCTTGGTATTGTTCGGGGTTATGATGGTAGTCACGTATTTTACCCCGGACAACCTAAAATATCGTTTCACGAGCGGTGAATTTAAGCTGGATCGCTAGTCACCTTTAGGGTAAAACTTTCTCACTAGATGGCAGAGCTCATTGCGATACATGCGATGTTGCCACATGAGTTACGGATAGAAAAGTGTTTTGACACGGCCGCATTCTATACATGATTTACAACAAAGAGAAATGAGAGCTTTTATTTCCATTTTACTCAACACTGCCTGCTTTAAAATATGAATTAATTATATTCTTTGATCAAAAGTGATTTTTAACTTATGAAACGTTATGTGGATATGAAACGTTATGTAGATCTCTCAAACTAGATGTCTTTACAGTGCAGATTAAGAATGCCTATACTAATTCAAAATCATTACATAAATTTCATCTTTTGGACAAAACAGACTCTCAGGGCCAGTCCTACAATATCCTGATATTCTTTCTGATTACTATCAGTCAGAATTAGATATCAGGAAGTTGTCAGTTACTTTAACCCGTTGTTCGTTCTACAATATACTGTGCCTGATATATACTCTGTCAGATAGTTAACCCGAAGCAAGGTTTTAACGGACCATTTGATTGGTTGGTAATATATAATTCCGTTATATATTACACTCCATTTTATAATACTACACGTGATAACACAATCTGAGCTTTTAATTAATTCATTTATTTGATATTCCACCTCTAAAAATATGTAAATTAGATTAATAATTTAGATATGTTTTTACATATCATTCAATTTCAATAATTAAACTCTATATTTTTATATAGAATATATTTCTTCATCTTCTAACTACACAATTACATGGCGCTTATGTGCGGGCACTTGTAGCCAACGGGTACTACTTTTCGTTATAAATTGGCATATATTCGAACTAAAATGGTCTTCTAGGCCTCGCTATATATTGAACAATCTCCTCATCGTCCTCTGACAGCATCAACAATTCTTCGATTTCGTCCATGATTCACTACACGACAACTAACAAGTAGCTGATAGCTGTTAACAGGCAATTGAACTTCCTGTCAAAGTACCAACCAGCTGATAGGGTTTATCAGCCACCTGATTGTTATCAGGACATTGTAGAACACTTATCGGAAAGATGTCAGGAGGATTTTATATCAGACAGATATCAGAAGATGGTAGGATTGGCCCTCAGTACGCTCAAAAATGGTGTTTTATACGCCTAGTTTTAATCCTTGGTGTAAAACTTATCTCTACTTTAGATTTAATATATCATGGCTAAAATCCCCTTGTTTTTTGGTCAAAGAGCAACTCAATTTGCATTTAGGGGAAAATCATAACATTTCTATGGTAATAGTTTCTTAGAAAACGGCAGTTAAACGTTAGCCTATACATTTATTTATAATTAGATGCCTCTACGGTGCAGATTAAGGATACGTGTACAAATACAAAATCATTACCTAGGTAGATAGGACAAAACATATTCTTAGTAGGTTCAAAAATGTTATTTTATAGGCGAAGTTGCAATCCTTGGAGCAGCTTTACTTTAGGGGCTTAAATATCATGGCTAACATTCCAGCGTTTTTTGGAATTCGACTCAAACTGCATTTAGGGGTAACGAAAACTACTTGCATGGTAAAATTTTCTTTGCAAATTACAAAGATATACGTTTATCTATAACTAGATGTCTCAAAGGTGCAAATTAAGAATAAGTATCCAAATACAAAACCATTAAACAAATCCGATCATTTCAACAAAACAGACTCAGTTCCTTCAAGCGTGGTATTTTGTCAGTTGTATTCCCGTGCAGGTATTTTGTAAGTTGTGTTCTCCAGTGCATATATTTTGTAAGTTGAATATCTTAGTGTAACTTTACTTTAGATGGCGTAATCATCAGGCCCGTATCCAGGGGGGTCTAGGCGGGCCGGGCCCCCCTAAAATTTTCACCGTAGGCTTGCAAATGAACTATAATATTGTTGGATCGAGCCCCCTCTAACTTCAGCCGAGCCTCCCTACAATTTTGGAGTGGCTACCGGGATGATATTCATTATGGCTAAAATTCCAGCGTTTTCTGGACCAAACATGGCTAAGTTAAATGAAAACTATCGCCAACTTTTACTAGGTCCCTCACTTACATACAGATTTGTTCCACAATCCAGGTGGAATAAGGAAACTGAGATAGGGCTTTATGCAGAGTCGTTTTGACGTATGATTAGCGTCATACTAAAGGTCTTACTACTGCAGGAAACATATATTAGTCGAACTCTTTAGTAATCACGCGACAGAATGACTCTGCATAAATTCTCGCAGCGAGTAAAACTACGCGATTAGCACGGGTGTTAGGGTGCCCAAGGCGCTATTTGAAATTTTCTAGTTTAATATTCCACGAATATAGCGATTGTCCCCTTGCCTCCACTGCGTACGCTCATAGTCTGATCGTCGACAGTACGGGTCTATTGTTTTACTCAATGGTGTCATTCACCTAGTTCGTCCGAACCGGTTATTAAAATTTCTCAGGTTCTTGGAACCGGTTGTTAAAATCGTATCTCCACTTTGATATACGGTACTTACGGAAACAACAATTTTCTAGTGTTACGAGGTGTCAAAAAACCTTTAAAACTTAAAAAAGGAAAATATTGAGAGAGCATGGAACAAATGAATTTCATTTTTCTACATAATCCACTCTGCGCTCAATATAAGTTTCCCATTACTTCCAAAGTGTCCCAATGCCTCTAAATTTTTTTTTTTTTTTTTTTTTTTTGGATTGGATACGCAATCAGTCATACACCATTCGTTGCACCTCTTCATCAGATTGCAACTTCTTTATCTTTAGTGCATTTCACCACTGAGGCGAGATTCGGTACGAAAGGAGGATGAAATGAAGATTTTCAATGATCGCAGCCATTGCACAGGCAGTAGTGTGAGGCCGAGTATTATTATGTTATAGAGGAAACTTGTTTTCAGAAGTCCGTATTACGTCGTATAGTAAGTTTAGGACCTTTTTGGAGATCGGAATACAAGATATTATTGACTATGCGTTCCCTATGCTGTAACGCTCCAAAATGTCACCCTTTTGGTCCCAGAAGAAAGTACTAACTTCCGTGTAGATGGTTGTGTCCGATAATGGATACTGCCATTGCATGCTCGCTTTCTTACTTCCGGAATGTAATAGTGCACCCATGTTTCATACCCAATAACGAATTTCTTCTGAAAGTCACTACTTTCTCGTTTACGGCGTAGCAAAATCTCGTGACAGATCAACACATCGCTGCTTCAGTTCGTCTATCAGTTGGCGTGATATCATCCTGGCACACACATTCCGAAATCTGAGTACAGCGTGGATAATATTACAGATTGAACAGTGACATATGCCAATGATTGTATCTACTTCATCCAGTCATTCTGCATTGCCCCTTATCACACTTTCAATTTACATAGAGCAAAATGGTAAGCGATAACAAGAAATTATTTGTTGATATAGATTCAGCGTCCCAAGCATGGGTTCCATCTCCGCTCCTTATTCTTATGTTGAAACCGCAAGCGGTAAACGTCACTTACAAATCGGAATTCACGGACAATATTCGTCAGAATATTGGATCAATAAGAGCTAGACATAGATCACTCACTTCTGGTGGGTCAGTTTTTTGGCTGGATCCCAGCTCGCGCCAAGTGAACTTTGTGGTGAAGAAACCATGAGTGGAGTTTCTTCCGGGTCCCTCCCTTTCTTTCATTCAACCATTTCATTCGTTGCCATCATCGCCTTCTTTCTTTCCTTCGAAGCACAATGATAAGACTTACAGAAAAAAACAATTATGTCTCTCGGTTATGCCATATAGGTTAAACGAGACGGTGTTGATAAGAATGATTTAAATGGTAGAATGAGAAAGTAGGAGTACAACTCTGAGGAAACTCTGAGAAAATCCACACACACACACACATGGTGTGTGTCTACCAAAAAGCTCAACTGGCTAAGCTGGGATCGAACCAGTGACCCCGCATACAAGATGTCAATGCTCTACCACGGGGTCACTGCAGCTCCGGAGTAGAAGAAGGATTTCTACATGAGTGGTTATGTTTCTCAAGTGAAGCTATAGGGTCTGAATACTTTCTTTTCATTATAGAAAAAAAAATCAAGCTTTACGGTTTTATGAATTTTTAAGTACTAACTAGAGAAGGTCGCGGGATATTTCTCTGACTTCGTTTAGATATTATTCTCAGTCGACACCTTTTTGCATATGAAACAATTATTCAACCGGAGAAATCCTCGATCGCAAGCGTATTCGAATTATGAGCGTTAAAAGTTCAAAATTGAACAGATTTTGCAGAAAGTTTGAAGAACCATTTCTTGAGATAGACGCTTCAGTTTTGATATCAGGGAGCTCTCCTGGATACCCAACACAGTAATAAGTTCAAAACGTATGCATTTTGCAAGATAAGGGCAATTATTTGGAATGGTGTGAAGGGTAATGGCGTCTTACACCATGCAAATTGCCTCCCATTTGACATACTGGGCCAACCAGTGGTAAAAGTGGATCTGAAAGGATGGGAGGACGGTAGGTAGTGGATGATGCCACGCCGTTCCCCTGCCTATCTATACCATTATAGTTTTTTTTTCAGAACTGGGGACGCCTTAACTTTTTTTCGAGGTGGGGTACGGCGTCCGCGCATTCTCCTTCACTTTTACCCCTGGGGCCAATAGGCTAGTAAAATATATTTGATACTCCTATTCGACTATATTGTTATTCAAATATCACTATCCTGTGTGACCACCTTCAAATTGAACAATCACATTTGTCTTGGGAACGGTTTGCCAGGCGTGCAAAATTCAATGAAGAACGACGTGATATTCATAATTAAACTTGGGATGATCTATATTGTGGTTCTTCCCAGGCCAGTATTCCTGGCGATCTAGGGGGCCGGACTCCCCCTAAATTTTTACTGCTCCCCTAAAATTTTCACGATAAGCTTGCAAATGAACAATAATATGGTGATGAACTATAATATGGTTGGATCGGTCCCTCTAACTTCTACCACTCCCCTGTATTTTTGGACTAACTAGTGGCCTGGTTCTTCCCCTTCTGTAGCTAGGTTCAAGCAGCTCGAGCAGCGCCAGACAGGCTTTCAATGTCGCGGTACTCCGAATCTTGTCGACCTATGCTTATGCATCGCAGAATACGGTGTTCTAATACATCATCACTAGCCATGTGCTTAATTTTCAGCAATTAGAATGTCAGTATTATTGGGAAATATTGGTCAAACTCCAGGAAATATTTTAAGATATTCAATGAGAAAATAGACAAAAAAATTTAAATGAAGAAAAAATGGTTAACGGGAATGTGCGCTCAAAGTTGTGAACTAGGTGACTTTTATTCTCGAGAAAACCGCTGTTTCAATACATCACCTCTAGCCGATTGCTTGTTTTTTGGTCACATTTCTCGCGAAATACGTAAAATATTGTCTCAAGTTTGGCCACTATTTTCAAACAATCGCCATTGAAATCCGTTGAAAATTTTAAAAATGGCTAGCGATGAAATATTGAAACACCGTCTTCCACAATGGATACCATCATGTCCATGGGTTTTCTCGGGGTACTCCTGTTTCCTCCCTTCTTCTCATTCCATCATCATTCACTTACCTTAATCATCGTCTTCCTTAGCCTAAAGGGCATAATCATCGGATGTTAAACTGAAATATTTTATTTTTTCCACAATACACAGAGGCCGCCTGGGTTAAGTGTCGCGTTGAACTTAGTTCCGCGGCAAAGCGTTTCGGAGACACATGCCATTGTTTAATGTTTAGATGGCCACACAGAAAGTGACATTTGAATGACAATATAGTTGGTTTCAAATAAATTTTATTAGCCCATTTATCCGGTGTGCCAAATAGGGTGCAATTTGCAAGTTGTTAGACGTCATTACCCTCCATTCCTTCCCCAATAAGTTCAATTGCAAAATGCGTACGTTTTGACCTCACCATTCCGTCGAGTATCCATGAAAACACCTCAGTACCAAAAATGAAGCGTGTATCTCAAAAAATGGTTTCTTCAAACTTTTTTTCAAAATCTGTTCAATTTTGAAATTTTAACGTCCATTATTCGAACAAGCTTGCGATCGAGGATTTCTCTGGTTGCCTAATTGTTTCATATGTAAAAGGAAGTCGACTGAGCATAGTATCAATAAATGAAGTCAGAGTAACACCCCACGACCTTCCTCAGTAAGTGGAATTAATTACTCTTTTCCACTAATGGGTTCTGGCAACTATTCGTGTATGTATGAAAGCTCAAAAACATATATAAATTATTTTCAAGAAGATATAATATTTTACCTAAGCAAAGTGAGTTTCAGAGAAAAGAAAGAAAGAAAAAAAAGAAGAAAATGAAAGAACACATATTACATATTTAACGTTCAAAATGATCGTCAAAATAAACTATCTTCGTATTACACGTGTGTATAATATTTACGTGGAAACAAACAGTTAAAAATTGAAAAGCGCTTAGCTGTTTCTTCGAATTATTCTCCCTTTCTCTTCGCTTCCCTTGGTTCTTCGATCTTTTACTTTGAGTTGGATTCTTCTTTTTTGTGTATGATTCCTTCCGTTTCCCCATTTTCCACTTTTATTATTTGTAATAGTTTTGTCACAGTTCACAGGTTCCGCCTCTGGACTTCAAACGCTAACAAGGAATTGCCCTACTACTGTGACTGCAACAGTACACATGTAAGTTTGGCAACGAAGCATTATGGCGTCCTGCGTAAGCATGAGATTCAGCCGCTAAAACTATTTCCGTAAACACAAAATAATATTTGGATTAAATGTAAAACATAACACGAAAAACGGTAATATAATATTCATGTTCCGTAATGAGACAATTACTTGTAAAATAATTTATGCTTGTAAGTAAAAATTTCGTAAAACTGAGCACAGGAGTAGCAAAATCTAACAGCAAGCGCCATCTTGCGTACTCATCTTAAAACTGATCAAGTTTTCCTCTTATATTTTACTTTTTTTAGCTAACAGAATACATAAGCACAGAAAATAGTATCTCAGGTTGTAGCTGACGCATAACTCTATTTTATAGTGTAATACTTATACTATGTGCCATTTCTTTACGCGTTGGTTAAGGCAATAAACTAATGCTTATACTAACTTCCGGGTAGTGATCCACCTTAAACATGGAAGTTATTTCGTGAAAATATATTCAACCACATATTTTGTTTCGGTTGCCCGTGTGCGTGGGTTTTCTCCGGGTTCTCCCGTTTCCTCCCACTTTTTGCATTCCACAATTTCGACATTACTCGTCCTCACCGTCTCCTTTAGTCTAACCGGCATATGCGTGGGACGTAAAACTCAAAGATCATTTCATTTTTTGGGGATGCCTATCGGAAACCTTCTTTGAGCATCAAAACAAACAGAAAGGGAATGAGTCCGGAATAATGGAGTAGAATGTATGTTTTGGAGTTCGACAGTGGCCGTCAAGGCGAGTGCCTCGGGTGTGGTATGATCTGTGAGGAAGAAAGTTAAGTGGGAAATTCTATACACCTACGCTACACTTAAACTTTCTTTTCTATTTACTCGCACATACATCCCCTTCTTTTTTCTACTCTTTGTTCTTTTATAATTTTACACTTCCCACTTTCCTCTAACTTTTTGCTCTGTTCAAATTGGCTTTCAGCCGTCTATCACTGTCTGAACTTCTTTCCCGATTTTGACCTTTCCTAACTTTGACTTTTTCCCCGATTGTATTCTTTCTTCCCAAATAGGCCTATCACTGTCTGACACTGCCCAATGTTCTGTATTTATTATATTTTGTTTCTCAATCATTAACCCTCCGTGTGAGGTATACATTCAACCTTTTAGCAATCGTAGCACATAGGAGTAGTGTGCTGGTGCACCTACCTATTCGACTGGTTATGGTCTACGACAAGACAAGACAAGAATGTATGGGGAGATCTTAAGTTGACAAAACCAGAGCACCACACCATATGACGTCACTAAATGTGATGGTAAGTTGAACAGTGTTTGCAACTGATTTGGTGTCAACTTATTAATTTTATACTAGAGTAACAGACCGGTAAAGAAAATGGGCCTTATGCAGAGTCGTTTTGAAGCGCTATTAGTGCCATACTAAAGAGTTCGACTAACGTAAGTCTCCTGCAGTAGTCAGTGTTTTAATATGATGCTAATCATACGTCGAAACGACTCTGCATAAGGCGGAATATGTTTAAAAATGATTATCTGTTAATGAAGTAATATACTTAGAGATATTTGTATATTTGTATGAAAACATAGCATTTCCACACGCGATATTTGATGATGTGCTCCGCGAAAGATTTGTTGCCACAAAAAATTTGGAGATCCACAATATATAATTGACATAAAAATTAAAGATAGGTCTACATCATATTAATATGTGACAGGCCCTTATCCATGGGGTCTAAGGGGAAAGGCCCCTCTAAATTTTTACGGTGCTAATCCCCTAAAATTTTCACAGTACGCTTGGAAATGAACTATAACAGGGTGCAAAATTTCAAAGTCAGACACACTCGCCAATCCAAAAATAATGGTCGCCAGTATCTCTCACGTACAAATTGAGATGCCCCCCCCCAAAAAAAAACGGCCTTTGGTTTGACAAAGAAAGACTTCACATTCCGTGTTTTCTCTCACTCAGTGACAATTATTTTCTTACGAAACAGAAAATGCGCTGCCCTGTGAGTTCAGGCAGAAACCATTCCTACTGAACACTGGTCGCCAGTTCTAAATTTCTAGTCGAAAATTTGTACGCTGAGCTATAATATGATAATTAACTATAATACGTTTGGATCGGGATTCCCTCCCAAACTTCTACCGGGCTTCCCCTAGATTTTTGGGCTGGCTACCATCCTAGTATGTGATAAGTGACAGGGCCGTAACTAGAGGAGGGAGAGGGCAAATGCTTTCCCAAGGAAGCTCCCCGCCGTTCGAGGGGACCCATTTTAAGACAACATTTTCTTACTCCGTATACGATACGAACATGAAATTATAAATGAAGCATCGAATATGTCCACTATATTACATAAACAAAACAACACATAAAATATAAATAAAACAAAAATGAGTCGTGGGCCCATTTCAATAAAAAAAAGTTTCTATTAGGGGCCCTAGAAGTAATGTTTATTCGTATGGCTTTGATATTTGTCAATTTTGCCCCCTTAATTCATTTGTCATATATGGAACGGGATCAAAGGTGTAACTAACGACCCGGGCCCATAAAGAGTAAGAGAAAGATGGAAAGAGGTAGTCCAAGATTGGAGAAACAACTTTTTTCTAGGTGCATCAAATACGCGTATTAATGCTTACCCCCCTCCCAAGAAAACAATCTAAGTTACGGCGCTGGATAAATGGATACAGGTGTAGAATACATAAACATAAAAACAGTGATTAAAATGAATGACTGCGTGTGAAAGAGGACTGTACTACTAATTTTTAAAAATTATATAACGTTTACTGTATGAAGAAACCAATGGTGGTGTTTTCCTATTTTATGAATTTGCAAAATTTACGAAAGAAGTATGTAATATATTTATCGGGTTCTGTAGGATTACGGGGAACCAAAACTACGTAAAAACACAATGTTTATAGGTGGAATGAGTTCATGTTGCGGAAAGATAATTGATATTGATATGTGAATAATTTGTGAACTGAGTAGACTGGAAATGCCGTGTGCTGAATGGAAAATTTTGCAATTACTATTTGCTTTTAATTAGAATGGACAAATATAACGTGCATTGCGGCGTTCTAACCCGACTTCGCTTGCTAGCGCTCGCTCGTCAATACCGTATTTATTTATTTATTTATTTATTGATACAAGTCATGGCCATTACCGGCATCTATGGCCTTAAGCACGTCAGGTTGGAGGGATGACATCGTCGGCGAGCACACAATCACGGTACGGGGGAGGGATATAAGGAACGGATAAGGAAAGAAGCGGCCTGAGGCCTGTAAATTAGATACCATCCCGTTATTTACCTGGTGTGAATGAGGAAATCCCAGGAAAAACCTCCTTTAGGATAGCTAGCCTGAAAAAGCTGCTACACCTTTTCGACCGACTGACCCTGCCGGAAATCGAGCCCAAGGCCAAAGGCGAGAGCATTAGCGACTACTCTTGCTCAGCAATACTGTCTGAAACTCTTTAGTTAGTGGTATGTTTGGCTTTAGGTAGATTAACCTCAAAAACTATAAGAAAACAGCAATGATTTTCAACAAAAAATGCTTTCTCCCAGTAATCCGACATATGGCTAGTTTTCAAAGAACATACTGAGAAAAAAAAATTGTAGGTAGCGTACTCAAAACGGTAGGTTACATGCATAGTTCCTGTAGTTTTTGGACTTAACGTACAGCAAACGTATAACTGAAAACGCATATTTTATAATACTTTCTGTATAAGTGTTCCATCTATACGTACTTTCCGTATGAAACAATATAGGCGGTCAGGATCTCACATACAAATCGATGCAGAATGTCCATAGTAGAATAGAATATAGCTGCAGAATGTAACATAGGTGATATACGGAAAACTGTTAGATGTCAGACATCCTGCAATGGCATGATCTAACATCTAAGGGCAATGCGTATGTAGCATATGCTCCATACTGATTTCTGTAGTAAGCAAGAGGATTTTGTATATTTGTACAATATACCGCTGTCCGGAGAACGGATTTTTCTTAGTGTGCAGTTCATAAGCAAGGGCGCCCATGTTGGGGTTTCCAAGGGGGGCAAGTATAAGCGACGTTTCAAATATAGTTTCAAATTTTGCTGTAAGTAATGTAAAAATTCTATTAAGTTTTTAATATTCCCAAGTACAATTTCCTATTAGGGTGCGAGCGCCCACCTTGGCCCCCCCCCCTGTTGGGCGCCCTTGTTCATAAATAATGCATTTATGTGGGTGCTGAACCGGTGGGTACAGTATCTCTTGATAAATCCATTAAATGTTGTGCGTGTAATCCACAACGCTCACAGATATAGGCGGGAATTCATGTCACTTAATGACCTTCCCATTTTAAGGCAGTAATAAATGCGAAAATTGTCGATATGTGATTCACCTACTTTGATTTTGCGAATAGTTCGTACTATGTGCGACTTTGTCCATGCGGCATCCAGGGTATGGTCGACGTCGATAAGCTAATAAAACGAAATACTTCAAAAGATGAAACGGTGGGTGCGTAAACGTAAACCTCGTGTAGCTTAGGTATAGGCTGCATAATTACTTTATTACATCAGTGTTAATGTGCATCCTTAAATTGGGATAGAGCAGTTTCCGCAGTTCAGATCAATAATACGTGGACAAATTCATATTAGTTTGAAACCCACATTTCTCGATGAAAATAGCGTCATCACGCCTTCTAGACTGTACATGTGTTGGCGCATGCCAGTGATCCACCAGAAACAGGTAAAATTCAGGGGCGCTATAAGAGATAATTGTTCAAAAATTACATTTTATTAAAAGATTTATGGGTGCACACTTAGTAGTAGTAATAGTAGTAATGATAGTATAGTAGTAGTAAGGCAGTAGTAGTAGAGTAGTAGTTTAGTAGTAGCCAGGCCCGCAACCAGAGGGGAGCCAGGTCCCTCTAAACTTTTTGTGGCCCCTCCAGACTTCAATACAAAATTTTATTATTAATACAAAAAACACAATTTAGATGCTTATAAGATAATTTTAAAGACTTGGCCCCTGGCCCCCGTAACATATTCACGGTCCTCCCAAACCTTTGTAGCTGGTTTCGACCCTGGTAGTAGCAATGATAGTATAATAATAGGCTAGTAGAAGTAGTAGTAGTAGTATAGTAAGGCAGCAATGGTAGTAGTTGAGTAGTAGTAGTAATAATAGTATACTAGTAGTAGTAGAGTAGCAGTAGTTCGGGTTAGGTTAGGGTAGGTTCAGGCAGCGAAATAGTCATATTTCAAGTCCCTTGTACATTAGTTTGCAGCCCTGGAATAACGCTCTTATGGAGAGTTTCATAGAATTAAAGCAACATCTTATTGCTATATCTATGTTCACAGATGACTTACATATTCTGCGCCTTCATAAATAAATTCTCTAAACATTTGTCTTTTGTTCTGAATCAACACCTTTTACCTGTAAATTGTAATTTTAAAAATGTCCACGTATCCTTAATCCCGTTTCTGCTACTCCAAAACACTTACTAAACCTACAAGAGTTCATTTGGTGCTAAAATAAATTAATATATTATGAATGTCAGTACTCTTATAAAATAGAACATAACTGAGGAAACCTGAAATTTCAATCTTGATACACGTATCAGTGCGCAGCACGAAATGATATTTAAAAAAAAAAATCCCCGCGTTCTTCCCGCCTTTGATGAGACAAGCCGCAATTATTTACGCATTATTCAGTGCATTGTTTGTGTATAATCTTGTTCGTTTGTTGAATGTAAAACGCAACTCACACAACCACTGTAACAACATAATGTGTTTTTTATTGTCCACCAGTATACGAACAAGTTCCAGGTATCTTAAATTATAATCCACCTTGGCATATTTTCTCAGCAGTAATACTGTCAACAGAGCTGCCTTGCTTATGGATACACTGGGCATTAAGTGGTCCAGGGTAGTGACGACATTAAGTGACGTCATGTCCTGTTGCTGTGGTTATGTCAACTTAAGAACTCCCGAATGTATGTATGTATGTTTCAGGGTTGAAATGTTTAAAACAAAGGGCCTTATGCAGGGTCGTTACGAAGAATGATTAAAGTCATACTACGAGGTTGACTTAAGGATGGTTATCAAAATTGTATTCAGAGTCTCTGGTTAGGACGTAGTATTGGACGAAGTTAATCACACGTGACTAATTAATCTAGAGTAGAGACTAACCTTTTACCCACGGTTTAGCGTGCGACACAACATTTCGTAATTCATGTGTTTTTATTTATACAGACTACGCATGCGCTTATCTACTTTTCCGTAGTTGCCACATTTATTTTACTCACCGATACCTTGGGGTTGTATAAGTTAATCATACTCAAATCATCATTTTAGTTGTACTCAAAGTAGACCCTGAATACCAGAAAGTGCACGTTCCATAGTGAAGAGTTAGTATGCCTTCTAACTAGTATATGACTAACCATCGATTAACGAATTCTCTCTGAATGCCGCCCAAAATGTTTAAAACAAGTGTTTAAAACATGTTTAAAACGAGGGCTGTTGTTTTATTCAAATTGTTTTAAACGTTTTAAACAAATTGTTATAAACGTGTTTTTTTTTTTTCGATGTTGGTTTTAAACATGTTTAAAACAACTAAAATATCACATTGAAGAAGCTAATTTAATTTTCTAACAAACAACCAATCCTCCGCAGGATTTGTGCATGAAATAAATTACAAGCAGAGTTATATTCTTATTATAACAGCAATTACTGAACGAAATTCTGCACATCAGTGTGCGTATAACAAAACCATCAGAAATTCAAGTGAAGTATTTGAACATTTCTTAATTTCCAAGAATACGGAGGTTTAACACACTATACACTATTCTAAGATCTAAATTCACAAATTCAAGACTTGTGTATTTTTAGGTTAAGTTTAGAGTTACCCCCCCCCCCCGGCTTTTTATAAAAATCAGGAAAATTTACAGGAGAAATGAGTTAAGAAATGATAATTTGAAGTTCTTACTTGATGTTTAGGAATGTAACTTCGGCAGTAGAGTTATGTTTAATACCGGAAAAGATATGTGGAAGTTAGTACTATTTGCCGGATGCAGAAGCATTCGCGGAAGGTTTTAGCAGCATGGTAGTTGTAAAATATGGCGATATGGCGAACAGGTATAAAGGATGCGCAAAAATAATGAAGCCCTTTTAAATTTTTGTGAAGCCCACGGAGTACTGAAGTTAAGTGAAATGTAACAAATTTTAATATTTTAAGCACTGTTTTTTGTATGTTGCAAAGTCCAAGGGCAACTCTGGACTGGAGGGACAACTCTAAACTTAAGCCGTATTTTTTGATCACTATTATTTCCATAATAATGAACAGTTCTCACCTCATAAACTAGAAGAAATGCTCTGACAAATACAACTCATAGAAAAGAGCAGTGACTAGCCTACAAGGAGCAAATGACATATTTTAACAAAACAGTTTCCAACATATCTCTATCTGCAACATGGGTAGCTAATAATGATTAGTGTTTACGGCATAACAACGCAATTAACTCTAGACACCCGCCAGGGATTTTAACAAAATGGTAGACTCTCACGTTTGGGACTCTGGTGACCCCCCCCCCCCTAGTTATCACAGAGTCATGATTAATACACAGTTGGAAAGCTTATCGACCACAAATTCCCAACGAGGTAACATTCGTGGTAGAAAAAGAACAGTCATAAAAAATAATTAAAAATATAAAAATATTGACTGTGGGGCTTTGGCAACCCTTGCAGTCACCCTACGCTGACAAAATGATGCTAATATGTAGTTCACATACTTGTTACAATAATATAAGAAATAGTAGACATTGCAGCCATTGCGTAATAAATTCGTTTTATGTAGGAAATAGTTTTTAAAAAATATGCACAGAAAAACATTCATTGAATTAGACATTCTCTCCCCTCCCCCACTATAGTACCATGTCCTTATGCAAATCAATTTAGCTGCACACATCATGTATACAAACAAGAATTATGCTTCTAGACCACTTCAGTGAAATATATCTTGTGTTATATGGGACCGTCCCGAAAATAAATGTAAATTAATCAAATTTGACCCTCTCTTCCTGTATAAACAAGTACACATACAGATTACTATCATGTAGGGGACTACTTCATTGCTTCACATACCAATTTTTATGGATGTACCACAAAGGGGGGACGAATACCCGCCAAAACCTGATGAAAAAAATTGATGAAAAATTAAAAGAAACAACTTCATCCTCCCTCTCTCGGCAGTACATACGTACCCCCTATATACATAAAATGCAACTGACGGAAAGCTTCATCCTCAAAAATACTTTGGTACCAAATCATCTTTCTAGCTTAATTAGAGGCTGAGCTATCGTTGTTTGTTGTAAAAATAAATGTAATTTACGTAAAAAAATTAAACTCCAAAAATTGGCTAACTTTGCCCCTTCATGCTAACCCATGTAAGCAAGAAGTACAAATACACGATATTACCATATAGTGGCCTACTTTATTACTTTATGAATGAATCTAAAATCTGTTGAATCAAAATTAACAATTTTTATGAATCTAAAAAACTGTTGTAAGAAATAAAAAGAACACGATATTTACCCTCCTCCCACATACATGAAATGCACACCAGCAAATCTGCATGTTTCAGGAATAAATTGGTACCAAAACCATCTTCCAGCCTTAATTTGAAGTTTAAGAATGTGCCATTGAGGTTTAAAGCCCTGACACAGCAGTTGCGTCAATGGATGTTTAAAGATTAAGAATGTACCCGACCAGTAGAGCGTAACACAAAGAAACTAAGCTACATATTCTGTGAACGGAGATCGGGAAAATCCCGATTTCTTTCTCCAGAATTGAACATTTGGGTGGATCGAGATTAGGGAAGTTCCCGAAATTTGATCTAACGGTTGAATATAGATGGCAAGTAATACCTAAGAGTGTAAAAATGTAATATATATATATATATATATATATATATATATATATATATATATATATATGCCTATTTAGATTATTGTTTTAAACAAGATAAACATTTTAAACGTGTTTATTGTTTTAAACGTTTTAAACGTTTAAAACAAAGTACTTTGTTTTAAACAAAAAAATGTTTTAAACATAAAAAACGTTCTTATTTAAAACGTTTTTTTCAACCCTGGTATGTTTGTGTTGTTTCTGCATAGGTACTTATTCTACTAATACTAGTAGAATACTAATAGTTTAAACTAATTCTCTAATACTAAAATAGAACGCAGCAAAAATTTCCAAAGCGATTATTGCCCCCCACTGGTATAAATTAATGTGTGTTGAAACTCACTGTTTTGAGTTGAAACAAGTTCGGGTACGGAGGTAACATCTGTGCAGGTAAAAAATAAAAAAAGTTTAAATTTGATTTTCTAAATGAGCTGGAAATGTGAAATGTAATTTAATTCCATCTGACGCCATGAGTATGTTGCAGGAACATGGATTAATCTCGATTGGTAAGTTGTGTTCTGGATGCGGTTTTTTGTATTGAAAGGAACGTGTTTCGCTGTCAAAAGCACGTTTCATTGGAAATTTGAGGAGGAAGACGTGGTGCTGTTTCTGCTCCTCGATTTTCAAGTGAATGTTTTTTCTAGGGCTAAGCTCGATTTTTTAACGGTGATGCGCCTTATGGGTTACTGGTGTTTGAATAGTCGTCCGAACATCAGTAATGCTGTGTGCCTCAGTCAGTGGCGGCCAGTGGATTGTGGTTTCGGGTGTTGCAGTACGAACGATCGGAGACCGAAGATATAAAATAAACTCATTGACTAACCAGCATAACTTTAGATGCAAATGCTATGTGATATGTTAAATTAAATAAAATTCCGTTTTTAAAAAATAAAAAATGCAAAACATATAATCCGATTAATCACCTTAATTAATTAGTAAGTTCATTCTTCTCTGTTTGATTGGAACAAATCTGCCTAATACATGCTGGTTGAACTCTAGTATTCTTATTGTCAAGTCTTTTTCGATGGAAAGCATAACCAATGGTGATAACCTTTCTTGGGACATTCAATTTCTTGAAAGTGTCAATTCTTTTTGATGTGAAAATAAAAAACTTTTTTTTTTACTGACGCCATAGGTACAGTTAATGTTAATTTCAGAAGCTTTGTAGATTCACTAAATATTTTTTCTAGATTATTTTGAATAATTTATTCTAGCAAACTCTGTCCCTGACAGTGATCCGAATTCCTCTTCAGTGTAGACTGAAGAGACTTCGTAGGAGAGATTAATGTTATAAAACAATGTACATTGAACACGCTTTATTTACAATTTACCTAAAAAAAAAAAAATCGTGGAAATGTATCTAGTGCATACACCATTACTGCCGTAAGATGTCCTGTAAGTTTAAACCGTTTTTTTTTCGAACACTCTCCTGAATTGCACTTTGCTTGTTTTGTCTGAGCCTTAATTGTAAGTTTTCCCTCAGTTTAAAGCTGAGCATTTTCTCTCCTTTTTTTGTAAGTTATTTACAGAAGTCATGGTATGCAATTCATTCAGAATTTGTAGGTTATGTACAGAATTAAAACACACACAATAAAATTAAATCTAATAACTAATAACCAAAACAGCTGATACAAAAGAGATACTGGTATATGAATTGCGAATGTTACATATTCATACATAGGGCTGTCAACTGGCCGGCTCTTCATTGGCCTGGCCGGAAAAATTGCTGTTATTTTGGTTAAAGCCGGTGACGGGTACAAACTTCTCACCAGCCCCTTTATAACGTTTTTTTTTTTTCAAATTTGTATCTAGCTCAAAATATAGATATTGTAAAGTAGCTGTCATTCTGTAAACTCAAAACTGTTACCTTTCACCATCTATCAACGATAAATATATTTTGCTCGCCTGTTTAGAAAATTTTAGAGAGATGACAGGGACTGTATCAGGGAAAATTTGAAATTTACTTTCAAGGAATTTTATACATTTATTAAGAGTGGAAAAGGACTTCTTAAAGCAAGATCCTATAGTTGAAGTAGAGACTATCCGCCTTATGCAGAGTCGTTCTGACGCGTGATTAGTGTCATACTAAAGAGTTCGACTAACATGTTTCCTTCAGTAATCAGGGCTTTCGTATGACGCTAACCATACGTCAAAATGACTCTGCATATGGCCCTATATGTTTAAAGAGAGAATTTCATTTTCCAAATCCAAAATTGTCACGGAAAGATTATTATACTTTTGTTCATCTGTTTCGATAGTTTTAAAGAAATGGTACTTACTGGTAAATACAATAAATTGAAAATGAAAATGAAATCTTTAAGTTTTACGTCCCACGGTTATGCTGGTTAGACTAAAGGAGACGGTGATAATGAGAGATGAGTGAAATGGTGGAATGAAGAAAGTGGGAGGAAACGGGAGAACCCCGAGAAAACCCACGAGCACGGTGTTTGTCCACCACAAAGTTCACTTGGCGGAGGCTGGGATCGAACCCGGGACCCCGAGCACCAGAGGTGAACGCTCTACCACTGAGCCACCGCGCCCCCCTACAATAAATTGATCAATGCCGATTGATCAATTTCAGTTTATCATTTATAGCACAATGTATCTATTAAGCTTATTAGTGAATGTTCTAAGGACATACAGAATATATGTATTAATGCACTTTTGTTCATGATAGTACATTTCCTTTCCACGGATAGGTCCGAACAAAGATACTTCACTCTGAGACCTATATCATAGAGGATTTTGAGGAAGTGCCGGGTTTTATTATTTTACAGAGTTGGCAACCCTATCCATACATCAACACACACACACACATATGTGCGTAAAAGAAAAAAAAAACTACATTCCAAATCATCCGTCTTGGTTGTTACGCAATGCACGATGAACACAATATACTTCCACATGAGGGGAAACAATGTTTATGCATGTCATACCTTCTGGAAAGCAACCTTGAAACCCGCCAGATATAGGAACAACATGTTAGCCGGAAGGGGTCCATTGTATTTTAGGAAGGTCCAATACGTCTACGTAATAACGAACCTGTCTCATACTATACCCGAAAAGAAAAGTAATTCTTAATTACCGTCAACTACATTTTTAGAAAAATATGATAGATCGATTATTTCTATAAGAAAAGAAAGAGTACATGATGAGGCGTAGAATAAAATATTAAGCCTACATCAATAATTTCTTTGTTAAACAAGTATAGTTCGTTAAGAAAGTCTACAAATGCTAGTCGAGTTTTGAAATTTTGGGAAGGTCCGGGCCCGGTGGACCCTCCTCGTGGCTACGCCTCTGAGCATTGCTAACTTGTCCCAAATTCAATGTGGCGTTACCCACCATATAGTTCTATCAAGAGTATAAAATATACTTATTCTATAAAAGAAATATATATATACTAAAATACTATCCACAGAGGGGAGGGGGGATTCTGCATATTGACTTAATATTTGGTTCACAAATTACTGTAGAAGAAACCTTCATTATCTATATAAGCTAAGAATCAACTCGTAATGCGGATCCGTTTTCATTTGATTTCTGCTCTACTACATATTTTCTTTCTTATTTTGTAGTTCTCCTATCACTTTTTTTAATTGTCGTTATATTGATTTGCTTTAGTATAAGTACCGTAATTTAAAAATATGAATACATTAAAACAAATTCCATTTGTTAATTGCTAGTGAAATACAATTCAGAAAGCTTATTTAGCGCGAAAAACAATCTCATTCACTGGAAACCGTGCTGTGTTGCAGAAGCACTGCAACGACCAGACCCTTTAACTTCTGAGATAGGGGAAAGGAGACTTAACATTTGCTCCAATTCCCGCGCTGAAGGAATCTGGTCGTTGCATGCTAGCTGCAACACCATATAAATTAGGGACTCTGAGACGGATTATTTTTCGCTTTTTAAAACGGATTAACGAAACGGACAGTTACAGAAGTAAAAAAAAATGTTATTTAAAGTATATATGGGAGTATTAGAACGAATTTTTTCTGTTCTTTATTACTATTGCTAATAATATTTTTTTCTTGAAATACTTTGGTCGTTGCGCAACGCTGCAACACTAACATTAGCCGCCACTGGCCTCTGTACTGCCCTTGTACGTTATGTTTCACTATGTGTCTGTGTGTGTGTGGGGGGGGGGGGGAGGACTTGAACTAATATTGCATGTCTCGTGCTTGTGGATAGTTCTTACTGTTGCATTATGTACAAACGTGATGGTATTTCATGTAGAAGCCGTAATAGCACACATCAGAACGCAGATCACGGTGTACTCATACTGCATATTCCAGTGTGAATACAACATGCAGGGACGTACGCAAGGGGGGGACCTGGGGGTCCGGACCCCCCGAAATTTCGACTTTTTAAAAATTTAGCCTAGTTTTAGGGGCAATTTTAGGAATTTTAATATAAAATACCTTCATATTTAGTTTGGACCCCCCCCAAAATAAATTCCTGGGTACGCTACTGACAACATGATCTGGGTTTCTTATGTGTTCTATTATAACTTGTACATGACAGACCACCATTTCTGTACGTAGTGCAAGAGTAAGAACTATCCTCGAGTACGGAACACGAGTGAATTTAAAAACAGATTTCATCAGCAAATGGTATCCAATATCTCCATAGAATCCTTGAATTTAGAAAGTTTCCTCCATTTTCTTTTATGTCTCGTGTTCTTAATCTTACTATAACTTATTAATGGAACCAGTGGCGGATTACCAAATAGGCCTACTAGGCACGTGCCTAGTGATGGGTAAATTCCCAGGAAGTTATTTTTCGGGAATATTCCTGGGAAGATTCCCCAAAATCGGAATTTTCCGGGAATTTATGTACAATCACAAAGAAAATTGCATTCTATTACTATACCGTATTATGATTTCAAAGTTAAATTCGTTTTTATATCACAGTATATTATTACTGTTGTCCCGAGGGGAGTCTTTAGAATGTATATTCTGAACGATGTTATTTTATTAATATTTTCTTATATTTAGAGTGTACGCAAAATGGATTTATTTACAATATGTTCTATGAAAATAAATATGTTTCAAAAATGGTATAGTAAGTCCACATACTTTTAAACCGCTAAACAGTTTAAATTTACATGTTAGTGGATTTTCTAAACTTCTATTACTGATAGAAACATATTCAATTTTTAAATGTTATAAACAGCGTTGCGAGAGTGTACGATAATGATCAAAACATACGATAATTTTGTGCTCCGGTTGATAGAAAATAAAAATTATAAAACGTAACGGTACGATAATTTTAGGATTCGGTAGAATATACATTTTCCATTGGTATTTTCTTTTTACATAAGGAAGACCAACGGTTTGGGCTGAGATAAACAGGAACAAAAAAAGAAAAATGGAATAAACAAGGATGCTACACACACAGACACACACACACACACACACACACACATATATATATATATATATAGGCGGCCATTAGGGGGGCAGTTACCCCCACTTTTCTGAAATGGCCTATTAATGTATATAGTTTCAACCAGGGAAATTTGTATATTAACATTGATATACAAATATTGAGATCATGTATTGCCCCCCACCTTTAGCGCCCAATCGCCGCCACTGTATATATATATATATATATATATATATATATATATATATATATATATATATATATATATATATATATATATATATGAGAAATACGATAATTTCTTCCGATATTCGATAATTTTTAGGTATTGTGACAATAAATTTGTTTTCGTAGTCTGGCAACGCTGGTTATAAACAAATTAGGTTGGGTAACTGTTAGAACACAAATGTCTCACCATTTTGTCAACATTTGCGCATAAATATATATGTTCACAATATTTGAAAGATACTTTCCTGTGTTTATAATTTTGCATGTAACATTGCCACACACACGACTTTTCTTCCTGTCCATTTCTCGAAATTCCATACCTTAATTCACATGTAAAAGAAGATCGAGTACCTCTTCAGCAGTGGTGTAATGCTCAAATTTTTGGTAGGTATACGTTCGATCGTTTTCAAAAGTATAGTGTATATGCAAGACTACTTGGAGTATACGTACCCCAATATACGCTCATTCTTTCGTAAATTAATGGTGAGTATATGCTGAACTATAAAAAATTCAGATGAGTATACGCCGTATACTCCCGTATATGCCCCATTACATCCCTGCTCTTCAGGAATTCGAGTCAGAGAGAGGAGACAGACTCACCTCTATTACTAACGGTGGTTCAGGGCAGGGCCGGCGCTAGCAGTTTTGCCGCCCTGGGCGGTACTTTCAAATGCCGCCCCTTTAATCCACAAACCTTATCTTGACAGAAGACGTTCAGGTATTAAGAAAAAGTAAGATACCATATTTAAAAACATGTATGAAAAGGAAAAGTAAACAAAAATTTGAACTACCTCTCGTTTACGTAATATTAAAATGACTCCATACATGACACAACATTCAGTATGCTCGATTTCGCTGTACGTAATATACAGCAGGGCATACAGCTTTTTTTTTTAATATATGCTTTAGTGCGACTAAGAATTTTAATTTTTAAGCTTATTTTATATCAAAAGGTGTTTCCAACAGAGTATGGAGCAGAAAGATAATAGAGTGAATCAAATATTACGGCAAAAGTAAGTAATTAGCTTAAGACTTATAATGTACTAAAACACAATAGAAATACACGAATTTAACATACTTTAATTGAAAAAACTTTTCTTGCTTTGATATGAGCAAATTCCTTTATCACATTCGCGTAGTCCAATGTTTCAGCCAATTAATGTTCCATTGATATCATCACTAGACCACTTAAACGTGTTTGAGATATGGAAGAACCTTAATAGTTTTTAATAAGCTTAGAGTAAGTTTCGAAAAATTTATTTCTCTACTTGCCACGGTAACTGGTAAGGTAAACAAAATCATAACTGCAACACTGACATAGGGAGCCAAGTCATATTCCTTAATTAATGTTAGCCTCTTTTGGTGAACTTTTAGGCTTAATTATAGCGGTTAATAGTTTCAGTTCGTCTTTCAAATCACTGGTCTTAATATATTTCAATTCTTCGCGTATTAAAATGCAGACACTTTTCAGACAAAAGTTCAGGTGGCATATCGGTCAGATTACTTATATCGTAAAGAAAATCGAAATACTCGCTGTGATGTTTAAGTTGCTCAAACCTTTCTCTTAAATCTAACACAATCACGTCTAGAAGTTTGTAATAAAAATCGATCTTGTATCTTGTTTGTGGATCTTCAATAGCTTCATCTTCTGCCTTCTATTGAAACTGTCTCTTTTTTCGACTTCGAGCTTGCACTGTATTACCTATCCATGGATCATACATATCTAATGCTGATGCCAACCCCATCGCATCAACTAAGTAAGATTGAAACTTTGCATCATTTCTGCTCCTCTGAAAGTTCTCAGATTTGTTTTAAAGAAACCCTACTGCATCAAACACATGAGAATCAATGCTTTGGATATTTTTGTTTACTAAGTTTATGTGGAGTGAAAAGTCGTACCACATAACGGGTGAGTAAAGAAAGTAAAGCCACGCAGCTGGTTTTGCTATACACAGAGCGTAGAGCGTTCACCTCTGGTGCTTGGGGTCTCGGGTTCAATCCCAGCCCCCGCCAAGTGAACTTTGTGGTGGACAAACACCGTGTGCGTGGGTTTTCTCGGGGTTCTCCCGTTTCCTCCCACTTTCTTCATTCCACCATTTAATTCATTACTCATCATCACCGTCTCCTTTAGCCTAACTGGCATAAGCGTGGGACGTAAAACTCAAAGATTTCATTTTCTATACACAGAGCATCATGGGCGATCATTCTATCTACTCTATTGTCGTTACTTATTTGAAGTAAGGTATCATAAACCTCTATTTGATATCTAAGTGGAGTCAGAGCATCAACTCAACTCTCTCATCCTGTGGTGCTGAATGGTTTTAAAGTGTAGCTGCTAATATGTTCCTTTAGTATAGCCCAACGTTGAACTGACGCAGAAAAGAAGTCATAAACTTTTTTTTAACTATATAAAAAAAATGAAAAGATGGACTGAGATGATGTGGCTGCATCGTTAACGACAAAGTTCAGTAAAGGAACATAGAAGGCTTGGGAATTTATTTTTGCTTTTCATATTGGAACTATTGTCATATCTTTGGCTCTTCATATCTTCGATAGAAGTTCAATTCTTTTAGCTGTTTAATTATTACGTCTGTCAGTTCTAGCTAGACCAGTGATGTCTTTTACTGGTACGAAACAAAAAAAGTGTTCGCAAATTTTTATAAGCCATTCTCCATTACTGTATGTAATTTGTACAAAACGAACGATCCTTTGCTCTGTACCAGAAATACCTGGTGTACAGTCTAGCACTATAGTATAATATGTTGCAGCTCTCAAAAAAACAGTATTTTACTTTCAATTTACTCACTAAGAATTTTTGACATCTTTTCCTTAGTAATGGTGGTATTTATTTTGCCCTCCCATGGTTCTTTTAATGTGTTCGGGCATGATTTGTATTGCTTAAATATAAAAACATATATATATATATATATATATATATATATATATATATATATATATATATATATATATATATATATATATATATATTTTGATAATAAGACATGATAATGAACAATTTGTAAATTGGTTGAAAACTCGCTGCTAGAACCTAAATGTCTCTAGGTGATGTAGGCTAGAACGGCCTGTCTCAAGTTGGAGTGTACATTTTGCGTATTTGGAGTGGAGCGTTAGAATATTGCTGAATAGAAGAAGTATAAAAGACACTTGACAATCTTATCCGTCCTAGCTGAAAATCTTATCTACGCCGCTGCAAGGGAAATCTTGAAGAGATACCTGTGGCTAATAGTTTGATAATTGGAAATGAAGGGGAATGCTTTGAATTTCCTGAGTGAGTATTTTCCTGAATGTGACTGAAGTAAGTTTAATTACATTCTTAGGGAAATCAATTTTATTTTTCCATGTGGGCCTATTACGAAGCATTATATTTTAATAGTATTCTTTAATTTTTCAAATTTTGCCGCCCACTAGACGTGCCGCCCTGGGCGGTGGCACGGCTCGATCCCCCCTCGCGCCGGCCCTGGTTCAGGGATTATTATTAGTACTTTATTTCTATTTCTACATAATTCTACATTACTTTACAAAATTAGTACTTGGCTACTTTTGGCAATTGTAGCTTTGGCGGGTCAGATTTTGCACCTACTTTTTTTGCGATATTCTATTGCGATGTTGTTTTGTGTTTTCATACGTTAAATTACGTTACCAACATTAAATTTAGACAGCATTGCCGAACGTGCGTTAGCGAGTGAAGGCGAGTTAGGGCCCCGCTGGGAACGTTGTTTTCTATCTTCGTTACCAAAAATTCACTTTATTTTCTCACATAAATCACTTCGACTTACCTTTACGGTATGTGAAAATGCCCTACTACCCCCCCCCCCAAAAAAAATTGTTCAATACTTTCTTGACTACTTGAACACTACTATCAACTCATTTCTTCCATAAATCATCCTACTTTTGCTAGTTTTGGCCCTCCAATACTAAACAATTACTCTTTTTTAGTGCAAGAGGAAATATACTTTAAAAACCATATTATTTGTTATATAAAGCACTGTCAAGGGTAAATCACAATTTTTTAACCTCCAAATTCTTTAAAACGTAGAAGTAAGTCATGATATATAAAAATCAAGTAATTAGTCATATAGTTCCTATAATTTGGAAGATAAAGTAAAGAAATGGAAATAAATTCCTTCCCAGGAATTTATAGGCCAGGAAAAACCCCGGGAATATTATCATTTTTAAATTCCTTCCCACCGGGAATATTCCCACTGCCCATCACTACACGTGCCTAGGGGAGGGAACTCTTGGGGACAGCAAATCTTTTCTCCAGAATATAAAAAATGTCTTACGTACACAGTAACAATTTAGACCTTTGAAACCAATGTTTCAAATCAACGGTTAGCAACACGTTCGCTTCATACGAAAGAAATCTTAGTGTATCGTGTTTGTGTGTTATCGAGAAATGTTTCGTCTGCTCTGCCTGTCTCTAGATTCGGATTGACGCATTAATCACTTTGTTTCTTAACCCGTGCTGTGACTTTTAACGCTTACAATGATAATAACGCAAGCCGCCCACCAAACCTTGCTGGTTTGTTTTTTGTAAATAAACCGTCATCTCTCACCACCCTTGCGAAACCAATGGCCAGGCGACAAAGAAGACTGATGTTTGAAATTCGCATAGTCGCATTACATGTGAGATGTCAGTAAAAAAAAAAAAAAAAAAAAAAAAAATTTAGTCGGTCATTTTTGAGAATGCTGTTAAAACTGCGTTGGTCGCGCCCTCCACCTTTACGTGAGTGGTCGCGCGTTCTACTATTGTAGAACATCAGTATTTTTCTATAGCAATATGATTTTTAGCGATATTCGGCCTTGGGTATGTTAGTTATAGTATTATACACCTTTTAAATTATTTTAAAATTATTTTGTTTGATTAATACAAGAACATTGACAGAAATAAACATTTGGTATATCGTATTTAATATATCACAATGTTGAACTGAAAATCGAGCAAGTGTTTCGGTATAAGTGTTCATATAACAGCATAAATCTTTTTTTTATTATACATCGTACAGGTAGAATGATTTGATGTACTCTTTTTGAATGACTGCCTACTCCAAGCATTCGTCACACACGCTTTTTTGTGGTCTGGGCACACAAATGCCTGGCATTTTCCAAAAAGTTTTTACTTCTTGACTTGTTGCGAGAATGGCAACAAAGGACACATTTTCCAAAGCCAGAATCTCTGTCTTGTGATAATGGAACACCTTCATTGAAGCCAACCAGAAGTCTTCCTCTACGTCGAAGCTCGTTTGGCAAGGATTCCACGGCTAAACGTTGGCTTATTGCTGGTTTTATAAACCTAGATCAAAACCTAAATCATGGGGGAAATTGTTTCGTCTGACATTCTCATTATTCTTATTGGCTCTAAATATATTAAGAGCATTAACACCAGCTACGTTTTTTCCTCAATTCATCATCAATTAGGCAAAAAAAAAAAGATGCGTTGCGGGCCAAGCCTATGAAAAGCTGGTATTGAAATTGCGAGTATGTGGGTTTCTTGGCACTATGTGATCTACATACCAGCGAGAAGGTTCTGCGTTCTTCTCTCTACCGATATAAAACGCAGGAGTATCAAAAGAAGGTGGTGCAGCAAGATCCATGACTTCAATACTGGCTTGTAATGGTATGTTTTCTTCTTCTTCTTCCGATATATTGCTCGTACATTTTCGGTAACATTGCACTCAACTTCTTCTTCATCAAAATCTTCCTCGAGCTCTTACATGTCTTCAAGCCGAAATGCACTTTCAGAGTCACTTTCTGCCTCTACTAACTAAAGACGCACTTGTTCTCTGTCACACACTGACATATCATATATTACAAATACGTATTCCACAAAAATAACGTGAAAATGTAACACGAAACAAACTTGTACGCCAATAGTCGCGCGATCTACAATAGTAGAGCACTTGTGAAATCATGAAACAAATCTGAGCAGGTGCAAGAACAAGCGCTGAAAATCGACTCGAATGTACAGAAGGTTTCCGGAGAAAGGTACATAACCGCTTAAGGTCGAGCGTGTTGCCAATTGCTCAGGATTCTAGAAATAAAACACCTGTTCTACAATAGTAGTAGAACGCGCGACCACTGCAGTGTTAACTGAGTCAGTACATCTTTTGCAGGGCCGCAAAAGTGGTTGTTTGTGAACCGTGTTATTAATCTACTCGGAGCTGCTTCTGTTATACTCTAACAAGTACTTGTGCTTTGCAAAAATTATTACGCAGGTATCTAGTTCGATGCAACTTGTTTTTGTCTTATTGTATTTTCTGGTGCATTCAGTTGGTTGCTAGTGCGCTTTTGATTTTTCTTATTAATCCAGCGGCATGAAGCGAAAAAAATTAAGTGGGGCGGCTTATCGTAAACTTGCAAACTAAAAGCGTGAAAGAGAAGCAACCTTACAGAAAAAGCTTGGTACAATGCATACATTTTTTGGGCGAAAAGAACAAGAGATTTTCGAAAGCAGTTCAGTATCTGAAGTGGAAGCGGTTACATAGGGTGACCTCTGTGAAACGAAAACTATCGATAATATTGTCGGTTTAGTTAAAGAAGAAAGTGCACTTAAAGTAGTGTCTTCTCAGTTCATAGAAGTTAGTGATTGTGACAGTAAGAGTGCAAATTTCGTTAGTGACGATCCTGCTGAATGCTGTCTGAGTGAGTATACAATTGACATTCTTCCAAGACGTGGAATTAATCAGAATACACAGCAAAAAATGAGGTGTTGAAATAACACAAAATGACTACCACTTTAGCGTGTTACTTGTGTGTTAATTCAGCACCAAGACATCGCTTTCCGAGCATATCAGAAATAATAGTTACTACCTGAGAGAATTTGCATTGGTATTTATCGTTTAATATGAGCAAAGCTTTGCAAAGTATCTTTGGCACTTATGCCAAGTAACGAATAATGTTCTAAGTTTTCTGTAATCGGTCACAATAATATTGTTGTAAACCTGTGAACCGTCTGACAACAGTTATATAGGCAACAGTTGTGCCATCTTATGTTCATATAGGGGAAACTGCTGTACCTAGGGACATATGTACCATGGGACATCGCTGATTTATTGTAGAAATAAAGGTATAATATGATTGGCTCTTTTCTGGCCACTTTGCTTAAGTTAACACCTGACTGTCTAAAGCCCTAGAGCTTGTTGATGTTCACGCGTGTTCCTATGAGAATACGAAGTTTAATATTTGTGAATTGAAGTTGGAGATTTTGAGGTAAGTTTTTCAGTTATAGCATTTCTAATTTGATTCTGTTGAAGTACATTTGGTGTGTTTTCGAAAGATTACTCGAGTATATATCATAGAATAAACACAAGGCTATCCGTAAGTAGTGAATAGTTTTGCCTCCCGATGTGATTCAAGTGAGGTTGATATACATGTGGACAGTGTACCTAGGGACATGGCCCTAGGTACATTGTTCTAAAACTGACATTTCTTTTAAGGATATTGAGGAATGCCTCGTAGCAAATCAGGGATATAACGTCCAGGTCCTAACAAAGAAGACGTGGAGAGGGCTGTGAAAGAAGTTATTCAGAAAAAAATATCAATTCGCACTGCAGGAAAAAAATATTATGTTAGCAAATCTGTTTGGCTCGTTACGTTAAACAATGCTATGACTGTGGACTGAAGAAATTTACTTATAATCCCAAACATGACAATAAGAAAATATTTACTGATGAAGAGGAACGTGAACTAGTAGATTACGTGAAGCAAAGTGCCCGTCTACACTATGGCCTTACATCACAGTGTATGAGTCAGCTAGCTTATAAGTATGCAAAACTCAATAAAAAAAAAATATTCATCTGAAAGGGATCGTAATGGGCAAGCTGGTGAAGGGTGGTTGCGTTGTTTCAGAGAGAGATACAAAAGTGAAATTTCGCTTCGTAAGCCCAAACCAAGTAGCATAGCAAGATGTTCATCTTTTACAAAGGAAAATGTAAGCAAGTTTTTCACCGTTTACAAGGAAGTCTTGAGTAGAGGAAACTTCCCGCCCTCTAAAATATTTAATGTTGACGAAACCGGGATTTTAAGCGTTCATACACCCCTTAAGATACTTGCTCCAAAGGGAGAGAAGCAACTTGGAGGAATAACATTTGGTGAAAAAGGACCAACTGTTACGATGATTGCGTGTGTCAATGCAATGGGAAACACAGTTCCACCTCTCTTTATATTCCCTCGGATCAATTTCATTGAGTCGACGATGCTGCGAGGAGCACCACCAGGTTCTATAGGAGCAGCACATCTTTCAGGTTGGTCTAACGAGGAGATATGTGCCGAAACAGATATTTTTATGGTTTCAAGAACGAAATACTTTAGTTTATTTCAGTGTTCTGATATGATTAGTTTTTCTTGCATATATGTTTACACTAAAAATGCTATATATGGCATTTATATTGTTTATTAAAGTGTACTTTGTGTAAAAAATATGTAAATTAGCCATTACATTTGTTCTTTTTCTTTTACAAATATAGATTTACATTTTGTGTTTTAAAAATTCAATACTGTCCCTTGGTACTTATCTATATATCCCAGTGTGTTCCTGTTAAACCTAAAATTAAGGAACTCAAAAATAATAGTAAAAATAAAAATAGCCGGGACATGTATAAGGGGATCAGCGAATTCAAGAAAGGCTATCAACCTCGTGCTTAGATATTAAAGAAAGCTGACGGAACAATTCTCACTGATACGAATAGCCTCTTAAATAGATGGAAAGATTTCTTTGACGATTTGCTAAACACGCATGGATTTGCCAAAAACTAATGTGCGTGGAGAAAAGGAGATACACACCGCAGAACCATATATTCCAGAACCCAATCGAATAGAAGTAGAAACCGCTATAAAGAAATTAAAGAAACACAAATCTCCGGGTGTAGATGAAATTCCGGCTGAGTTAATTTTAGCTGGAGGCAAAAAATTGTGGAACAACATACACAAACTCATTCTCCTTATCTGGAACAAGGAAGAATTCCCACAAGAGTGGAAAGACTCAATCATTGTTCTAATTCCCAAGAAATTCGACAAAACTGACTGTAATAATTATGGAGGCATTTCTCTTCTGTCAACATCCTACAAAATCCTTTCAAATATTCTATTAGCAAGATTCACCCCATACGCAGATCAAATTATTAGAGATTTTCAGTGCGGATTTAGACGAAATGGATCAACTATCGACCAAATATTTCCCATTCGCCAAATACTCGAAAAAGGTGAGAATAGAATACTCCAGTACATCAATAATTTATTGATTGTAGAAAGGCGTACGACTCGGTTAGGAGAGAAACATACAACGTTCTTACAGAACTTCGAATACCGAAAAAGCTAATTAGATTAATTAAGATTAGTTTAAATGAATCTCAAAGTAAAGTCCTGGTAGGAAATTATTTGTCAACGAGCTTTCACATCGAAAATGACCTGAGACAAGGAGATGCGTTGTCGCCATTATTATTTAACTTTGTGCTGAAATACGCCATAAGGAAAATCAAAGATAAGAATCAGGGCGTAGAGTTGAACGGTATTCACCAAGTTACTGCATATGCTGATGTAAATTTAATAGGGGATTATAGGAGAACAATAGAAAGAAATGCAGATATTTTATTAAACGCTTTCAGGGACATTGGTTTAGAAGTAAATGCAGAGAAAACTAAATACATGGAAGTTCACCGGGATCGTAATATGACAAATTATGGATGCGTTAAAATATCAAATAATCTTAACTTGCTTTGTTGACCTATCAATAATTGACATCTGTGTACTAGTCCCATTTTCTTCTGACATACATATTCGTATGGAAAATATAGACAATTTCAAATACGGACACGGACATTTAATTTCAAAAAATCTCACAAAAACACCGTGAAGGTTGGAAGCTGTATAGTTAATAGTTATTTAGCACAGAAAATACATGTTTCCTGCATTTTGAAAGTACGGAACAGGAAATCTATATATCTACAATATACCAAGTAAAATCACTACTTCATTTATTAACAAGACAAAAAGAATTCTTTCAATTTGAGCCTAAATTTTTTTATGCATAGAAAAGGTACACTGCTGGAAGTAAATTTAGTTCTAAACTAGTCAATATGCAAATTAAATATTTTTACAAAAAGATGGTATGTAAATAATCTTGTAAAAGACTACCTCATTTAGCCATATTTCTTTAAACGTAACACGGTGCTTTTACAGGTTTTCAGGTCGATTGTCTCCTCTTCGTATGTATATCCACCTCTTTATGAACACACAAACTTGGAAGCACATACTGAATCAAATAACACTCTGAATCAGAGGAATGTCAACACATGTAGTGAAGAATATTTGTCCTCGATTCAGACATCAAATGATGCAAGGTATTGGTCACAAGTGTATTTTCCTGATGACAAGGAGATCGCTCAGAAATCTAACATCGAAAAGAAAATGCTTAAATATATTAATCATACTAACAAAAACATTTTAAAAAGGCACTTAGTAACTTATACAGGGGAAAAATCAGGTACTTGCATTCAGTGTAGCAAAGAGTTTTCTCAAAATGTTGATTTGGAAAAGCATATGCTTACGCACAAAGGTGGAATACTTCATCCTTCCATTGAGCGTGACAAACAGTTTGTTTTGGAAAATAGTTTCAAGAACCATACGCTTCTTCACAAACGTGAAAGAAGGCATCGTTGTATTCAGTGCGGCAAAGCGTTTATTCACAAATATCACCTGGAACGTCACACGCGTATTCATACAGGTGAAAAACCATATTCTTGCATTCAGTGTGGAAAAGCGTTTTCTCGGAAAGATCATTTGGATTACACCTTCGTACCCATACTCCTAGGAAAAACCATATGTATGATATAAGTGGGGCTAATGTTTCTTCTGAGTAACATGTTATAAACCTAAATGCGTACTTATTGAATAGATAAAAGCACTCTAATTTACCGCGTCAAAACATTTACACTCAAATGTAATTTCAAAGGAAATATCTTACATCAGTAGGACTAAACCATACATTTGGATTCAGTGTTGCTAAGTGCTTCCAAAGAATGATAATTTGAAGTGCATTTTTTTTTAATAATGTGGAAGAACATATACCTGCTTTCAGTGAGAAAATTGTTATTCTATAAGGTAGCTGAAACAAATGCTTACTCTCCGGAGTAATACCCACAAAGTTGCATTTAGTATCAGGTTGTCTAGTAAAACTAACTGTTTGTAATCCACACTAAGATTCATAAAGATAATGTACAATGTACGAATTTTTAGCATGGTGTATTATTTGTTCACACTCACCTTCCACTTGCGCATGCTTAGACACACAAGTGAGTAGAAGCATAATTGAGTCAATTGTAGAAAGTTTAGCTTGAAAACATAACAAGAGCCGCTTCAAGGTTACTTGTACAGTCTACGAGTCACATCTTTTCAGAACGAAAAAGTGTTGTTAACAAAGGTAGTAATTATTTGTGATCCACATTAAAAATGATAATGTGCAACATAAGAATTTTTGTGGTATATTATTTGTTCACACTCATCTTCCAGTTACACATGCTTAGACACACGAGTGACTAAAAATATACTTGAGTGTAGAAAATTTTCCTTGAAAATATATGAACCACTAAAACATTACTGGTACAGTGGACAATCTTTTCAGAGTAAAAAAGTGTTGTTGAGAAAGGTAGTCTCTGTATAAAATGCTTAATTATTGATGTAATAATATACATATTTCAATCCACTGTGCAAACCTGTTTATGTAGAAACGTGTTTAAAAATTGTTCATGGTTTCATCTAGATGCAACATACTGAATACTTCGGTTTACTGAAAAGGGTACTCTGGAAAAGCCTATGATTACTCAGGTTTAAACTAAGACACTTCCGTTCATTGCAAAAACACATACATTATGTTTCTTATTGCGACATTTAATGGAGTAAATGTTTTCGAAAAATTGAGGTCTTTTACAAGACTCCGAAAACAAAGTTAGTGCGTGAAGAGATCCGAGTCAGAGTTCTGTCTAGTAAAAAGATAGCTTTAAATATCATCTTTGGCAACTAAAAAACTTTTTGATAAAATTTCTGGGAAAAATTTTAGTGGTGAAGTTATATTTGGTATCAAATCGATTCGAACAATTTGGTTTGTCTAATGGACGATGCTCAATTTGTTATAAAACCAACAAAAACTACATAAAGCTAAATGATGATTTCTGTAAATGCCAATTATTTTAAGAATTGCATGTTGAAAGCAGCGTCATCGCCTTGTGCAGTTCGCAAAAATACGTGAACCACCAAATATCAAGAGCTGTTTGCTGAGCCGTAAGATATTTAATAATATATAGAGTACTATTATATTGCCGTTTCGTTTCAACTCCCCGCTTGTTTTATCATTTGTTTATGTGCATTTGTGGATTCCATCAGCACAATACGTCACAACACAGCAACGGGGATGATACACTGCTCTGTGTAGTACAGAATGGAAACGCTGGCAGCTGAGGGATGAACTGTATTCTCCTGGCAGCAGTTGTTGACTTATTTTCAGTAATGTGACGTTTTAAATTGAATAAAAGAATGAACTACGTTGACAGCTGTTGTAGACTAATTTTCAGTAATGTGGCTCTTTAAACAGAATCAAAGAATGAACTGCAATCAATAGACGAATATAGTAGTAGTATATAACTTATTCTTTCACTCAGTTACCAACATTTCTTTTTATCTCAATTTCTTGTAATGAAAATACATTAAAGGAACAAACAAAATAATGGCTTTCCCAGGTCGTACGAAGGACCATAGGAGGTCTAGAATCCTTTCTTAGAGATTTTTAAGTTAACGCAGGAGAAATTTAAATTTTAATTAATTTTCAAGACTTTTTTAAATACGTATAATCCTTTTTTTTTACACTACGGTTTCCCTCCCTAAATAAACTAAATGCTTGTAAGAAAAGCGAACAGCCTATCAAAACATACTGTACTTGGTAACATTGCTACAATGGTAAAGTGTTACCTGCATTCTGCGAACCTCAAGGAATTTTGAAACTGATTTTTTTCAACATTAATCTTTTACGCAAGCAAAATAGAAAAATATGACTATTGGTATTTCCAGTTATTACATGCCCTATAAAGATTTTAAGTGGGTTAAACCTTACATATATATAATAAACATTCCAGATGACTCAGAAACTGGTTACATATTAGAAGTAGATTTAGAATATCCGAGGTATTTACACAACAAACATTCTGATTTACCATTAGCTCCAGAAAACATGTGTCCACCAGAATCTAAACAATCAAAACTACTAACAACACTTTACAATAAAGAAAGATATGTAATTCACTATAGGAACTTAAAAATATATATGTTATTTGGGATGAAATTAAAGAAAGTGCATAGAGTATTAGAATTCAAACAATCAGACTGGCTAAAGAAATACATTGATTTAAATACAAATATGAGAACGCAGGCTAAAAATGAGTTTGAAAAAGATTTTTATAAGCTCATGAATAACTCAGTATTCGGAAAAACGATGGAAAATATTCGAAAGAGACAGCCCATACAATTAGAATGTGATCCTGAAAGAGTAGAAAAATTAATTGCAAAACCAAATTTTGATTATAGAACAATATTTACAGAGAACTTGTGTGCTATACATATGAAAAAAGGGCAATTGACATTTAATAAGCCAATATATATTGGTATGAGTGTATTAGAACTATCAAAACTATTAATGTATGATTTTCACTATAACACTATGAAACCGAAATATGGAGATAATATAGATTTATGTTACATGGATACTGATAGCTTTATATATGAGATTGAGACAGATGATTTCTATAGATTTAAAAGAAATGATTGACCAATTTGATACGAGTGAATATGAGGAAAATAATATATATGGAACACCACTGATAAATAAGAAAGTAAGAGGTAAGATGGAAGATGAGAATAAAGGTAAAATAATGACTGAGTTTTTTTGGGCTACGAGCGAAGATGTATGCTTATAGAGTAGAAAATAAAGAAAAGAAAAAGGCCAAAGGAGTAACTAAATGTGTAATAGCAAAGCAGTTGCAGTTCTATTATTATAAAGAAAGCTTATTTAAAAATGTTAAAACGTATAAAGAATTAAACCTCATTAGAAGTTAGTATAACCGTTCATAAGCTAGCATTAGATTCTTCAAATGATAAAAGATATATATTACGAAATGGTGTAAATACATTAGCTTGGGGTCATTATAAGGTAAAAGAGGAGTAGTTGGAGCTTAATTATAAGTTTTAGATGTAAGTTTTTATGATTTTAAATGTCATAAAAGCCTATGTGCAGTGAAATTACTCAATCTACTTTGTGCTATTCTTCTTTGTTAAAGTACTATGGTCAGTGGTGGATTCATAATTTTAGGCAGTTAGATGTGGAGGGGAGAAAAGTGTCCTAGAACATACATACATACCCTAATGTGGTGTTTGTTACTTTGGTTCCAGAGTTATTGCTAATCAAATTTAGTGTTTTAAGTTAGTGATATCAAGAAATTTCAGTAAGACGCATTTGATTAAACTAAGATGACCTTGACGATAGTTGGTAGGATCGTAAATATTGACAAGCTTGATATGCATGGAAGCTCAGTATAAAATATTATGGTGTACAGACTTTTTGATTCTGAATTATTAGATATCAATGTTAGGTTTGAAATAAGTGAAATCAAGAAATTTCGTTAAAGCACTAAAGATAGAACTCATCCAATTTTTACCAATCTTGGCAAGGTGGTAGATCCTTGACGAGCTTAGTAACTATAAAAGTAAATAAGAAAGATCTGTCGCTTTTTCATTCAACACATTCAAACATCGGTATGTATCCTAAGAACGTCCGAGAAGTTGGCCCCCCATTGAAGCACTAATGATCTCTTCTAGTGCAATCGTTAGTGCTTCCCAGAAAACCAACTCCCAACATTAGTGCTTCAATAGTCTGGACGCTAGAAGCAAAAAACTTTGGGGGGGCTAACGTTAGCGCAGAAAGCACTAACGATTAAAGCAAGTGCAATCGTTAGTGCTTCCAGAAAACACTAATAGTTTTGTTAGTGCTTCAATATTAGTGTAGATATGGCCAATTACATGTCACGAAAAGCCCAAAAGGAATACATGGGGAATTCTTCATTGGGTCAAATTCCCGCCAAATTCAAAAGCGCTAATGATATCTTCTAGTGTAATCGTTAGTGCTTCGTTAGTGCTTCTTAGAACACCAACTCCCAACATCAGTGCTTCAATACTTTGGACGCTAGAAGCAAAAAACTTTGGGGGGTAGGGATGCGCACGAGACAAGATTTGAGACTGTCTCGACTCGAAAATGTGCCGTAAAAGTGATGTCTCGACTCGAAAAATATATATCTTTCTATTGGAAGAGCTGTGTCTCGACTCGAATTTTGTCAGGAAAATTCTGTTTCGACTCGACTCGAACGCATCCCTATTGGGGGGCAACTTCACGTTAGCCCCCCCAGGAAGCACTAACGATTAAACCTAGTGCAGTCGTTAGTGCATCGTTAGTGCTTCCAGAAAACACTAATAGTTTCGTTAGTGCTTCAATATTAGTGTAGATATGGCCAATTACATGATCGAAAAGCCCATAAGGAATACATGGGGAATTTTTCATTGGGTCAAAGTCCCGCCAAATTCAAAAGCGCTAATGATATCTTCTAGTGTAATCGTTAGCGCTTCGTTAGTGCTTCTTAGAACACCAACTCCCAACATTAGTGCTTCAATAGTTTGGACGCTAGAAGCAAAAAACTTTGGGGGCAACTTCACGTTAGCCCCCCAGGAAGCACTAACGATTAAACTTAGTGCAATCGTTAGTGCATAGTTAGTGCTTCCAGAAAACACTAATGGTTTCGTTAGTGCTTCACTATTAGTGTAGATATGGCCTATTAAAATCCACAAAAAGCCCTTAAGAAATGCATGGGGAATTTTTCATTGGGTCAAATTCCCGCCAAATTAAAAAGCGCTAATGATACCTTTTAGTGAAATCGTTAGTGCTTTATTAGTGCTTCTTATAACACCAAGTCCAAACATTAGTGCTGCATTAGTTTGGACGCTAGAAGCAAAAAAACTTTTGGGGTGTAACTTCACTTTTGCCCCCCAGGAAACACTAACAATTAAACCTGGTGCAATCGTTAGTGCATCGTTATTGCTTCCAGAAAACACTAATGGTTTCGTTTTGCATTGCTATTAGTGTAGATATGCCCACTTATATGTCACAAACAAAGGTGTCTAAACTCATGTGGACGGCGCCCACGAGTTCGAAACTTACGCTCACTCGACCTCAACCTCACGAACTTAACGTGAGATAAGGCTGGTGATGTGAGCGTGAGGTTGAGTGAGCTCTAGGTGAGACTGGTGAGGTGAGCGTGAGGTTGAGTAAGCGTTAGGTCAGACTGGTGATGTGAGCGTGAGGTCGAAATGAGTTTATGAGCTGAGGACGAATTGAGTTTGTGAGCGTGAGTTTGAGTGAGATTAGGTCAAAGTGATCACCTCTGGTTACGAAACTCCCATAAATACATGGGGAATATTTCATTGGGTCAAATTCCCTACAAATTCAAAAGCGCTAATGATATCTTTAATACAATCGTTAGTGCTTCGTTAGTGCTTTCTAGAGCAGTAACTCTTAACATTATTGCTGCAATAGTTTGGATACTAGAAACAAAAAAACTTGGACAAACGTGAAGTTAGCTCCCCAGGAAGCACTAACAATCAAACCTAGTGCAATTGATAGTACATTGTTGGTGCTTCTAGAAAACACGAATAGTTTCGTTAGTGCATCATTATTAGTGAGGGAACTCACGTAAGAAAAACATTGGGAATTTTTCGTTGAGTTAAACTTCCGCCCAATTCAAAAGCCCTAATGGTCTCTTTTAGTCCAATCGTAAATACTTCTTAGACCACAAAATCCGAACATTAATGCTTCAATAGTTTTTATGCTAGAACCACAAAAAAGAGGGCTAACTTCACGTTAGTTCCCCAGAAAGCACTAACGACAAAATCTAGTGCAACCGATAGTGCATCGTCAGGACTTGTAGAAAACAGTAATAGTTTTGTTTGTGTTTCTATTAGTTCAGTTTTGGGAGATGAATTTCATTATGTTTCTAATTTTTTCTTATGAAAATTTAATCTTTTTTCCTTGGTTCATATATAAACAGTCATTTTATTATTTTATTATTTATAAATGTATCAACTCAACGGTGATATGTATACACGACTCCAAAAGTGCATTACCACCCGCAATTCTCCTTTCCCTGCAACAGCAGGCAACCCATAAAACTTAACGGTTGGGTTGGTTGCAAATTCGAAAGGCGTTGGACTAAACCTCAAGTTTGTCACAAATATATCAGTGTGGCAAACTGCAAATAAGAGAATAAAACAAATTGGTGAGAATGACAATTCTATTATTGTGACGTAGTTGGATGACATCAAAAGTGAAAAAATGACTTACTTAAGCAGTTCAAACAAGATGAATGGTGAGAAACCGATATAAGAAGAAAGCATTTCTCTCTTTCCCCCACCCCACTCTAAAAAAGAAACTCACAAAAAGAAAAAGTTATAAAATATAAAGGTTTCATATAAAAGCGTAACAGGACAAAACAAATAGCTAAACGAAACGAAAAAGAGACAAACACAGAATAGGGGACACCAGTGGCGTAGCAGACTTGCGGCCCTCCCATTTAAGATAAAGAGATGGAACCCTAGTTGTAAACCCCATTGTTCTAAAAATAATAAAAATAATAATTATTATTATTTTTATTATTATTATTATTATTATTATTATTATTATTATTATTATTATTATTATTAGAAATTCGTTTCCTTTTCAAAATCTCTTGATCTGCCTAAGAGCATGAATGCATATAGCGATGATGTGTGCACGTTTTGTCAAAGGACCAGTCCCAAAAGCCAAAAGGAATAGAAATTTCCAAGAGAGAGAAATAAAAAACATTCTTATGGTAAATTCTAGTTCAAAGTTCGAAGCACTTGCTTTTGCACGTGATTTGTTGTTTCTTCTTTCAAGGAACAAAAAAGTTCTGGCGTATAAGGAATTATATCACATAATATTGCAAATTTGCAAGTGGATGTATTTACATTGCAATTTGTGGTAATAAAGATATTATGATTAGGAAACAATATTGTAAAAAGTAAGTTTAATTTCTTCATCCATCGCAAGTCTTATGGCCCCTTATACCTCGCCGCCCCCGCCCCGAATAACGATATCGAAAATTTAGAATGATATATTCATGTCCATATATTTGCGATATCGAATGTTGATATATGATAATATAGATATCAACGATAGCGACGTATCGACATAACACAGGCCCAGGTACGAGAAGTGATGCTTGAAATATAATGGAATCAACAATCAAATTCTAAATAAGTTCTCCTTTTCCGTATTCAATATTGAGAGGGAAGGGTGTGAACCCGAATAGAAAATGTTAAGATAAAAGTAGGTTTTCCATTTCAATTGAATACAAAACTACTAACAGAAACTATTACTGTAAATTACCTTTTACTTCTGTTTCTGATTGTTATCACAAATCAGCGACAGTACACACATACTTTACATAGTATACCAATACACTCTATAACTTTTCACAACCAAGCACGCCGGAAGATGAATTTCCTGTGTTATTAAAGTGGTATGTTCTACAAAATAGTCATAATTCATTGGTCATATTTCTATCAGTACTTTTGTACGGACTAAGAGCTACAAGACTAACAGAACTAGAAGTTAGAGATTTCATTCCTTTTTTCTCTCAGACTAAAAAATTTCTGCATTTTCCTGAGATTTTAATTTCTTATTATAAGTCTCCTATCCTCGGCTAATTCTGGCTACCGCGGTTTCGAAGTAACCTGTAAACGAAGAATAAAGTTTGTCGACTCTCAACCTCGACAGTTTGTGAAAAGATATTTCACAGTTCATGTTGTTATTTCTTCGTTACAAAAACACTTCTTTTCGACTCTATTCATGGTGATTTACTAAACTTAAGCATTTACAATTATTGAAAAATGAATAATTATTTTTAAACATAAAAAGTCGTTACACTTCAGTAAAATGCAGTAGTAGATGGAAGTGAATGAAAATATTGTTTATTTGTTGAGATGTGCCAACTGAATGTGAATAATAAGTGTGTATTCACGCATACTCTTCTCCAGAGGCGGATCTACGATGGACTTCTGGGGGCTCGGTGCTTTGTAATACTCCTACTTAGAGCTACTTTTAAGAGCTCCAAACTCTGGAATGGATTTTATTTATATATAAAATAGGAAATATTCCCTTTCTGGGGGCAATCGCCCTGATCTCCCCCTAAATCCGCCCCATCTATTGTGTAGCAGACTTTGAAGACATTTAGTTCGTGTATGCTCCTGACGATGCTGATTAGGGATGGCCACATCCGGATAATTTATTATTCGGATATCGAATAGAAACTTAGAATTTGCAATATCCGGATGACAGATAAGAAAACGGATGACGGATAACGGATAATATCCAGATGACGGATAACAGATAATATCAGCTGATGGATAATATCCGTATGACAGATAATATCCGGATAACGGATACTATACGGATGACGGATAACGGATAATATCCGTATAATGGATGACGAATAACGGATATTATCCGGATAATGGATGATGATAACGAATGATATCCGCATAACGGATATATCCGGATGACGCATAATATCCGGATAACGGATATATCCGAACGACGGATAATATCCGGATAATGGATTTATCCGAGTAATTTATAAAATTAAGGTAACGGATAATATCCGGATAATAGAACATTCAGATAAATGATTACATATGGATGACGAATAAAGTATAATATCCAAATAACGTATATGGTTTTAAAAAAATCATATAAGAGAGGAACATATCAGTCTATTCTGCTCATGGAGTTATTAAAAGATGATCATCGAGCAGTGGTCTTTACCTTTGAAAGATATTGCTTCTTAAAATGTTTCCTAGTAAATTGCAAATTTCTGGTTTTTGTTGTGGGGCGCAGTGGCTCAATGATAGAGTGCTTCCTCTGGTGCGTGGGATCCTTATTATTTCGATCTCCGGCCAAGTAAGTTTGTGGTGGACAATATCGTATCCGTGGGTTTTCTCAGGGTACTCCCGCTTCTTCGCACTTTTCATTCCACCAATTCCTCTATTATCATTGACTACTTTAATCATTGGGCGCGGTGGCTCTGTGGTAGAGCGCTTCCGCTGGTGCGTGGAGTTCTTACTGTTTCGATACCCGGCCTACTAAGTTTGTGGTGGACAAGGTCGTATCCGTGGGTTTCTCAGGGTACTCCCGCTTCCTTCCACATTTCATTCCACCAATTCTTCTTTTATCATTGACTTGCTTTAATCATTGGAGAGAGTCTTCGTCCCTTAAACTTTGCAGTGATGTCGGGAGAGAGAAGTTAATATCTAATATTTCTTTAAAATTTTATGCAAAAATAATGGGAAATGAAGATGAAATAATCGAAATAACAGAAATCAATAGCAACTTTCATCTCCTACCAACATAGTAGTGCAAAGTCCGTATATGCTAATTAACTCAGGATTTTACATCCAAATTAAATGAAATGAAATATCCGACGTCCGACGTTTATGCCGGCTAGGCTAAAGGAGAGAGTGATGATGAGAAATGAAGAAAGTAGTGGAATGAAGAATGTGTTGGAAACGGGAGTACCCCCGAGAAAACCCACACACACGGTGATTATCCAACACAAAGTTCACTTGGGCGAGTTGTGATCGAACCAAGAACCCCATGCATCAGAGTTGAAAACTCTATCACTGAGCCACCGCGGCCCTCTACATCCAAGTTAAGTTGCAATATAACAATTCTCGTTAAAAAAACCAAATCGGCAATGTGAATTGAAGATTAGCTGTATTTAGATAGCATGAAAAAGTGTAAAGAGCATAATCTAACTATGTGGCTGAGTGAGTGTCCACCCTGCTGGTCTACTGGCTAGCATGTCAGCCTTTGGTATGCGGAATCCCGGGTTCGATTCTGTGTAGAAGAGCTTTCGAAATTTAACTTTCATCGATGTGTGCGTGTCCCAGTCGTTCTAGGATTCTGAAAAAATCACGTTAAACAAGTAAAAAGTGGGCAAAAGTAAGTAGAAACGTACTAATAAGTACATAAGCAAATTAATGAGGCACGTTCGGTGCAACAGTTAACTTTAGAAAAAAAGTAGATTGCGAGACAGGTTTTTAAATTACATGTTTCTACGCGGCAGTTCGAGACAACCGTAATCCTTTCAGTATTTTTCTTTTTAAACAAATCCATCTTTCAAAATATTAGTACACATGACATGGGTAACAATTTAAATTATGATAGCCTATACCATGACCTTTAAAAGAAAAAGTGCAATCATTAATTATTACATAGTAAGTTTTCAATAGGTTCAGTGCTCGATCGTGCCGTATGTGAATGTTATGAAATATAAATTGTTTTTTTATTCTATGATGATCAAGGATGCGAATATGTGTGGTCACAACTTGCGCTTCCAGAAGCTTGAAGTTCACACGCAATAAAATAGTATTTCTGTATTACGCACCCTTTTCAACATCTTGCAATAGGTTTATTTATGATGAGAGAAATCTTGCACGAAATGTTGCTCTATTGGATACTGTACTTCTGACGATGCTTCCATTATCAGATATGTAGTTTGGTTCAACGTAGAATTTCATACGCCAAAACAGTTGAAAACTTTATCATTCTTTTAACTTTACTTGAGTTGAGTTGATTTTAAGTTTAACGTCTCTTTCATCAGCGAGGCTGTATGAGACGTGGACCTACCGATTAACGTGGGATCCGAATCGCATGAGGTCCCACTGGGAATCGAACTCGGACCCAAACGCTCTTAAGCAGATTGAAGAGGGTGCACTTACTACCTAAGAGTTTTCCAATGAATGCATTTTTACTAATTATACTAATTTTTCTTTTAGAAAGGTGCAATCAATACGTTTGTTTATTTAATACGTAGTCATGGTTGAACAAAGTTCTCATTTTTGTATCTGGCAATAAGATCCCCTCTCTTCTGTGTCTAGACCCAGTCATATTACTTATAATAAAGGCCAAATGACGATTTTTATCAACAAAGAGAAGCGGTTCTACTAACTCTGGTAAATAATAATAATAATAATAATAATAATAATAATAATAATAATAATTATTATTATTATTATTATTATATTAGTAATAAAGAATCTGAATAATAAAGATATTTTCCACTCTTCAAAATTTATGTGTTCTTCTCTGAATCTGGATATGTTGTTTTATAATGTATAACGTAGAAAGGCTTCAAACAGCAATCTGGCAAAAATTATTTGTGTAAAAGACACAAACGTCTTATCAGTTGTTCTACAAAGAACTAAACAACTTACCTTGTTTCTGTTTGCCTTTAAACACAATGTGACGATTTACAAGGCACAGACAAAAGTAGAGAGCCAAGTGATATTTCGCCTAAAGGCAAGTTCGCTGCTAAACTGAAGACTGGCATTCTGTCAATATATTGCATAGATACTTTAACTTTTCCTTTCTGTCCTTTTATTTTTAACCTATAAGAGAAAGATCTTTTTGTATTTATGCTACGCTGATTATTTTACCAAGCTGCTTGGACAGACCATTGCAACAGCCAAAAGCAATCGTTATGTATTCCTTAGTAGGTCGGGTATCGAAACAGTAAGGACCCCACGCACCAGCGGAAGCGCTCTACCACAGAGCCACCGCGCCCAATGATTAAAGCAGTCAATGATAATAGAGGAATTGGTGGAATAAAAAGTGCGAAGAAGCGGGAGTACCCTGAGAAAACCCACGGATACGATATTGTCCACCACAAACTTACTTGGCCGGAGATCGAAATAATAAGGATCCCACGCACCAGAGGAAGCACTCTATCATTGAGCCACTGCGCCCCACAACAAAAACCAGAAAATTGCAATTTACTAGAAAACATTTTAAGAAGCAATATCTTTCAAAGGTAAAGACCACTGCCCGATGATCATCTTTTAATAACTCCATGAGCAGAATAGACATATGTTCCTCTCTTATGTGATCTTTTTAAAACCATATACGTTAATCGGATATTATCCTTTATTCATCATCCAGATGTAATCACTTATCCGAATATTCTATTATTCGGATATTATCCGTTATCTTAATTTTATAAATTACTCGATTAAATCAGTTATCTGGATATAATCCGTCATCCGGATATATCCGTTATGCGGATATCATTCGTTATCCACATCTTATCCGTCATCCATTATATGGATATTATCCGTTATCCGTCATCTGTATAGTATCCGCTATCCGGATATTATCCGTCAGCTGGATATTATCCGTCATCCGTTTTGTTATCTGTCATCCGGATATTGCAAATCCTGATAAGTTTCTATCCCATATCCGCATAATAAATTATCCGGATGTGGCCATTCCTAATCAGCATCGTCAGGAGCATACACGAACTAAATGTCTTCAAAGTCTGCTACACAATAGATGGGGCGGATTTAGGGGGAGATCAGGGCGATTGCCCCCAGAAAGGGAATATTTCCTATTTTATATATAAATAAAATCCATTCCAGAGTTTGGAGCTCTTAAAAGTAGCTCTAAGTAGGAGTATTACAAAGCACCGAGCCCCCAGAAGTCCATTGTAGATCCGCCTCTGGAGAAGAGTATGCGTGAATACACACTTATTATTCACATTCAGTTGGCACATCTCAACAAATAAACAATATTTTCATTCACTTCCATCTACTACTGCATTTTACTGAAGTGTAACGACTTTTTATGTTTAAAAATAATTATTCATTTTTCAATAATTGTAAATGCTTAAGTTTAGTAAATCACCATAAATAGAGTCGAAAAGAAGTGTTTTTGTAACGAAGAAATAACAACATGAACTGTGAAATATCTTTTCACAAACTGTCGAGGTTGAGAGTCGACAAACTTTATTCTTCGTTTACAGGTTACTTCGAAACCGCGGTAGCCAGAATTAGCCGAGAATAGGGGACTTATATTAAGAAAATGAAAATCTCAGGAAAATGCAGAAGTCTTTTAGTCTGAGAGAAAAAAGGAATGAAATCTCTAACTTCTAGTTCTGTTAGTCTTGTAGCTCTTAGTCCGTACAAAAGTACTGATAGAAATATGACCAATGAATTATGACTATTTTGTAGAACATACCACTTTAATAACACAGGAAATTCATCTTCCGGCGTGCTTGGTTGTGAAAAGTTATAGAGTGTATTGGTATACTATGTAAAGTATGTGTGTACTGTCGCTGATTTGTGATAACAATCAGAAACAGAAGTAAAAGGTAATTTACAGTAATAGTTTCTGTTAGTAGTTTTGTATTCAATTGAAATGGAAAACCTACTTTTATCTTAACATTTTCTATTCGGGTTCACACCCTTCACCCTCAATATTGAATACGGAAATGGAGAAAATATTTAGAATTTGATTGTTGATTCCATTATATTTCAAGCATCACTTCTCGTACCTGGGCCTGTGTTATGTCGATACGTCTCTATCGTCGATATCTATATTATCATATATCAACATTCGATATCGCAAATATATGGACATGAATATATCATTCTAAATTTTCGATATCGTTATTCGGGGCGGGGGCGGCGAGGTATAAGGGGCCCATAAGACTTGCGATGGATGAAGAAATTAAACTTACTTTTTACAATATTGTTTTCTAATCATAATATCTTTATTACCACAAATTGCAATGTAAATACATCCACTTGCAAATTTGCAATATTATGTGATATAATTTCTTATACGCCAGAACTTTTTTGTTCCTTGAAAGAAGAAACAACAAATCACGTGCAAAAGCAAGTGCTTCGAACTTTGAACTAGAATTTACCATAAGAATGTTTTTCATTTGTCTCTCTTGGAAATTTACATCTTTTTTGGCCTTTGGGACTGGTCCTTTGACAAAACGTGCACACATCATCGCTATATGCATTCATGCACTTAGGCAGATCAAGAGATTTTGAAAAGGAAACGAATTTCTAATAATAATAATAATAATAATAATAATAATAATAATAATAATAATTATTATTATTATTATTATTATTATTATTATTATTATTATTATTTTTATAACAATGGGGTTTACAACTAGGGTTCCATCTCTTTATCTTAAATGGGAGGGCCGCAAGTCTGCTACGCCACTGGTGTCCCCTATTCTGTGTTTGTCTCTTTTTCGTTTCGTTTAGCTATTTGTTTTGTCCTGTTACGCTTTTATATGAAACCTTTATATTTTATAACTTTTTCTTTTTGTGAGTTTCTTTTTAGGGTGGGGTTGGGGGGAAAGAGAGAAATGCTTTCTTCTTATATCGGTTTCTCACCATTCGTCTTGTTTGAACTGCTTAAGTAAGTCATTTTTTCACTTTTGATGTCATCCAACTACGTTACAATAATAGAATTGTCATTCTTACCAATTTGTTTTATTCTCTTATTTGCAGTTTGCCACACTGATATATTTGTGACAAACTTGAGGTTTAGTCCAACGCCTTTCGAATTTGCAATCAACCCAACCGTTAAGCTTTATGGGTTGCCTGCTATTGCAGGTGGTAATGTACTTTTGGAGTCGTGTATACATATCACCGTTGAGTTGATACATTTATAAATAATAAAATAATAAAATGTCTGTTTATATATGAACCAAGGAAAAAAGATTAAATTTTCATAAGAAAAAAATTAAAAACATAATGAAATTCATCTCCCAAAACTGAACTAATAGAAACACAAACAAAACTATTACTGTTTTCTACAAGTCCTGACGATGCACTATCGGTTGCACTAGATTTTGTCGTTAGTGCTTTCTGGGGAACTAACGTGAAGTTAGCCCTCTTTTTTGTGGTTCTAGCATAAAAACTATTGAAGCATTAATGTTCGGATTTTGTGGTCTAAGAAGTATTTACGATTGGACTAAAAGAGACCATTAGGGCTTTTGAATTGGGCGGAAGTTTAACTCAACGAAAAATTCCCAATGTTTTTCTTACGTGAGTTCCCTCACTAATAATGATGCACTAACGAAACTATTCGTGTTTTCTAGAAGCACCAACAATGTACTATCAATTGCACTAGGTTTGATTGTTAGTGCTTCCTGGGGAGCTAACTTCACGTTTGTCCAAGTTTTTTTGTTTCTAGTATCCAAACTATTGCATCACTAATATTAAGAGTTACTGCTCTAGGAAGCACTAACGAAGCACTAACGATTGCATTAAAGATATCATTAGCGCTTTTGAATTTGTAGGGAATTTGACCCAATGAAATATTCCCCATGTATTTATGGGAGTTTCGTAACCAGAGGTGATCATTTTGACCTAATCTCACTCTAACTCACGCTCACAAACTCATTTCGACCTCAGCTCATAAACTCATTTCGACCTCACGCTCACATCACTAGTCAGACCTCACGCTCAAATAGCCAGCCTGACCTCACGCTCACTCAACCTCACGTTCACATCACCAGTCTGACCTCACGCTCACATCACCAGTCTGACCTAACGCTTACTTAACCTCACGCTCACCTCACCAGTCTCACCTAGAGCTCACTCAACCTCACGCTCACATCACCAGCCTTATCTCACGTTAAGTTCGTGAGGTTGAGGTCGAGTGAGCGTAAGTTTCGAACTCGTGGGCGCCGTCCTCATGAGTTTGGACACCTTTGTTTGTGACATATAAGTGGGCATATCTACACTAATAGCAAAGAAAAACGAAACCATTAGTGTTTTCTGGAAGCAATAACGATGCACTAACGATTGCACCAGGTTTAATTGTTAGTGGTTTCCTGGGGGGCAAAAGTGAAGTTACACCCCAAAAGTTTTTTTGCTTCTAGCGTCCAAACTAATGCAGCACTAATGTTTGGACTTGGTGTTATAAGAAGCACTAATAAAGCACTAACGATTGCACTAAAAGGTATCATTAGCGCTTTTGAATTTGGCGGGAATTTGACCCAATGAAAAATTCCCCATGTATTCCTTATGGGCTTTTCGTGTAATGTAATTGGCCATATGTACACTAATATTGAAGCACTAACGGAACTATTAGTGTTTTCTGGAAGCACTAACGATGCACTAACGACTGCACTAGGTTTATCGTTAGTTCTTTCTGGGGGGGGGGGTAACGTGAAGTTGCCCCCCCCCCAAAGTTTTTTGCTTCTAGCGTCCAAATTATTGAAGCACTAATGTTGGGAGTTGGTGTTCTAAGAAGCACTAACGAAGCACTAACGATTACACTAGAAGATATCATTAGTGCTTCAATGGGGGGGGGGGCAACTTCTCGGACGTATCCTAACACATACCTGGAGGATCAAAAATAGTCTCCATCAGCATCGACGACCTTGTGCCAACGTTTTGGAAGGCCATGTATCCCATCGTGGTAGAACTTGGTGGGTCGTGAAGCGAAGAAATTATCAAGTGCATTTGGCACCTCTACTTGGGATTTGAACTTGCGTCCTCTAAGCTGATCGTCCAAGGAATGGAAGAGGTGATAATCGCACTGTGCAATGTCCGGGGAGTATGGGGGATGCAATAGTGTTTCCCCTCCAAAGTATAGAATGGTGTCCCGGGTTTTCCTAGTTACGTGGGACTTAGCGTTGTCGTGTAACAGTCTTGAGTTTTTCTTGAACACGGCTCAACTGCTGACAGTACACAGTTTCATTGATTCTCTGACAAGCTGGTAGTAGTATTTTTTCTCAAAATACTGTCCAGAAAAGTTGAACTTGAACTTAGTAAAATCAAGAAATTTCATTAAAACGCGTTAAACTTGTCCGATATTGACCAAAGTTGGTATGGTCATAGACTTTAACGAGTCTGGTACGCGGCGAGCTCAGCACGAAATATTGTGATTCACAGACCTTTGGTTCTCGGTTCTTGAGGGATATAAATTAGAAATAATTATTCACAAAATAGTAAACTGTAAAATTTGTATTTTACAGAATATTAAAAAATAATTATTTACTAATAGTTATTATTAATGTGTTATCGACAATTTGGCATTACTGCTGTATCGCCGGACCAATTTGAAAATCGAAAAAATGGAGCAAAATATACTGCATTCGGTTATATTTGGTTGGATTACATTAAGTTACGTTAGATTATGGTATTAGATGCACAGTTTTACTATACAGATCCATAGTACAAGTAGTAGTAGGAGTGGGAGGAGGAGGGGTAGTAGTAGTAGTAGTAGGAACGGGTTAGAAGCCCCGCAGGGGTTGGTTGGGTTCTGTTCTCGACATGAAATGTGCAAATTAAAGATTTGCCCAAATTTTTCTGTACATTTCACAATCTATGGATCCGTATAGTCCACTCGCCTCCACATACAGTTCCGCGTACAACATCTAAAACAACCAGCAAATACTTTCTGATCTTTTACTATTCCCTTACCTGACTTTCAATCACTCTTCCTCATAAACTTAAATAAATTCTCCAATTGACCCAGTAAATTTCCTAAAATTGGTCCGGCGATACAGCAGTTAACCCGACAATATATTTTATAATGTAAAAAAAGACTAACAAATTACCAAATAGAAGGATTCTGTATAAACTGATCGTGATAGTATCAGACAAATCTGTAATAAATTGACTTTTAACAATTGATTTTAACAAAATATGAAATATGTACTGACATTGATTCTAAAGACTTCTCACTAAGATCCCCCATTCATTTCTCTTATTTTCTATAACAAATTAATTCAGTATCAAAAACAATTTGATTGGTTTCAAAAATAGGCAATTTAATACTAATAAAATACTATTGAATGGTTTAATTATTTTAAAGATGTTTTATATAAGGTAGGACAAAAAAACTAAGTATCTGACTATAACAATTTCATCAAACGAGAATTCGAAATTTTAAAAAGGTGGGTCTATGTTTTCGTATTAGTTTTTACTGCTACTAACTTCAGTAGAAGAATACTAACTACTAAGATGAAATATTTTTATTAGATTGTTGAAGTTCAGCGTTCCTTTTCAGTATCGAGGGAGACTATACAAGACGTGGACCTACATTTTAAAGTGGAATCCGAACCACCATAACACGTTCAATGTTTTCCCACTCGGGACCCTGTGCATCAAAGGAATACGCGCTACCCACTAGACCAGTGGGCAGGGCTTGAAATCTTTTCTTGGAATTATGAAATTATATATTTAAAAGAAATGTTTGTCGCTTCCTAGTTTATATATAAAATAAGAAAATGTCATCTTCTGAGGGGGGGGGGACAATTGCCGCGATCTCCCCCTGGATCTGGCCCTGATTGTGATACATTCTTTCTACTTCCTGTTTTTGTAGAGAAATAAGTGAGTTTCGTTTCACAGTGTAAAACTCCGGTAGACTTCCAATCTATGCGAATTGAATACTCAAACTTCAGTACAAGAAGTAGCACAACTAAAACTCCTGGTTGGAATACATTAATAAGATCAAAGATAGAATCTGTTCCTCGGAAGCTGAATCCGTATCAAAAAGTCATTATTAGCTATCACTTATCGTTTTTGTTCTATGGCGATAAAGTTTGAAAGCAGCAATGGTTAATTTGAAACACTTCCGGCTTGAATAAAGGGTTAAGGAATCTATTTTTAGGGTGCTAAATTGATTTCAGAAAAAACTCTTCTCGATATCTTTTATAGTTTTTGCTCTATGAAAATAAGTATTGTAACCGAAAGTAGTAGTAAATTTCAAGCATTTTCGGTTACAAAAAGTGAAGCAGGTTATGACGATATGTTCTCTTAAAAAATCCTCAATTGATTCTAGAAAATTGCTTTTCGCTATCTATTACAATTTTTGTTTTATCGCGACAAGTGTTAAAATCGGAAATGGTTAATTTCAACATTTTTGGTTCAAATTAAGTGTTAACGAAGAAGGTGGAATCTCTTCTTGGGATGCTGGATTGATTTTTTAAAAAAAATGCAACTCGACATCTCTCACCGATTTTGCTCTATGAAAATTAGTATTACCTCTAAAATCAAAAATAGTAATAAACTTCAACCATTTCTGCTCTTGTAGGGTATTGGGGATTGTAATGGTATTCCCTCTTAAGGCGGCAGACTACTAAATATTTTTGAAAAACTAATAATTTTTCTTTTGCCCATTTTTCGTAAGTGGAAAGAGGTAATAAAATGTAACTTACTACAATAATAGATAATGTTATTCTACACCCGAAAATACGAATCGGAAGAATTTTCAGTGTTGCCATCCATAGAAATTACAGTGTGACCAGAATTTGAATTACTCAAAAATCTAGGTAAAGGCAGCGACTAGAAAAATGAACTCAACGGTAATTGATGACTTATCATGCTGTCTACCTTTCTTGTTTACTACTTTTTAAATAACATTTCTATTTATTTTATAAAACTTACATAAATTATTACAAAATAAATAAGTTATTACAAAATAAGTAGAAACATTTTTTAAAAAGTAGTAAACAAGAAAGGTAGACAGCATGATAAGTCATCAATTACCGTTGAGTTCATTTTTCTAGTCACTGCCTTTATCTAGATTTTTGAGTAATTCAAATTCTGGTCACACTGTAATTTCTATGGATGGCAACACTGAAAATTCTTCCGATTCGTATTTTCGGGTGTAGAATAACATTATCTATTATTGTAGTAAGTTACATTTTATTACCTCTTTCCACTTACGAAAAACGGGCAAAAGAAAAATTATTAGTTTTTCAAAAATATTTAGTAGTCTACCCCCTTAAGACCCTGAACCGATTGTAGGTAAACCACTTGTCGCTATCTATTACCAATTTTGTTCTGTGGCGATAAATGTTCAAACTTGTAATTGTTAATTTGAACTACTTCTTGTGTGAATAAAGATCAAGGGAGAAGGTAGAGCGTATTCTTAGAACGCTTAGTCGGTCGCGAAAAACTGCATCACGATTTCTCCAAGTTTTTGCTTTATAAAAATCATTATTGAAACCAATATACTAGTAAATTCAGCCATTTTATGTTTCGATAGTATTGTAGGTTGTGATTATATATAGCTTATATACTCTTGAGACGCTGTATCGATTAGATTAAAAAAAAAACACTTGTGGCTATCTATTACTATTGTTGTTCTATATCGATCAATGTTCAAACCAAAAATGGTTATTTTAAACAACATCCGTTCTGAATAGAGGATTAATGGAAAAGATAAACCTATATCTTGGTAGCTCAATCGATTGCAAAAATCTACATCTCGATATCTCGTAATTCAGTATTGAAACCGGAAATAATAGTAAATATAAACAATTTCTGTTTTTTATTGAATGTTGTGGATAGTTATATGTTGTCTTCAGACGCTAAAGTGTTCGCAATAAATCGCTTCTCGCTATCTATTACTGTTTTCGTTCTATAGAGATAAAATTGATACCAAAAAGGGTATTTAAACCACTTACAGTAAGAATGGAGGGTTAATAGAGGAGATTGAATCTATTTTAGGGGCTCTAAATCGACCGCAAGAAACGACTTCTCAATATCTGTTACTGCTTTTGCTCCGACACCTGTCGACAGACAAACGGACAAAGCCATTCTAAAGACTTCCGACATTTACGCATAGCTTAAGCTGCATGTGTAATAAGGGCGAACATTGGATATATTTTTGGGACACTGAATCAACATCGAAGCAGAAACGATAGATCTACCACTTTTGGATTAAATAGAAGTCAAATGGATTAGATGAACCTTTTCGTATTGCAAAACTATGTATGCTTCTCGCTATTTCTTACCGCTCTTGCTCTGAGCCAGCCGAGAGACGAACGGATGGATAAACAGACAGATAAACATAACCGTTCTATAAGACTTCCTATACGTATGCATAGTATACTATAGTTTGGAACTACTAACAAATGAAATGAATTCAGTTTGTTTTGCGAAAATTATCAGTTTCCGTTTCTCTAAAAAAAAATTTCGTTTTTCGTATTCCTCAAAATTTTTCGCGTTTTGTTTTTCGAAAAATTTTTCGAACTAAAAATTTTTCGTTTTCCATTTTCCAAACAATTTCGTTTTTTCGAAAAATTTTTGGTTTTTTGAAAAATTTTTCGTTTTTCAAAAATTTATTTTTCGAAAAAATGTGGCCATCCCTAAATATTAATGTCCAACCGGGATAACAGAAAAACAAAGAGGGGGGAAGCTAAACCTTGCATGAAGCAATTGTAGGAAGGGGACACCTAGCCATGTATTGGTTAATATCACCGGATGAAAAGTGTTGCCAACTCAACACAAAGTTGTATTTTTTTAAATAGCACTATGCTAAGTTATTACAAATTTTAACTTTAGATACAAATCGAAAACAAACACCACCACTTTTATTGTTCAGTGTTGCAAACTAGGGTTCTATAGTATCACAAATATCCAGAAACTTCTCAACTTTGGAGGTCTCTACAACAGTAATGCCGCAAGTGAGACGGATGGTGCATCACACATCGAAAGCACCTTAGTGTTCAATACTATGGTCAGCATATGACGTATTTCTATCAAACAGAAGAAAAAAGCTACAAGGAATTCAAAACTTGACTTCTTGCAAAGGGCTTTATTTCGAAAAAGAGCTGAGATAAGTATCACATCTAATTACGTAGATTATTTTCAAAAGTTGTAATGATCATAATGCCGCGCACAGCAATTTAAAATTTACATCGTTTAGGAGATATGATAATGAATGTTAAAGTTGGCGATACTGCTGAAAGTCGTGAAATTAGGAGAATATGTGGTAATCGCAACTACCAAAAAGCGTTGGCCAAGTGTCAAAAGGTACGAGAACAAGCAAGAATCGCTTTAGAAATGTCTCGCAACTACGTCATTTTAAGAAGTATCGCCAACTGTAACATGTAGCTATATATGGTAATGTCTAAGAAGTCGGGTGCCCCAAATATAACCTCAGTGCAGAAAGGGGGCAATCACATCAGCAAATAACAAGAACATTCATTTTTAACAGTTATAAATTCATCAAAATTAACACAGAATTACAAGCAAATTATCTCTCATTGGGTTAGAGAATGTACGACTTATTGAACATTACAATCATACGCCTCTCCGGTCTTCACAAAATAACCAACTTTTTTCTACATATACTTAGTAAACGTTAATGTTATTGTACATGGTTACCTCGTTCTAATCCTCAAATAGTTAAGCGATGATTTGATTACTTTATATTAATTACTCTTAGTTTCTTGCTTGATATTCATAAATACTTTCTTTCTGTATGCTTTTTACAAGACTATCTAGTTATTTGGTGATAATACAAACAGAATTGGGGTTTTCCGTTTGGCAAATTTGCTCATTTTCACAATTGGCCTATTTGATCATTTTCGCGTTTGGCGGATTTGGTAATTGGCAGATTTGTCAATTGGCTGATTCGTCCATTTTCACAATTAGCGCATTTGGTAAATGGAGATTTGGTAATTGGCACATTTGTCATTCGTCGGATTTGTCCGGGGCCCAGCAAGATACAACAAAATTCCCGTGTTTGTGATCTGAGTCTGCAGTGCCGGGCGTTAGTTCATAATGTTGAAGGTTCTATACACCAAAAACCGTGGTAGCATCATGTATGCTTATAGGGTAAAAAGTTTCAAAATAAGTTGATCAGCCTTCTGAAATACTGAATATGTAAGACATCAGTCAAACACATTCTTCTCATTTGTGAATTTTCTCATGCATATTACGATTCCCGCTGGCCGTAAATGTTTTAAAACAATAGGAACATGTATAGGGACGAAAACCTATATGAAATCTTAAATGATGCACAAGGTAGGCCCTGCGAAAAAATACTTTCCCACAATCGTTGCAAAATACTTTCCCACAATCATTGCAAAATACTTTCCCACAACTATCATCTTTTAGATGGATGGCTTTTATATGGAGATATAAGTTTCCTTTATTGTTTAAAAATTTCCCACATTCTTCGCAGTTCAAATCTTTCATCTTATTGTATGAAGTTGCGTGACTATTCAGGTAACTTGGTAATTTAAATGATTTCCCACATTCCTCGCACGTATACGGTTGCAATGAAAAATGTGTCTTCATATGTAAATTACACATTGCTTTGGATCCAAATACTCACCGCAAATATTGCTTCGACACGCATTTCATCAGTATGTAGTATTTTATGTCTATTCAAACTTCCCTTCTCAGTGAATTTCCCTCCACAAATTTCACAATTGTACTTCCCTTCTCCAGTATGTGTGGCTAGATGTCTCACAAGATAATTCTTGAGAGAAAAAGATTTTCCACACTTATCGCAAGAATAAGGCTAGTGTTAGACGGAAGCATTTATCGTAGCATTTCTCGTAGCAAAAATCGTATCATCGATATCCTACCGTGTAAAGTAGCAAATGCCATAGCATTTCCCATGCCATGGCATATCCTATGGCATTTCTTGTCGATAGAACCTGCTCTATTTCCTAGCATTTTCCCCAGCATTTCTGCTCTGATTACAGCGCCGTGGTGTGTTAAAAGCAAGCGAAAGATTTTGTTTTAAATATCCTTGCTCTTTGTTTTGGTGGGAAATTGAATTGTAGTAAAGAAAAATGAGTTGGAGTAGAGATACTATTATTATGTTGATTAAAAAATATGAGAAACATCCTTGTTTGTACAAAGTTAAAAGCGTGCAGTTTCACTATAAGAATCCACACAGAAATTCACTTTAACAGGTGGCAACGAGTAGTTTTACTATACGGATCCATAGTATAAGTGGTAGTAGTAGTAGGAGGAGGAGGAGGAGGAGTAAGTAGTAGTAGTAAGAGTAATAGTAGTAGAAGTAACTAGTAGTAGTAGTAGTAGTAGTAGGAGGAGGAGTAAGTAGTAGTAAGAGTAGAAGTAGGAGTACTTAGCAGGGGCGCCTTGCCTATAAGTGCTGCAGAACTACCAGATATTTTAGTGGCATAAATGTATTTTCAATTGAGTTGAATTATTGTTAAAAATTGGGAGTATGATGCACAGAAACTTGATTATTTGATGGTTTTATTTAATCTAAATATTAATAATACAAACAAGAACGTTTTCAATTATTTTACCATTTTAACACACATCTCTTTGCAGGAGGCAGTCTGTCTCTCTTCTTCTTCTTCTAGCGAATACACACAAAAAACTCCACTGTTGCCAGACACAAAACTAAACATTATATTTGCAATATCTAACACCCCTCCTCAAATGTAATGTTTAAACACAGAAACTAATTTTCATTTTATTTTTATATTTTTTTATATAATAAAAATCTACTAGATAAATGAACAATCTACATGTTATACACAGTACATTTACTCATCTGAAGCAGCTGAAAGCTTTAACCCAGACTTAAATTTTTCAAATTTTGTTTTATTCAAAGGCTTAGTTAAACCATCAGCAATCTGATTCTCAGAACTAACGTACTCAATTTTAACTTTACCCTTTTCTACTTCGTCTCTTACATAATGGTACTTTATGTCTACGTGCTTTAATCTTTTACTTGTTTCAAAAGTTTTAGCTGCTTTTATTGCTCCCTGATTATCTTCGAGTAAAAGAACTTCTTTATAAAAAGTATCAGGCAGTTTTAGATCCTGTAACAAATTATAAATCCAAGTTGCCTCTGCTGTTGCTTCGGCTAATGCTATATACTCGGCTTCGGTTGATGACAGAAGCTTTTCCCACATATCCCTTGCACTATTACACATTAGTAAATGTGACAACACTTGCTCTTCTACAGACGTCACTAACAACTCCTGTGCTTTGCTGTCCCTTGTCTTGAATTCTTTAAGTTCTTTTTCAAATACTGCCACACTTTTACCATCTTCTTGCTTAGGTTCTGTTCCTATAACTGCATCATACAACCCTCTAGATTTCAGCACTACTGTAGTCTGAAACTTCCATACACTCCAGTTAGACTGCCCTTTTAACATTAATTTTTGACTTTCCATTGTCCCAGCGACACAATACTTTTTCACAACAACAGTACTTTATTATCGGCGACAACCAACTTCAACAAATTTCAAGTGAGAACAGTCACAATCGCTAGTTGCACGTTTCACTTACTACAATGCTCTCGTGCCTGGGCCCATAACATGTTAAAAATTGGGAGTATGATGCACAGAAACTTGATTATTTGATGGTTTTATTTAATCTAAATATTAATAATACAAACAAGAACGTTTTCAATTATTTTACCATTTTAACACACATCTCTTTGCACGAGGCAGTCTGTAACTCTTCTTCTTCTTCTAGCGAATACACACAAAAAACTCCACTGTTGCCAGACACAAAACTAAACATTATATTTGCAATATCTAACAATTATGTTTAATTTAATCAAGGTAATAATATGTAATGATGATATTTGGTCTAACGGTGTCCTGAAATTGTACTGCTGGATATGCTACATATGGTAGAATTACTGGAAACACCTTCTGAAGCTTAATAATATTGCAAGAGCTGTGCACGGACTGAACTATGCTTTAGCATTGAAACCAAAATCTTCACCAGCCGCACTGTATTACGTTTTCCTTGTTTCTTGGATAGGATTTACTAGAGCTGCACTCCCAGCAGCTCAGAACTCACGAATACTTCCGAAGAAGCCGAAGACACACGACGTGTTGTACAGCGGGGGACACTTCTAAATGGTACAGCCATATGGAGATTTACGGCTAAGGTGTACCATTTAGAAGTGTCCCCCGCTGTACATGAGGCTCCCTTCCCTTGATTTTGATAACGGTGTTCAGTGTAATTGTTGTGCGCTTTGAAAGTAATAGTATTCCATGTTCAAGTTTGTGCAAATTTGAACAAACACAATTTGTGTGGCAATTTTAAGGAAAACATAAACCTTAATTCTTCTCTATTCTTCTATAATTCTTCTCTAGAACCTTATAACTCTTCTATTTATCCTAACGACAATAGCTGAAGTAGAACGTTACTTCTCTAATTTTAAAATAGTTCAAACATTTTCGAGAAGCACAATATGTCAGGAAAGAATCAATGCTTTGGCTGCCTTATCAATCGAGTGTGATTTCATATCCTTCATGCCGAACTTTAATGATAGAGTAATAGGACATTTTGTACAGCAGAAGACACGTCGGATAGACTTTATTTACAAACGATAAAATATTTATAATTCAGTAGTATTAATAAAATTTCTACCTGTAGACATTACGTGAATCCGAAATTGTTATGGTATCTGAAAACAGTGTTTCTTACGATATGGATATAGTATTTCTAAAGTTTGTTACACGCAACAGTGGCGTATTTAGAGAGGATCTATCGGGCTCAAGATCCCCCGAAATTCATTTAAATTTGTAGGCATCCCAAAGGAAAAATTAAGTGCTTATTCATATGCTGTGTATAGCTCCTCCCGAAACAAAATCCTAAATACGCCACTGACACCCAATAAGCAAAACAATAGTGTTTTGGTTGCTATACAGTAAAGTTGTATATATATTTGTTAATTTCAATTATAATTGTCATTTATATAACGATTAGAGTGTTAAAAGATATGCGGTTCGTGTACATTTTATAATTAATTACTGCAAACGGGAAATTTAATATACAAAAAACAAACTGTGCAGAACTACCTCAGATTATGTTATCGAGCCGCTACTGGTACTTAGTAATAGTAACAGTAGCAGTAGGTGTAGTAATAGTAAGAGTAGTAGTAGTAGTAGGAATAGGAGTAGGAACGGGTAGTAGTAGTAGTAGTAGTGAGAACGAGTTAGAAGCCGCAAAGGGGTTGGTTGGGTTCTTTTCTGGATACAAAATTGGGAAATTACAGACTTGCCAAACTTTTATGGCAGCTTATTGAAGATTACGTGCATTTCAGGTTCGACTTTAATTTCTATATTTTCACGTAAATACGCATCTCAGATGTAAGTGCACACCATATTTCCATTACTTATACACTACTCTATTAAAATATTAGAAATTGCTTCTGTAAATTTTAAAATCTATGGATCTGTATAGTATAACTGCACCGTTAAAAGTCCTTTGTATCATAATAAGCATATGCGAAAAAGGGGTTTAGAAGAAATAGTGACTGAAATATATGTTTTTAGTTTTGGAGTCATAATTGCGCTCTTCTCCAGTGATTTGTTTGCTACGTCACGACAAAATGCTACAGTGTAAGAGCACAATATACTTTTGATGCCATAGAATATTATACAAGATTTTTGGCAGCACATCTCCTACGAGAAATGCTACGATAAATGCTTTCGTCTAAAACTGGCCTAAGAGCGTTCCTGATTGTGCATTCTTATCTGCTCGGATAAGCGCAATTTATTGGCAAAACTTTTTCCACACTGCTCACAGTTAAAATATTTATCCTTAATATGTCAATAGGCATGAACTTTGAGATTAGCTTTGAATGTGAATGACTTTCCACACTTTTCACACATGAACTCTTTTACAGACGCACATGTTTTCATGTGAATAGAACAATTTTTTTCCAATACAAAAGCTTTCCGCATACAGTACATTGAAATTGTTTTTCACCGTTCTATATTTTCTTATGCTGAAGGAATATGTGCATCGAGATATATTTATTATCACAAATATCATACTTGTATCTCCACTCTTCAATGTGTTTCATTAGATGATAAATTAAACTTTTCGTCTCTAAAAAATATTTTCCACAATCACCGCATAATAATTTATTTTTCCAAACCCTTTCACCATGTACGTATTTAACATGACTAAGCAAATATATCCGTTTTGTGCATCGCTTTCCACAGATGTCACAAATAAAACTGCATCGCTCAGAGTGAATGCTTTTCTGTGTAGTCAAAGAATTGTAATCATTAAATGATTTTGAGCATATGGCACACTTATACAGGTGATTCTTAACGTGCTTAAGTATTTTGTGTTTATTTAGCAGCTGTTTTGAAGTGTAGATTACACCACATACACAGCATTTCCATAATATCTTCTTATTTTCATCGTCGGAATAAGAAACTGCAGTAAAGTTTTTATGTTTTATATTAAATTGACTTTTTGCAGATTGTCGACACAACAAAACTTTTTCCATCTGCATCGCTTGTGACGAATTTGTGATTATTGTTGTTCACCGACCTTACAGCAGAATCATATTTATTCCGACAGTGATCAGAATTAATTTGCTCCTCAAAAAAAGGCTTTTGTTTTTGTTCACTGCAATTGTAGATCTTGATGCAGATGTTTTTCTTCCAAATATTTGTAGAAAACGTAAATCAACTCTTATATATATATATATATATATATATATATATATATATATATATATATATATATATATATATATATATCCTTATTTGGAACAAGGAAGAATTGCCACAAAAGTGGAAAGAATCAATCATTGTTCTAATCCACAAGAAAGGCGACAAAACTGACTGTGATAATTATCGAGGCATTTCTTTTCTGTTAACATCCTATAAAAATCCTTTCAAATATTCTATTAGCAAGATTGACCCCATACACAGATCAAATTATTGGAGATTTTCAGTGCGGATTTAGACGAAATGGATCAACTATCGACCAAATATTTACCATTCGCCAAATACTCGAAAAAATGTGGGAATACAATACCCCGGCACATCAATTATTTATTGATTTTAGAAAGGCGTACGACTCGGTTAGGAGAGAAACATTATACAACGTTCTTACAGCACTTGGAGTACCGAGAAAACTAATTAGATTAATTAAGATATGTTTAAATGAATCCCAAATAAAGTCCGGAAAGGAAAATTTTTGTCCACGAGCTTTCACGTCGAAAATGTCCTGAAACAAGGAGATGCGTTGTCGCCATTATTATTTAACTTTGTGCTGGAATACGCCATAAGGAAAATCAAAGATAGCAACCAGGGCCTAGAGTTGAACGGTATTAACCTGGTTATGGCATATGCTGATGATGTAAATTTAGTAGGGGATGATAGGAGAACAATAGAAAGAAATGCGGAGATCTTATTAAACGCTTGCAGGGACATGGGTTTAGAAGTAAATACAAAGAAAACTAAATACATGGAAGTGCGTCAGGACCGTAATACGGCAAATTATGGATGCGTTAAAATATTAAGTAATACTTTTGATAAAGTGGATACTTTCAAATATTTAGGATCAATATTAACAGACTAAAATCATATTCACGAAGAAATTAAATGTCGACTAAAATCAGGGAATCCGTTTTACTATTCGGTTCAAAATCTTTTGTCGCCGCGAATTCTGTCGAAGAATTTAAAGCTTAAAATATATAAAACGGTAATCATGCCTGTTGTTCTGTATGGTTGCGAAACATGGTCGCTTACTCTGAGGGAAGAACATAGACTGAAATTATTTGAGAACAAGATCCTGAGGAGAATATTCGGACCCAAGAAGAACGGGAATGGGGAATGGGGGAAACTTCATAACAAGGAACTACATAGTTTATAAGGTTTACCCAACATTGTTAGGATCGTCAAGTCTAGGAGGCTTAGGTGGGCAGGTCATGTAGCTAGAATGGAAGAAAGTAGAAACGCTTTCAAAATCTTTATTGGAAGACCAATCAGTAAACGACCATTAGGAAGACCTAGGCGCAGATGGGAAGACAATATTAAGATGGATCTCGCAGAGATAGGAATACAAGGTAGAAGCTGGATGCATTTAGCTAAGGATAGAAGTCAGTGGAGAGCTTTTGTGAACGCGGCATTGAACCTCCGGGTTCCATAGGCCCGAGAGTTATATATATATACCAAAACCCAAGCGCAATTGCCATCTCCGTTATGAATCAAGATTCCAAAAAGCAGGAAGTTGTTGTTGGAAATAAGGGGTTTTCAATGTAAAATTGTAAGTTGTTTCCAGCGGCGTAACGTAAGGGAACGCCGGTATGCCCGGCATCCCCTGTTAATAACAAAAAAAAAAATACGTAGTATTTCATTGTATATAAATTGTTTACTTGTAATTATCACAATTATTTCCACTGCAATCTTCTGGATGTGCTCTCTCGCTTTACTTTGACAAGCGGAACCTACGCATGCGCGTCACTCAGATACACATTTTCTGTCTTTCCTCTTGTCGTATGGTACGTTCCTCGGGCATCCAGGCCTACTGCAAGCAACGGGGTTTTCATCTGCTTTCTGTCGAATGCGCATGCGCAACTACTTGCTTTCCACTTCTCTACACCCCCTTGCAACTCAACATTTTGCTTTAGATATACGCTGGCGTATTCAAGTGTTTCCAACTCTATATGTCTTGAACTAAGTTATAGTTTCTGTACAGAACGTACGAGCGCTAACATCAAGGAGATAGAACAAAACAGAAATGTTTACTTCAATGCCTTTTTGAAGCATGCCGGTTATGTAAATAATAGTATAAAATAGTTATGGTTTATCGTAAATAAATGCATCATAATTTAATCGTAATTAAAGGCAAATTATTAATCTTCATCATAAATACATAGTATGTCCAGTGGCGTGGCCAGGAACTCTTTGAGGGAGCTCACACATACAAGCATCACGGTCATCCATCTGGTAGACCAAGAGAGCCAGCATTCCCCGCCCCTTGCAAAGTTTGCTTGGGCCCTTCAGTCATTGGCACATATCCCGGGGAGATGAGGGGGACATGTCCTCTCAATCCGATTTGAAATTGTGATGATTTGTATCCGAATGCCACAAAGGAAAATGAGATGAAATTGAGGTCCCTTGACTTGTTTCATTTTTAAAAAAGAATCGTATTCTTTAATATTTCGTTGTCATTAATTATTGTTAGTCTATCTTCAGCTATTTGTTTAATTCCTGTAACGATTCCTATAATGCTACTGAGATCATCATCATTTTGCTCAAATAAGAGTATTGTTGCACCATACATAGTTGATTTTTTTTCATAGTTTTGGGGAAGTCATTATTTATATTATTACAAAACAAGTGTCCTAAAATTTTAATGTATACCATTGTGGATGCGTAAATAGAAACATATCAATTATAAATATGCATGTATTCAGATTTCAGAATGTGTTCACGGTACTGATTTGTAATACTGATACGTATCACAATTTCATCTACATTGCGTGGTATATAATATACAAGTTCACCTCAGAAATCAGATTCGTATCTACCGTAATATGAGTCTCATCACCCCTCCCCCAGAATAAGTCTCAAATATGCTCTCCTCTCTCGAATCTGCCCCCTCCCAATGTTGAAGATAACTCTGCTCTTCTGATCCTCCACATCATTGTTTTTCAACTTCATGAATATTTTGAAAATCGCTTTTTTTTTTAAATGGAAACGGTCTTACCCGTTCCCCGAATGTTGAAAACAGATTTGCGCCCCTGCCTTCAGTATGTGGATATCTGACAACGAAATACATACACAGAAACAGGCCCCCAGAGTTGGTTTAAGTGCTTTCTATTGGCATCTTCAAATGATATACGTATACACTCAGGCCATATTCACGAATGGGGGACTGAGTTCCGGACCCAAGATGACAAATTTGTAGGGGCGACTTTTTCAAGAACGAGATTGAAGTATGGTATAGGGAGAAAGAAGCTGCCCATGGAAACTATGCTGGAAACAATGTTTATACAACAGTGGGGCCGAGTTTTCTCGTCACAGCGATAGTGGCAAGAAGAACCTGACACAATTGCTTATTGGCTTCTAACGTAATCCACGCACTTGCTTCGGTATGTCCCACTAGGCCACCAATTAGGGGGCCTTCCTTCTAAATTTTTATAACCCTATGTTTCCCATCGGTAGAGCTATGTATTGCTAATTTTAGTAGTATTGTATCGTACAAGTGACTAACTTTGGCATCCCCATTTCGGAATACCACGCTACGCTACTGGTTGTTTCCACCGCACCAGCCGTATGAACTCCACTCTCGCCCGTGTTAAGTGGAAGAAAGCTGCAGTGCCAGTTCAGTAGGCTCTTCCCGTGAGCCTTTACGATACCTACAATAGAACAATGTTGGGAAACAAATTTGAGTGGTTTAGGTTTCCTAACATAATAATACTCACACTATTTATGTCATTTTTACGTGAACTTGCTCTCTGTTCCAACAGCTGGCACAAGTGGAAACGTTGCTTTTATTTAATGTATGGTCCATTAAGATTATGGAGCCGAAACGGCTGCTATCATTGGAAAAATTCCAGTTTTAAATTGTAAAGCATCTATTTAAACAAATTTCAATTTTTTAGTACTCTTACCCACAACGAACCTGGTCTATGAATCCCAACATCTGGTATACCAAGTACATAAATAGAGTAAGTGCAGTGTTTTTCAACTCAAGATATATATAAACTACTATTAATCTTATTTGTTAAAAAGTGTGAAGGTTTATTATCATGTGTTTAAAGATACTGGCTCTTTGGAATTACTGGCAAAATTAATTTTCTTTCATAATTTTAAAGATACCTACTTCATTTAGGTATAATTTATTTTCAAAAGCTCAGCCGACAAAATGTCAAGAACCTTTCGCATCTGAATAAAATATAATTTCAAGTAAAATAGGATTGAGTATATTAAACAATTTACTGACTAGATCTGGCATCTTTGTTCATCACTCCACAAACAAAATCTTGCATTTGACAAGTTTCATGGAATAGTATAGAATGCCTAACAGATTTAAATTTTATTTGAATCTTTGAGTTTAAGAGGGACACCGATATGTATGGGTTACTAATGCAAGTATTGCCTTCTAGTTTTCCTGCCTGTTAAAAGATAAAATTGGCTACAAACCTTCCCTTACAAACAACGAATTGTAAGAGCATACACTGTAGGAATTACAGGAACATAAAATTTTAATTCTTATTTCTGAAAGATCATGTTTCCCTCTTCCCCCCACCCAAAAAAATGCATAGTTAAGATTACCGGGTTATCAAAAAGAAAAAACGCACTAAGATTTTTCTGAACATTCTCATATTATTCCTTTTGCATGCAAATTAGGAGTTTTCTGCATTGGAATAACGATTTCTTTAAATGAAAGAAAAATAAACGACTGATCGTCCATTACGACTTTGAATTAATGACCAATTTTTAACAAGAGTGCAAACTCGACTTCGGACAGAAGGTTTCAGATGTAAAGAAAATGTTATAACGTATCCATTATATGCAGCATTTGGCACCAATCTCACAGAAAAGAGAAAAGACTGCTCTATAATTTGTTTGGCATGGAAGGAAATCAATCTCTTTAATAAGCAGAACAATATTCCTGACATATCTAAGACATTTGGTTTAAAATAATATATATATATATATATATATATATATATATATATATATATATATATATATATATATATATATATATATATATATATATAACAGGCATCGCAATTTAAATTGACAAGAAGTAACTACGAAAACAAACAAACAAACAAAAACATTAGCACCTTTCGACTCAATTGGTGTCTGTCAGTATTGACGTTTTTCCTTAACTGAAGATAAGCCGAGATCAAACTCACCATTACCTCATGAGAAAAACAATTAGCATTTAAACTAACTGTGGTTCAGTCTATAGGAAGAGTGCAGTGCAAAATGAGGACTTGTCCTAAAGTGCGAATTTAATGTTTAAATTGTAAAGTACACGAAAAACATTGATATAGAAAGTCCGTTAAAGTAATTCTGCAAATATTTCTCAATATTTGGAGATATCAATATAAGAAATACAGCCCGAGATCTGTCTCGAAAGAAAATCAACGTTATTTGTTCACGTGATAGATTTCCTTCGAGTCGATTTCTGTGTTTGCCGAGGATAGATAGTGTGCGAAATTCGTAATTATATCGTTGTATGATAACAATAGACAACGGACATTTATATAGTTATAGAAGAACTACTTTTAAAATCCACTGCAATATCGATTAGTGCATAGCTTAAATGAAAGGAAATACGATGAGTATTGAAGCAAGTGTATTGGATTTCTTACCGATCTACATCTGGAACATCTCATAATAAGACGGAGTGAGTTTAACTGAAAGACTCAGAAGTAAGTCTTTCCCACTTGTCTACTGTTAGTGCGTGGTCCTGGATTCCATTTCCAATGGGGGAGGACATATATTGAATTTCATCGTCATTGTTCTTCAGTAATCGTTCCTTCCTTTATTCTAAAGGAACGACGTTAAGGTAACTTTATTTCGATTTTTACGAAAAGGGAAGTGAACTTGCTACCTATGCGTAGAATTTTTAAAAAACAACCTCAGGTACATACTATTATTTATCGCTGTTATTTGTTTCGAACCATGTAGACAAACGATACCTGCATATAATACCATATTACAAGGATACTGTCCTAACTGGTATGGATTTCGTCTCTTCCATTTCAACTGCAGCATTTAACTACAATATGTTTTGTTTAGTGCAACGTTGCCAGACTCACAGCTCGAAATTATTCCGAAACCTGATCGAAATTATGCTAGATCCTCATAATACTAATTCAGGAGTTTTTAAAGGAAGAAAAACCAAAGTTGAAATAAGATAACGTAATTTAAAATACATAGAGCGCAGGAATGCGACTAGTGCAGTCCTTGCCAGACTCACCGCTTGGAATTATTCTGAATAATCTTTTATTTTAAGAGCAGGAAAAATTGGCTACAAAGAAGAATAAAGAAAGAAAAATATGTCGTATAAATGAATGCAAAGTGTTTGTTTACATATTTTGAAAGAAAATGACATCGCAATCAAAGGAAAACTCTGGGTGGAACTACAATATATATATATATATATATATATATATATATATATATATATATAATAAAAAAGCATTTCTGGAGTGGACTGGGTCAAACACATGGCGAAAAGCCTTTAATTCACCAGCATTTGCGTGCTATATATGTTTCATCTTAACGTCAAGAAGCTACTGTCTCCAATAAAACTTATTTTCAGAAATACAAATTTTTTTTTTTTATTCCCAGGTCCCTCCTCTAAAGGCATCGGTAAAGGGATGATCGCCGTTTCAAACTTGCTTCGAACAGTAAGACTGTCTGTATGGTTTAGCGACTGTATGAATCAATGGGAGGAGATACATTTCTGCCGTTCTTTTTCTTCCCATGACCAACCTCTTTCTCATCTCCAGGTTCTGAGGCTTTTTGATAAACTTCCTGAAATTATGCTAGATTTGGGCAGGATGCTAAAAGCAAGAGCTAGATGCTGAAGAGATGCAAATTATGCTAGATCTGGCATCGCTGGTTTAGTGTGCAAAGGAAGTTAATGAATGGTAATTCTGGATGAAATTTTGTTTTTGAAATGTTTAAAAATTTCGATAGATTTTATATAATGAAAATGAAATTTGATTTTGTGAATAATAAAACTCTGATGGCATTTTAAATTTTGGCCTGTACGTTGCTGAAATTTTGAAACGACAGCATTACCATTTTTAAGGGAACTAATATAGATATGAAATACTTATTACTTTCATAATATGGTCATGTACGATGGTACCTGGCATTTCCTCCGAAAATGCAAGAATCATATTAAAGTCTATTTCATTTTAACCCCCACACCTTTTTGTGATTACATGTAAACTTTTAGGTGGAATACAGCAACATCCCTTCCGAAGACCGTCATAGGGCTGACGATTACTGGGAACATTTTTGAAGAAGTAAATTTTGTTTTGTTAATTATGTATTTCCAGTTAACTAGATAAACTGGCAGGAGCAATAATAGTTTTCTGAATCTCTTTATTATAATCTTTATAACTACCACCTGCTAAACTTATTAGATTAGCACTATGTATAGCTACGTAATTATTATATTTCATTACACAGTAACAAGGAGCTTTGGAAAAGTTGAAGTGAAAATATTGTTATATGCAATGAGAAAACTGAGAATGCTTTATTAACTGCAGAAATAAATTTACTCTGTATTAGAAAAGCAGAGATGATGTTTGTTCCTCAAAAAATCATTTTGTCTGAATAAACTTCTTACGTCAGGAGACGAAGGTTCTACACGCTTTGAATAATATAATGAAATCTGGATTTAAAATCAAGAAATCTGACGTATTACGGACAGTTAATAAAAGATGATGGAGATGATACATTGAAAAACATTTTCTCTTTGAGGAAGAATCCGTGAAACTATAGTTAGTTGCATCTATTATTCACGTATTGCGTATTAAACTATGGATTGCTCAGAAAAGAACATATCCTTTTATATTATATTTCAAATCTTTGCTGTTATTCTCAGGAATCTTGAAATATATGAAATTACTCGGTAACAGTTCCTATTAATGTCATCGTAAATTAATTAAAATTGGTGCTGTAGACTGGTGCAATGGTACAGAAAGAAGTGAAAAGGAAATCGAAACTAATATTTGTACTCTGAAGTTGATAGTGAAATTGTGTTGAATAAGATTATCGGATAGGAGTAAGATGGAATCTGATTTATGCGTGAATTGAAGAGTGGCACAAAGTGGTTATTAATATTGCACTGACCGATGCTAAGTAAAGAGGCGTTAGTATGTAAAAATGAAAAAAAAAAAAGAATTGTTACGATTAAGCTAAGACGATTGATTAATTAATAGTCAAGATTTCAGGGTTTTGTACGAAATGGATTAGGAGGGGCAAGATGGCGTAGAATGTTCTACACAATGGAGCGTCATGCTCTTCAATTATTTCAATTTCATTTTTAACAACAATTTCAATTTTGGACATAATTTAGTGCATTAGGCCTACAATTTTTATAGTGATTTACATAATTTTTTGTATGTTCTACGCTTCTGCCTTCCTTTTTCATTCACAAACTAGTGTGGAAACAGAACTATTTGAAACAGGCCAATTCGTCCATTTTGGAACGGGCCATCTTCTACAATTATAATAACAACAAAAATATTTAAAACAATTCTAGTGAAGCAGTCAACTTGGCCTTAGTGCTGTGACTTTTAATTATAAAATCTCCCGCGAGGGAGATGAATAGAATAGAATAGAATAGAAATGGAGTAAATGAGATTGAGTTGGTGAGGTAGACTACGTTAGTGAGTTTTGTGCTGATATGTAGTTAGGAAAGAAGAGTCAAGTCCAGGCATAGATTGATAATAAGTAATTCAATAAGATATGTTTTGTTTAATGTTTACTTGGACTCTAAGTTACATAGTTACACACGTTCTTGTGGGAAAGACAAATAAAATAATTTGATTAGCATATAATTTTTGATTAACAGTTGGCGCAGTCGATTTGAACAAGGCTTCATAAGGCAAAGTTTATGACAACCTTTCCGAGTGTTGAGCAAGAGCAAAGTTATGATAGCCATAAACAACTCAGACATTAGGTGCAGCAAATGGGTGTATCGTTTCAAATTTCATTCGTTGAAACAAGAGAAGCAAAGTGTTAGGCAGTTCATAACAGATCTTGAGAGTGTTGTTTCAGCTTCTGCATTTGAACAATTTGAAGAACTAGCTTTATGCAGCCAATTAATTTTTGAATTATCTAACAATCAAGTCCGCAATGCTATACTGACTACAGACAATTTGTCGTTTTGGCAAGCAGTACAACTAGTTTGTGGTATGGAGAGTTCGAGCGTTCAAGTTTATGCTAACCAAACACACAATAGCCAGCATGAGTTACCAGCTGTTTGTCAGCGATGTTCGTATCGGTCTAAATATCAAAAATGGAAGTTTCCTTGCTGAAGGTGTAAGAAATATCATGAGTTTAAGAACTGTCCGGCCTATAAAAAGCAATGTTTTTATTGCAATGGAATGCCAACAGTACTCATGCAAGGCAGTAACAATGGTAGTGGTCAAACAAATAATATGGTTATCAATTCTAACAGTCCGTTGTTAAGTGCGAATGTAAATTATGACAGCTTTAGGATCTCAAACAAGAGTGGTGTTGGTTCCAGAATTGTTGGAAATAGGATTGGGTAAGAAGCGCTTAGAAATATGTCAATGTCCGTTATGTAGTTAAAGAAACAGTCTGTGCAAAGAAGAGACAGAATTACTATGGATCTATAAATTGGTGTGAATTATTATGAAAATATTTTGCATATTAAATATGTAATATCTGCGGAGTGACAAAGCTGAATTGTGTTAAGTAAAGTTTGCACTGGACACAGAGTAATAATAAAGAGGTATAGATGAACACAAGTATTTATTGTATATACAAAAAGATGGAACATAGTTGCTAAGAAGATTAGATATATTGCTCTATCCTTTGGATCAGTTCTAACATTTGTAGTAGTGAATACATTTGTTTGTTTTCTTAGTACTAACAATTTATTTCTTTTCAGTATGTACTTTTAGAATGTACTTCACTCGCACTTGAGAGAAACTAACATAGTATTGTCGTTTGTGTATTTCACTGACTGATACCGGACACATATCAGAAGACCGTGTTCTGCTTTCTGTAGGAAGAAAGCAATCTTACTCTTTACGTAGATCTATACGAGACAGACTTCATTAAAATACCACATGTTGGAATGCATAAGCGCATGAAACAACTCTGGATAAAGATACAGAGTCGCACTGTGACTATGTCCACACGAAGAGAAATATAGCTAACATGAATTTTGCTAATCTTTTAGTGAAAGCAATGAGCGGAAATGCTACTCCCATAAGAATAAGAAATAATCTTCGAATGTGCGATTATCTAGACGTTTCGTATGTGAGTCTAAATTCATGATAACTGCTCTTCGGAATGAAATTCGAAGAGTAAGCGTTCAGGAGTATGTTCACTAATAAGAAGATAATTTGTTATTGTGTTTATTGTCCTGCTCCCACTTTCCACTATTTCTGGCGAGTATTTTGTCAAATTGAAACTTATTAGTACTTTAGTTATGAGGTGCTCGTTTTCAGCCCGTAAAGAAATTCAATATTTTTTCTTCCTGGCGTTTAGACTATAAAAAGCCTTCAAAAGAAGAATGTTACTAGGGTAATTTGTTGCTGCTTCAAATTTCTTAAAGAGTATTATGCATTTTAGTGAAGTGCTGTGTCATTTAATTGGAAGTTACATCAGTTCCGTAAATTTCAAAAATTGATCATTTCTAGTGATAACGAAAAAGGTACTAAGTGTGTGTGTGTGAGTCTGTGCCACTGTTAAGACTGCACTGTGATAAGCTGTCAGTTATTTATTGTTAGATGTATGAGGGAAGAGTGAATGGAAAAATGTTAAAGATTGGAGGAATAGGCATATTATTTTTGTGTCCAAGAGTAAAGAGCATATTAATGTAATTTTATAATTGTGATATACCTTTCAAAATTTTGACATTTTTTAAATTTTCATCTTGGGCTGTCTTCAATGAAAAAGATGGGGAGAATAGAGTGGTACTTATTAAAGAGGCTCACTCGGACTCGTATTTATTCAGACTCACTATCCTTATGGGCTCGCTGATTTCAAGAAAGCTCACGATAGATACAGCAACCATTAATCTCATCGGACTCGCATTTGCCAGGCTTGCGCTCAGTATCCTCATTGGAGTTGACGCTTGCTTGATTTGTCTCGGCTCTAATGAGTTTTGGCACTGATGTTCACACACAATTGAGGTCCGGAAATGGCTTGCGAGTTCAGATATCCTCGCATCAGTATATTACCATATCCAAACTCATTACACAGAATCTCCAGGTTAGATAGCTTGATGGCAGAATGGAGTTGTCATAGTGTTTTCCAACTGGCTCAGATATTTCTCTAAGAATTAACATACAAATTTTCTTCCGTGTTTGGAGAAAAATAGTCGTTGTATACACGTATTAGTACAATACCTGTTTGGAAACGAGCAAGTTTTGAATAAACAGAGACTAATTTCTCTTCAAAATCTGTCGCAAAATGTTTAAATGGTACTTTATTGCTTACAGTATGATTTTAAATATCGTTCCCTAAGAACCCTATAACACGATGCAGGTATTTTTCTTCATTTAAAAGCACTTCGGATTATTTACTTGCGCAAACTAATATATTTCCAGGAATATTTTTCCAAAAATGATTCAATCGTTTTGGTCCATATTTCGTAAATAAAATAACTAACAATCGCACAATGTAACTTGAACATTTCTCTTGGAAAAGTTAAGAACGGGTGGTTTAGTCTCTGTTATAAGTTTTCTTCAGAAATTGTATACTGAAAATGCTTAGTATAAGTTCAGATTTCGTGAATATATGTTCTAGTAATAACTGCTCAGTTATAAGGTTGAACTTTAACACGGAAGCTTGAAAACTTAATGAGGCAGCCGGTATTATTCACTGGATTTGTATAGACCATGAAGCGTTTATATCCGTTGAAATATTGAACTCATTTATTTATCATCACCGTACTTTCTTTTCTGTTATTGGCAATAGAAAGTAAAATTGAATAAATAAGAAAACTTAACAATTAAAACATTAAAAAAAATCAGCCAATTGATACGTTCTTTTACAACTAACAGAAAAATAAATGTCTTACATCGTTTGCCTACATTAGCTACTCCGTGCATAAGAAGATTCGTATTCGACTACCCAGATTTTCTTTCTTTTAATTGAAGTGAACGAAGAAGGATTTTATGGAAATAAGGAATTTTGTTGATTTTTATATTAAAAGAATTTAGAAGTAGTTGAATTGTATCACAATCATATTAATATTTGTTCTGTTACTATTGGTAGGTAACATACAAGCTAAAAATTAATGCAATGTGGCATTCAGTTAACATCTTCGTCATCACGTATGATTTACTGGTTTTATCCCATGTGACGAGTGTAGACTTGTTATCTTTCACTCTCTTTCCTGCCTATTTTCTTCCTTCTTAACATAGTCTCTACTCAGTTATATGTCCTATCCATGTTTTTCCTTTTTCCAATCACATTTATTCATTTAGAGAGAAGAATATTACAGGTAAAGATACCCATTTACAGTATTCGCGAAAACAGTAAAACATGTAACAGTATAATAAACTGTCAAGTGATAATTTTAAGGACTAGTTAATCATCTATTCTGTCACACAAAAAATTTACTACTTTTCTTTAAATTTAGTGAAGGACGTTCTGAAATCAAAACTTGGATAAAACACGCGCAGTTTGTTGTAGAGGTCAAGATGCTCCAAATAGCGAGCTTATCAGTATATTTGTTTCTGATGTTCTACGATGAAATAAGCCAGGTTTGAGAGGTCTTTGAACGTTGGGAACTTCAAATTTCAGAAGTTCAAGTAATTGTGACACTTGGATTTTCCTGTTTAAAACTTTATATAGAAGGCAAAGTAACCGAACTTTTCTTCAGTTGTTGAGGGATACAATATTTAATAGTTTAGTTAAAGATTGGTAGATTTGAAATTTAAGATATATGCCTATTTCTTTGAAAACTAAGTACCTTTCGAAGTTTGACTGTGTCTTTTTCCGGCTATATTTCTAGCTTACAGGGACCCAGATTTCGGCAGCATATTCTAGTTTCGGTTCATTGGCTTTCCTTGTCATAAATAAAAGTTGGTAACGTCATTTGGAACGACCTACTATAAACGCACTAGTCTTTTAGTGAAGAACAATGCACATACGGATTTAACACAAAATACTAAAGTCAGAAAAAGAGGAACTTAAAACATAAAACCAAAGCAATGTGTTTTATTTTTCTTTTATTTTTCTAAAATGTATTCAGATGCAATAGCTCTAATAAAATCCTAATAGTTTCCAATTTCTTTACTCACGTGAGTCTACATTTGTACCGAATGACACAAAAAGGAAGTTTACTAACTATAAAAGCCTCATACAAGTTTAATGTCAATTAATGTCCTCAGTACTCATTTACTCACCCCACTGTGCGCCAGTTTACGCTTTCTGTACAACCGTAAATGTAACTCTGAACTCTTGCATGGTTGTTCACATCAAAAACAAAGAAAGTATTTCACTAAGGTACTCATGGTACATTAAAAGTACTTACTGCTTCACTATATTTACTCTCATATGGTTAAGATTACTAATATTTCTAACACACTATTTAAGTATATTTTAAGACAACGTATTGCGAATGTTTCTTGATAAGAAATGTATCATAATTAAATAGACATTTTAAGCACAAATGGACAAGAAAAATTGAATGCATAACAGAATATTGAAATCTAAATTTGGAGGGCTAAATTCCTTCGCAAAATCGATATATCAGTACATGAATTTTTGTGATAAAATCTTGACCAAAAATATTTTGGTAAACTAAAATAACTTCAAAATTACTTTTATTATTATTACAAATATACAAGAATTAATTCTGTATTCCGAGAAATACTTTTCGAATGATATTGAGAGTAAAATTTACCAACATTTATATAATTATAAATTACAATCTTCTTTCGTGTCATTCGTAAACGTGTTCTCACTTTAACTACAATTAAAAATAAGGAAAATACAATGGATTTTAACTCTACAGTTGGTTTTACTGGAAAACTATTTTCCACACTTTACATATTGAAACGCCATTTCGCTGTGTGAGTTTCCTTGTGTTTCGAGAGGCCATAGCTTCTGGTGTACCTTTTGCCACATTCTTTACATTCAAATGCTTTTTCACTAGCATGTAAGGACATATGATTTTGAAGAGTGTACTTCTGTATAAATTTCTTCCCACATGTTTCACACTCAAACTTCCTATCCCCTTTATGTATTTTTTCATGCTGCTGACGCGCAGAGATCTGTATGAAACTTTTTGAACAATAAGAACATTTGTAAGGGCGTAACCCAATGTGAATACGTACATGGGATATAAGGTGGGCTCTGTCATAGAAAATTTTCCCACAATCATTACAGGTGTAAGGTGTATATTTCAGATGACGTTTCATATGCTTTAGTAGATTATGTCTGTCACTGAAACATTTCTGACATTCCTCACATTTAAAAAAATTCTTTTTAGTATGCGATTTTAAATGAGAATTAAGATCGGTTTTAATTTTGAATACCCTATTGCATTCCCTACATTGGTGCTTTTCATTTGAGGCATGTCTTTTCATATGCTTTTCACAATAATCTTTAGTTGCAAAGGATTTTGTACAAATTTTGCACTGAAATGGCTTTTGATCAGTGTGCAATATTTTATGTCTTAACAAACTCCCTTGTTCAGTGAATTTTCCTCCACACATTTCACATTGATGCCTTTTCTCCTTAGTGTGTACTACAAAGTGATTCTGCAAATTACCTCTTTGAGAGAATGATTTCCCACATTCATTACAAAAGTACAACTTCATTTTTGTATGTTTGTTAAGATGTTTATGAAACCCATTTTTACAGCAAAATCGCTTTTGACAATATTCACACATAAAATGTCTCTCAACGTTATGTATACGCTTTATATGAGCTTGTAAGTGCGCTTTGGCTACGTATTCCCTGCCGCATTCGTCGCACTTAAAAGGGCGCGTTTCAGTATGAATATATTTATGAGAGTTTAAAGTATATTTAGATTTAAACGATTTGAAACAAATATTACATTTATGCAATTGATCATGTATATGCATAAAATTTATGTGTTGACGTAAATGGTATTTTGACGGAAATGATTTTGTGCACTCATAACATGTCAAAGGTTGGTAATTAATGTGCATTATTTTCTTGTGTTTCTGCAACCGATGTTTTGATGTGTATGATCTTCCACATTCGTAACATATACATTGCTTATTTACAATTCGGTTCTTAAAATAGCTATTACTATTGTACAGCGTTGTCTTTCCGATAGCTGTGCTGCTCCTTGAGGCTATGGATTTTGTGTTTTCAAAAAATATATTTCCTTGATGTTTCTTCTGCGATGATTGAATAACATCTTCGTTTGAAGAATTCTTGTAAAATACTTCGAGAACATCTCGTGTTTCGTTATTTGTTATAATATGAGATGACTGTAAGAAGTCACTAAAAGTTGAAGAGTACCTGTAACATTGAATTTACATGTATTACTTATTTGAAATTCTATGCACTCTATATATAGATATACAGATTACCTTGTTGTTTATATATATATATAAATATGTCTGTGTTTGTGTGTGTAATATTAATGAATTATTTCCGAGAACGTTAAAGAATGGTCCCCCACCATAAAAAGGTCATGTGACCTATGAGGAAAATCCATGGGTTCACAACTAGGCCTTCCAGAAGTGTGGAAAACAATACATAGTAGCATCGTTATTCCGAACACGAGGAACCCTGCACTGACGGTACCTATCACTATCTATCTCCGTCGACGACTTCCGTTTCCATTGCGGTTACGGCTTATTTTGAGCCTACTCTGCATTTCAAGTACAAGCAAGAATGGTAGTAGTGCCCTGAGAGGAATCCTTTAGTGCCTATTGCACATTACTGAAGTATTCTTTTTGGATGTTGTATACGATCTTTTTGCGGTAATGTGCACCACCGCTCACCTGTTTTTCATGTACGAATATAATTTACTTTGCGTGAAGTGCATTTTTACCACGTCGTTGGACGCCCTAGCTCCGGAACTAAGCGTTTTTGTCTAGAGATTCATACAAACACGTTTTTATTAATGTGAGGAATCATTTTTGCACTGTCACGGTAATTATATATATATATATATATATATAGAGAGAGAGAGAGAGAGAAATGCTGCATCATTCATCTTGAATGGCCCTTTTAACGTTCATATATGCAAAATGTTTAAATTATATAGGAAGATATGATGCAAATAAGGATAGAACGTTTAGCATTCTCTGCACCATTACCAGAATAATACGGTTACCAACTAAACGAAATTACATTATTTTATCAAACATCACGATAACAAGTTATTACATATTCTTCGGTTCTATCTATGTTGATTTGCCCATATTGCAGAGTATGGCGAACAATGTATCTTGGTAGATATTTGCATTCTGCAGAATGTCATTGTTTTCATCTAGCAGTTCAGAAGTTACAAAAGTGTTTCAAGATACGCTTACATCCTATATACCTAACCTCATACATAATTATTTACATTTGCTCTTTCCGTCTTAAATTTTAAATAATGTGATACATAGGTGACTTCAAAACCTCTATGAAGTATATAAACTAACTTTAAAATTGTTTCATTCACGAAGTGAATGCAGCTAAACTCTTACAAATATCTTCTAAAAGGGAAACTCCACTACATTTATTTCAGCTAATCTAGGAGGATACCCAAAAACCTTTAACGTAGAGTCTGCGATAATTTATTTCTATGTGCAGGTTAGAAATTGACATTTTATCTCATGTTGGTTCACACTCGAAATCGAATCATTTTTTTCTTCATCCCCTTTAACTACATACAATATTTTTACTTCTACATAATTTTGTTGACCTCCACTATACGATAATACAATCGTATTCACCCTTCTACTAAAGAATATATATACCCTTACTAGCTCATAGTCTTAAATATGTATTGCTAACATTCAAACCACCTTGAACCTGTGACTATCAAATTCATGCTCAAATTAGTTTTTTGCTGTCACCATCAGACAGAAAAATTAATTTTCCTGACTAATACATTGAATAAGAGCTACTGTAATGTGGGAAATATATACGAGGGTATCCATTTCCAAATCAAATATTCCTCAATTTCTCGATTAAAGCGTACAATTTTCAGTTAGTTTTCATCGTAGGCGTACGTTAATCATATAGCCAAAAGAAAGCTTAACCTGTGGTAGTGTCATTAATATTAGAAAAAGGTGAGTTCAGGAGTGGGCGACATCCAACTTGTACGGGACTATAGATTCAAGTAAGCATTAGAGAAAATATTGAGAATGAAAGTGTTATCCCGTAAATATTAATATTTCAATTCTGCATGTAACATAAACTCCACACTACTAAGTAAGTGAATCAAAAATTATCACTACCAATTGGAAAATTCATACACAGATTCTAGTCCGCGCAAATGAAAATACTCTCCCACGTTTCTTTAGATAAAATAACCATAAACGTTGCAACCATAGTATTTTAAATATGTGCTGTTGTCTTTAGTAATATATATATATTACTGTGAAGTAACCAAAGGAAACGAACTTTTCTTCATGTGCTAAAGAAATCTAAAACAGTAGTTTACAGATTTTTATATTTTTCAGAATTCCAAATATCAGAGCAAAAAGAATACAATAAATCGATTACAGACCACAGGTGGCAAATTGTATATTATGAACTAAACGGATATATATATATGATTACCATTGAGAACCTGGCACTTACCAAATATATCAGTGATCTTTTCACCCATGATATTATTTTTTCGTGTTTCAAAAAATGTATATATCGTAACTGACATGTCGTCGAAAAACATATTTGATATTTTAATATATTCAAAATCTTTTAACAATGAGGACGCAAAAAAATGTAAAGTATTGAGTAAAAAGGGTCAACTTCTACTTCTAATACTACCAAAGACAATAATTTACTTGGAATACAGAAAATTTTAATATGCTTGCTGAACATGGAAATTTAACTTCCTAGAACGAAGCAAGCAAATCTGAAGTTAGATCCACATAAAAATTATTTAGTGTCATGGAATTATTAACGGAATCTGTACTCAGGCTAGCAAGTGAAAGGAACAGTAGTTGAGTTAGTAATCGAGAGTTAATCGATAAACATGAGGTCATAAAATCGAAATACTCAACCCAGCTTTGCGATTACTTTCTTGTGGTGTGTGAAACTATGGAACAAAAATATCAGAGTTGACTGTAAAAAGGAGATTAAAAAAAAAAATGACACTGTAATAATGTAGTCACACACGGAAACAATCAAGAACAGTAAGTCTGCCAGTAGTTGAGATAATTGTGTGTAGAGAAGATCAGAACCTTGAACGCATGTCCTATTCCCTGCAAAACTGCTCTTCTTGTCTGGTCACGTCTTGCAACCATCGTAAAAATTTCAATCGGTAATGTGTATTTTTTTTCAAAACCTAAAATAGCTTTAGGTAAGATTTCAGTGGTTAAATATTTGTAGTTTTCCTTTTGCTTACATCTTGTATTATTCTAAATAGTTAGTGATATAATGACACAATAGCTAGTGACACATGTCAAAGATTCATCGCTGCAGGAATAAAATGTATTCAGTGAATACTGTTCTCCATAAAGGCAACGCCTTTTAAAATAATTATATCTTACTTCCTCATGATATGAATCTTTGGCTTCCTACTTGTTTGTAAACCAAAGCTATTTGATTCACGGACTTGAAAGCCTTATTGAATTTACACCAGAAATTCGTAATAACGCAAAAATGGGACACCAATTTACAGGAGGAATTCGCGAACTTATTTCTTTAATTCTCATATCCCTAATTTTTCACTTTGAACAAATATCAGATTAACCTAGAACATAATAGCCTTACATGAATAACACCAAGATGATAACGCTGGTGTACATGTAATACATGCTTGATGAATCTATTTTGTTTCGTGGTGTTTTATATTTGGAAGCGTGAGGTTTCGGATAGCTTAGGGTAGCAACATGTCTTACGATCGTCAGGATGATCTTATGAACCTTTGTGAAACTGAACAGCCTCATCTTCAAGGGTATTTTCGGCAAATTAGCCAGTTAGATCTCATAATCCAGCTCTTTTGGCCAATTGAATTATCCAGAACGTCAACACTTTAAATAATTAGCCCAAGAAGAAAGGGTCGCCTTTGATTACAGAGTAACTAACGTTTAACAATACATATATTAAGAAAACGACCAGTAGATGTTATCATACGAGCCAAAAGTGAGCTTTAAGTCCAGAGTAGGGTAAGTTAAAAATTATTATTTCCACATTATTTCAGAATTTTGTTTATATTAAGATTGAGTTAAGATGTTTATATTATCACCTTTAATCCAAAATTATGTACTGTTAAATTCTCTATTGTATTCTAATGTCTTTTAAGGATAGAACTAATAATGGTACACGGTAATTTTGGACGATTTTCAATTACCTTTTATTATTAAAAATTCCTTTTATGTAAGGTTATAACTAACTACAACTGAAATATTGTGGTTCTCTGTGATATTTCGCGGTTTGTTGGAAAGTTTGTAGGAACCCAGAGACCAAGCGCATTAGAGTGACAGTACCCTAGGTACTTGTGACGAAGGAGTATGTATAGGTACCACTCAGAGACAAGGCATCCTAGAGGGATGCATAAAACTCGAAGACCAGACATCCTGGAGAGCGGGGTGGTCTTTGCAGACGTGACCTAGCGAAAGGAACTCTCAGAGACGAGGGTTCTAAAGATTGGAGGTGATGATTAATGATTAATGATGAAGAAGACTGATGCCTTCTGAAATATTCTGGATCCTTTTATTCAGAAATTTTACGAGAATCTTCTTTACATGGCGATCGTTAATGAAAATGTTATCTTCGCGGTTGCCGTCTGAAGTTGTTTACAGCCAGCATGTGGTGTTGGGGTTACGTGTAGAACCTTACACCCTTGTGGCGTCAATTAAAAAATAAGCCATTAGATTACTTTTTGGAATGTGCACATTGATATACATATACATACTCGATAGACTCGATATACATTAGAAACGAAGCACTAGAACACTGCGCATTCCCCGAAAAAAACATTGTTGATTTATGAAACAATGCATATAACACACTCACCAAAATACAAAAATTACAGGTGAGGGCATAAATGATCAACAGTTTGTTCCCTTTCGTAAGCAGGGTCAGTGTAATATAGTATATAATCTCTCTCAGAGGAGAGGCAGCCGAACAGTTATTTTCAAATAATAGTTATACACTAGGTCAATGATAGTAAAAGCCGTAGTATATTGTGTTGAGCTTTGAATGTCATTTCAAGTGTTACGCTAGATCCGTCCATTTGAACAGGTGTAGAGATCTCGTACCAGGCCTAAGTATTACTGCGGAACGTTCCTTGAGACGTTTATAAAGAATATACAGGGACACTTAAGCACATAATGACTAGAGACCGGATGTTAGGCAAAATGCCTATTCTTTAATATTAAAGATACGATCAAAAATAACGTTTTAAAGTTTATATAGGAGGTTATAGTTTCGATTTAAGCCAATTTTATTTTGCCTATTTTGCCTATTTCGACCGTTACTGCCTAGATAATCGCTTTAGTGCCAAATGTTGCCTATTCTATGCATTTTCTTCAAAATACGCCTTCATTGAGAAAATGTATTATTTATATTACATAAATAATACATATATATATATATATATATATATATATATATATATATATATATATATATATATATATATATACGTATATTAGGTGTTCGTAAATACAAGCACGTGGTACGTTACAATATATACACAGGGCGAACTTCAAAGATGTACACATACTTCCGAGGTGATTAATGATATCAAAAGAAGACAAAACGTTCTCTTGTAGTTTGTCGAATTCCATGTCGTGTACGAGTGACAGGTGTGCCAACTTGGAATCGAAAATCGAATCCTGACAATTGGAACGGAACAGATAGATGTGCACACACGTTGGGGGTGATTCGTGACATGAAAAGAAGACAAAAAGTCCTCTTGAATGTCACGAATCACTTCCCAAAGTATGTGCACAATTTTATGTCTCGCTCCAATTGTCAGGGTTCGATTTTCGATTCCAAGTTGACCCCCCTGTCACTCGTATACGACGCGGAATTCCACAACATGCAAGAGGACATTTTGTATTCTTTTGTTGTCACGAATCACCTCCCGAAGTATGTGCACATCTTCCAGGTTCACCCAGTATATATGGAATGCATAACAAGCTTCGTTTTTATATATACAATAAAAGAAGATATTGACAAAGAAGTATGTTTCTATATTCTTTGAGCATTATTTATGACTTGAATCTATTTTTTAATGGTATTAAGTATTTATCTTCATTATTTCGAGCTACATTTTAGTGCCTATTTTACTGCCTATTTTTTAAATTTTTAGTGCCTATTTGCCTGCCTATTTTCTAGGTTTTTAGTGCCTAAACATCCGGTCTCTAATAATGACTATGGCAGCAGTTGTTGCAATCACAAGTAGAAGTTTAGATTTTGGTAGTTGAAGATAAAATTGATTTTGACTTTGTTATTGCAACATCAAATCAAACGCTACATCCTCCAAATACATTCGTAAAGTTTCCTTTTTCTTTGTGGGTGGCGATGATTGAAGTACCGTCAGATACTGAGTAACGCGAGAAAAAGTTCGAACTCGTCTCCCATGTGACCGGAATATCTTGAGGGTATCCGGGACCTGCCACTGTCATTTTTTTTTACCTATTCTCACCTAAAAAACTTCCAGCCAAACGAATCATTTTTACCGTTTTAATGCTATACTAATATGATAATGTTTTTTTAACAACATGATTTTTTAAACAATGTTTCTTATTACTGTACACTAATATGCAGTTAACACAGAAGTTCACTTAAATTGGTAATGCTATACGTATATGCAAAAACAGTCTTCTAGGAAAATACCAATGAAATGTATATAGAACAGACGCCGACGTTTCTCCGACGTAAAATCCTATCTCCTTAGAATATAGTTAAAAACGTTACATGGTAATTCTGGACTACACCCATTACCATTTATTATAAAAATTACTTTGAAAGACATTAATAACACATTACACTTTAAATATTAAGTTCCTCCTCACCATTTGGTGGTTTCTTGCATCCCAGAAACCAAGAGTTCTAGGCTGATAGGACCCTAGGCTCTTGCGGCCAAGGAGTATGTATAGACACCTCTCAAAGACCAGGAGCTCTAGAGGAGAACAAGCACAGACCCAGGCATCCTAGAGGGTGCATATGATTATCAATCGGTGATGGTTGCTGCCTTTTACGGTGTTCCGACTCCTTTTATCCGGAAATATTTTTGAATTTATTAGCCTTCGTTACTTGACTATCGTTAATGATATCTCTTTCGTGTTTGTCGATTGAAGTTGTTTACAGCTAGCACGTAGTGTACGGAGCTTTTGCAGAACCTTGCGGGATAAATGCAACATTAACAGAGACTACGTTAGGGTATATCCCTGTCTAATTATGGCAAGCATATGTATAGCCTAAAGCAAGATCTTGGAACAATTAAATCAGAACGTTGTAAAGCATGGAAATCCGCTGTTTTACGTAAACTTTCGACGAATCCTCTCAAACTTTGGATAGGTGTACATACCGCATACAATAGAAAATAATGTTATTCCAGAAAATCTATATCGGCAATCAAATTTTTCAGTATTATTTCTTTGTAGTAGGAATCAAAATTGTAAGAAGTTGGTATGATTCATTGTAGTGTTGATTTAGATTTCCAATAAAACTTAGTCAAGAATGGTTTCCAATAAAACTTAATACTCTAACTTTTCGCACTAGAAAAGTAATCAGAAACGTAGCAGATTAATTGTTTGACATCATTGTTGAATATACGTTCATCCAATGTAACAGGAGGGTACAAGTGACAGGAGCTTATACAGAGAACTGCGGCTGTTGAGTCTTTTAGGCCAATATGAAATTTAACATCAAATTTAAATATTTGACGACAACACTGTAAATCATTATTAGAAAACTTCTTTGTATCATGACTGATTAATGTTTTAATTGAAAAGCAATTAAATATTATTTAATTCTGTCTTGTTTTTATATTATTAAGCCATTTATTACAACGTTGTGGTTTAAACCTTCACATGGCGTACTCAAATCTTGATATTTATTTAGTTCGACATTTCTGCAGCCAAATTGCAGTTGAAGGGCCGCGGTGGCTCAGTGGTAGAGCGTTCACCTCTGGTGATTAGAGTTTCGGGTTCGATCCCAGCCCCCGCCAAGTGAAATTTGTGGTGGACAAACACCGTGTGCGTGGGTTTACTCGGGGTTCTCCCGTTTCCTCCCACTTTCTTCATTCCACCATTTCATTCATTACTCATCATCAGCGTCTCCTTTAGCCTAATCGTCATAACCGTGGGACGTAAAACTTAAAGATTTCATTTTCAAATTGCAGTTGAGCATTTCACATTCTGATGTAGTTGCGTCAATTAAGTTTGTATACAAGGTGACTTATACATACCTTATACTTAAGCTTGTATATATATATACAAGGTGACTTGAAATTCGATGCATTCCTTGCAAGGGGATATTCCGCAAGCCCTTTGGAATATTTTCACCTATATGAACCGGGGGTCACAAATCAATAGTTTCTCAATAATTTGCACATGTTTGATTTCTTTTAAGTTTTTCGGCTAACGAGAGGTCCGCGAGAAACTTTTACCCTGGCTCACTTCCATCTATCGTATAGTGACGAAATTTTCCGTGTGCAATTCTGCATACCTGTGTAGGTCATATGGTAATGCACAGTTCGTAATTCTGCACCGTTGCTGTGTTATAGGTCGTGAAGTAGCATGCATCGATCCAAAATCCATTACTGCACCTCAGAAAGGAGTGTGGCCAAATCTAAGAAGTACTTGCACCTAGGAAATGTCTGGACGGTTGGGAAGAAGTGTAATAAAGATGGTGTGCGGTCAAGAGAAAACTCGAAATATTACTGATTTCATATCCAGGATCGTGCATATCTCCGGCCAACATTTGAGCAGTGAACGGCCAGGAGGCGAACATCTTTTGTGAACATACTACGCTTTGTTTCTATTTTTCACAAGTTTTTGTTAGTGCTACAGTGCAAAATGTGTTATTTTGTTACGGCTTTCCAAGATTTACACTTTTACCTTTGTTGAAAGCTTATAACCTTAGGTTTTCATTGCCGCAATTCTGTTTCGAGTTATTAAAGCGATACATTCGTTTCCAATTTCTTTATTTAGTCACCATTTATGCAAGGGAATAACTGAAGGAAGGGTTCGGACCTCGAACTCCGGGGTGAAATCATTCTTGTACGAAAGCCTATGATTTGGGAAGGAACCCGCTCTGGGTTTCTAGAAGATACCATCCCTGCGTTCGTCTAGCGCGAGTGAAGAATACCAGGAAAAACCTAATTAAACCAATGACAGCATGCCGACGTATCAACATCAAAAGAAGTCAGCGTTCAACTCTGAGCGACCAAAGTAATCCTCATTTTATTTGGGATCAGCATGGGGTATTACTACCTGCTTCCTCTGCAAAGGGTACCACACTTACCAGGATATAGTATGCATCAGTGCTGCGTGCGTTGTGGAATTATGTGAAATTCCAGAGCATGGTATGCTCACAAAAGATGCCCGCCTCCTGGAAACAACGCATCGGTTCATTGTCTGAACCTTGGTCAGACAAATGCATGACCCTGTGACCGAAATCCGTCATATTTCCAGTTTTCTCTTGACCGAGCATCATAAAAGGTGACCCAAAAATAGGTATACAGTACAGTACTGATCAGCTCAGCATTTTATTTCATTTCTTATTGTTATCCATGAGGTAGACTTAGTTTCATTATTATTTGTTCTTAACGCCTTTTTTGTTTTACCGTAAACTCCTAACAGCCGAAGCAAATAAACCCATAAATGAATGTTATACTTGATCAATGCAGAGCAGTATACCTTCTTTTGGGTCACCCTGTATTCGTTCCACCTTTTTCCAATCATGCTGCCATTTCCTAGGAGCAAGCACTTCTGCGATGCTGCCGCGCTGCTTTTTGAGGCGCGATAATGGATTTTGAACCACTACGCTTTACCTGTTTCGGACCTATAACACAGCAACAGTGCAGTTACCGACTATATATTACCACGTGACCTACATAGGTATTCAGAATTACACATAGAAAATTTTGTCGCTCTACGATGTATGGAAGTGCGTCAGGGTAAATGTTTCCTCCGCACCTCTCGTTAGCCGGCAAATTTCAAAGCAATCACACATATGCAAATTTCTCAGAATCTATTGATCTGTAACCCTGGTTGATATAGGTGAAATTTTCCGAAGTACTTGCAGAATATCCTTTGCAAGGAATGCATCGAATTACCAGTGACCCAGTATATATATATATATATATATATATATATATATATATATATATATATATATATATATATATATATATATATATAATTTGCGAGTGTGTGTGTTTAATCTGAAGATATCTGAACTGAACTTTAGTTCTCACAGTGTGGTAGTTCCACAAGTAAAAAGTTTAGTATATCAATTTCACATCTAGGGCTCATATTAAAATTTGTGAATTCTTATTATATTTCTGAGGTAATATGCTAAATCTGTTCTGCCTTCGTGAAATCGTTATTAGATGCGTCAGCTAAAATTACAACTATTCTAAGTAGATTGTATATACGAGAAAATTAGTACCGTGAATATCTTTACAAAACTGAACTCATTAAGCAGCACAGAGCACATACTTTTAATCTTTTTAAAATCAAGTCACTCTATGTTGTACATAGAGCGTAAGCTGAGTCCTAAGCACTTTTGAAAAAAAAAAAAAAAAAAAAAAAAAAAAAAAAAAAGCTAAACATTCACTAAGCACCATGAACGAGATCAAAATCAGATTTTAAGATATTAAATTTAAGTTCGTCTCATATTTTACTTAAAGAATAGTTTGTTTGTAAATATATTGTTTTGAGTTAGCTGAAAATTCAGTAGCGCAAGGCTTACGAAGAAAAAAACCTAGTTCATTGTACACACAAAAATCGTTTCTACTTTTACGTGGTAAATAAATTGTATACCATACCTTTGTGATGAAGAGTCAGCCACAGGTACAATATTTTTAATTTTTGTTTTGAATTTCTTGTCACAGTGTAGCACAATTGTATCATTCATCGACTTACTTTCAACGACTGAATTTTCTGGTAAACTTCGCAACTCTGATGACTCTCCTTCGATTTCGGAAATACGACATAAGTTTTCGGAAGAGAAATTTAAATGTTTATTTCTATGATGGTTACCATACTTGTGTTTTGATACATGTGTATGTTTACCTGATGACACATTGCCTTTCATTTCTTGGTTTCTGACTTCGTTGCTACTTTTGTTACCAGTTTTTCCTTCATTCAAATTGTTCTCAATATTCTCTTCGCAAGCACTGAAATGTGACGTATTATTTAGAGGAAGAGAAAATTTCAACGATGATGGCTGTTCTTCTTTTATCTTAGGAAAATATCCAGCACATTCAGAGTCAGTGGATTTAATTATCTTATTAGCTAGAAATACGTCATTTGTATTCACTAAACTAAGCTTTATTTTATTAAGACTCAAAGTTTCGAATTTCATGTTCGTTCCGGAAGTTGGTAGTCTCTCACATAAGACAACGGCCTTTTTTAGCGTAAACATTTTGATAGAACAAAAATGCTTTAGTATTTTATATAAGCACTTACTCGCTCACACTGCACTAAGGAATAATGGGTACAACAAGAAAAATATTAAAAATTGATATGAGGCCGTGTAGTTATGTCCTCTTATGAATTTGTAATACCAACGAAGAGTTTGCTTTGAATTCACTGGCATCTGCAAAAGAAGATATAAGATATTAAAAAACTTTTCACGGTTCAAAATTGATTACTAGTACTACCTGGGTATACAATAATAACTCTCTTTAAACGTTTGATTGATTGATTTATCAGTCAAAGTTTAATGCGAACGACAGCACTAAGACTATTTGTCCCAATCACGATCACCAAGACTGCCGTAAACGAAAGTAAACAAAATAACATCAAAACATAACGAAACACTGCAGCAAAAGAAAACTAAAAATCTAAAGGAAATAAAATACCAAAAATGAGAATAACGAATATATAACAAGAAATATATATATATATAAACAAAAATTAATAACAATAAAAGTAACAATAAAAATTGTAAAAATCAATAAAACAGAAATCGAAATTTAAGTGAATCTTTTCACGTGAGCCAAGCACCGCCCAATAAGTGTCCATTAGTTCATCTTTTACCACTTCACATATCAAAGAAACTGCAGGTGGCTTACGGGCAAATGTAGATTTTGGTCTTTTCGAGTAAAGATTCGTGTCATTATGTTGGTGTGTATAGTGGTAAAAATTAAGGCCGGCCAACCACAACTAAAAAACACATGTGAGATTTAAAAGAAGTTTATTAGTAGATGCAACTGTGGTCTGAATTTCTGTTGGAAAACCATCTGTTTGGATGGAACCGTTTGGTTGCCACAGATTACAAGCAGTAGCTTCAACAATAGCAAATAGCACAGAAAGTGAGTAAGGATGCTTTTCTTTAACCTACATTTAGCACAGGCACTAGAGATCTCCTTAACAACTATTAATTCTCAGACAAGTTTAACACAGTGAAAATCAGGACAGTCCGGAGACCAATCAGAATGCTTACCAGGATTTGCCCAAGTGGGCCCAGCCCGAAAAAACTCGGTGTTTTTTTCGGGTTGGACCCACCTGAAAAAACCCACTTTAAAACCCACCTTGGTTTTTGACCTATTTGCTAGTATATTATTAATACAACTAAGGCCATCACATTGTAAGTGATTTTTAACAGATTTTAGACTTTCCTTGGGCGAATTAGAAACTTTCACGTTAAGGTATACAACAACATTCAACCTAAGATTTTTATAAAGTTCTGAATGCACTAAATGAATTAAAAATAAAAAACTTACCTTAGCTTGAGATAGAACAAATTAAGGTATGGATTATGCTTATAGCCTATTTGAAGTAAAATAAGCAAATTTGTACTTTAGAAAATATTTTCCGTGAATAGTATGCTCGTCGACTTGGCGACACCGAGGGACATTATCACTCATACGTTTGACGAATGTAATATCATAGGTGGCGGTATTAATAGTACATATGTAAATACATTAGTAAAACTATTAGTATTATTTCTTACCTTTGTTGTAAAATACAAGTTTCTTCAACTAAAATCTGGTTTTCCAACAATAACAGTTAGATTCAGTCATTTGTTGCTATTCTTCAAATAATCATTTTGTAGAATCAACACCAGCAGTAGCGTAAAAATTCTTGTCAAATTTAAGAAGCTTAATGTTCGGGCTTCCGAAGACTACGTAATGCTTACTGTTTCAAGTGCTGGGTTCAAATTTCCGTACTAGTGGAAGTTTTGATGTACACGCCGTGAAAGAAGTGCTCGGGAAATTCCCGAATTAAACGCAGAAGGATCGGAAATGAATACTTCAACAATAAAACTATTTATTTTACGCTTAAGCCTGCCATACGTCCCGAGAAAACGGGAATGTCCCGTTTTGGGTCCCGAGTGTCCCGCGTCCCTGTAAATTTAGTCGGGACAGGGAAATGTCCCGTATTTTAACTCCGCTCCATTTCTGCTATCAATATCAGTTTACTCGAAAAGTGAAAAACAAAAAATTCTGACATTGGCTGGGAATCCTATAATTATTGAATGAACAGTACGCTGTTGCATGTAACAGTTTCGAGGAAGTTATAACACCACCCTGTTCGACTTGACAGCGAACGAATTTTGCAATGCTACTTTTTCCATTGCACTTGATGGAAACTTGGATACTCTCCGGAACATATATAAAAAAGAGATGGCTTTGAGTGTTTCTACATTTACAAACACAGGAAAGATGACTAACCTTTTCTTCAGCAACACATTAGATAAGTTAACAAGAATTATAAACTTTTTCAGAGGCTAGGGCACAGAATTATGCTTTGGTCCAGGTCTTAGAAAAATGTAAATCTAGTCCTGACAGTTACACACGACACAAGGAGAAAAATCAGCTTTTCATCAGATTAAACTGACGAACGTGATTTTGCAGATACAGCCATGCAAATAAATATTGCTAAACGAGCGAAAAATATTGAAAGTAGATTGTACCACTGATTTAAGTAATTTGCATATTGTTTTCCTGCAAAGCATTTTATAGCACATCTTAAGTTTTTAGGCATCTTCAGTCTATACAATTAATTGCAGGGTACGAACAGAGAAAAGCAGCTGCTGCTTAGTGAACTTTCGCCTATTATACTATTGAAAAAAAAAAGTTAAATAAAATCTTTTAGTCTCACGGTTATGCATGCTATGCTCAAGATGACGTTGATGATGAGAAATGGATGAAATGACGGAATGAAGAAAGTGGGAAGAAACGTGAGAATCCTGAAAAAACCCATGCACAAGGTGTTTGTCCACCACAAAACTCACTTGGCGCGAGCTGGGATCGAACTAGGAACCCCATGCACTAGAGGTGAACGCTCTACCACTGAGCCACCGCGGACTATTATACTTCTGTTTATAACAAGACAACAGTTCATTGCATTGTGTTGGAAAGTTGAGGAAGGGGGAGATCTGAAGTGTCCCGTATTCTCATAGAGAAAATACGGCAGTTTATTTACGCTGGAAGATGTTAATTTCATATAAGACATTTCGAAACATTTATTTATTTCATGCAACATGAATTGTATATGTTTTAAATTAATAGACCCCTTTTGGTATTCATATTTGGCGAACGTCAGTCAGGCTTCTGGATGACTTGATCTACATTTGTTCGTTTGTCGGCCAAACTCCTTCACGGCTATGCGGTTGGTGTACCCGTCTTCGGCGTGGGACGCGTCTATAAATTTGTTGTATAGATTTTCTCGGCGATCGAATGTAAAATTTCAAAATAGCGGCATTTTTTTCAAAACAGCAGTAAATAGAAAATTGTTGCAATTTGTTACAATGACAATCTTGTAATATAAATCACATTTTAACACTTGTACGCCAAAGAGTTGAAATATTTCGAAAAAACCAAATTAAACCCGAAAAAATCCATATGGGCCAAAGTGGGTTGGGCTTTTTAAAAACTCCCGGGTTTTTTTCAAACGCTGATACTTACCCTTGCAATTGGCACAAAAGGGCTTAGTCTGCTTAAACGGCAATAGTAAAAACTAAGGTTTACCCATTGGCATAGTGATGTTTCCGCTCTGTATAGTAGGATCTGTACTAACTATAAGTTGTCTACTGCATCATTTATTCTACAGTAAATGCACGTCTACCTTATACATCCAACAATCTGATCGAAGTACACTTAAACATGGAGACAAATAATGCAAACTATCTGCAAATGAATGCCCAGCCGTGATTACCTTACGAAAAAGATACCTTGTAACAATCTTCAAGCAAATGGATAGACACAATATTTCTCTACGACGTATTGAAGCCCACGGATATTAGCTTCGAGTAATGAACGTTATACAACGAGACCTCCGCAACTCTTATAATTGGACGAAGAATCTCCACGTCGAAAAATAAATATTATACCCCTAGACTGCCGCTATTTCCCATACTAAATTGCAATTAGTAAATAAACGCTGAAGAGAATAACAAAGGAATGATACTGATAAAAGACACATAAATTTCAAAACAAAAAAGTTTTCTGAGAACTGTTTCTAGAGGGGATAAATTATGAAAATATTAAATTACATCTCACGATACATATGTGAAAGATAATGAGTGAGAGAGACAGAATGTTGTAGAATTTTAATAATTACCACAGAATACTTAATGTAATGAAGAAGTTTCTAATCCAGCAAGTTGTTTATATCGCTATTGCCTTCGTAATAATAATAAAATTTAACTCTACACTACGTATGATTTAATTGGTTAAGATTGAAAATGGTAGACTGTATTTCTAAACTTGGAAATCTGTTATGTTCATGTGAAAGTTACGCTCAGCTATTTTAGAAGATTTAGAAAAAAGAATTTCAAAATATAACGAATGATACCATACTTCCTTTATTCAAGCTGCCTCGTAGTTAGTACGACTCTTTGATTTTTTTATTTATTTATACGTAGTTCTGAGTATTACTGGTATCTAACGCCTTAAGTTTGTCACGTATAAGGGATAACATATAAACTTGGCAAACACACTATCTCGGAACATGAAAAAAAGGAATGAGAAAAGGAGCGTTCTGGGAAATTTGTTACGTACCGTCCCAGCATTTACCAGCTGTAAAAAGAAAATCTTTAATCAGAATGACTGGCCTGAAATAGTTGCTATATATTTTCTACTGAGTGTTCTCACCGAGAAATCTGAATCAAAAAAGAAATATATATCACTGAACTTTATCAAGCACCTATTACTAATATATATATATATATATATATCTGAATTGAGAAGCTGAATAAATTAGCATTCCAAAACCATTACCTTAGCTTCTCTTTTATATGCTATCTATTAAACGAAATATATCCTACAGTAGATTTTCCATTCTCTTAAAAGCGAGTTGAGTTGACTTTGAGTTTAATGTCCCGTTTTGCAGCAAGGCTATATGAGACGTTGACATACTGATTAACGTGGAATCCGAACCTCAGAAGCTCCACCCGGAATCGAACTCGGGTCTGCCACACCAAAGGATAGTATTTTAACAGCTTAGCTATGAAGGAGGTACTAGAGAAGAATTATAGTTTAACGTGACAATAAGAGTCATTACAAATCGAATCTGGGTCTCTTATATCAAAATCAAGTACGCAACCCCGTCGCACGTAAAGAGTTGAGAAAAAGTAACTTCTAAATTGAAATAAAATTTACTTACATATTAACAAGAGAGAGCTAATACTATATTAGTGAAAAGAAATGATAATGCAATTATCAGTCTCGTAATTTCCGGGTCACGAAGGCCATGATCAGTGTCATCATTCTCATTGTCACGGAACACCGAAGTTTAGGTAACTCACGCATTATAACACTGGACAAACTTAACGCTGAACTTTCCCTCTGAACAATTAAAACCTGCTATGTCACAGAGCACTACCCACCGAATTTAAACCACATTTGCGGACCGAATTTAAACCATTAGTGTGTACAGATTCGTTCTACAAGCAGCTTTTCTTACCATAATCATAATTTATTGCATCTCTTCATCGTCATACAACGAAATTGACATGTCATTTATATATATACCAGTATACATAAACATACATACTATTATTACATATAGATTCTTATGGTTTCACTAATTTACTTACTATACATTTAATTTTATGTATACGAATTATTTTCTACATATTCTTCAACCGAGTAAAAGAAATGTTCTATCAAGCACCTTTTAAGTTTGGATTTAAAGCTATTGACCAAGACCTGATTTTTTATACATGATGGAAGTAGATTGTATAATAGAGTACCTTTGTGCGTAACTGATTTATTGTATATATTTGTCCTATGTGCATGCAAGTGAAGGCCGTCTTTACTTCTTGTGTTATAACTGTGAATGTCTTTGTTAACAATAAATTCACTACTATGTTTTTTCAAATACATACGCATTCGGATATATGTCATTATAAAGAACTACAGAAAGCACAAATCAATCATGCTAAGTTGCCATGAAAACGAGAATTCTATCTATAATCAAGTCAGGGCAGGATAATACAATTGGTGTACTGCGCTGGTGCGCGTGTAGGGAGCAGGCACGTCACTGAAGGAAGGAATTGTATAAAAAAATAGTACAAAAAACATTTGATATGACATAAATGTCAGCACTTGTACTGGTTTCACAGCTGTAACCCTAATATCTAACAGAAGATATGCTGTTCTTACATCCTGCACAACTATTTCGCCGGTAGAAAAAAAACCTCTACAGTAGTCTTTGAGGGTACACTTGAGCAGACGGTTCTACCAAATAGAAAATTTATTGGTAAAATATGATGTGAAATTTCTTGTGAAGGAACATGAGTGGGAATATAAGTGGTATTAGTGCTGTATCGCCGGACCAATTTGAAAAGCGAAAAAAAAGTAAGAAAATGTAAGTCGGTTAGGTTCTGTTCTCGACACGATATGGGCAAATTAAAGACTTGCCCAAATTTTTGTGTACATTTTACAACCTATGGATTCGTATAGTAAACAAGTGGACCCCTCCGCAAAATACTCAATTGTCCTTCACATAAAGTGCCGCACACAACATTAAAAACAATCACCAAGTACAACTACCTTCTTAAGTTTTACAGTTTTCTTTACCTGATTTTCACTCACTCTTCCTCACAAACTTAAACAAATTACCAATCGTTCTGATAAATTTCCTGAAATTGGTCCAACAATACAGAACTTAACCCTATCTAAGTAATTTTGATAGAAGCAAACCAACACAACTTAAATACAGCTAAAACAACTATAATGAATTAAAATGGAGAAAAACCAAACTCTACAAATGTTCATCAAATACGTATAGAGTGGAAACTCATGCCGGTATGTGACACTTGTAAATTTTTAGGGTTAAAAATAGACTCTTAAGTAAGTTAAAATGGGATGAACATATGAAAGATTTGTTCGGGAAATTAAGAGCGAGGGACTATCTTATACGTAAACTTAGCAAGATTCTAACTATGGAGACATTGAGAACAACTTAGTTTGGCTTGATCCAGTCAATTCTATCGTATCGAATCATTTTCTGGGGTAATACCTGTCGTGCGATAAAAGTATTTAATATGCAGAAGCAAGTGTTATGAATAATATTATCAGCTGCTTTTCACACACCAAATAGACCATTGTTTCAGAACCTTAAAATATTAGCATTGCCCTGTACATACATTCTAGAAACATCATCATTCATACCTACGAAAAGAACCCTCCAACTCAATTCGGACACACACCAAAACAACACAAGAACAACCAATCATATTCACATACAAAATTTCAGTCTAACAAAAACTCAAAATTTGTTACACCACATAGAAATAAAAATTTATAATAAATTACCAGACTGCGTCAAACAAATATCAAACTTGCAGTATAAAAGACACCTCAAGATGTTGTTATATATACACCTTTTCCATGGTTTAGATGAATATCTTAAGTCTGATCTTTCTTTGTAATGTAAATATTAATATTTACTCGAATGTTGAAATGTATAAACCAAGTCATAATTTTTCTTTTTCAAGTTTAGTTTAGTTCTATTATTACGTATATATTTTGTATTATTATATTATATATATTATTTTGTATTATTATATATTATTTTTCTAATATTTGTATTATTAACTGTAAGAATGTATCTCTTGACGAAGCCATGAACGCATAATTTTTACAGTGAAAAAAGAAAGAAATAAAATTCTGTCAATGCACAGCATACTGAAATGAATTTTGAGTAATAGTGAATGTATTCTATATTTAAATGTGCTCTTCTACTACTATTATTTGCGTATACGCCCCGTCGCTGACGCGTCTGCTCCATACGGACACACCCTCTCTCTAACGTAGGCCTTCCCTGCTGCGTTCCTGCTCTGACTCGCTTAGATAACATTTCTGCTTTTTAGTGTCCATCTAGCAAAAGCTATTTCAAGTTTTATGCACTCTAGTTTATGCCTAGTGATGGACAATGGGAATATTCCCGGTGGGAAGGAATTTAAAAAATGGGAATATTTCCGGGTTTTTTCCCTGGCCTATAAATTCCCGGGAAGGAATTTATTTCCATTTCTTTACTTTATCTTCCAAATTATAAGAACAATATGACTAAATACTTTATTTTAATATATTATGATTTAATTCTATGTTTTAAAGGATTTGGAGCTTAAAAAAATTTAAATTCTTTGACTATATTTTATATAACTAATAACATAATTTTTTGTTCCATTTTCATTTGCACTAAAAAGTAAGATAATTGTTTAGAATTGGGGGCCATAACTAGCAAAAAGTAGGATGAATTACGGAAGAAATGAGTTGATAGTGATGTTCAAATAGTCAAGAAAGTATCGAAAACATTTTTTTAGGGCAGTAGGGGATTGATACAAAACGGAAAGGTAAGTGGAAGTGATTTATGTGAGAAAAGAAAGTGAATTGTTGGTAACGAAGATAGAAAGCAACGTGCCATGCTGGGCTCTAACCCACATTCACTCCCTAACGCTCGCTCTGCAACGCTGTCTGAAATTATTGTTGGTAACGTAATTTAACGTATGAAACCATAAAACAAACGCATCGGAATAGAATATCGCAAAAAAGTAGGTGCAAAAGCTGGCCCCCAATGCTAAAGAATAACCAAAATTAGCATAGTACTAATTTACAAATGATGGAAACGGACCATTTTTTAAAGTAATTTAGAATTATGTAGAAATAGAGATGAAGTACTATTAATAAACCCTGAACCACCATTAGTAATAGACGTCGGTCTGTCTCCCCTCTTTGAGTCGAACTTCTGAAAAGGTACTCGAACTTCTCTTACATGTGAATTAAAGTAAGGAATTTCGAGAAATATGTAGAATGAAAAGTCGTGTATGGCAATTTTACGTGCTAAAATATAAAGACAAGTAAATATCTTGCAAATTTTGTGAACATAAATATGTATGCGCAAATGTTGTTAAATTGGTGAGACGTATCTTCTAGCATCTACTCAATCTAATTAGTTTATAACATTTATAAATTTAATGTGTTTATAATATCAGTAATAGAGTCAAGTTGAGTAAATCCACTTACATATAAATTTAAACTGTTACTATATAATTTATTATATCATTTTTTCACACATATTTAATTGATAGAACATATTGTAAATACATATACATTTATGCGTACTTTCTAAATATAATAAAGTGTTAATAAAGTAACATGGTACCGTTCAGAATATACATTATAAAGAATAAGAATATGCTGTGATACAAAAATTAATTCAACTTTGAAATCATAATATAGTAATTGAATGCAATTTTCTTTCTGATTGAACATAAATTCCCGGATAAATTCCCATTTTGGAAATCTTCCCGGGAATATTCCCGAAAAAATATCTTCGCGGGAATTTACCCATCACTATTTATGCCATACGTGGAAACTGTATGTATATTGAGCACTCCTGAAGTCAATCTCCATGCTCTGCTCAAGAAATAAAAAGCTCTTAACCTAACCTGTAAATGTAAGGTGTGTGTTAAAATTTGCTCGAATCGTCAGTTCGAGTAACACCGTCTTTGATACGCACTCATTCATTTCTATCCTAGAGTAGCCCTTGTAATGATCAAACAGTTGTAAACATTATATGGGCGATTCTCAGCGTTACGCACGGAATATTTGTACACACAAACTGTTTTTTTTAAACAAAGATGTATTTTCAAATAAAATAAAAAGTATATCAGAATTAGGTGGGAAATTATTAGTGCATAGTTCAATCAAATGAATCACTCAAAACAATTGCAAATTTGAGTTATAAGCCAAAATTAAGCGCTACGCACGGGACTCAGACAAAAAGCTCATTTGACAACCTCAATTTCATTGGATATTCTCTGCGATTCATGACAGCATTTTAATTTTATATGCTATCACGTATGTTTTACATTCATTCTCCGGCCTATGTTTAGCAGAAGGGGTCCAGCTCTTTTCTCTAAAAAATGTTACATTTTGGTCATTTCTGTTCACATTCGATTAGTTTAGGGTAGGTTAGGTTAGTTGAGGTTGGGTTAGTTTAGTTTGGTTATATTAGTGTAGAGGTCCCTCATAATTTTCCAGAAAAATGATACAATTTCGCTTATTTCTACTAATACTAGGTTAGTTTAGGTTAGCTTAGGCTAGTTTGTTAGGTTAGATTTAGTTACGTTATGTTACGTCTAAGTACTTGCATCATTCATTTCTCCGGTAAATTTTGTATTTTTTACGTGCTTCTGGACCCCTTGTACTAAACATATTCCCATTCTCCTTACTGTGCATTATATTTTTAAATTGGAAAATATAATTTAATTAGCTTCACATTATATTTTCTTTTTCGACTCACCGTTACGCACTGGACAGAAAAGTAACTGTCCAATTCTTTGGTTCTTCTAAGACTGTTATTATTCAATATCCTTACTAAAGAAATCGATATTTTAAGATTAGCATTTGGGCATTAGCAAGCATAAAAAAAATCGCATTCCATAATTTAATTTTAACGAATTAAATTACATTCCAAAGTATCAAAGTCGAACTTTGCTATGCAACTCGCTTAGTACTATTACCATGTCTTTGGAGTATTTGTCTTAGCGCTGATTGATACCGTTCAAACCACATAATGTTGTACAACTGTTGAGCTGCTGGATCCTCTGTGCTACCTTCCAAACGTTTGGTCATTTGAACGCTGCCATTAACAGGTGAAGTGCGGGAAAGTGAATTGAAGGGAAACAGTTGGTTTTTGGTTATTTGGTATTATTGATTGTTGCTTCACAGTGAAGATTTGTTTTAGTGTGAATTTTTTAAGTACGTAATATGGATTCAAGGCAAGTAACTCTGTTTCATGTAAGATTGTCAGGGATGAACTGAATCGATCAACAAAAACCAGTAGCGTAGCCAGGATGTGTGTTTGGGGGGGGGGCAAGTGCTGTTATAGGTACATTTAGAAAAATTACAAACAAGAAAATATATAAACATAAAAATATATAAAAAATTACAAACATCAAAGTACCAAGTTACATTGTCGGACCTCTTTGTGGGGGTCCAGGCCCCTCCGCCCCCCCCTACCCTGGCCACTGACAAAAACCAATGGGTGGTTCTGAAAGGGCTAGAAAATATATAAATTGACAAACATAGGAACCAAGGCGAGACTGGATAATAAAGTGAGGATGCAGCGTTATAGATAAGTTAAAGGATTAACCCTTTTCCTCTCACGTTCCTTTTGTAAAACTCATTCCGCATTGTTTCGTTGTTGACCATTTAGAAGAGGATAACACTAAAATGTGAAGAAGAACAAGGTAATTAAGTTAGACTGGTTCAAGGAAAACGAAAAGAGTGCCAGTGTACAGAATGATATATTCATCAAGTGATGAGAGCAGAGGCGGCCTTTGGGGGTGGCGACTAGGGCATCCGCCCCAGGCCCCGCGGTAGGATATTCCCTTGTCACAGTCAGCTCAAATATGCGGGGCCTCTGTAACATTCTAATGTACCGTAGCTTAGAGCTAAGTGAATACTTTGACCAATAATACGGTGTGGTGGATCTATTCGGAAACCAGTTTTCATAAACCAGAACTTCTTACTCAATATTTTACTTTTAGAAGCCTTAAATTCCCGAAATCTACACCATTACTATGAATGCGTTTAGCATGATATGTTTGGTTTTAAAGTGCCGTAATAATTACGCCCTTGAGTTTCGGATTAACAATGGGTCAGGAAACAAGGCGACGCTATTACCATGCACGTGACTCTAAATGGCCTTATCTCAACTTTTCTTTGTTGTCGAACTAGAGTGAGAAGTCATGTTGTTTGTTGCTTTTGGGTAACAAGAGTGGTCCTGTTGCTACGGACACCTCTGAGTCATCGATTCCGAGAAATAGCCCCTATTGCACGCCTTGTGTAGCACCTCAGTTTGGCTTCGGAATTCGGACTGCGCAGTCGTAGTGAGATGTGGATACGTAATATTATGATTAGTGCGTGAGTGTCTTCCGATTATTCGTTTATTGGGCAAAGAATAAGTGACCATCATGAGTGGCAAAGACAGAGACAAATTCCGTAAATACGAAAGTGGGGCTGCGAAAGCCAAGAAACGGAAATATAAAGACGATTTCATTCAGAAGCAAAAGGGATCTTTGGACAAGTTTGTTGTAGCGGTAAAATCAGCGGATCAACACCAAAATCTTGAGAACACGGATGATGATTTGTCTGAGACTGTGAGCGACCGGTGTGATGCGACAGACCAGGTTGTGATGCCAAGTTTTGCGTCCGACGAAGAAAACAAACTAGCCAGCAACAAAACTGTTTCTACGCCCTGTTGTCCCACAAGCAACAATGAAAACTTGGTGCAATTCTCTGGGGACAACGTTGTTGCAGCAGACCCACAAAGTGACCTCTCCTGTGAAAGCGCGACCATTCCTCTGCATACTTCTGTCACTCTTCAAACGACGAGCACACTGTTCGAGGACATATACGATCCAGGTAATCGGAAACATATTAACAGTGAAGTGCGTGACATGTTAGTGGAGAAGGGTCCAATTAGGTTAAGTGACTGTGAATACCCAAAGGACGAAGGTAACAGCCATTTTTCGAACAATTTCTTTACACGGAGGATGCCGAACGGAGAAACAGTGGATAGGCGATGGCTAAGTTATTCGAAGATCAGAGACAGAGTATTTTGCTTTCCTTGTAAGTTGTTTGGCACTACAGCTACTAGAGGCCAGTTAGCAAACGAAGGATTCTGCGACTGGAAGCATCTTGGCGATAAACTTCAGAACCACGAAGTTTCTGTAAATCACGTTAAGTGCATGGCAGCGTGGTTGGAATCAGCTCGGAGAATGTCCAATGGTAGCGCAATAGATAACATGATGCTAGAACGAATTAGAAAAGAAAAGCTGCATTGGCGCGCAGTGTTAACAAGAATTCTAGCGATTGTACAGTACCTTGCCGAAAACAACAGCGCATTTCGTGGGAGAACGGAGAAACTTTATGCACCGAATAATGGTCAGTTTTTAGGCTTAGTTGAGATGCTGGCCAAATTCGATCCAACCATGCAAGAACATCTCCGCCGAATTAAGAACGACGAGGCTCACGACCATTACCTCGGGCATAGGATCCAAAACGAGCTTATCGTCCTGATGGCGTCAGAAGTAAAGGAGAAAATTATTGATAAAGTGAAACTTGCTAAATATTTTGCCGTCACCCTTGACTGCACGCCTGATGTTGGCCACAAAGAGCAGATGTGCCTAATATTGCGTTTTGTGGACGTATCAGGTCCGAAAGTGAAGGTGGTGGAGCACTTCATCGAATTTCTGGATGTGGACAACGCAACAGGAAAGGGGTTGTCTGAAGCTCTTCTTGCCGCACTGGGAACCTCGGTCTGGACATCGCCGATTGTCGTGGCGAGGGGTACGACAATGTTGCGAACATGAAAGGAAAACATCAAGCAGTTCAAGCGCACATTCTCCGCATGAACAGTTGAGCATTTTACACTCCGTGTGGCTGCCATAATTTGAACCCTGTTTTACGAGACATGGCTAAATGCAACTCCCAAGCAGTGACGTTTTTTGGTGTCATACAGAGAATATATAAATGCTTTGCTGCCTCTGCTGAAAGGTGGAAACTTTTGTAAGAAACCGTGCCTTTCTTGACTACAAAATCACTTTCAGAAACGCGGTGGGAGTGCCGCCTGGAAAGTGTGAAAGCGCTGCGTTATCAGACGAAAGAAGTCAGGGAGACATTGTTGATGTCGCAGATACCGCCAATGATCCGCTAGTAAAAAGTGAAGCCGAATATCTTGCAAATTATGAGCTCGAAAGCTTCGAGTTTATTCTGAGCTTAATCATGTGGTATGACATTTTATTTGCTGTGAAAGCTGTCAGCAAATCAGCTGACATGCAGCTCGATGTGGCAATACAGCAAATCAAAGGCCTTGTTACTTTCTTGAGAAAGTACCGGGAAACCGGATTCACCGATGCTATGATCGCAGCAAACGAAATTGCGTCCGAAATGAACGTAGCTCAGAAATTGAAGGAACGAAGAGTCAGATGCAAGAAAAACAATTCGATTATGAGGGTAACGACGAAGAAACATCTTCGCCGGAGGAGTCCTTCAGAACAGGATATTTCTTATGGATAGTGGATCAAGCACTTATCTCAATGGAAAAAAGATTCGGACAACTGGAAGAATATGCTTCAATCTTTGGATTTCTATACAACTTGAAGGGTTTGCGGTCATTGAACGACTATTATTTGTTAAAGTGCTGCATTGTTTTGGACATGTTACGCGCAGAAGATTCACGCGATTTGCGCAGAATTGACTTGTGCGCAGAATTGAAGATTTTTCGAGAAATGCTTCCTGATATCATCAATGCTGCCCAAGAGTGTCATCAGTACGTTTGGCCCATTCGAGATTCATTTCCCAACATCGTTATTGTATACAGAATTATGTTGACAATTCCTGTGACAGTTTCCAGCGCGGAAAGAAGCTTTTCGAAGTTGAAACTTTTCAAAAACTATCTCAGATCAACAATGTCGCAAAGCAGATTGTGCGGTTTAGCTATTTTGTCCATCGAAAAGGAAGTTGCCTCAACAATGGACTACGAGGACCTTATCAACGATTTTGCACAAAGCCGAAAAGTATACTTCCGTCTGTGACCGTCAAAGCAGCTGCTTCGTAAGTCAGTGATAGTTTTATTATGTGTTCTAGTTTGTTGATCTTGCATGAATGTAAAATGTTTCCGAATCATTAATGTCGTAAGTTATATCGACCCCCATGCCATAAGAACCCCTTACACCCTCAAAAATTTTACCTATGTTTCCTGGCTTCGGGGGAGTTGCTTCGCCTACCGAACCCGCACGCCCGGGGCCCCGCATACTACTAAGGCCGCCTCTGGATGAGAGCAACATTAATTCAGAATACAACTTTAAAGACGATGTTCATAACGATATTCCAACCCTCCAACTGTCGAGCACAGAATGGGCAATATTAGAGTCGGTATATTTCTCCTTGTAAATTTTTCCTCCTTGTGAAATTTCTTTGTAGTTCTTCCAAACCTAAGATTAAATATCGGTATGTATATGTGTCTCAAAGTGGTGTAGAAGAAGATGGTAACCAAATCTGAAATGCACGGAGAACTGTTGTACAAAGTTTTGTTTTGATGAAAAGAACAGATCTTATGTCTCATTCGATCAAGTTTTAACTAAACTTAAAGCACATAATTTGCTGAAAAAGGGTGAAAGAATATACTTTTTTTTTTTAAGCGAACTGGTGTTTTGAAGCGAATCCATTTGCCTCCTACAAGACTGTCCACCCAACTTAGATACCTACATTTCTAATGAAAAGAAAAAAGTGTGATTTATCCTGGATTTATCACGATAATTTGTTTTTAAGCCTCATGGAAAATGTTTCTATGTAACTTAACGTAGATGTTGTTGGTGGTTATTTTTTTGGTTTAATTTCTCTCAGCAAATTCATGTTTCTTTGAGTTAATATAAAAGTTTATTGTTCATTGTTTAACCCCAATAACAATAAACACGTATTGAAATCTTAATAACTTAATTTTATTTACTTCCTTGCATAAATGTCCCGTGCGTAACAGTAGTATGGGCGTCACTTCAGGACACTTTTTGGCCCCTGGGTCCCTGCCTCAGGACCCATGGTCCCTGGCCCGGGGTCAATGACCTAGGGGTACCATGGCCCACCCCCTAAAATTTGGCAGGGGTATATAGGACCACCCCCAGGACCCATGGTCCCTGGCCTGTGTCAATGACCTAGGGGTACTTAGGACCACCCCTCTAGAATTTGGCAGGGGTACATAGGACCCCCCCCTTAAATTTTGGAAATTGCACAAATCTAAAAATTTGGTGTGGTAGCCTAGGACCACAGTATGTACCTCTATCAGTATTGGGTGTCTATGTCGTTTCCTTTCATGGGTAAAAAATTGCCAAAAATTCAAATTTCGGGGGTTTTTTGACCTAATTTATCCCCTTTGATGAGGTATTATTACTCTATATGGTTATATGGGCATATACAGGAGTTCATTACCTTTCATAAGACATGGGTATATTGGTGTACCCCTTTAAATTTTTGGGAGGTGTTCCTTGGCCCACCCCATCAATTTTGGAAATTGCCCAATTTAAACATTTGGTACAATAGTATAGAACCCTAGTATGTATTACTATAAATTTGGGTGGTCCACTTCGTTCCCTTTCAGGGGTACAAAATTGCCAAATTTTAGTACAACCACATGTTTGGTTTTTGGCTCATTTTATTCCCTTGGATGAGGTCCTATTACCTTATATAGTTATATGGGTGTATACAGGTGTTCATTTCCTATTGTAAGACATAAGGTACATTTGTGCATACCTTTAAAAATTTGGGAGGAGTATCTTGGCCCACCCCTTAAATTTTGGAAATTGCCCAATTTAAACATTTGGTATCATAGTACTGGACCCTAATATAGATTATTATAAATTTGGGTGGTCTACCTCGTTCCCTTTTAGGGGTACAAAATTGCCAAAATATAAACGTAAGCAATACGTTGTATCACGTGTTTGATTTTTGACCTAATTTATTCCAATGGATGAGGTCCTATTACCTTATATGGTTATATGGTCATGTATAGGGGTCCATCCCCTATTATAAGACATAGGTATATTTGTGCACCCCTTGAAATTTTTGGGAATGATACCTTGTTTCACCCCTTTAATTTTGGAAATTGCCAAATTTAAACATTTGGTATCATAGTACTGGACCCTAATATATATTACTATAAATTTGGGTGGTCCACCTCGTTCCCTTTTAGGGGCCATTTTGTTCCGCTTTAGGGGTGAACATGGATACAGTGGTCCACCTCGTTCCCTTTTAGGGGCATTTTTGTTCCGCTTTAGGGGTGAACATGGATACCTTGGAATCGTCCCGAGTTTGATTCTTGGAAATGTTGAATTTAACGTCCCTGCGAAAACGATGGTAAGAAATGATAGGAGGAAACATGAACTTACTTCGTTGTGGATTGAAGCAGGGACCTCATACAGTAGAGGCAAACGCTAAGCGACCGTACACGTGTGTTGATTACTATGCAATGGTCCCGAGTTTGATTCTTGGTGCTAGTGTTAGAAAAATTTAACGTCCCCCTTGAAACGATGATGAGAAATGAGAAAACACCATAAACTTACTTGCTTGCGGATTGAAGCAGAGATCTCACACATCAGAAATAAGAGCTGAGTCACCGTACTCCATTGAGAAGTTCAGTTTGTTGATTACTATGTCATGGTCCCGAGTTCGATTTTTTGTGTGTGTGTGTGTGTTAGTTTAAGAAATGTTGAGTTTAACGTCCCCTTGAAACGATGATGAAAAAAATGATAGGAGAAAACATGAACTTACTTCGTTGTGGATTGAAGCGCTGAGCCGCCGTACTCCATTCAGTGCGAACAGTTTCGCGTATGAAAAGAAGACGAGCAGATTATGTTACATTACACATTTCAGTGCGAGCAGTTTATACTAGGTTTATGTTTCATATAGAAAGATAGAAGATCTGTGTTGTCATCTTTTTACTTCATGTGCGATTTTTGACCTTGAAGAAAACCTTGTTGACTCAGTGCAAAACATTCACGTATACACATAATCTTATTGTTTAGTTGGCTGTATTTAGAGATGAATCAGACATTTAAGGTTGCTGGTTCGAATCTAGTTGTGTTCGCTGTAACTCAGGGTCTGAGCGATACTTACCGAAATTTTTCCAGTGTTGCCAACACTATCAGAATGAATCGATTCATTTAGTCGGAGCAGTTTCGTGACGAAAACTGATTTTTGTTTTGCACACAAAAATTTTTCTGAAACAGAATTTTGTTTGTACATAAAATTTTTTTTCTGAAACAGAATTTTGTTTGTACATAAAAAATTTTCTGAAACAGTTTTTGCTTTGTACACACAAAAAAAATTTCTGAAACAGAATTTTGTTTTCGTACACACAAAATTTTTTCTGAAAACATTTTTTTTCGTACACAAAAATTTTCTGAATCAGTTTTTTTTTCGTACACAAAAAATTTTCTGAAACAAAAATTTAGTTTGATTTTTTTTCCCGCAAAACATTGATTTATTTTATCGGTAAACTGATTCAGAAAAAATAAATTGAAATCGCAGTACAGGAAAAAGAATTTGATTTTAGGATGTGAAATAAAAACACAGAATCATGTTTTTGTACATTTATTTTTAGCATGTGAAATAGAATACAGAATTTCTTTTTCTTCAAAGGAAGACGTGTCCGTGACGGGTACAAATTCTGTAAAGAGAAAATAAAACATATGAATATACATGGTAATATTTATTTTGTTTCCTGTGAAAGAAGAAAAACAGATTATTAACATCGAACTAACTGATCAAGAGAGAGTGAGGTGAGAAAAGAAACGCAAATGTGACGTACCTGAATTCCTTTTTTTTTCTCCACGGGTTTCTGCAAGGTGATGTCATCTGAGTTTTGTTTCCGCTGTGGCCTCGTTGAAGCATGTCCCGTGTTGCGTTGATTCTTTGCCCCGTCTTTGGGAGGTGATGTTGGTGGGATTAGGGGAAAATATGGCTGTTATTCTGTTCTGGCTTTTTTATACCCATAGGGCAATGTCTCGTATGTGTCTGGTATTAATCGGCGTTTTTTATAGTTGAAACTGTACTTCTTTTCTTCAGGTTTTGTGACAAGATGATGATCGTGGGTTCTGTAAATTTTGTGCGGCGTGCTAATGGAGATTTTTTCACTCGATTGATTTATGATCATTTGCTCCAGACTATTAAAATTTAGTTTTTGACTTGCAGTATAATTGAGTGTAAACCCACGAATTTTGCATACATAACTGGTTGATTTCGTGTCGGGGTTGTAGATTTCCAAGGCGTACTGTTTTGGGCCACCAGACACGAATTTTTTAATGTATGCTTTTGGTCCAATTGATTCCAGTTCATTTGACATTGAACCAAGAAATACTTCTGGTTCTATTGTGGGCTGTGATGGTCGCTGCGTGAATATTACGGAATCTGTATCGAAATATAGTACTCTTTCTTGCAGCAGTTGTAAATATTTGTAGAGTTCCTGACGAGCTTGACACGTTGTAAATGCTCCAAGGACAACATTAGCATTGTGATTTTGTACTGGAACATCATCTTCATACTGCCAATAAAGGTATAACATCGAATCGTTAACAGGTAAAATTTGGTTGACTTTTATGTCTGGAGCAGTTAATTTCTAATACAGTTCTTTGGGGTCGTTAATGATGGTCGTTAGGCTGAAATTGTCTCTTATAGCGAGTCGTCCCCAGAAGGCATTCAAACAGAGTTTTGCAAGACTACGACGTGCTGAATTTGTCATTATATTTGCTGCATCCAAAGTTATGCCTTCACGTTGTTGTACCACTTGAATATACTGCTGCTTTTCTTCTTCGGTGACGCAATTGGCAGGCCAACCAGAAGCTTCCAGCTTAGATTTCAAAAATGTGTTAATGTATTCGCTGAATAATCCGCCAGTTTTGGTTTCTGGATCATATACGGTGATGTCGTAATCCCAAATTTCGTAAATTTCAATGACTTGATACCCAAGTTCAATGGCTTTTTGAATTTCATAGGACACCCACGTTCCTGTTAGACTTAGTTCACTGTCCGAATGTGTACATTCAGAATCTTGATTTAATGCTGTGGCACAGGCAGCACAAAGTGGAAACAACAACTTCTTATTTGAACGAAATGGCAGCACTGGATGAAACACATTTCTGCTAGGCAACATCTTCAACTTGACCAATCCGTTGACAGTTTGAATGTCGGGCATTTCTGGATCTCCCTGTAGATATATTCGTGGATGCCCTATTGGATACCGTCCACATTTATTCACATAAGGATACAGGGAAACGATATCCAAGAATTTTATTTCTTCGCATTCATTTTCATTTGCGACGTGATACAATTTAATGGCATTAACACGACCACCATAGAAGCTGTCTCTTGGATTTAATGGTGTTTTATTAGTATAAGGATGTGTGCTTAAAGAAGAGGCCAATGCTGGATTGGATTTTAACACTTGACGAAATTCACATTCCCACATTTCATGTACTTTATATCCCATGGATCGTAATAATTTCATTTTACGCTGTGTTCTCTCGTAGCGATAGTTCATCGTTTCTTCGGAGCTCTCATAAATGGGCTGATCACGGCCTGTAGGGACACATAGAGGACATCCATGGAATCTACAGCCTTCAAATTCATACACGTGTTCCTCTTTAGTGTCGGGATCTTTGTAGTAACCGTCCAGATGAAAACCAGCAACATAAACTTCTTTTCCTCTCGCAGCGTGCAGAATTGAATGACCCTCTTTTTCTTCCATGTAGGCAAGCCACTGCAAAGCAATCCGTGACTGATTGTTTCTGTAACGGTATCCTCGTGCAGGGAGAATGCTAATAGTATTAGGTTTTAAGAAATTTCGTCGAAATACTAAATTGCACGCACTCGCCAAAGTGATAGCCTCCAGGAAAGGATTGACGTGAGTTTCTTGTTCAAAAGTGGTCATGAAAGATATACAAGCCATTCGAAGTACGTTGACGTCCTGGACACAATAGTTCACCAATTCTTTTTGGAAAATAAACGTATCGTTCTGGTGTTCGTTGTACCATGTCATGAATTTTTCTCGTTCATCCACTTTCATTTCATCTGCACCATAATAATGGATGTCCGGTAATTTTCCCACATACGTTTGATTTGCAGCAGTATTAAAAAAGTGTGGAAAATATCCCTTGGTCGCTGGTAAATGAAATGCCTTGGATAATTTACTTAAAGCCATTGGCATGAAATTTAAGGAGTCAATAAACGATAAGTGATTACCTTTCATGCTTGAAATTTTTGCTCCGTTCAAGATCAAAGTAGGTTTCATGTTCTTCCACTAAAGATTTAAGAATAAAATGACCATCATATCCCTTACAGTTATGTGCCAAAGATACAATAAGTTTGATGTTGGGTCGTGGTTGACGTAAATACGCAAGAAAGGCGTTGATCGGATCATCTTGAAAAATATGTTCCCGCTGTCCACAAACTTCACACGGATGATGTATATCTTCATCTTGAACACAGTTGTAACATACTTGTTGGGCCACCAGTAAATTGGGCTTATGAATGAACGTGTCTTCATCGAAGAAAGTATCCTGTATGGCTTCGATATCATAGAAGACAATCATAGCCTTCTTGGCATGTAACACTGATGGAACTCCAGGTTTTAATTGAGTCGTATCAGGCTTCATGTAGCATTGGTGAGTAGACGTAACGTGTTTACGACACACATTACAAAAATAATCAGTACAATGATGTTGTCTTTCCCCTGTACGGACAAACGAATAAATGCGTAGACATTTGGCACACTGTTTCACCATCTTGCATATTGGTTGGCCCTTATGATATGGTACAGTCAGATGATTTATATAGCATGTTTCACCATAAAATTCACGATTGCATTCTGAACACTGTTTCTCCGTATTGGTCTTACTGCATGGCGGTTTTTGCAAACATTTCTCACACATGGCCGAACAGTTCTTGACGTGTCTATTAAGATGATCATATTTTTTGTGGCATGCAGCACAATAATACACAGTTGAAAAAACAGACGTTAATGACGTGATGATGTCATAATGAGAATTGATGCACATTAAATTGATTGGAATTTTGTCTTCGCCACCCGGTCCTTCATACAGAATATCTTCTCCGGAAAAGCTGGTGTATAGGGTAAGTTTATAATTTGTCAAGTAACGTTGCAATTGTCGCAATTCTTCCACGGATCCCCCATGGTCTAAATTCACTGATGATCTGGATAAAAGTTCATGTACGTCTGGAATAACAACACACTTGCGCTGTTTGCGATATTGATTGTACAGTTTCTGATTTGTATCTTTATATTTCTTTAGTCCAATAGCAATCACAATCGCATAAGCCAAGCATTTCTTGTCGGTGTTTTTTACTCGTAGAATGCCTTTCTTGCACTTTAATAATTCGTCGTTTGATAAAAGACCTCGACGCATTCTCCCAAATCCACGGGGCACATCCACATGATGAAAATGTACAATGAACGGTTCGTTCATGAGAAAACTATCGTTACTTTGAAGGATGCGATCAAAGGAAGCCCATAAAGTCTCCAGTGTCAAATTACTTGCACGCCGAAAAGATAAATAAAACGGTTTGTTCTTCTCATCATGAGATAAAATCGACAATCCAACCATCGATAATTCCTCGACGTTTTCCAATAAGTAATCCAACATCTGTTGAAAGGAGGCCTGAACCCATTCAACAATATCGGTGCCACTGGTCGGAGCATTAATTTGAATTTCCAGCATTCGTCCTTCGAGATTAAAACGCCGATAATGTCTATTGATTTCTCGCAAGACAGTAAAGCCAGAAGTAGCCATATTCAAATAGGAAAAAGGTAAGGTAAGCAAAAAGGAATAGGCAAAGAAAACAAATATCTAAAACGAAAAAAAAAGCACGAATTAAAATTGAATTCAGAAAATCGCTAACATGTTTAACTGTATCAAAATGACTACACGATCAATCCTAAAAGAATTATCATATCTCAAATAGTTTTACTGTTAAAAATTTTTATTGTCGTCATACTGGAAATCAAACCCGGGACCAACATGTAACTGACCTAACTTTCTGTAGTGATAAAAAGAATGAATGAAATTGTTTTTCTAACTGTGCTGAGAGAATCATTTTTCCCCTGACACTGAACTTTAAAACGTATGACGAACATGAAACGAAAACAAAAATCTCATGCGCTTGCTTTTTTCAAGCGGTTAGACAAGAAAGACTCGAATTCGTTTCTCGGCGGGAGATCAGATCCCACATTAAACTGCAAGTCCACGTCTCACGTTGTAGGGAACAAATTCGTGCGTAGTTTCCTTGTTTACGTTAATGGTAACTTTCAGAAACTGAGCCAAGTGGTTAGCGTTACGCACCTCTGGCCCGGGTTCAACACCCAGTATGCACTCAGATTCAACATTAAGCTTTATTCCTAGCCCCCCCCCACTACTGAAGGGACGCTAAACCAAAATCAACAAATTTCTCGTGCTTACTTCTAATGTGTGGGATGTGGCCCGGGTTCAACACCCAGTATGCGCTCAGATTCAACATTAAGCTGTATTCCTAGCCCCACTACTGAAGGGACGCTAAACCAAAAGCAATAAATCATATCATTTCTCGTGCTTACTTCTAATGTGTGGGATTCCTAATTCGATCCCCGGTCAAGTAAGTAAGGGTTATTCTTCCATTAGCTAAATATTTCATGTTAAATAAAAAACAGTGATAACAATGTTATCCTCATGCAAAAGCACTCCATTGATGTTAAGAAACGCGGTTGATACTTACCTCAAATTCAAGGAACGGAGTAAAGTCACGCTGACACAAGAGGTACACCTTCGTTCATTCAAGATCTTCGTGGAAGTAGGACTTGAAAATGAAAATTAAGAATTTTATTTAGATCTAAAACGGTTCAACTATAAAGTGACAACACTATCAGCCAATCAGAAACGAGGAAATGAATCAATGACATCACGGAGAACCAATGAAAACACAGCTTTCATCATGTATCATGAGCCGAAACGTGATGTAAGAAGCAATCTGATTGGTTGTGACATTATTCACGTTTTTCTCCTTACACATCAATTGTTACGACATCTAGTATCGCAATTTTGATCATGACATCATACCGTTGACTCGTTTGTTTCTTACGACATTCAATTAACGCATCTAAAATGTGATTCATTTTTCTTAAACTTGATTCAAAAAAATGTAACACTCATCGATATGTTATGAAACTGTCTTTGACATAAATGTAAAGTTGAGCTTTAAAAGTCCGTCAGCTGAGAAAAAAAAATGCTGATGTAGTATAAGCAGATTCTGCAATTTCACAATAACAAGCTTCTATGCGTAACAACGAGCAGAAATGTGTAGTAATGTAACATAATCTGTCCATGTTCTTTTTCATACGCAAAATTGCTTGCACTGAAGTTGGCATGGTGGCTCAGCGTTTTTTTTTCTGATATGTGAGGTCTCTGCTTCAATCCGCAAGCAAGTAAGTTTATGGTGTTTTCTCATTTCTCATCATCGTTTCAAGGGGGACGTTAAATTTTTCTAACACTAGCACCAAGAATCAAACTCGGGACCATTGCATAGTAATCAACACACGTGTACGGTCGCTTAGCGTTTGCCTCTACTGTATGAGGTCCCTGATTCAATCCACAACGAAGTAAGTTCATGTTTCCTCCTATCATTTCTTACCATCGTTTTCGCAGGGACGTTAAATTCAACATTTCCAAGAATCAAACTCGGGACGATTCCAAGGTATCCATGTTCACCCCTAAAGCGGAACAAAAATGCCCCTAAGAGGGAACGAGGTGGACCACTGTATCCATGTTCACCCCTAAAGCGGAACAAAATGGCCCCTAAAAGGGAACGAGGTGGACCACCCAAATTTATAGTAATATATATTAGGGTCCAGTACTATGATACCAAATGTTTAAATTTGGCAATTTCCAAAATTAAAGGGGTGAAACAAGGTATCATTCCCAAAAATTTCAAGGGGTGCACAAATGTACCTATGTCTTATAATAGGGGATGGACCCCTATACATGACCATATAACCATATAAGGTAATAGGACCTCATCCATTGGAATAAATTAGGTCAAAAATCAAACACGTGATACAACGTATTGCTTACGTTTATATTTTGGCAATTTTGTACCCCTAAAAGGGAACGAGGTAGACCACCCAAATTTATAATAATCTATATTAGGGTCCAGTACTATGATACCAAATGTTTAAATTGGGCAATTTCCAAAATTTAAGGGGTGGGCCAAGATACTCCTCCCAAATTTTTAAAGGTATGCACAAATGTACCTTATGTCTTACAATAGGAAATGAACACCTGTATACACCCATATAACTATATAAGGTAATAGGACCTCATCCAAGGGAATAAAATGAGCCAAAAACCAAACATGTGGTTGTACTAAAATTTGGCAATTTTGTACCCCTGAAAGGGAACGAAGTGGACCACCCAAATTTATAGTAATACATACTAGGGTTCTATACTATTGTACCAAATGTTTAAATTGGGCAATTTCCAAAATTGATGGGGTGGGCCAAGGAACACCTCCCAAAAATTTAAAGGGGTACACCAATATACCCATGTCTTATGAAAGGTAATGAACTCCTGTATATGCCCATATAACCATATAGGGTAATAATACCTCATCAAAGGGGATAAATTAGGTCAAAAAACCCCCGAAATTTGAATTTTTGGCAATTTTTTACCCATGAAAGGAAACGACATAGACACCCAATACTGATAGAGGTACATACTGTGGTCCTAGGCTACCACACCAAATTTTTAGATTTGGCAATTTCCAAAATTTAAGGGGGGGGTCCTATGTACCCCTGCCAAATTCTAGAGGGGTGGTCCTAAGTACCCCTAGGTCATTGACACAGGCCAGGGACCATGGATCCTGGGGGTGGTCCTATGTACCCCTGCCAAATTTTAGGGGGTGGGCCATGGTACCCCTAGATCATTGACCCCGGGCCAGGGACCATGGGTCCTGAGGCAGGGACCCAGGGGCCAAAAAGTGTCCTGAAGTGACGCCCATACTACTGTAACGTTACGGATGGGACAATGTTTCTATACCTCATGATATAAATAAGGAAGTTAATAAACACATTTAATAAGTACCACTAACAGGCTAATAATATTTCTACTTTGGAGCAAAAGTTTCAATACCGGTACTTTATCCTCTACAATTACAATGGAAACAAGAAAAATACATGTTTTCCGTTACGCGCGGAACAGCAAAACATGACATGAGAAAGCTACGATTTTCGCCTACCAGAATAAAACATTAATTAAAAGGAAATTGTAAAATTTTTGCCAAAACTCCACTTCATATTTTTTGCTATTATTATTATTATTATTATTATTATTATTTGGAAGGTAAAAAATTACTGGAGTTGCATTGCAAGAGTGAGAGAGAGAGAGAGAGAAATACATTCCTTTACTGTTGGTTAGTTCAAGGTCGCTTGCGCGGTAGGAGACGTGCCTTATCGCGATCGTAGCGCCGTTGGCCTTCGAGGGAGCTCGCAGCCTTCTTGGCTGCGAACTAACCCATGCATCCTGATGAAAGGCGGACGTTTCTGCAGTCTTCGAGCAGGCGGATAATTTTTCCTCGATGTCGAAAAATGGGACGCGTGTCTTATTCTTTTGGATTAGTTTGTGATGTCTGCTATTTCCTGTGTTAAGTTATAGTTGGAAGGAGTTAAATCAATTCACAAGAATAAAAGTGCAAGCTGTGTTGTGTTTTGTGATTTTCTTTCTTTTTGAAAAAAGAGGAAATAGAGTGATACGAATGTTGCAAACGGAAGGTTGGTGTTTGACCTTATGAATTTGTGCAATCTAAGTAAGATTGAAGGGGTAAGATTATGCTCTGTGTCTTTTCCCAGTGTTCCGAATGGTGCTCGAAGTATTAAGTGAAATTTTGTCATTGCTTAAGTTTCAATATTTTTACGTCAGACAAGTTTGTTCCGTGTTTAGGAGTCCAGGGGCATTTGATGGTTTCAATCTGTAACGTACATATCTGTATAGTTGACCTAAGTTTTGGTCGATAGGTCGCTATTTCATTTCGACGACAAAACCATCGTATTTTTAAAGAGAGTGATTGAATGGTGGAACTTCCATGTGGGTCACTCACGGCGTGGAAGAGTTGATTTGCAACTGAGTAAAAATAACCCTGTTCTTAGCTATTGCCTTAAAAAATAGCATGTTATTAATGTACCAATACTCGTAATATCCAGAATCTGTAGTGGTTTTTCGGTTGGTGGAATGGTAATGTGGGATATTCGAGTGAGAACAGAGGTCTACTCTCCATTGCACGTTGGAACGCATGGTCTTTCAGTAGAATTATATTCTCTGCAATCGTAGTTACGACCACTCTCTTGGTCTAATTGTCTGACGGAACGGTGGAATGATAATGTGGAAAAGCGAGTGAGAGCATTTCAATTTGATGAAACGAGACCTAAGTTCGGTCATAGTGATTTTAGTAAGCCTAGAAACAAGAACGTGACTTTTGTTATTTTCAATTGAAGTTAGTTTAGTTGAATGGTGGAACAATAATGTTGAAGATTGAGGTGAGAGTGGTGATTAATGTCACTAAGTAAGAGACACTGTACCTTGTCCTGGGTTTTGTCTCGCAGTTTTCACTGAAAATTTGTATCGTGACTGTCGATGTTTGTGGTCCGAGAGAGCCGACTGGATCAGTGAACAAATTAGTTCCGCTTCCGACATTTTCGTTTTTAGGCCTAAGCATTGGTCTTTGAACTATTTTCTTGAACACAGCCAAAGTACATTTATTCTTGTAATCAGATACAGGACGGACGACATGCAGACTGAGATCGAGGAAAACCATTTTGTAGCGTTCCCATCCGCTGTCGGGATAAGAGCCGATGTTAAAAGGGCAACATTCATGAATACCAAAACTCATACAATGTTGACCAATCAACACTACCCCAAGTCCAACCTCAGAGGGATCTACAAAGACTAACGCAATTCCACGTCATTCGGCACTTAACAGATGGATAATTCAGCATAACCAAGTAATAAGTGAATATTAATACCAATTACAAGTCATAAATATATGTACATATATATATATATAATAAATAAATAACAACAACAACAACTCGAGTAAATATAATTTATTATAATAAGATACAATATAGTATTGAATAAAATATATTGAGCAACAAACAATTCTTTCTTCCTTCGAAGTCTATTTGTAGGATTGATTCTATGACAATATTCAATTGATGATAATAAAATATTAAAGTCCAACTCTCATCGGAGTTATAACCCTATCCAAGAACAGTTACGAATTTAATCTAAACACGAATTTCGGGAATAATAATTATTATAATTTTTTTTAATTTTCAATTTATTCAACCAGAGAAGAGAGAAAAATTCCTTAAATTGAAATTCAAATCTTAAATCAAAAAAATTGTCAAAGAAATCTAGCAATCGAACAACATAAATCCTTTTGGAGGGGAGAGCAATCTCCAAAATCAAGAGATCCGAAAGGTAGATATTGACATCAACGATAACAATTAATTTAACAAGTATATCAAATCTTTTTAACAAATTTGGATTGCCGTGCCTCACCGCACCGTTCGCCTACAATAGCAGATAACAGTCTAAATCTCAAATCGTTCAAAAACTATATGGATTAAGTTCAGTTTTTAATCGCATTAATTAATGCTGAAAAATAAAGTAGATTATAACCAATATCATACGCATCGGGTTTTAGCCCGCTTAACAAAAATGAAATGCTGAATTATCAATCGTATCCTTGAAACTATTAACGCGATTCAGAGAAATAATCTATTACACAACTCTATTGGAATCGATAATGACAACCCACAGACACTAAACACAAACAAAGGACAATCAACTGAAATATATATATTAATATACACTCACCTATCATATTCTTCTTTATGTTACCTTTCTTTGGTTTTTATACCTCGATCTCAGTCTGCATGTCGTCCGTCCTGTATCTGATTACAAGAATAAATGTGCTTTGGCTGTGTTCAAGAAAATAGTTCAAATACCAATGCTTAGGCCTAAAAACGAAAATGTCGGAAGCGGAACTAATTTGTTCACTGATCCAGTCGGCTCTCTCGGACCACAAACATCGACAGTCACGATACAAATTTTCAGTGAAAACTGCGAGACAAAACCCAGGACAAGGTACAGTGTCTCTTACTTAGTGACATTAATCACCACTCTCACCTCAACCTTCAACATTATTATTCCACCATTCAACTAAACTAACTTCAATTGAAAATAACAAAAGACACGTTCTTGTTTCTAGGCTTACTAAAACCACTATGACCAAACTTAGGTCTGGTTTCATCAAAATGAAATGCTCTCACTCGCTTTTCCACATTATCATTCCACCGTTCCGTCAGACAATTAGACCAAGAGAGTGGTCGTAACTACGATTGCAGAGAATATAATTCTAATGAAAGACCATGCGTTCCAACGTGCAATTGGGTGTATACCTCTGTTCTCACTCGAATATTCCACATTACCATTTCACCAACCGAACAACCACTACAGATTCTGGATATTACGAGTATTGGTACATTAATAACATGCTATTTTTAAGACAATAGCCAAGAACATGGTTATTTTTACTCAGTTGTAAATCAACTCTTCCTTGCCGTGAGTGACCCACATGGAAGTCCCACCATTCAATCACTATCTTTAAAAATACGATGGTTTTGTCGTCGAAATGAAATAGCGACCTATCGACCAAGACTTTATTACGGTAAAGGGCTCGATCCGCGTACCTTCCTGATTGAGACTTTTGTCCCTGTGAAGGGCTTAGCCATTCTATTACGGTCCAGCATAGTGCTGTTCGGTACGCACCATCCTTAACCGGCCTCCGTGGAGAACTCCCTACTCCTCGCCCTCAAATAATACAGCTTTGCACTATTTTATTTGTGGGTTCAGAAAGTTAATTCTTACCACGATCGTTCGAGGAAGGCGCGATACACCTCACCGTTACGGTCCAGATTCGGACGGATCACCTGGGCGAAGATCTAAGGCGGGTTATGAAAATAGATGTTAACATCACCTACTCTCATGAATCGAACACAAGTTATCCAACAATCACGTTCTCACCACGTCATGCAATCTGTGAAGGAAAAAACTGACAAAATTACATATTACAGTGCCATTTATTGGAAACGAACAAACGTACCTGAGATAAACAAGCTTTTCTATACATATGTCGCCCCATTTACGTAATGAATTCGTAAGTATACTTTTACTACTCACTTCAATATTTTCTGTCCGCCATGGCTCGTCGATAGGTGTGATCACATTTTAAGTTGAAACACTGTATATCCGTCGAATCCACTCGCAAATGCCGTCCTTTCTTCCGATTCAGAGAATTTAACAGACAGTCATTCCAGGCGAACGCAGTGACAGCATTATGTTGTGATTTCTGATGGAGAATTGACTTATTTCGACAAAATTTTGTGTTAGTCGCTGACTATGAGTCCATTGGCTTCAAGTGCAACCTGCCAAGTCCTTTGTTTCACTCTTAATCTCGATCACGCCCCCTTGTCGTTATAAAATATTACTTGGGGCTGATTTACTTTAATAATGAGCTACGTAAGAATCACCAGAATGTTCAGATTAGCAATACTATTTTCACTACTAGTTTATGCGTATTCGAAGATAACGATGGATTTTCCAAATTACATGGTAACCAATATTCCTCTTAAAATAACGTCTGGGAACAAGATCATGACGTGATCAGCAAAAAATAGCTGAGTCATTAACATCAACACACACCAACAATTACAACGAAAAACTAGTTGTCGTCTCTCATTATTTTCCTCTTCTATCCTGTCTTTTAGAACCACTAGACGGCAGCACAATCAATGAGAAACATACACCACACAAAGTGTACGAATTCAGATGAACGTCACATAATGCACTAACGCAGAATTTGCGTTTATACGAAAAATATTTTAAGCAGAATTTTGGTACAGTTACATTGGCGGTCGAAAGGAATGTACGTGCACCATTGAATAATGGTAAACGTTCAAGAACCCTGACTGTAGTTCCACTTCAATAATCATCACTGTTCCAAAGTGAAGAAGAACACTAGTTCACAAGGAAGTCTATAAGAACTTTCGTCGAGTTACACCTCATCAGATGAAAAAGTTTCATTTAACGTAGAAAAACGACAAACGCGTGGGGCATTTATACGCTTACATAAAAGTTTAATGGGGCTTTTATATGTAAAGTCTTTAGAGTTCTTTCTTTTTTTTTCATTCGGCACTGTCACTAAGTTAAACATTTATAAGTGCATGACTCACAATTAATATACAAAAATTCTTATGATATACTTTTGATATTTGTATTACAATGTTGCTATATGCGCTCTTATTGTTAAAATAACACAAACATTATACGAAATCATGGCATTATTTAGACGTAAAATATTCACATTACTTACTTTATGATATTATACGAAAAACTATAGAACATGAACTAATTATTATCATGAATAACTCAACTTTTCAACAAATAGATAAGGCTAACATTACTTGAATAATATATTTCAATATTCCACAAAAGGAAATGAACACTTATTCTACACACATTATACTTAAATTGCATAAATGACAAAACATACTCGCACTTCTCACTCTATTCTCACAAAGAAGTTACGAAAGCAAAATTGTTATTCACAAATACAAGGATTACACATCATTTAAACATAATAACTACATAAAATAAATTTATTACCACTCTTTTGTACTGTTACAATAAGAGTGAGGCCGGATAGAAGTAAGTCTGCCACACTTTTACGCTAATAAGCGCCTATCCACTTAAGTTTTTAAGTCTCCCTTCCCCATTACATTTATCATTTCATCCCACACCTTTGGAATGACAACAAGACCTTCTAGTGAGGTAGGAATATAAAACAACATAGAAAAATGAACCCAAAGGTTAAAAATAAATGAAGGGGGGGGAGTTGCCATTCATAATTCAATACTCGTGTCACAGTGTTCCACTGACACATAAAAACTTACTCTCACTCTGACAAAATCAGAGTTTATCATCGTTTACATTTGTAATAATACATAAATGCTAGACAACTCACCTCATACAATTGGTGGTTTAAGATCTTACAGTTAGTCTTGATAACTTATCGCAAAGCATTAACAAGACAATACAATAATTCATGTAAACGAGTTTTTTCTCATATTTCCTTTACATATGAATACTAATGAACAACATTCTCATACATATCAGCATTTAAGAAATAATCACGTTCGTGACCTTTTTTTTTTTTACATGTCACGTCTGTTTAGCTTAGGATTCAGCAAATGATTTAGCGCTAACATAAGAGTGCGATACCGGCAATCTAGCTTATCATTTAAATATTGCAAATATGTATCACATTTCAATAGCTCTTTCAACAACAACTGAACATTGAACTTATTACTTTCGCTCTGGTTGAATACAGACAAACTAACCTTTGTTATATTCAAAGAATTCACGTTTACTAAAGTTTCCGGTTCACAAGAATCAGTTTTTTCACTATTTTCTTTTACAGAATCAAATTCTCTTTCATGTATATGTTTCTTAGCTAATTCTAACCAGATGTTCCTAGTTTTCTGAGTGGGTCTCCACACTCTCATACGATCGATAGAATGTACGCCACAAGATTCTCCAGTTAAAGGATCTACAAGTTCAAAAACTTTATCTGAAATTTTATTTTTACAAAACAGTGGACCTTTGTAAAGCATGAAAAACTTGCGAATCTTTTTGTCTACTGCTGAACTCAAATGTGATTGCAACAAAAATACCAAATCATTTTCTTTTATTTTATATTTTCTTTCTTGGGATGCATTATATTTCTCGTTTCTTTTTCTAACTTTTTCACTTCTACGGTAGTCAGCCATTATGAGTTTATTTTCCCAATTTACAGGTTTGTTTTCATCATAGCTTTCGTTTGTTACAATGCCAAAATGCTTCAACACAGAATAATTTGCTTTTACATTTAAATGAAGACTAGCAGGGCTGACACCTAAACTACTACACACAGAACAATTTAACAAAATGACAATTTGAGGTATGTATCTCTCCCAAGAAGTATGTTCTTCGTTACACAATAATTTGAACAACCTATTAGTCTCCCTATGGATTCTCTCTACAATTGAGCTCTTTGGGTGGTAAGCAGTTATATAATGAATTTTAATACCATACTCTTCCATTTTAGATTTAAATTTTGCCGATACAAAACATCCCCCATTGTCCACCAATATGGATTTTGGAATTCCCATGGTTACAAAGTAGTAATATTCTAAACATCTCAAAACACATTTGGTCGTTGCATTTCTGATTGGAAACATTGTGTAATATCTACTAAATACATCTAAAATTGACAATGCAAATTTATTTCCATTATGAGAAGGTGGATAAGGTCCTAACAAATCGATCGAGACCATGTCTCTTACATTCTTTACAGCCACAGTTTGTAAAGGTCTAGCTGGTGGCGAAGTTTCAACTTTCGTACGTTTACAGACAACACAGTCACGCAAAAAATTGCTGATATCTCTACGCATGGACTTCCAATAACAACAATCACTTACAAAGCCTAAAACCTTTTCAAAACCAAAATGACCTTGTTCATGATAATTTTGAATTACATCATTCACAAGTGAAGGAGGAATACGAATTTTCCATTGATTAGGAAAATGGTAACTACGATTCAACAAAATTCCATTTTCGATTTTGTAAAATTCACCAATATTTCGATTCTTAACCTTAACATAAGGATCATTGGGATTCTCTAAGTACTTCATGATATTTTCATACTCTGGGTGTTCTCTTTGTTTACTGATCAAATCTTGTACAGACAAATGTTTAAAACAAGATGGCAACACTTCGTACTTATTAACTTCATACTTTTCAACCTCAGGAAACAGAATGATACGTGACAATGCATCACTAGCTTGATTATCTTGACCTTTATTATATACAATTTGTACATCAAATCCCTGAATTTGTAAACTCCAACGAGCAAGTCTAGAATTCCACTGTCTCATTTTGTGCAAATATACCAATGAGTTATGATCCGTGTAAATTTTTACATGCCTTCCATACAACAATTGAGACCAACGTTTAAGCGCGACTACAATTGAAAGACACTCACGTTCAGTCACAGTCTAATTCTTCTCAGCAGGTTTTAACGTTCTACTATAAAACCCTAAAATATGTTTCTTACCGTCTACTTCTTGAAAAAGAATGTTTCCCAAAGCAACTGAACTACAATCTGTAATTAAACAAAAATCATGATCTAACAAAGGATGTGCAAGCATTACCTCTTGAACTAAATCACTTTTCAATTGGTTAAAACTATCTTCACAAGATTGATCCCAGATCCATTTTTTATTTTTTTTAACAAACCAAATAAAGGTTCAGATTTTTGAGCGAAATTTTCAACAAATTTGGCACACCACTGCAACAAACCTAAAACTCTTTGTAATTCTTTCAAATTTCTAGGCCTTGGAAGGTCTTTGATACATTGTACATAAGAAGGATTTTTTGTTATACCTTGCGGACTGATGTCAAACCCTAAAAAACTAAATTTCGTGTTACAAAAAGCACACTTTTGTAGATTTAAAGTCATGCCAGCCTCGTAGACTTTCTGAAATATTTGATCCAAAAATTGTAACTGTTCTTCAAAAGTCATACAAATTACAGAGACATCATCGATGTACGAGACTACTTTTTCATACAAACCTGCCCCAAGGATAGTTTGCAAACACAACATAAAAGCAGCTCCTCCATTTATGTAACCAAACGGAACTCGAGTATACTGATACATTTTACCGTTCCAACAAAAGGCTGTGTATTGTTTACTTTCTTCACTCAAACATATTTGTAAATAACTTCCAACAAAATCTAAACAAGAAACGAATTGAATTCCTTGAAATTTGATGAGAAGATCATCGATCTTATTGACTTTTAACTGTTTTAATTTCACAAATTTATTCAATTGAGTTAAATCTAAGACAATACGAAGTTTACTAGTGTTTTTCTTAGCTACACACAACAAAGGATGACAATGCACAGAAATACATTCTTCCACTACGTTACATTCTAGCCATTCAGCTATTTGCTGTTCAATATTTTCTTTGTACTTAAAAGGTAATGGGTACTGACGTTTCACAATCGGTTGGTCTGTTTCAACTTCGATGGTGTATTCAAATTTATTACATTTACCAGGCAAGTCGCTAAAAACCAATCTATGTTTCAATAATAAACCATATAGTTGCTGTTTTTGAACATTAGATAAATTTTCAATTTCAAGAACTTTCGTTCTAATTTCAGTAACAGAAGGAAAGTGACTTTGGGTATTACGAGTAATTTTACTTGTATTACAAACATCCTGATTTATTTTTACATTATTATGAGACTTTTGAATTTCCTCATCCAATTTATGAATTTGTTCCCCATAAAAATGATACAAAAAATTTACTTCAGCAGCTTCGTTCAAACGTGCTTGTTTTATTTGCTCTATGTTTAAATTATTATTGATATTACATCTTTCTACATGTTCAAATGCTTTACTGTTTTCTAACAAACTATCCATCCATTCCTGCGTCAGCTGTTTCTTATGAATTTCTAAACTCTGAATTATCGGACACTCTAGCACAGGTTCGACTACATCTTCGTTTTCGCTTTCAATAGCAGAATTAGTGTCAACACAATTCGCATTATTTAAATGAAAACCAACCTTATTAACACTCTCTCTAGTAAGTATTTTTACTTTATCTTTACTTTCATTACTCAGAAGTGGGTCACTACCAAATCCGTGCTCATACTCTTTCATTGGTACCTTACAAGTGTTAGGGTCGTAACCTACAGTAACGGATTTCTCGCCAAAGTCTAATTTCGCATTAGCTAGCGATAAGAAATCTCTGCCTAGCAGACAATTACAATTAAGGTCACTAACAACAATAAATCTAACATCACAAGTTACAGGTCCAATTTCTACACAGAGGGTAACCTCGCCCTTAACTGATTTTGTTCTTTTTCCACTATAATCTACTAGAACAATTTGAGGAGCGGATTGTAATACAGCGCTTGACACTATATTAGATATTTTTTTCCACGCATTATAACTTAACAAACAAGCCGAAGCACCTGAGTCGCACAGAGCATACAGATTTTCGTTCATGATTTTGACAAGAATTTCAGCAGTGGCACATGAATTTACATTAGTTTTACGAAAATCTTTACTTTCCTCTTCGTCAGATGAGAAAACATCATCCCACTGTACTAAGTTTATTAGATTTTTATCAAGCTTTACAAAAACAGTCTGACTATTTGGAAGGAGTGCATTTTTTAACTCATTACTACACGTTTGAATTAATTCCCTGCTATGAGCACTCTTCAGGCAGGGTGCTTCTAGTTTGGGGGAGGAAATCTATTTTGAAACCCAAAATTACCTGCAGTGACATTCGTAAAATTCGGTCTTGGTGGCCTAAAGCCAGTAGGATTACCAAAGTTCGAAGGATTTACAAAATTTCCATTACTGTAACCGGTCTGAGGTGAATTTCTTGTTTGGGAATTACCATTCACTGACCTATTAGTCACATCACTAGTGGCTCCATTTTGATTTACATTAGCATTGCTATTACTTACATTTGAACCATGATTGCAAAAACACACACTTTCTTCATGCCTATCAGAACTACTATTGTTATTCCATTTTTTCTTTTTGTTTTTACGAAAGGAATTTTTCCTTTTCCGATTACCTCCGTTGTTTGAATTTTCGTTCGAATATACCTGATCCGACTCATCACAATCATTAACGTTATTCTGATTACTTTCACGCTTACCATTCTTATTAACAGACACCTGGTTGACTTTCAGAAACCTATGATTGTTACTGTTGTTACGATTATCAGACCTGGGAATTGCTTCTAATCTTTGTATAACGGACAAAACAGAAGACAAATTCATAGCAGACAAAGTTGTTAACTGACGCCGGTAGTAAGGTGGAATCAAATTAAGAATCATACTGATAGCTAACGATTCTTTTATGTCGGGATTAATTTCTTGAATCTTAGTACATCTATATGACACGAAATTATATACACTTCCGTCGACTTTTGCATCATATGGTTTGTATTGCAATACCATTAACTTGTTAGCACGAACCTGTTCATTCTCAAACTCTAATTTGAACAATTCGGCAAAACGATCGTAAGAAGTGAAAAAACCACAATTGTTAATGTACCAATTTTGCGCAGAACCAGTCAACAAAAATTTGATAATATCTAAATATTGACTACGAGAAATTGACATAAGCGAAGCTTGATCTTCAAACTTACGTAAGAATGCAGTAGCAGTCAATTCATTTTCGTGACCAGAGAATTTTTCGAAAGATTCTAAATCTCGTAACTTTAAAGCTACCTTTCTTTCTCGCTTTTTCCTCCGTTTGATTGTTTTTACCCCAACAAAGCTATTATCACTGTGAGAATCCGAAGAATCATTTTCACTTAACACCGGACTAACATCATAGTCAAGAAAAGGGTTGGTGTTTTTACGTACACTGGTATCGACTTTTTCTTCTTTAATTTCTACCTCGGGCTTTACATTTCCCACAAGTGTTGATGACCTAATTTGACTTTCAATCATACTCACGCGCAAGTTTCTGACCTCTTGATTCACTATCTCGAACTTACTTTCTACTTCACCCTTAACATCGTCTATTATCGTTTGAGTATGATGAGCTATTTCTCGTGTTGCAGTACTTACATCATAAATCTCACGAACACTTTGATCTAATTTCATGATTCTACTTTCGTGTTCTCCCACTTTTTCCTGCGCTCGCTCAGCTTTATCATTTACTAAGTTGACATCGGAACTTAAATCCTTAACTTTATTTCCAATCATTATAATACGTTCCTCAGTGTCCCTAACTTGATCTCCTAACTGATTAGCTCTAGCATTGACAAAACGTATTTTGTCTTCGTTATTTTTCACGGCAAGCTTAACTTCATCAACCTTTGTTTCTTGCATATTTAATTTCTCCTGAAACTGTGCTGACAGTTTTTCAAAGTTATCCGCACAAGTACGACTAACCCTGTCTATTTCACTTCTCATTTGTACTAACTCAGTCGACAGTGTCTGAATTTGCCCATCCATCCTATGTTCTAACATTTCTAATTTACCTGTTAGGTCGTTAGAGAACTTTTCTATCTGAGCTTGGGTTTCAGTTTTTGACTCGTTAATGACATCATTGAGTTGTCGCTTAGTGTCATTCACACTACCATTAAGTGATTGCATTTGTTCTTTAGTATCGTTCACACTACCATTAAGTGATTGTATTTGTTCTTTAGTATCGTTCACACTACCATTAAGTGATTGTATTTGTTCTTTAGTATCGTTAACAGCAGCGTTAATTTTATTAATAGGTTCAAGCAAAGTTTGCAAACTCAAATTTTCATTTTCTGCCATGATTACCAGTACAAATACACAAACACAACAAACACCAATAATATCTTCAAGTTAGCGCATATAGTATATCATGAGAAATGAAACATGTCGAATATTACACCTAGATCTTCTCCCAGATGCTACATCCGTTACGAATCAATTAATAAAAACGTGAATTAATATTAATTGATCCGTCCCTGGAGGGAAACGCCATTCTATTACGGTAAAGGGCTCGATCCGCGTACCTTCCTGATTGAGACTTTTGTCCCTGTGAAGGGCTTAGCCATTCTATTACGGTCCAGCATAGTGCTGTTCGGTACGCACCATCCTTAACCGGCCTCCGTGGAGAACTCCCTACCCCTCGTCCTCAAATAATACAGCTTTCCACTATTTTATTTGTGGGTTCAGAAAGTTAATTCTTACCACGATCGTTCGAGGAAGGCGCGATACACCTCACCGTTACGGTCCAGATTCGGACGGATCACCTGGGCGAAGATCTAAGGCGGGTTATGGAAATAGATGTTAACATCACCTACTCTCATGAATCGAACACAAGTTATCCAACAATCACGTTCTCACCACGTCATGCAATCTGTGAAGGAAAAAACTGACAAAATTACATATTACAGTGCCATTTATTGGAAACGAACAAACGTACCTGAGATAAACAAGCTTTTCTATACATATGTCGCCCCATTTACGTAATGAATTCGTAAGTATACTTTTACTACTCACTTCAATATTTTCTGTCCGCCATGGCTCGTCGATAGGTGTGATCACATTTTAAGTTGAAACACTGTATATCCGTCGAATCCACTCGCAAATACCGTCCTTTCTTCCGATTCAGAGAATTTAACAGACAGTCATTCCAGGCGAACGCAGTGACAGCATTATGTTGTGATTTCTGTTGGAGAATTGACTTATTTCGACAAAATTTTGTGTTAGTCGCTGACTATGAGTCCATTGACTTCAAGTGCAACCTGCCAAGTCCTTTGTTTCACTCTTAATCTCGATCACGCCCCCTTGTCGTTATAAAATATTACTTGGGGCTGATTTACTTTAATAATGAGTTACGTAAGAATCACCAGAATGTTCAGATTAGCAATACTATTTTCACTACTAGTTTATGCATATTCGAAGATAACGATGGATTTTCCAAATTACATGGTAACCAATATTCCTCTTAAAATAACGTCTGGGAACAAGATCATGACGTGATCAGCAAAAAATAGCTGAGTCATTAACATCAACACACACCAACAATTACAACGAAAAACTAGCTGTCGTCTCTCATTACTTTCCTCTTCTTCCTCTTCTATCCTGTCTTTTAGAACCACTAGGCGGCAGCAGAATCAATGAGAAACATACACCACACAAAGTGTACGAATTCAGATGAACGTCACATAATGCACTAACGCAGAATTTGCGTTTATACGAAAAATATTTTAAGCAGAATTTTGGTACAGTTACAACTTAGGTCAACTATACAGATATGTACGTTACAGATTGAAACCATCAAATGCCCCTGGACTCCTAAACACGGAACAAACTTGTCTGACGTAAAAATATTGAAACTTAAGCAATGACAAAATTTCACTTAATACTTCGAGCACCATTCGGAACACTGGGAAAGCCACAGAGCATAATCTTACCCCTTCAATCTTATTTAGATTGCACAAAATCATATGGTCAAACACCAACCTTCCGTTTGCAATACTTGTATCACTATTTTTCCTCTCTTTTTTTTAAAAAAAAGAAAGAAAATCACAAAACACAACACAGTTTGCACTCTTGCAATGCAAACTGTGTTACTGGTGTTAGATCTTGCATTTCCGTCTCATATAGAATCGGTGCGAAAGTAGGACGGTAACTTCAATCAACATGCAGCTAACATTTTAAAAAATCCTATCTGGTTCATCACTTTTCTTTAATAAATGTGATAAGGTTAAATTTTCCATAAAAGTAAAATATATTTACTAGGTAGGTCAATGTGATACCAATATCAATAATATAAAAAATTATACTTTCTTTATACAGCAGGGATTTCTTTTTATGTACTTTCGCATTTCCGCGTGCATTTATTGTCAGCCGTTTTAAGTGTAACGAGGATTAGGGAAAAGAGGGATCCCTATTTCCCCTAAAATGTCGGACACAAATCTTATCATTTATATGTCATGACTGGATAAATATTGAATGGGGAAAAAGATTAAGCTAAAAATGCAACACGCAATTGATGAAAAATAAGACAATGAAAATGTCAAAAATCGGGTCGCTTGTACAATGCAGAGCATCAGTATAACTCGACAAGTTTCAAACCAAGATGCGCAGATCGCTGCGGAGCACTTCGTATTCCACCACCCTCCCCACTACTCTTCCATCCACTGATCTGGCCTTGAAAGTACCAGTGATACTAACTCAGCAAACTTATGCTACAACAAATATCACCTGCTAAAATAAATGACAAATATTACCGTGTAGCGTTATACCTACAGTATCGGCCCGTAATTCTCATATCAGTGATCCATTTCATTTAATCCCGCTTTTGAAAATGCTTTGCGGTCGTAGCTCTTCGTATTCTACGGTAGTATATTCTGCGTATGTTCGTTATTAAGCTTTATAACGAAGAGAAACCAAAAGGCGAATGGCTTAATTTTCTGGATTCCACATTAAAGACTGAACTGACAGCCGAGCCTACTAGAACATTACGATACTGAACCAGGGGCGAATACAGAACGGAGGGCGCATCTTTCTGAAAGGGAAATATTTCTGTCTTACTTCAATGAGACGAGTGGACAAAAGTATTTTTATCAATATAAGACAACAAATAATCTGCTTTCAGTCTATTGTTAGTACAAACTATGTCTCAAGTGTTATAATGTTTAACATTTTGCGCCCCCCATCCTTCTGAGTAAGAATGAATAATTATTCAACTTCCAAGGCCGAAGATACAAATTGTGTTTAAAAAAAAAAAACTATAACAACTGATAACTAGTAGAGAAAACTTTGTTCAACGATTTCTTTTATTTCAGCTAGTTCCTCTTCCAGAAGTGCGGATCAAAATATTTGGCATAGTTGCAATTAAAATATTTGATTTAATTATCACCCTAGTTATACGTTCGAGGTCCCAAAGGTCATGTGGGCCCCCTATTGTATTTATGAATATACATTATTTGGCATAATTTGAATGCAATTTGTCTTAAAATCCTCATGTATATACCTTCTGCATCTGAATGCCCCCCAACTTTACAGAGAAATCGGCGCCCTTGGGTCGGGCCTAAATGCTAACTCGAGTCGGGCCTCACATATTTCTAACTCGAGTCAGGCCTCACATTATTAATTCACGGGTCCGGCCTGAGATGAAACCTACATTCACGCATCACATTCAGTACCGGCGTGTTGGCAAAGTAAGAGTGAAATAGGTGCAACAGAAACTGTTGGAAAAGGGTCACGGTCAGGGCCGTGTCCATGCAGGAGGAGAATTTGAGTTTGTTGATAATGCTCTATTATTGTTCAAATCTAAGCAAAAAAGTGGAGATTATCATGATGACATGAACAGTAGAAATTTTTCAAAATGGATCGATGAAAAACTACTTCCTAATCTTCCCGAAAACAGCGTTGTTGTCGTTGATAATGCCAGTTATCACAATGTTCAAATCAATAAAAGACTATCTATGTCTTCACTTAAAAGCGACATGATACAGTGGCTATCAGCGACAAACAAACCTATAAACGAAACCGAAATTGAAGCGGAGAATAGAGTAAATAAATTGTGAAGAATGAACATAAAGACAATTTTTCTTAAGAATTCAAAATGTACCTTATGTGAAACAATACGCGATTGACAAGAAATTTATAAACGCGAGGCACACTATAATAAGACTTCCACCTTACCACGCAGACTTAAATCCTATTGAACTTGTGTGTGTGTGTGGGAGGGGGAATCAAGAGCAAAGCAAGGCAATGCATTTCCGATTCACTGGATGAAAAGAAAGAATTACTAGGAAAGTTATTTAATGAATATTTACCACAGAAATGGGTAAAATGTGAACACGTGAAAAAAATTGAAGATTCTTACTTTGAAAGAGACGGACTTATGGATGAGCGTGTAGATGAACTGATAACTAGAATTGGTAAAACCGATTCAGACTCGATTCATCGGCCGATACAGACTCAGATGAGTGGGAGAGTGAAACTGAAGGAGAAATGGAAAACATTTAGAATGTGATTTCTGTTACCATTTATTTATTTATTTTTCATAAGATTCATTGCGAACTTTTCCACCTTTTAATTCATATATTACATTGGTAAGGAATACCCCTAATCATACTTAATTCATTTAATATTCAAATGAAATGAGAAAATATTAAAATGCATTAAAAATTTAGTGCAGTCAATATACAGCATTTACACTTCAAATGTATAAAATCCTCAGACCATTCCGCTCCCTCCAGATTGCAACACTGCAAAACATCATCGTCGCGGAGAAGGGAGTGGGGAAATGTAGGATTAGGTGCGCAACAACTAGGCTGCAGCGTTCTGTTTACAAACTTTTTCACTTAGGTAGCGACTGCATCCACACCCAGGTACGATATTAGTGTGAAAACTAGAAGGAGGTTTTTCCATTTCTAGCCAATAGCTGCTCGTACATCAGTTTTAGTGACGTCAAAAGGCAGAACGTCATAAACAATTTGTAACATGCTTTCTTATTGGGTAAGGAAATTAAATAGTGACCGTCTGCTTCTGCCTTCCTTTTTCAATAACAAACTAGTGTGGAAACAGAACTATCTGAAACAGGCCAATTCGTCCATTTTGGAACGGGCCATTTTTTTTACAATTATACTAACAACAAGAAGATTTAAGACAATTTTAGTGAAACAGTCAACTTGGCCTTAGTGCTGTGACTTTAATTTTAAAATCTCCCGCAAGGGAGATGCATAGAATAGAATAGAATAGACCGTCTGCTATGTGTGGAAATCTAAATTAGCGCACGAAAGAAACTGACGACGCGTTTGAGAATGAGTCGGTTGAATTTCATGGTAAGCAAGTAAAATTCAAAGCTCCGCTTAGTAGTAGTAGTAGTTTTTTTAAATTACCGGTATGTTATTTAATAACAGAACAATATTTTCTTGAATGTAGTTGTAAAGTAGTAATTTTCTTAAACATATTATGGTATGTTATGTGATATACTGATAACAACGAGATTAGGTGCAGAATATAAATTCCGATTATTTTTGGAGTATGTTGAGGAGAAGAAGTCCAGAAGCATGTAAAAGACAAAATTTACAGGAGAAATGAATGATGCAAGTATTTAGACGTAATGTAACCAAATCTATTATAAGCTAACCTAAACTAATCTAGGGTAGTGTTTAGCCTTGGGGGGGATAGGTTTTTACCGACTTTTTTGCGATATTCTATTCACATTGGTTTGGCTTAGATTAACAACATTTAATTCAGACAGTATTGCCGAGCGAGCGTCAGCTAGTGAAGGCGGGTTAGCCTTGGGGGGGATAGGTTTTTACCGACTTTTTTGCGATATTCTATTCACATTGGTTTGGCTTAGATTAACAACATTTAATTCAGACAGTATTGCCGAGCGAGCGTCAGCTAGTGAAGGCGGGTTAAACACCCGCAGGGCACATTCTCTTCTGTCTTCTTTAGTGTTGGCCCCCAATTACTAAAGAATTACTGTAATCTACTAGCAGAAATAAGCGAATTTCTATTACTTTTTTTGGAAAATTATGCTGGATCCCTAAACTAATATAATATAACATAAACTAATCTAAACTAAGTTAATGTAAACAGAAATCACCAAAATTGTAAGTTTTTTTGGATATAGTATGCATAAAGCCGCGTCAGTTGCCGAAGGAGCTGGATGCTCATACTTTTAGGGATTATTCATTGAGTATCTACGAACTTACCAAGGGGGTAACAAAGCGACTTTGATTTACTTATCAACTGATACGAAAATAAAAAAGAACGTACCTGTACTTTATATCTGCATGTGTAGTGCCCTTGTACTTTATCTATGACTATGTGTGCGTGTGGGGGGGGGGGGGGAATTTAACGCATATCGCATGTCTTGTGCACATGGATACTTCTTAATATTGCACTACGTACAAAAATTTAAGGTATTTCATGTAGAAGTGGTAATAGAACACAGAAGAAACGCAGATCACGGCGTTCTCATGTATACTATTACCGTTTTTTTTTTTTAAAGGAAAAGAGCTGGACCCCTTCTGCTAAACGTAAGCTTTATTTTTTTAACCTTCATGGGAAGCAATTTGTTTATATTTCGTGGCATCGACTTGTGGTACGTTTGAAACCTGTCTAGTTTGTATTAACTTTAGAATAAGGTTACTATCATACGTTACGGACAATATAGGTACTGATTAAGAATAGTCCGTCATAGAAATTGTAATTATGGGTTAAGTTCCAAAGTTGGGCGTCCGTTTCCAGGAAAATTTTTAAAATTTACAGGAAAGATATGGATAATTAGATCGTTTGTGTGCTTGATAATATATAAGAGTGTCGAAGAATCTGTTTATTTGTTATATATAAGCTGTTATAAACATGGGACTATACGGCGAGGGGAGGGAACTACTTGGCGCAAGGTAACCGAACAGTTGCATTGTGGGAAAGAAACGAGCATTTATGTTATCAACATGGCGAATGTACAACGGCAATGAACTAACAGTTTTAACATTTGTGAAGCAATACGTTAATAACAAGCAAAATTTTTTAAAAGTTTGTGAAGAGCACGGATTAATGAACCTAATAACAAATTGCAGAAAGTGTGGAAAGGAGATAGCGGAAAAACGTGGCGAAAGCGGACGCCAAACTTCGGAATAAATGCCGTAATTATAGATTAAAATGAGTCTGTGCATGTAAAGAGGAATGTAGTTATAGGATAAAAGCCCAGGTTTTTCTGAAAAACCCGACCCATATGGGTTTTTTCGTTTTTTTTTTTTTTTCGAAATATTTCAATGCGTTTGCGGCAAACGTGTTAAAATGTGACTTACGTTTTAAGATAGTCAATGTCACAACTTGCAACATTTTTTTTATTTACTGGTGTTTTGAAAAATGGCCGTCATTTTGAAATTTTTCATCGGATCACCGAGAAAATCTATACAGCTAATTTAGAGTGTCTCGTGCTTCTACTCTGAAAATTTCAACTTAAAAGACCGAAAATTAAGCTTTGTAGCGTGGATGCCCGTTATTTTGTAAAATAATAATAATAATAATGGCCGCCGTTTTGAAATTTTACGTTGGTATGCCTCCAAAATCTAAACAGGAAATTTAGCGTATCTCGTGCCTTGTAGCCTGAAAATTTAAACTTAGAAGACCGAAAGTTGTACCCTGTAGTGTGTGATACAGGCAGATACCACACACGTGGAGACATGTAGATCGTGTCGAGGAGGAGCCTCAGTGACGTTCGCCAAATGTGAATGCCAAATATATTGAATTAAAACTAAGATATCTTTCATGTTTTAAAATGTCGAATATGAAATAAATATTTCCCAGCGTAAAATAAATGATTTTATTGTTGAAGTTGACTTCCGATACTTTGTGCGTTCAGTTACGGGGATTTCCCGAGCACTTGTTGCAAGACAGTTCTTTCCCGAAAACTAATTTTAAAAAACAAAGGTATAATTCATATTTTGTAAAGTTATCTAAATGTTTTAAATCAAATTATATATCTTCCAGCGTAAAATAAATAGTTTTATTGTTGAAGTATTCACTTCAGATGCTTTGTGCGTTCGTTTATGGGAATTTCCCGAGCGCTTCTTTCACAACGGAATTTTTCCGAGGATGTAGCTTTCTTTACTGTACATTCAATCTTCCACTAGTATGGAAGTATGAATTCAGCACTTGAAATAGCGTTACGTAGTCGTCAGAGCTCCAAGTATTAAGCGTCTTAAATTTGACAAGAATTTTTACACTATTGCTGGTGTTGATTCTACAGAATGCATATTTGAAGAGTAGCAACAAATGAACTGAACTAAGCTGCTGCTGTTGGAAAACCAAATTTTACTGAAGTATAATGATTACTTGTATGTCTATAATTATAATTACTTGTGTTTACCATCAAAGGTAAGAAGTCATTCTGATAGTTTTACTAATGTATTTACATATTTCCTGGTAGTACCGGCACCTATGCAGTGACGTAACTTGGGGAACGAACGTGGCTTGTTCCCCGGGTGCCTAATTGGGTAAATATTTGGGGGGTGCTAAGTCGAGTTCTTGCCCCGAGCAACAACTAGCGTATTTACATCATTGCACCTATGCCCTTAAATCCGTAAAACCTCGATGTCGCCAAGTTGGGAAGCACACTATTCACGGAAAGTATTTTCTATTTTACTTCAAACAGGCTATAAGCATAATCCATACATTAATTTGCTCCACAATTATCCAAAACTAAGGTTTTTTTTTTTTTCACTGCATTCAGAGATTTATGAAGGTCTTATGTTGAATGTTAATGTGTACCTTAACGTGAAAGCATCTAATTCGCCCAAGAAAAGTCCAAAATCTGGGGGAAAAAATCATTTTCAATGTGATCACCTTAGTTGTACTAATGATATACTAACAATAAGCCACGTGGGTTTTTTAGATGGGTTCAATACGAAAAAAAACGGGTTTTTTCGGGCTAGGCCGCTTGGGCAAACCCTGACTTGTCATGATTTCATACTAGTAACGTTTCACTTGTAAAGATAAAATATAGCTTCTGTACACTGTGCAGATGTACATTGCCTTTGAGTTAGAAGTCGCATTGTCTCCGCGAAATAGTCCACCTCCACATACACATACACTGCCGTTTAGAACTTACAAACACGCTTGTAAACTTTTGCAATTTCAAGAAGAAAATGAATCCCACGTACGGTACCCTTTTCCCACGCTGAAAATAATATTTTCATTTTCTTTTCTGTATTTTCAATTCATTTCCCATTTACCACACACTGTTCGCCTGTTTTACATACCGTGTCTTTCGTAAAATTTCAACAACTGTCTCTCGTTATTTTTCAATAGTTCTATATAACTCACACATGATATTTGACAGCCTTAACATACACGCTCCTTTCGCGGCATTGTCTCCGCGAAATAGTCCACCTCCACATACACTGCCGTTTAGAACTTACAAACTCAACCATTTTCTTAGCTTTTACTACTCCCGTTACCTGACTTTCATTCATTCTTCCTCACAAACTTAAATAAATTCTCCAACTGACCCGGCAAATTTCCTAAGATTGGTCCCGCGATATAGCACTTAACCCTACTAATTTCCTACGGCGCAGTATTTCTGCACCATGTACGGAATCTTTTATGTTTATATGCACTGTCGTTGTCAATATGCGCACCTCTGTTGCTAACGCGCCTGTTCCCTTGGCGCGGGCACCCTTGCTACGCTTTTGGCCTGATTCACTTACATAGCATTCTCGCTTTTAACTGCTCCTAACACAAGTTGATGTGTGTATGTATATATATATTTTACAGTCGTTTATATGACACACCCGGACGAGTATTTGTGTCTGGCACCCATAAATTTTACTCCTACCCTTAGAAACGATTTCTAAGGCACTTTGAGTGAATTTCATGGCAATAGCATAGCACGTAATTATTTCCTGGGTACATCAGTTTGCATGCTTATTGTCAACCTATGCACAATAATTTGGGCATGTGCCAGGTTAATAAGGACCTAGAATCTTAGGGAATCATTTAAGGCAAAAAAATTGAACGGGAAATGGTTTATTATTCTCAATCAGCACCTTAAATTACTTCACAAATGAAGACTGCTTGATTTGGAACTTAATATAACAACAATCATGCAGGTTAAGAATCTGAGATCATACCTTATGTTACGATGTGTTTCATTCTTTTATGATGAAATATACTCTTACGACCTTGAAACATTTCTTGCGGGACGAGTTTCATTCCTGTGTACAGATTGATTTTTGGAAGGCTTAACTCATGCTCCTCGTTATGACATATGCTATAAAGACTGTCAAGCAAAAGACTACTAACCGTCCTGTGCCAGATGACCACTAGTATGCAAGTAGTATCTCTAACTGAAGCTGGAGTCCGGTGGTGCTTCTGTAGGGAGCATGTGCATCGTCAATGAAAAGAACTGTATAAACAAAATTAGTGGGAAAAACATTTTTGTGGTACAGAACCCCATGCCCATTTCTTTGAGACACTTTTATGACCACACGTTTCCTTACCACAGTACTATTGCAGACCTATTTTATTATAGTTTCCTTATGGAGTATTACATCGTAAAGACCAGACAGTTTGCTTTACGGCTTCGTCATTATAACTCATGTTAGAGGCAATGTACTCATGTATGCATTTTTTTTTATTATTATTATTTGTTTATTTACTGGTCTTGGTCTTTTGGAATAACATTAAGTACTTGCACTTTTTTTTTCAACATACCTCAAGTTCAATCAAAGTGATAAAAATAACATAATAAAATCATATTTACCATATAGTCCTTCAAAGGGGGTATCGTACACAATATACAGAAGCTGCGATGGCTCAGTGGTCACCCCTGGTGCTGGGGGTCTCTGGTTCGATCCCAGCTCGCGCCAAGTGAACTTTGTGGTGAACAAACACCGTGTGCGTGGGTTTATTCGTGGTTCTCCCACTTCCTTCATATCACCATTTCTCATTACCACCGTTTCGCTTACCCTAGCCGGCATAATCTTGGGACGTAAAACTCAAAGTTTTCTTTTCATTTTACAATATATACACTCGAAACGACTGTTTTTATTGATGTAGTATAATGTGAATGACAGTGATACAAGTTGGACATGCGGCGCCCCAATTCTGTGCTGCACTCCTATTTGCCACTTCGGCTTGTGCATTTCTCACTAGGTTTTAAAGCAAATTCCCTTGTATAAAGATTCCTGTTAAAACTAGGTCTAAAATATAGTTAGGAACTTCAAAGTAATACTAGAAGTTAATTTTATGCACACACGCACACACATAGTAAGTTGAGTTTCAGTCTATAGAGTTTGAGCGATTTTCCTTCCTTTCTATTGGTATGTCTTGCCATGGAATTTGTTTCGGGACAGTGAAAAGGCAGATATGTGATTGAACACTATTTAAAGTTTCTGTGCAGGTGGAAAAAAAAATCATTTTTGTTGATTTTTTTATTTAAATCGATTTGTTTCATTTAAATCAATTCTGTTTCCTCGTATAATACAAGTCGCGAACTGAAGAAAAAACATTAGGAATTACTATTAAATGCTAATTATGCTATTTAAGTGAAAGTATTGGGGTTGAATTTTGAATTATCCCCAATCGTTAACCTATATCAATCCCAAACAGTGTTTCTTAACCCTTTTAAATTATGGCTCTTTTTAAAGGTAAATTATAGACTTTCAGTCAAGCAGCTACAGCATCATCCCTATTTATCCTAGGATCATGGTACATACATCACTCTCTTTAGAAGAGAACAGCTTTTGAAAGGGTAACATTCACATTTCCCTATCATGTCCCTCAAGCGGGAAATTTTGAGAGTAATAGGCATTTTTTTTAACTTTTTTTTTTAATTTTGATCCACTCTGGATTCCCCTATGTTAACGCACAGATCTCAAAATCATCTGGGAAATACTAAGGGTTATGTAAACCTCGAAAACTGCTAGATGGTTTTCGTAGAATAGTTGTACCTTTTGGTATACAGTATAAATCCGGTTTTATACTTTTCAAGGGACTTAACAGAAAAAGAGAAAATGGTGAAAAGCTTTTCAAGCTATATATAATTAACAGAGATTATATATTGACAGAGATTCTGTATATTGACAGAGATTATTTGCGATTAGTTTAAATATCTAGCAGTAAAGAACAACATTAAAGTGAACAATTTTCAGAATACATTTTTTACATCTAACTGTTAGTTATTTCTGTCTGGCTATGTATTATTCAATTTGCATAGCAATGGAAGATATTTATGTAATACTATTAGTACTTTTGAAGTTCAATATACAGTTAACTTTTTCCTGTATCCCAAGTTCTTTTTTAAATTTAATTAACCATTTCTCCTCTACATTCGCTGGTTTACAGGATGTGAATGACGGAAAACTCAAATTTTCCTTAACGTAAAAGCGGGAAGTGGAATATATTGTGAACGTAGAGAAACTGAAAAGGCCGAGAAAAATGGTGAGAAAACTAGAATTCTGAAAACTGGTATGTATCTTAATAATTACTAGGGTAAATATTAGATACCTACTTGCAGATTATTCTATTAATTAATAAATAAACAGAATCGATCAAATTCAAAATTACTTTAACCTGCTACCATAAATCATGATTTTAACCATGGCCATCTTGAGTATGTGACACGTTTGCTGTGGTCTTCCAAATGTGGGAACACTATTCTGCGTACGAGTTGCAGGGGGAAAAGATCCTTATGCTAGCACTTAGAATAGCATATTTATCTGTTTATTTCTTTGTTATTTATTTGTATATATATATATATATATATATATATATATATATATATATAAAATTGTTTTTCGGTTACAGGGTGTCTAGCAGTTATGCCTGGATACCGTTGTAAGTTAAGTACGTGTCATCGCTAAGATGAATAGGATGTGTAACTTCCAGTTTCCCCAAATACAGTAATCGAAGAATTCAATGGATGATGCTTAACGTGTGACTCACCGTAAGTTTGCAACAATAATTGCATCTTGCTTAAGTAAGAGTAGAATGCAAGGCCTAAATACGAGTATAGAGAGGTTGATGTAAGCTCAGAGCAGTAATGTAGAATTTGTACGTGAAGGTGATTGTATTTTGTCATACTGTACATAAAGACATATACCTGAATGAAGAAATGAAGAAGTGTGTTTACATTCGATCAGCAAATTAACATTTCAAGGCCAATATTATTTCTAAATTTACTTTGAATATTAGAACATAGTAACAAAATGAAAACCCATATTTATCTTAATAGTGCTGTTCAAATACATATTTTTAATATCTTCTTTTTTAAGGTTCCCTTGTATTCAAAGTTTCATACTTCTAATGAATAGGGTGTCAAAAATTTTATTTTCATATTTTAAAATTTAAGTATTTCCGTATTTTTCGAAATATACGAGACGTGGTCAAAAGATACGGTGAATAATTTCACCATATTAGTAACAAAGTAATAAGCTTACATGGAATTTGATTTAATCTCCTTCAAAGTACTGACCTTGGCTAGCAATGCACTTATCGCAACGTTGAATCCAAGACTGGAAGCATTCCTGGAAGGCTTTTGGAAGGGCGTTCAGCAACTCTGTCGTAACCCTCTTGATGTCAGGAATGGTGTCAAAACTTTTTCCTTTAAGCACAGTTTTAATTTTGGGGAAGAGGCAGAACTAGCATGGTACTATATCCGGAGAGTACTGTGGATGTGGACAAACACCAATATTTTTATCGGTCAAAAACTCTTGTTCGTCAGTCAAAAGTCGGAGAATGAATTTCGCACCCACTCTTCTCATTGGCAAATCGGCGGTTAAAATGCTAAAATTGTGAGATGCTAAGTTTTTCGGTAAGCTCTTAAATAGTTATTCGCCTATTTGAACGAACAAATTTTGCACTTTATGCACGTTTTCTTTTTTGTGGTTAATCGACGTCCCGAAGATTGCTTATCCTCTACCGATTCATTTCCGCTTTTAAATCGTTCATACCACTTGTAAACAGTCTCCAGAGTTACAGCATTATCAGCATACACCAACTCAATATTTCGTGAGTTTCTTGGCACTTATCTGCAACTTGAAACAGAACTTAATATTCCGCGTTGTTCGAAATCCATGATGCGCGAAAGACACGGTAAACACGACATCCCTCTAGCGGCTCTGGACGCGGACTGACAAGTCAGAACGTGTTTCATCTTGACGCTGGCTGTCTCAACGGATCAGCTATCGAACAAATTACATCAAATGAGTGTAGCGTCAGCAGTTGCTGCTTAAAAGGGGAAAAAATCGTATTTTTGATCACACATTGTACCTGAGAGCTGTTTTCATCCGTGCATTCAAAATTCAAAATTGTGAGATTGTAGAAGTTCTTTTTCTTTGGATTTTATTTGTTTCTTGCGCACTGAATAAACTTTTTTTTTTTTTTATTGACGTATTTTCAGTAATAATTCTATTTTATTTTATGTATTTATTATCTACACTGAACTAATAGTTTACAGTTCCACGTTAATTGAGGGTCCAATATCTAGTGTTAGTGGTTTGGTCTATGAAATTCAGTTAATCGTGAATTACCTTTTAACAGGCTTCGAGCCGTATGCTTGAGCTTGAATTAATGAGGAATGTGTTCAGGGAAGATCATTGGACTATATCTGTGTTCCACGTTCCGAGTAGTGAATGGAATGAGGAAATACATTGTCCGTTGTTATATGCACTACAGAACAAGCCCATTTCTTTCGTCTTAAGGTAGTTCACAATGTATTTTTACAATTCAGGCACTAAAGAAAACTAAACATAATAGATTTATTTTATTTTTACCCGATTATTTGACACGTATTTTCTTTCATTTATTTATTTACTTCATTGTTACATACTTAGGAAGTATCGTAGTAGAATTGAGGAGTTTGATGTAATAAGGGCGTAAGCCCTACGCTTAAAAGGTTACTCCCTTTTTGCATCAAATGCATGAGTGGTTTTTATCATGCTTATTAAGCCTCCTGTCAAAATTTCAACTCGATATCGGAATAAAATGCTGCATATTACATTATTTTATGTAAGAATAAAACTCCACTTAAATTTTCAACATCGTTTTCTCCAAATGCATATTTCAGACTTACGCCCTTATTGCATCAAACTCCCAATTAATATTTAACTATTTTCGAGGTTTATTTTTAAAAATAGGTAAATTGAAGTATTAGGTTCACCATGCTTAAAACTAGCCCTTTATGCAAGATGTACATTACTAACAATTAAAGGACTAAGGAGGGAGTAATTAAAAGTTTTAACGGAGAGCTTTCGAGGGAAAAATCAATTAAACTACTGTACAGTTAACGAAAGTTGGCTTCTGACAGGTTGACAGAACACGTAGTATATTGGAAGCGCTGTTATCAAAGGCTCTGCAACTAACTTAGAATGTTTAACTCATAATTTTATAATTGTAATAATACGAAAGGAACATCTGATTTCTAAATAATAACTATAATAGAACTTAGAATATTAATATTCTACAAGAAGATTAAAGAAGGGTTAACACAATTTTCTAAACATATGCAGCTCCAATATTTCTCTTCATCTAATGCAGTCTTCACAATCTTCTAATACTGAATCGAAGTTGGATTCGAACACTGTGTTAAAAAGAAGGTACTTTTTAACCCATTAAAATATACTTTAATTGAACTTCTGCCTTTATAACTTAACAAGGGTATTTCTCAAACACATCCACAAATTATAGTGAGTTACTGCTTCTCTGTACTTCGAATACAAATTCTCGTGTAACAGGCAAGTAAAAGACTTTTTCTCTGAGTGTAATTGGAAGACGCATGCAGAACAGAAAATTAAAACTGCAAATGATTTACTAAACTCTGTTTCGTGCTAACGTGAAAAAAAAAATAAAAAAACTAATTCTTTTATTTAAACAACATTAAACAGAATACGTGAGTTAAATAAAGTGTGAAAATATTTCTGAAGCCGAAGCTGTCTTTTGCTGTCTAGAAGTCGAAGGCAACAGAATTGGTTCCCGAAATTACACTAGGAATATAATAATACCATTGTGATTCCCAAGACACATACTATATAAGTATTAATTATTCTTAATATAATTGCTGTATAATCGTTGAGTGATAACTATTTGTTTTGCCTTATTTTTTCTTGTGATATTGTTGCATACTAGAATGTGAGTTTCTCGATATTTTAGAAATGGTTTTCATTGTTTCCAAAACTTTTTTTGTAGGCGAGTTGCAGTACACAAATTGTCACATTCCTTGTAAGGAGCAGAGAATGAAGAAATTTATTGTTATGCATGATGTGCACAAGCCTGGAAGAGAGAATGGAGTCAGTTGGATATCAATCTGTGGTGCTTTTGATCAGTTGTGAGCATCCTTTTTGATATCTTGGTGTTGTTCATTGAAATCAACGGACTTACACAAGCTGGAAGTGTGAACGAGTACTCAAGTGCGACCAAATAGAACATTCACGAAATTGGGAACATGATAAAAATTCAATTTTTGAAACAAAATATACTAATTGGTAAATTTAAATTTACTTAACATGTATGATAGACAAAGCACTTCATATTTGCTTAAATCAGTAGTTATGGAAGTTTTTGAAAAGTTTCCACGTATTGTCAACGTTTATTCAGGCTCACATGATACTTGTCAAGTGTAATGTAAGCCTGCCATTTGCTCAGTAGAAATCAAAACACGTATTTATTAAAAAAAAAAAAATGTCGGAACTCTTGCAATACCAGTTATTTTCCCTTCTTTTATAATGGCTTCATTTGAACAACTTGTTGAATTTATTGCCCGTTTGTTACAATACGTGCATGGTGTGTGGTACTTTGTATTCGTTTTACATGTAGGTTTATAACTAGCCAAATATTTCTTTTTATGAATAATCATTAAAATTGAGAAAAAGAGGTTTATAATTGTTAGAAAATATCTGGGTATGTTCTAAGTTAAGAGCTAAGATATAAATTCCATATTAGCGGTACAAATCTGAGATGACATACATCATTCTCTGTACTGTATAAACTTGCTAAACTGCATTTAGATAATTGTAAATAATAAGTAGTTTATTATCGAAAATTAGGTTTTTATTCCTGCCTATAAAGATAATCAAGAAAGTTCTGAAGCTTTTTCACCCACCACCTTCGAACATCGATATGTCACCTAAGACGTACCTGGACGATCAAAAATAATCCCCATCAGCATCAACACCCTCTGCCTACGTTCTGGAAGGTCATGGATTCCATCGTAATAGAACCTAATGGGCCGTAAAACAAAGGAGGTATCAAGTGCATTTTGCATCTCTACTAGGGATTTGAACTGGCGTCCTCTAAGGTGATTGTCCAAGGAATGGAACAGGTGATAATCGGATGGTGTAATGTCCACAGAGTATGGCGGAAGCAATAGTATTTCCCATCCAAGGTTTAGAATGGTGTCCCGGGTCATCCTAGCCACGTGGGGCTTAGCGTTGTCCTGCAACAGGAGGTCCCCTTTGCGATTCAGAAGTGCTGACTCCAGAGTTTTAAGTTTTTCTTCAACACGGCTCAACTGCTGACAGTATACAGTTGCGTTGATGCTCTGACCAGCTGGTAGCAGTTCCAGATGCACGATGCTGCGAGCAGTCCACCAAACACACAAGGAAGACCTTCTAGTGCTGTGCTGGTTTCGGCTACTTTGAAACCAGTTAATGGGATAGTAACGAATAATAACGGCTCCGTGGAGCTTCGTACAAGACCCACTTCTCATCACATATCAACACCCTGTTCAGAAATGGCTCCTTCCTGAGACGAGACAGCAAAGAAACGCAAGTATCTGCTCGCGTTGCCTTCTGGCTCGAAGTCAAATTATGTGGGACCTATCGACTCAGTTTGTAGTGCTTTCCAAGTTGTAGGTGCTGCCGAATGGTTTCTCCACTCATACTGAATTGTAGTCCCAGTTCCTCACATATCTGGCCACTGTTCGCCTGAATTGTACATGTGGTGGTCTTCCGGCACGTGGTGCGTCTTCGAGTGTTTCGTCACCGTCCTTAAACTTGTTAAACCACCACTGCACTTTCTACGTAGTCACGATACTCTCACCAAAAGCGTGGCATATTTTCCGCCGCGCTGCAGCGGCATTTGGCCCCAGTTTCAACTTGTACAGCATACACACCCTTGTGACATTCTGTTCCATGTTCATTCTGTCCTTACGCAAGTTCACGGTGTAACTGAACTGCCACGATCACATAGTATGTTGGATATACCCATACCAAGAACTGGCCTTCGCCTTATCTTCATTCGCATTCAACTTACGGTGTCCTAGGGACAATTTAACGCAGACCTCCACAAAAACTGACAGAACTTTGTTGGTTACCTTTATAATATTAGTGAATAATTTACGTTTAGGTGCGTATGTTACACTTTGGATTTAGTTAGTATTTCTAATATGTTTTGATTGGGAATAGCTTCAAACATCACCATATTCTTTGATACCAATGAGCCATGCCGAACATCTCATTTCCAGGATTCAATATATTACCAAAATCTATTGAATGTTTAGAAATATATGTATAATCTTTACACTCTTCGAAGAAAGAATGGAGCCAGTTGAAAATCAATTCGTAGTGCTTTTAACCAATTATTAGCATCTATTTTGATATCTTACTGTAGTCCATTGATATCGTCGATCTTAGACAAGCTGGTTTGGAAGTGCATTATATGATTCATGTAATATTTTCTTTCTGGTTAGATCATTGGTTCATATCAGACAGGACATCACCATCAGTGAAAAGTTATTTACATTTTTTTAACGTACGTTGTAGTACGACTCTCCTTTACGTATAGACTCGTCAAAGGTCTGATCTTATACAAGTAATGAGAACAGTGTTATAATTCCTATCTGGTTTTATGCATAAAAACATCTGTTACATTCCCTGAATTTAATTGCCTCCCATCTCTGTATCTTTTTTACCACACGTGTGGAAGGCGTCATAACCGTCAGCACGTCAACCTTTGTCAATGTACCGCAGCGATCACCATGTTGTATGTGTGATGTCTTTCCTTGTGTTGTGGTGCTTCCCGCGAAGTGGTCACTTTTGACGAAGAGGTCGCCACGAAGTCCCGGAAAACATTGTTGTGGACTGCACCCACTTGCCACTTCAATCTCGATCCATGCACGTGGTTCGTGTTTCCGAAACATATTGTTATGGCGCATCAAATTGCCTTCTCTAGAACATTGCTTGTTTTGACTGAATAACACATAGTCGTTATCTCTCGCCATACTTCATCGTCTCACATTCCCTTATCACCTGCGGAACTCCTGTATTGCTGAGACACATCCTTCTGACGTGTAAACAGTGTCGCCGTTACTTTTCTAAGCTCTGTATTTGGGAAAGTATATAATTTTTTTTTTTATCTTTTTCATCAAGTAAATATGAAATTGTGCAGGTCTCATACACTATAAATTTCTTCACAGACAAGAATTAGAGAAACAAACATGTAAAATACGAATCATTTGATATAAATTTAATTTAAGAGTATTAGAAGAATTATGTATATCTCTAAAATGACCACTTCCTTCGAGGTGGAGATGATGTGTTGTTTTCCTGATATTGCTAAGTTTTGGTGTGTATCAATGAAAAGTTCAGTTGTGAAACTACAATCACCTTAAATACAAATTATTTTAACGCGTGATAACTGAAATCATCAATTGTAAATGTAATTGAATTAATTCATAAATTGAAGGAAATGTTTGTATTATGGGTAAGTTTATTAGATATTGTAGTATCTACATCTTTATTCCTTATTTCATAAGTTGTATGCGTTTGGTGTTGGTAACTTTGAACAGCGATCATCATGTTTCAACAGTATACGCAACAGTATGAACAACATTGCGTACAATTGTTTGCTTAGGTTGAAGAAAAGAATTATGACACCATAAATTTATCTGTGAAATGGGGAAATGGGGTATATTTACCATACATGTTTTATAAGGACTTCGGGTATTTTTTTTTTTCACGTTAAAATAAATGGCTCAATCTCTGAAGCTATTGATAAAGGAATATTTAGGGCTCGCATACTCATTTTTGGTGAGGTGTCGTATAGTAATTTCAGTATTTTTGATTTTTACGTGTTGTGTAGAATTGAAGAATAGGATCATGATAACCAAAATATTGTAGTACTTGTAGTTTAGTTTCATTACTTTTTTTCTTCCATCCTCTGTCTTAAGTTCCAGAATAGAAAAAAAGCTTTTCAGTAAAATCCACATAACCTTGTACACAGGTATGTAAGAATTCTGAATATGTAAGATTTTCTGAGGCAATCTTTTTTTTTTTTTCTTTCTTTTTTTCTTAGAATATTGAGCTATAACACATGGCGAAATAAAATTCCACTATATCTGGTTTCTGGCTCCTTCCTTCTTACGATAGATATTTTGCTCTTTTTTTTTTTTTTTTTAATACTTCAAAGATAACATACTGTATCTACAAATTATTAAACATATAGGATGTTTCAAGGGAAAAGGGCAATACTTTGAAAAACGGTAGTATGACTAATTCTAAACAGACAACTTCATATGGGCATTGGTCGTATACTGAATGGTTTGAGAGCTATTGGTTGTGAACCACTTTTTATCTTAGGCTGCTTATTCCTCAGTCTGTCGTCACTTTACAGCGGTGAGACATAACGCACTTAAAATTTGATGGAATGACTTTTCCAACGGTTTGCAACTTGTGGCAGGTGGTGTCTTTGAGAGGGAAGTTGTAGAGTACATGTAACATTAATTTAAGATTTATTTAAGGGAACTGTATGGTAACGTTGATTTCCAATTTCCTTCAATAACTTCCCTTCCAAGATTACCTACAGAGCGAGCAATAAGCAACATAAGGTCAGAAATTGTTCGCAATCTGTAACTCTGAAACCATTGAGAATAGGGCTCATATTCAATTAACTTTTTTGCTTAGTCACCTATGTTGACATTTATATTCCAAAGTATTCCTCTTTCTCCCTGAAACACCATATATACAAGCTGCTTTTTCACGTATTTTACCGCTTTGTTGAAATTCGTATTTTACCAATATCGAAATGTTATTTTTGTTCATTCTGTACGTGATCAGAAAGACTAAATCATACCTATTCTACGTTTCTTCGTCATAATTTAAGTGCTTTATTAGTGTTTCATAAATATTTAGAAAGTACTTATTTCACGTCGCTTATGCTTAAATATTACCAATATGACTAATTTATTTTAGTTTTTAATTTTAACTGGATCTTAAGTTCTTTATTGTAATCCTTGTACAAGAGTTAATAATCAATTCGAACATTTCATCATTTCCTCAAGCTGAGTATATTTGGAGGATGTTATTAAAAATTTGCGAAGCAAAAATATAATCTGTATCATTTACTAATTTACTCTAAGTTTATTGTTTATACTCTATCAGATATTTAGCGAAAAATTTCTAGTTGCCAATGAAGTATTCTCAAAAGCATTCGACGAAAGAAGGCATTGAATTACGATAAATTTAAATAAGAAAATAAATTTAGGCCAAGATAAGAAAATGTGAGTCGTATTAAATTGGTTGCCATTTAAAAGTTTCATCTACAATATTCGTGTTCAGTTTTGGTGGTAGTAATCGCCTTTTCACGTACATATCTTAGTAGTACCTCAAGTGCTCCTTCTTTGCACGAGTAGGACAATGTTTATGCAAAGACTTGAAAATAAAGAAATCAATGAGATAAATAGCGAAAGCCAAAGTCAGCTACCATGCACGGGAACATTAAGATTTATGCAATTTGAAAATAAATAAGTGAAATAACTAAGAGCAACGTCAAAGAAGTTGTCCCTGTGATATGCCCCTTCTTGCGTAAGCTTAGGTTTAAGTGTAGTTAAGTAAGACCAATACCTGGGCCGATGCCGCCTTTGTCCATTTTTGTGTTTTTCACCCAGTCTCATCCCCCCTCCCTAACGATGGGGGTTGAACTTACCATTAACGGTATCGTCGGTGTCACTGTAATCACGACGACACCGAAAACTATGGATTTGACACTTATATTGGTCTTTTTTATTTTTTTTATGTCGCTCCTCTTTATTTATTTATTTTTTTTTTTTTTAGAGCTGGTCTGGGTGTCTTACCGTCACAGTACTTTTTCCCTCAGATTTTAAGTCACACGTGTGTGAAGTTCGGGTTAAATTCAGAATTATGCACATCGACTTATATATATATATATATATATCAATCATAGAGTAACATTCATAAGATTTAACCAGCATATGTCCTACGAGGGGCGTTTCATATTGATTTACACTTTATTTTTTATTTTATTTTTATTTTTTTTTTAACTTATAAGAACCTTCATGCCTCAGCAGATACATTCGCTTTCTTAACATAGTTTCCATTAAGAACCGTCGTAGCAACTTCTCTGTGTCCTTTGCGAACCACTTTTTCGGATTCTGTTGCATCCACGTCCGGACAGCGTCTTGCAGTTTCTGGAAGTCGGCGAAATGATGTCCACGCACCGGTTTCTTCAATCCCTCGAAGGGTGTAATCAGAAGGGACCAAGTCAGGAGAATAAGGTCGGTGTGGCATCACCTAGAACCCCAGCTCATTTGTGGCAGTTATGGTTGTCCGACTCGTGTGGGAACGAGCGTTATTTGTGTTGCAGAAGCACACCTTTCGCCCATTTTCCTGGTCGTTTCCTCTGAATTACACGGCATAAACTCCGCAGCGTTGTCACATATGACTAGCTGTTAATGGTGGTCCCGGGTTCCAGCCAATCGATGAGGATAGTTTCATCCTTGTCCCAGAAGACAGTTGCGATGTGTTTGCCTACTGAGGGCTGCGTGGGGAACTTCTTTGGCGTGGGGCTGCCTTTATGCTTCCACTGCATTGATTGGGCTTTGGCCTCTGGCTCATGGTAGTGTAGCCAAGTCTTTTCGCCAGTAATGAGTTTGGACATAAAGCCTTCTAGATCCTGGCTGTAGTGCTCCATAAGATAACTTCTCACGTTCTTGCGTTGTTGTCTCTGTGTTGCATGCAGGGATTTGGGCCACCTGACAGACACCTTACCCATCTTAAGGTGTTCGTGTACTATGCGGTGCAAAGTGACTGTGGCCGCCTCAGTTCCGTGCTCATGATGCACCTGTTGTCCTGAACAAGCCGCTCCACTCTTGAAGTGTTCACTAGTGTTGTCACAGACACTTCTTCCGGAAGTGGTTCCCTTCTCCGTTGATGTGCGGCACTTTTCCAGCCGTCCACCCAATTGTATACGGTTTTACGTGACGGTGCGCACTCTTCACACACTGTCACCAATCGCCTGTGAATTTCCGCAGTTTGTACCTCCTCTTTCCACAGAAACCACATTCTCCAGCTCTGTGTTTGTTTATCACCTTCCATGTTGTCCGCTCACTTGCTTACAACTGTTGGTGTAAGTGCTGTAGTTTTCCAGGGAGTACACTTCTCTGTATTGTTCTTCCACCTGAAGGCATACCTAAGTACTACTTCCTTTCAAGCGTAATGTCGAGCTCAATGGAGGAGACTGAAAGAAGGAAAAAGGAAAGTGAAAAACAATATGGAACGCCCCTCGTAAAAATGCGGGCACAAACCCTAAATTTTACGACTTATGCAGTTTATGTGTTGTACCGTTTAGGGCTTATGGACTTGTGCCTATTCCATTCACTTGTTTTGGTTCTGAAATTTGCCACGACCAAACAGAACTGCGACAATGCAGTTGTTGCCATGATGCTACGTATTATGAACGTAGTTAATTTCAACGCTAACAGTTGCATTATAATAATGCTGAAAATATTATTCTGCAGTTATATATAAATATATCTAAAATAACTTACTTCATTAAGAGATTTATACTTTTTTTACAGGTTATTTTAAAATATAAATTAACTCAAAAAATAAAAACTGCCTTTATAAAGAGGTATACAGAGCCTCATTAAGACAGAATATATTATTTTAAGTTCGACTTATTTATCAGTGGACTGTGCCATCATAAGTATGCTGCAAGCCAGGGACATCCATCTTTTATCCCCTTAGGATGGATACTTGTAAAACTCTTTCCATATTCCTTACCCACATAGCACACGGACGTCCACAGGACATCTGAGATTGATCCGCAATGGACAACGGGACATCCCAGTATCATCCGAATTTGCTCCCGGGACATCCATAGGACCTCCGCGAGATACCCAGGTGTCTGCTAATATCCCGGATAACGGGATATTCAACGGGACCTCAAAGGGATTTCTACTGGTAAGTTGTGGGATAATGTGGCCCTAGATATATCTGGCGTGGGATTTCCCTGGAATCTCCTGTCGCATTCGGGGTGTTCCGTGGACAACCTACGTGAAAATCCTTTAGAACATCCCATGCAGAACTTCCATGGAATGTCTACTCATTATCCCGATAATCAGGGAACTATGTAGGATAATTGGGACAAAAATGGGACGTCCTAGGTTCGTCGTGTGTTATGTGGGTTACCTTCGTGACAAAAGTACTACTATCTTCAAATTTCACGTTAATACCTATAGTAGTATGGGCTGGTCGATGATGAATCACACACTTCCACTTTTATATAATAATATAAATTGACTTATCTAAATTAAAATGTTACGTAATTCTGATAGTCCATTTTTTCGTTGTAATATTCCATTCTATTTATTATTTTAATACTGAAATGTTATTTCTCATATATAGTATTAACTTGAAGCGAATAGAATGTCCGTCATGGTGTCCAGTGGGAAACTTATCTCAGTAATACAATACATATTGACAAAAGTCACGTATCTAATGTCACAAACTCAGTAGACGTCCAACAAACAGGCTGAAGCACCCAGTCATTCATGAAATAGTGCGTTGCTGAACAAGGTCATGAAAGTGCACCATGAAGAGCACACAGTTACGATTTATCTTTCTTTACGAATTGAAACTGGGGCATTGTGCCGAAAAGAGAATAATACAATTGTTTTGATATGCTGTCTACCATATGCACCGGTCGTAAATGCACGAGGCTTTGTCCTCTTGGGTTCCTCAACCAGAGATGGCAGAAAACACAAGGAAAAGTATCGCACTAGCTAAAAGGAAGGACAGAAATATATAACCATGGGCCCCTCTGGCTGGGGGACAGTGAGACGTGTCCTCCTCAATATTGTGTGTAGCAGATGAAAATGATCACAAACTATTTAGATCTATATGGAAGAAGTAATGAAATATGTACACAAATTAATAGTACATGTGCTGTTAAGTATTAAGTTTGTGTGACTGAAATGTCTGCGATGTGTGCCGCTTTCAAAGAAGAAAATAGAACTACAGTTTCTGATTTGTTGAAGTAGTCTCGGCTGCAGCCACACACTTTTATCGGCTCAACCAAATGACTCTATTCCATAATGAAAGAAACCTGGAGAAGTTGATGGTGAATTAAGAAGGGAAATCGACAAACTCAAGGAAATACACAGTAAACTTAAAGGTGGCGAGTGGAATTAAAACTGATAGAGAAATATGAAAAATGTATATAGAGATTAATTCCATACAAATCGAAAGGTAGCACGAGAAATATTATTATAACAGTGTAGAAACTAAAGTTCTAAAGGTGGAAATGAGGCTTCAATGAGCGAATTGCAGCTTGAGGAAGATGGAAATAATACATTAAGAAACTATGCCAGCAAAACTAAACTATGTGTGTTTTAGGCATTGCAACGAACAATGAAGTAAACGAGAATTGCAAATGAACTACAATGCTGAGGACAAGTTCCAACACACACAGCGAGATGAAGAACAAAAAGTAAATAATACGTATATCACCTATTGAGTTTATTAAGAATACAGAAAAAAGGGAGAAATAAATATTCGGAATATGTTATCAAATGCAGAGACTCGTCATCATAAGACCTTTTAGAGAGAGTTTAAATTTTATTAACATGAAATATGTGAGAACTAACAATTACACTGGCGAAAATCAGTTTAAGAAAATCGAGTAGGAATTCATGGGTTTGGTTCAAAGTTGTACACAAGAATAAAGCGATGGTAGATTCTACTGTTTTCAATATGGCAGGGCCAGAATTTGTGGGGGGAAGGAGGAAACTGCCCCCAGGGAAGCTCCCGCCGTTCGAGGGGGGCACTTTAAGACAAAATTTTCCTACTCCATATACGATACGAACATGAAATTATAAATGAAGCATCAAACAGGTTCACTACATTACATAAACAAAACAGCACACAAAAGGTCAATAAAACAAAAATGAGTCGTGGGCTTTTTTCAGTAAAAAAAAAATATATACTATTAGGGGCCCTAGAAATAATATTTATTCGTATGGATTTGAGATTTGTCGATATTGTCCCTTTAATTAATTTGTCATGTATGGAACGGACCCAGGGGCGTAACTAACGGCCCCGCATACCTTGCTGTGTGGAAGGGCCCACAGGTTCCGGGGGTTCCATATAGAGTAAGAGGAAGATGGATAGAGGGGGCCCAAATAGGAGGGCTTGCCCCCCAACACAAAAATTCTAAGCTACGGCGCTGCAACAAAACCATGCCATACTCAGGAAGTTGAAAGATGTGTCGTTCTTGTGTGGACAAGAAAGCAGAGAAGGGTACATTAGAGCAAATTTGCTCTCAAGACTCACAATGCCAAAATTTGATTAAAAAATCTGAATTTAAGGCATCCTTGAGTAAATCAACATAATTTAGCACACCCTAATTGGTCGGAGAGTTGACTAGGATGTGGGTGAAACTCGAATTGCAGCCACCTCCTCGTGATGTTCTGGGCCATTAAAAAAAAAAAAAAGTTGACAAATGGGCGAAGAGCTGAAAAATCCTTATGAAAATAAAATTATAAAATCACTCACATTAACGAATTAATAACAAGCATGCCCTCACACAACTAATATAAAGTACTTAGACGCTATAGAAATAAAAAAAGTAATCTGCATATTTCTTGCGTAAAGGTAAATTTTCGTTTTTTTTTTTGTCAAAATTTTAGGCCGTTTACGCGAAATGAAGATCGAAAGTGTGATTATTTTTCGTTATTGTACCATTGATTAGCAAGCAAACACGCAACTTTTGAGTCTTTTTAGTTTTGTACTCAAAAATTTGATTTTTTTCGCATAAAGGTAAATTTTGGTGCTTTCTGTCATTTTTTCAAACTTTAAGGCGTTTGCGCGAACTGAAGATCCAAAGAGTGATTTTTTCATTATTTTTTCATTGATTAGCATGCAAATACGCAACTTTGGAGCCCTTTTAGAATTCGATACTCGAAAATTTGATTTTTTCGCTCCACCCTACTAAGCAACCACGAAAGAAACTAGAAAGATGCTGCATGTCTGGGCGATTGTCGTTGCCCATCTAATGGTATATGGACGCGTGTTATTCTGCTGAAAATGTGTCGACATAAGATCGATTATGTAATTGACAACACCTCGAAGGTACTACGTACTAATGCTATTCCCTTGAATGAAGGCGAATATATAGCTTATTTTAACGTCCCTTCCCTTACGAAGTACCAGAAAGTCGTGTATGTGTGTCCTATATGAGAAATGTAAACACGCTGTATTTTCCTTCTCACCTACAAGTTCATATACGAGCATGTCATGAAGATACGACGTCACTGTGTCTAAGATAGAAATTACTCTCATCACTGAATACCATCAACCTCTATTTTCCTTGTCACTGCATTCTATCAACCATCAACCTCTATTTCCCTTGTCACTGCATTCTATCAATATCGCCGAAAACATTTTTGATGATGAGCAGGCGTCAACAATAATTGTGCAAAAGAAACTTGGGATAGATTATCAGTCATCAACGATCGATTGTTTAGTGTTCCTGCACTCACATCTTAACCATGGTAGTTCTGATTGCACTAGGGGTCACCGTCCTGTCAGGGCGGTGCGAATGATCCTTCTTTCCAGGAGCTTTTCGGTACGTTGCGGCAGTGGTGGATCCAGAAATTGTTTTGAGGGGGATTGGAACAAAATAATTTAGAAAAACAGTGGAATTCAGTTTTGCTGTTCAAATTTGATAGAGTAATATACACTTGCATATAGTTAAAAATAGGTTAGTTCATGGAACCAAAGAACTGGCGTTACCCGATATTCTACCTAATTTATTTAAAAGGTTTATTTTATTAAAATTGTTACATTGTTCAATGTATCTCATTGTAATTTTTTTCTGTGTTCTTAATGAGCTAGGATTTTAAAAAATCTTCGGGAGATACATAAAATATTTTGTAACAAAGAATATATATCACAAACTTCACGACAAAACAGAAGTAAAAAATACAAAATTAATATATCTTTGCTTCAATCATACAGAAATTGCAATCTTCTGGAATGCAATTGGGGTTGTCTTGTACAAATTAGTTCGCGATTTGGCTGTTAAGGCCATCGACTCTCGTCATTGAAAAGACTAGCAGTTAATATCTAAAGCCAAACACAGGAAGCCCGAATCATCCATTTCCATAATTCAGATAAAAACTTATTTATTACTTCAGCAAAATTCTCAGCATTTTTAGTGTGAATGACTTCAAATTCCTCTTGCTCCAATATTTCGGGTGGGGCTTCAGCCCAAAAGCCCCCCTTTAAATCCGCTACTGCGTCTCGGGAGTATTGCTGCTGTGAGAACCCTCCGTTTCCCATCGTGTATAGTACCGATGGATTACTGAAATGTCATGACCCGCGTTAGTGGCAGTTCAACTCAATAAACACCGGTCCTCTCACATTCTCAATATACGGTTACACCTACACTCGAAGACAGCTGTACAATAGGCGTTCGCTGGCGTCTTCCTGGAATTGGAGACATACGTGTACAATGTGATCATGCTTATCTATGATCTCGTTGTCCGAATATTGCTACCACATGCACTCTATACATGGTGTTTCAAAACAGCACTGACAATGTTTGGTAGGTGTTTCCTGACATCAAGATAAGATAAAAACTACTAAGTTTACAAATGAAAATTGCTATTACGCTGCCTGCACAGAAAAGAATTCTGTTGCTGCAAAATAGCACACGCCCATATAGCTCAGGAGTAGTGATTTCAGGGAGTGGCTCATGGAAAATTTGATCCCAGAGATACGAAATTTCCAAGGCTTATCTCCGATCATGCTCAACGCGAATTTTCATCAATTTTGCAGCACTGTCTTTACCCATCGTATATTTTGAGTCTCTTAGGAGGAAATTTCATAAAATCACACTGGTCAAGAAGTCTGTAACAAAAAAGAATCAAATTGGAGTGTTCTACTTCATCTTCCCAAGTAAACAAAATGGTCGGCAAAACGTTGATTTATGGTTGAGTTCACTTTTTTTGCGTAAAATAACTTTGGGACATAAAACATTCTCTGATAGTAAAAACCGTTAATTTTAACGAACGGATTTTAGTTTTAATTAAACTATAATCTATGGTTGCTTATTTCGTTGAATTCAATCAACCAATATTCACCGTATGACCAACGATTATTTTTAGTAGTTAAAAATTGTCAACTTGGTTCCTTTTCAGCTGAAAATTGGTTGGTTGAAAACAACTGTGGCGAATCAGCCATCATCAATGTCGGAGAACCGCTGAAAAACAACGATCACAACTAAAAGCCAACCGTTCACCAACACTCACTTCGGTTTATAGTCCAGATATAACGCTATCCGATTACCGTTTGTCTCGAACCTTATAGTTGTTTGTAGATTCGTACCACTTCCGAGCATGCGAGTTCTTTAACACGGTATTGAACAGTATTTGACATCCAAGCCTTCGCGCAATTTCAACGTGCTATCGAAGTATGATGATTTTCATATGGGAAAATGTAATAGTGACTATATTGCTAGTGTTCTACGTGTGGCGTGATCTAAAAGTGTGCTTATGCACTCTCGAAAGTAACCAAAAACTTATTTCGCGTAAAATTGCATGACGTCGCCAGTTGGTGTGGTTGGGATAAGCCAAAGTCGTGCAGCCAATTTGTACACATTAGTCGCTCGACTACCATTATTTGCCGTGTAATGGAAGTGAGGTGATTTTGAGTTTGTCACGTTCAGCAGCGAGGCTATATGTAACGTGGACCTACTGATTAACGTGGAATCCAAACCACATGAGCTCCCGACGTTAATCGAACCGGGTCTCCCACGCCAATGTAACGGAAGTCGAATGCACCAATTGTATGCAATTTACTTTTAATGTGACTGCCGGCTGATGTGTTTATTCTTCTCATCGAAAGCATAGATTTATGGAAAATATTGAGTTACTCTTTAGGATACGCATTTCAATGAAAGTGTAAGAAAAATCCACAAGATACCCTATTTTGACAAATTTGAAACACTCTACCCCTTAGAAAAATACTTTAATCATATTGATAACAATCCAGTTTGAAGTTGAGTTGATTTTGAGTTTAACGTCCCGTTCAGCAGCGAGGCTATATGAGACGTGGACCTACTGATTAACGTGGAATCCGAACCACGAGCTCCCGCCGGGAATCGAACCCGGGTCTTCCACGTCAAAGGCGCGTACGCTAACCGCTTAGCCACGGAGAAGCTCAGGTATAAGTGTTTTCTAAAAGCAATTTCAAATGAGTCAGTCATGTTCTCAACCCCAAAAACTATGGATTCAACACTAATCTCACATTATCATTCTTCACTTATACTATTGATGTGTGTGAACTTGAACAGTATCGTGAGTATCATAATTTATCTCAGAGATCCAGAAAACTATCGATTCGACACTAATCTTAGTAATTTTCCCTTCTTACCTCCTTACCGATGGGAGTAAACTTGAACTTAAGGGGCATGCGAGTATCACTATTCGTCTCAGCGACCCCGAAAATTGTGGATTCGAAACGAATATATACAGTTTTGGATTATTTTTATGCCACCTCTTCCCATCCTCCCTCCTAGGGTCCTAGCCCCTCAATATTCATTTGCAGATTGTAAATTTATGTCTAAGTTTGGTTTAAATTGCTACAGGCGTTCGTGAGTTATGCTGCAATATACGATACATACATACATACATACACTCATACTATCTATCTATTCGGCGTTATTCTACGTAGTTTTTTGACAGGCGAAGCGGGAAGCGTTGCAATATACCTAGGTATATATCATGCCTGTATATATATATATATAGGGGCGGATCCAGGATAGGATCAAGGGAGTGGCTAAACCATATTTTGCCGTTTTATCCAGTGTAAAGCAGGATTAAAGCCCATTTTATCCAGTGTATACCTCAGCGTCAAGGGAGGGCTATAGCCCCTAGCCCCCTTTGATCCGTCACTATATATATATATATATATATATATATATATATATATATACAGGCATGATATATACCTACAGAGACTCACTTTAATATTCGGCCACCACATTGTACTGACATTTTATCTTATATTATGAACTACAGTAAAGTTGAGTGATAATATTGTTTATTCTATGTGAAACCTCTATATTTCCTGCAACTTTTTACAAAAAATAAACTATAAAATTTTAACTCTTACGTACAAAAATCAGAACATTTCTTCTCAAACACAAAAATTATAATCACTTTAATATTCGGCCACCACATAATGTGGAACTTTCTTGTCGCCTTCTTCAATGCAAGAAAAAGGTTTTAATACCTAATTGGATACTCTTTATTGTGTACCACCTCCTTCAAGTGATTTTGCATATTTCCAGTTTTTTTGCGGTATATTCAGCAGCAATATTGGCTCATTCTTCTGTTAACCTTCTCTCAAGTTCCTCCTTTGATGTTACTGCCACTTTCCGAACTCTAGGATCGAGTTCATCCCACAAATTTTCAATGGGATTGAGGTCCGGACTTTGTGGTGGAGTTTCGATAGCTTTGGGGCAGTTGTACAGAAGCCAGTCACGCACAACATGCGCCTTATGTTTTGGGTCGTTATCGTGATAAAATTTGAAAGTCTCGCGGATTCCAAATTTGTCCGCACTCTTGTGAAAAGTCTCTTTTAGAATGCTCAGGCATTGTTCTTTTGTCATTTTAGCATTTATAAACCTGAGTTCATCCATACCGACAGCAGATATGCACCTACAAACCATTATGTTACCACCACCATATTTGACTGTTGCTTGTAAATTCAGTTTCCTTAGTTCTTCATTCGCCTTTCGCCACACTATAACCCTGCTATCTGTCTTTAAAATGTTGAATTTGCTTTCCTCAGCAAAAATAACGTCTTTCCATCATTCTGGTTTCTTTTGCACATAGAATTTAGGAAACTGAAGTTGTTTCTATCTGCACACTTTGTTGACACATGGTTTCTTTGTAGCTACCTTTCCGTGGTATCCTTCGTTTCTCAGTACTTTCCGAACAGTCTCTGGGTGTACATCCTTTCCACACTCTCGCAACAATTCCGCTACAATCTTCAGTGCACTTAATTTTGGGTTTTTCTTCACTTTTTTCACAATCACACGTTTGTCTTGTTCATTTAGCTTGCTAGGCCGACCCTTCTGCTTCACGGATTCTATCGTGTCTTCGTTCTTATAACGTCGCAAGATATCACCGACTGTACTTCGTGGTATATTCAGGAGACGGGCAATATACCTATTGGAATCCCCCTTTTATGACGAAAAATGACCAGCTGGCTATGCTCAAAGATTGTGTTACAACTTTTTCGCCCCATTGGAAGTGTTATACTGCAAAGCCAATACCCATTCACACTTTCTAACACGAAGAGGTGAGAGTTGTGCATACGACGTTCCTTCCCCCACTCATATTGTTCTGTAAACTGGAGATACAGCAGTAAGATCATCAAGTCACTTTAGTGGCCGAATATTAAAGTGGCATAATATGAAGGCAGTTCGTAGAAACATAGCAGTTAGTTAGGCATAGTATGCATTTACAACTTTTACGTATTACGAAATAGTACACGAGACATGATAATTGTTCCCTGTCATCGCTTAGAAATCCCTATATATTTACATTAATGAGTCCTTTGACATAAATGACAACAATGTGGGGTGGCCGGAGTCTCTGTAGATATATTGCAACGCTTCCCGCTTCGCCTGTCAAAAAACTACGTAGAATAACGCCGAATAACATCTTCGGAGCTGCATCTGTTAATTCCTGAGCTAGCAGACATGCCCATCTTGACTAAACTTGGGCTTAAACTCATCGGGTCTGTCCCCGGTCATGTTAGCGATCCTGAAATGTACACAAGCCAACAAATTTAAACCTTTTGTGTCACATACACGAAAGTAGGTTACTTGAACTAAATCTACCCTCCTGAAGAGGAAAATGACAATAAAAAGTTCGTAACACGTAAGGTTTTTGTGTGACAGAAGTGAGTTGTAATTCGGTGGAAAATTATAAATTAATTTTGTTACTAATATTATTTACCTACAGAATCTTATTTGGAAATGCATTCATATTGCATATAAGACAATATAGAATGTAATAAGATAGAGACGCATTTGCAGAATGTTCAAGTTTGAATATAAATCAATAAATATATTTATTTTCGACAGTTAGTTAAACTGGTTTAACGTACTAAATAGAAATTCAAATAATACTCTAAATTATAATTTTTATCAATATTTCTTTTTGAGTTAGTCTATTAAGCCACGTTATTTTAGGTCATATTTTTACAATAAAAGGTCTCAGAATCAATGTTCTCATGTGTCTGTGTTAATACTAAACTAAAATGTGCAGCTAATATACAAAGCATTGTAAACTTAATAAATGTTTTTAAAATTTATTGTTTTCTCTATACTGTAATGCGTTTCATTTTCTCTACCAGAAGTAGTCATCCATCATGTGATCCTATCTACCTTGATAGCTATTATCTTTTTCTGTATATTATGATGAATTTACCATCATTTCTGTATACGAAAGATCCTAACTTTTCAGTCAAAGTCTAGTTGCGAATGTACGAATTGAATTTTCAGTCGAACTGTCCATGGCTCTAAATTTTTCGATCGATCCTTTTTATATGTAGAAATAGTAAGCAGTACTTTATGTGAATTTACTAATTGAAAGTATGTAACATTATTATGTTGTGATGTGTAAGTATTCTCAAAGGCTAGTCTTTCACAGTTAAGTGTGACTCATTCGCCCTACTGCCCTAGAAGCAAAGCAAACAACAAATTATTCCTGTAATCCTAACAATATAGAAATAATCTTCGAATCTCCACCAATTTTCCAGCAGTTATTGTAATACACAGGCATTATGTTTGCATTATATCTGCGGAATATGGCACTGATATTAGTAGTTTATCTTCCCATTGTATAAAATAGTGCTTTGAAGTTTAGAATAATCGTTAAACACCTCTAGTTTTCTTATGTGTATTGTTAACCTAATGCCTAGACCAAATTATCTATATTTAAACTAGAGAGGGATTTTTGATAACATAGTAAGCCGAAAATTATTAATGTATGTTTCTTTTAAAAAAGTTAAATTCTAGTGCTAGAACCCAGTAAATTCCATTCCTACAGTCCCCAGCTTGCTGATGCGAATGAGATTAAGATCCCTCACTAAATTGTCCAGTCCAGATGTTATAAGTGAGAATAAAACTTCCTATATTAATTTCGTCAAAATGAGTTTGGTGACGTCGCATATATATACATAAAATGAAGACATAACAAATATATTTGGTGCGTTTGTCTACGCGTAAGCAGTGCTGCTATTCAGCCGGTTCGCTAGAACCGGTTTTTAAAATATTTTGTGTTTGCAGAACCCTTTATTATAACCAGACATAAATACGCTCGCGCGCGCATGAGATATCAAGAATGGAACTGTGGTCATATGAGTAAAATGGTGAGGGTATTTATATCTGAAAAACCATTATTTAATTTGAAACATCATTATCACTAATCGTCAATCCATTGCTGGATAATGGTCTCTCCAATAATTTTTGACAACAATCTATCTTGGATAACACGGTTCCAAGATATTTGCAGTGCTACATAATTTCGTCTCGTCACCTTGTATTAGGATACTCTGTAGGTTGCTACTAGTGATTTGTGGTATAAAAAAATCTTTTGTCTACCTTGTATGGTTAGTTTCCTAAGGGAATTATATCTATCCATCTATTTCTCTCATATATATAGCGAGCGAGAGAAAACCGGTTGTAAAAAATAGAACAGCACCACAGCGTGTAAGTCTTCAAATTAGTTAACGTTTCATCTTTGTTATATTCATATAACGAACATCAAGTAGTGTTTCTATTTGGGATATTTCAAAACGAAAGAGTTTTCCATTTTTCTTTAATATTCTAATTCATTCGAGGTTTACGGAACTTTCCGTATTTTGAAGGTAAAACAGTATTTATGTAAGGCAATCTAAAATCCATGAATACCTTTCTATTGTCAGAATAATGAAGAAAGACATTCTTGATGGAAAATTTCACAAATTTATCTCTATTTCGGATAAACTAATCTCCTTTATGCCTAGATGAAGTAGAAGTTAGTTTACAACTTTTGAGTCAATTGAAATGAATAAAACACGGCACTGTATGATTCGTTAAATGACGATAATTCTGGTAACAGAGACAATTAAATGGAAATACCTCCTTTATATAAAATATCCCAGCATCAAATGGATTTTAATGATGTACTATAAAATATAGGTTGTTGGAATCTTTTTCTCTGTGTGTTAGTCTGTAGGATGTAAAACTGATACTTTCGCCTATTTTCAGACATGTCGCAAAAACCCTGTCTAGGCTACGGTTTCGATATTAATCCCGGTCATTTTAGATATCTTATTTTTCACCATTTCTCCTGCCTATATTGATGGGAACTGAACTTGGACTAAATAGAATCGGAAGTGTTACTATTCATTTCACGGCCCCGGAAATTATGGATTTGATACTAATACGGATGGCTTAGATTACTTTTACATGTCATTCATTCCGCCCCCTTTAGGGAGAATAGGGGTCTTACCCCCAAAGTACTTTTTTCCAGAAGAGATAAGGTACATTTAGTTGGAATTGCTAAAGAAGTTTCAGAGCTATGCTAAAACATACGAGGTTTGGTCAATAATTTTTGTCCTCGTATAGAAATATTGTAGCTGTTTACATTAAAGTTATGAATGAAATGACCCAATATATCATGAGACTAATTACGAACCGTTGTGACTTTGGGTTAAAACTGCTTAAGATATTCTGAAATGGAGTCTGAATGTAGTGGAAATGTCGAACTGTCAAAAGTGGAATATGGAGTAGTCAAAGTTCCTACAAGAGGATGAAAGCGAAGATCTATGAAGAAATGGAAAATTTTTATGATGACGGCCAGAATTGTCGTGTGACTGCAGCATGTCAAGGAGGAATTCAAGCAGCACCTCAAACAACCTGTGTCGACAATCATAGTCCTCCGCGATTTCCGATATGGACATAATACAAGGTTGGGTGACAGGGGCAAAACCGTTGATACGGAACAATAAGGCTTTAGCACGATGTCAATGGTGTAACGAAGGCACAATATGGACAGCTGGTGACTGGAACCGTGTGATATAGACAGATGAGGCATCATTCAAATTACGGGCTGTGTTTATGTATAACGGACGCCCAAAGGAAGGTATGATCCGCGGTTTTCAGTGGGTCCTCTACTGACATTACCGGTCGCGTCACTGCCCATGGTTACATCATCATTTTAGGGGATCATATAGATTCTATGGCCCAGAAGTTTCCGTCAATGGTGCATTATTCCAGGAGATAATGTGCCCAATCACAAAGTTGGAGTTGTTGTGGTATGGAATGAAGAACGTCGGGGTGAACACCTCCTCTGGCCCGAACCTAAACATAATTTAAAATCTGTGGTCATTCTCCTCTCATAAATGAAAGAGAACACCGGTTTAAAAAAAACTGAAAAAAGTAGATGGAACATAATCTAATAACAGAATTTACCGGTACATCAGGAATTCGAGGAATTGTTTAGAATAGGCCTTCGATTCAGTCCTAACCCCAACAAACCTTCGATGAAATTTATTTTATCCGGAGAGACGGTTGTTGAAATGTTAGACCACAATGAAAAATTAAATGCAATCTTTCACTTTAACGCCCCATGAATATGCCCTTTAGGCCAAGGGAAATGGATGATAAAGCAAGTGAATCATAATGGAAGAATCAGTGCAATGATATTGTGGGAGGAAATTCGAGTATCCCGAGAAAACCCACGGACACGATGCCAATTACAAACTTACTTGGTGAGGGATCAAACCAGGAACCCCACGCACCAGAAGTAAGTGCTCTAGCACTGAGCCACCGTGCCTCCTTAGACCAAAATGAGAGGGAAAAGTTTGGATATGATTGTATTACCGCAATACATACTTGTTTAAGTACTCTCTACGTAACGACAGAAGACAAAAAATAAATAAAAACTTTTACTCTAGGCTTATGACTGACTTTAGGAAATGGTTTACACAACGTAACAATTGGTGATAAAGGCAGACAAAGTAACATACATAATTATACCATGACAAATGTACAAGAGGAAGGTTTTAGAGAAAGTGCAAGGTAGTTTGTATATCAGATAAGAGTCTACCCCTTTACAAGAAGTAGTGATTAATAATAGTATAATCATTGTTAGATCAGATATTTTAGATGATGTAACAAGTAAAGCTCTAAAAATTTCTAACCCTGGATTATCCATAATTTATAGCCTACCAGAAATTCACAAAGCCGATGTTCTTTTCAGACCTGTTATTTCAGGACAACTTCATACCGTGTACAAAGTAGCTCAATGGTTAGTTTAATATTTCAAAGATTTGATTATTCGCTGTTACACACTGAGTGAAGAATAATACTATGAAGTGAAACAACAAAACTGTAATCTAGTTAATGCCAATCATATCGATATGACATCAATTGATGCTAGTCCAAATGCACCCATTGGCTTTGGGAGGAGTTTGAAGAAAAGTTATATAGTATTTAGGCAGTGACTTGCTCCTATATGACTTAGGTTGGGCATTACAATGATTGTGGATTTTCAATAGAATATACTTTCCTTACTTCCTGAATAAAGGAAAACACAGCTTCCTTACAAGGCTGGCTAGAATATTTATTATAAAAAATTAAACTAGAAATGTAACGGTTTCGGAAGTATAGCACTTCCTTCCTCAGACTACACTCTACAACTGAAATCAGAAATAAAATTATATACAATAAAGAAAGGAGATCATTGTTCTTTCCACTAATAAGGAATCACTACTAATTAAAAGTTCACTTTTCTTTTTATACCACTACCTCTCCCTCCGGAGAGGAGCGTAAGTGCCTTTCTCCTGTAAAATTTGATGAGTCCCAACATAACAAATAACTATGAACTAATAATAGCCGGAAACAGCTTTCTAACAATAAAATTCGTGAAAACAAGACCTTGGAAACACCTGCTTGAAATAAAGAGCTAAACAAAATAAAAATTATAAAGCTTGTGACCTTTTAAAAACATTAACATCATGCAGAAAACCATAAGTAAATAATGAAACCTTAAAAATAAGTAAATAACTAACTAACTAAATAAAAATATATAAAAGAATACATAAATCAAATTAAATATTATATATCATTTTTTAAGGAAATAAGGAAAAGCTGCCCCTGTCGATATGAATTTATATATATATATATATATATATATATATATGTGTGTGTGTGTGTGTGTGTGTGTGTGAAATTCATATCGGCATGGGCAACTCTTCCTAATTTATTTCATTCATTTGTTTGCCATCAAAAATGATACATTGTATATACCTTATCCGCCCCCAGTGCGAAAAACAGTATTTTAGCTAGTTATTAAGAAGTTCGAACAACCAAATCGGAAGGAGTCCACGTTTCAATAAACCTGAAACTGGAATTAATCACAGTGGGATTTTTGTAGGAAGTATACTTTTTATTGTGATGACCTATTCGACATCTTTTGAGTGTGTATATACGAAGAACATTTCAGTTGGTATTTTGAGCAATTTTAGAACATAGTAGAACGTGAACACTTTCTGTGAGAGAAATTCATAGAATTTTATATGATGATGAAACTGAACTGGATGATTCCGATGCAGATCCTGATTTTTAATTATTTACTGACCATGATAGTAACACTGAGCTTGGTGAAGAAGAAGATAAGAGTGAAGATATAACCGCTACCAGGTTATAGAAGAATTTTTGTGGACACACTGTATATTTCGTAAAGACAGTGATTATTATTTTCGATTTATACTTTATTCTGCAACGCATATAAGTTCTTTCTTTGGTGGGAATTGCTTCTTTCCCACACAATTGGACAAAGAAGTCTTTCATCGTTTTTTCATATATATATTTAAAACATTGATTTTGCTGAGAACATTTCAGCTAGTGACGAACCATTTCAGTGTTTCTCCCTGACTCATTATATACACAGTATATATTCTATAGTTATTGGGAACTGAATTAAGTGCTTTCTTTAATTGCTTATGGAAACATTATAATAGAGAAATACGGGCTGACCAGATGTTCAGCAACCAAAGTGGCACCAATTGCGTTGTTTCGTACTCGTTATCTGTACTTTCTCACGCCAAAGTTATCGCCGTGTCTGGTGCATTATGGGCAGTTGACTAAAATTAACACAAATCGTTTTCTATATTCTGTTTGTATGTGCATACAGGTGAGTTAACTGAGTGATTTTTGAAATGAACTGCCAACCTTTTTCAGTTGACCATTGCAACCCGTACCTTGAGCTTCGGTGCTCAGGGAGTTTGACTCCAGGTCTGGAAGCCGTAACCACGCATCTCGCGTCGAGCTTCAAATGTAACTTTTTGTTAAGGGGCACAAGCTAATTAGCCGGTGAAGGACGTTTTCTTACGGCTAGCCCCAACTGGTGAAGTCCCAGGTCCGTAGACCTTGTGCGTTTAGAAAGTTATACACGCGCCATCCAACATCAGCATTCCACTGTGGAGACCTTTTTTAATTTGCTGAAGACGCATCTTTACGCATCAGGATTACTCAGTGCAGCAACTGGATTCATCGTGGGACGATCCAGACAACTTTTCCCCAGTGCTAGTATTACCAAGTGTGTCAATGGTGTGAAAGAAGCATTTACTGTGAAATCCGAATTATAATCTTATATATTTAAAGGGCTATCGCGCACTGAAAGGGCAAAGTGTGATTTCAGTGACGAAAATTATTTTACGTATTCAGTGTCCAGTGTTGTGTTCATTCCTCTTCGCTATTTTTTATATATATATATATGATAGTATTCTAATAAATAAGTATAGTGTCATTTAATCCAGTGTGTTTTCGTTGCTTGTATGGGTGGTGTTTGTCTGCGTTATGGTCTGGATGACCGTCTGATCGTCCGTGAGGTTTTCGAGACGAGACACCCGAACCTCTCGGCGCCTAATGCTCATCTCATTATTGAGACCGACGAGCGATTTGAGAACAGTTTGTAACTCTTCTTGGAGAGGTCCTTCATCGTGCTGTCCAGGTAAGTTCCAGTCTCAGGAGAATACTTATCGGTAGGACCACGAACAGCGACCAGATTACTAGGAGTGGTTACAAAGAATTGTTATCTGCTCCCGCTGCTGAGAAAACTCCACCCATTCCGCCATTAGATAATTATCTTGCCAATAATGAAAAATTAAAAAAAAAAACACTTTACCCCCTGGTATTCAGTACATTTTAACATAGGTGGTGCATTAGGTTATGTTAAATAAACTTGTGTCTTTTACAATATTACTTATCTATAACAACATGTAAGCAAGTATTCATTTTTTATAATTTTCTAGAAAAGTTCATATAATTTACTAACAAAGATACGTAAACAAAAACATTTTTAAAAAATAAGCAAGACACCAGTTTTGATCTGAAATGTTTTTTTCTGTTTTAAAAATACTTGTAATTACATAAAAGTATGTTTTTATTTTTAAAAATTTCGGTTACAAATTAATTATGCAGTTTTATTTTCTTGGGTCTCAGACTCAGCCCGACTATTTATGAAACTTTTTTCCAACCGACCACTGTAGGGTTAACTCGCAGAGGGAAAAAAATTCGATCAGTGTAGAAAATGTTGCAATCAGAGGCCATGCTGCAAGGCTGTATGGACTTAACTGAGAAGTATATTTCCTATGCCGTGACTCAAAATATAGGATGGGATGAAGAAATCTAAAACCATTACAGTATTTTGCTTGTTTCTCACGAATCTGTACTTCAATTAAGCAATGCAACTAAATAACACAAATATTGAAGTCGTAATACAAAACACTGTAATACTGACAGCTACCAGCCAAAAATGGGTACAAGTTAAATGTTCCTTTGTCAATAACCTCAGAGAATGAGCTAATTATTATATTTTTCAACGAACTTGAAAAGTTTGTTACTGAATTCCCTATGTTTGTGTGTGTGTGTATCTGTTATTTGTGATTTTTTTCAATTTTGAGCTCTCCAATCGATAGAGTATCAGAAACTATCTGAGGAAGTGATGGAATTTCTCGCGTCAATCTTACTGTTCTCGACATACTGGCCAAAAAGTTGCCGTTTCCGGAGATTTAAGGAGCTATATCTCGGGAACAATAGGTTAGAGAAAGATGATATTGGTGATGATCAATACCTAAGAGATGGTGAGTACCAAATAGTAACCGGTGGCCATTGTCCACCAGTTAACATCGGTACAAAAATGTTTACCATCCTCTTATGTTTTGATTAACAGAATTACCATCTCTTTATGTCTTCTCGTTACCGAGATATTGGCCACAAAATAGTTCCGATTTTGGGAGATTTAAGGTGCCATATATCGGGCACCGTAAGTCATAGAGAGATCATATTGGTGTTGATCAATACCTATGAAGATGGTGAACATTTTGGTACCAAATAGTAAAGGGTGGCCACTGGTCAACTGGTTACCATCCCCGAAATATTGGCAAAAAAAGTTCGAATTTCGGAAATTTAAGATGCCATTTCTCGGGAACCGTAAGTCGTAGAGAGATTATGTTTTGCGAATTTTTGCGAGAAACAGAAGAAAGCGCGGATAAAAGATTTACTTTTACATGTAGGAACAATTATAATTATCTTTTCCGCTTCATCTCTCTATTCTTTTTGTTACATCTGGCAATGCTCTTGGAGCATTTTGAACTTTCTTTTTTAAATTTTATTTTGACATAAGTAGAAATTACATTATATAAATGCACTTAACAAAAGTACGTGGATGAAAAAAATTTTTTCTCCAATACATGATCAGTACACTCATTTCACTTTATAGTACAAAAAACTGCATTCCAAACCATTCGGAAGTTTTTGTCGAAAAGACATGTAGAGTTTTGTATACCCCATTCCATTTCTTTCTTTCTTCTAAACAGACACAGTAGTATGTATGTTAGAATACTGTTGAAAAAAGATCCAAAGCAATTAACTTATGTAATATTCATACATAAAGGCTCAACACTTGAATTTTTACCATTATTATTCACTTAAACTATCTCTACAACCTACGGAACCCGGAGGTTCAATACCGCATTCACAAAAGCTCTCCATTGACTTTTGTTCTTAAGCAAACTGGATTCAGTTTCTATTTTGTATTCCTATATTTGTGAAATCCATCTTGATATTGTCCTTCTATCTGCATTTAGATCTTCCTACTGGACGTTTTCCGACTGGATTTGCTGTTAAAGTTTTGAGATAGTTCCTAATTTCATTCTTGCTACATCACGTGAGCCTTCTAAACTTGGCTAACAACGTTTGGCAAACGGGGTAGATTACGCAGTTCCTCGTTCTGAAGTTTCCGCATTTCCGTCCCCCTTGCGTCCGAATATTTGCCTCAGTATTTTGTATACTCAAGTACTTTCAGTTTGCGTTCTTTCAGAGTTAGCGACCATGTTTTGCAACTATACAGAACTACAGGTGTGAATGTCATTTTATATATTTTAAGCTTAAAAATCATCGACAAAAGATTTTGAACTGAATAAAATACGAATTCTCTGCTTACAGTCGACATTTTAATTTCTTCGCAGATATGGTCTGGTCGATTGATCTGTTAATATCAATCCTAGATATTTGGAAGTATCACTTTGTCTATAGTATTGTTTGATATATTGACGTATCCATAATTTGTAGTATTACGATCCCGGCGAATTTTCACTTATTTAGTTTTCTCTGCATTTACTTTTAAATCCATGTTCCTGCAAGCATTTATTAAAAGCTCCACATCTATTTCTTTTGTTCTTCTATCATAGTCTATTAGATTTACTTGTTATTCACCTAACAATACAAATAATTTACTTTAATTTACAATTTACTGTATTTCAATTACATTTACATTTCATAATTTCAGCTGAATGTATATAAGACAAGTTAGGTGATTTTGTATTTTCACTACACTTTTTACTGATGTGCACCCAGGCTAAGAAATATTAGACAACTATAATTTTACCTTCTTTACCTCGAACAAAATAGTCATTTTAGTATCAAAATGGGAAAAATAATTTTGATACTACTCTTAGATAACTTTAATATCAAATGCTTACTATTTTATCTTTCTTTTTGGCTGATCATTGAGTCTCTGAGAAAATTTATAGACACCTGTTTGCCATTTACTTGAAGATAACACTATTATATATTTTTTCCAATACATGATCAGAACTTTGTAGACTCTATACATGCATCATACACGGTGTTACAATGCAAAAGATGTAAATACATATTCACTGATGGTAATATTCATTTTCATATAAGTCAATGAACTAACAAGAAAAATAGATGAATTGTTTAACAAACTTCCAAATCACCTTGGAAAAGTTCGACGATATTAATAGACCGCAGCAAGATATCAAAATGGATGCTAGAATCTGATCGCAAGCACCACAAAATGATATCCAACTGGCTCCATTTTCTCTGTGAAGCGTGTGCAAATCTTACATACATTTCTAACAATTCCAGTTATTCTAACATACACACACGGAATTTTGAGAGAGATATCTTCTCGGTAAGCATGATTCATCGGTTTCTCAAGAGTACTGTGACGTCTGAAACTCCTTCCAAACACAATTTCTTAAAAGAATCAGATAAAAACGTAATATATGGACAAAAATAAATAAATGAAGAAATAAAATGAGTTCACAAACACTAGCCAGGAAAAGCACTTTATTTTTTAAGAATAATACCCTTTTAACTAGTACATTTACCAAATTCATGGTTTTCCATTTAGCCAACCACATGAAGTTTGGTATATTTTGCATCATAGAGAACTACTTACGTCATTTCAAGACGTATACTCTCAGTATGACTGATTTCTTAGTTCTAAATTCAGAATATACTCTATTAAAAGTTTTTTTTTTTTTTTAATTTAAAAATCACATACAATGGAAGCTACTTGTTTAGTTATTTGCCTACACATAAACTAAATGCAATAAACGATAAATAGATGACATCAAGTGAGCAATAATTTTTAGTACTTATTCTAAGAAAGCTCTTACACAAGGAAGAGCTGGTACTGCAATATCTTCTGCCAGGTTGAAGTTTATAGTCAAAAGAAGTCTTTTGATTTCTATTTGACCAAACAGCTTAGTTATTGCGAGATATTGAGAAATTCGATACCAGTTAGTGCAAATGCTAGGATCAGGTGGAAACTTCCCGACTTAGAATTTCTAATCCTGACACCGACATACTTATCATAAAAAAATAGTTTAACGGGTCTCCGTCCATCATATATCTTAACTAATTTAAACTTATAATCTTTATGCCTTGTTTGAAAATTTAGTTTATTATATATATATATATATATATTTTTAATTTCCCATTTACTTGTACAAAAGCACTTCTTCGAATAACAGCTGAAACGTTCTCCATTTTCTGCTCCTTACAACGCGTTAAGAACGTGACGATTTTTGCCCTAAGATTCGCCTACAAAACTTAGTTTGCAAACAGTTAAAACAATCCACAATCTATTCAGAAAATAGTGGTATATGAAAAAGTTAAAATGTGGAAAGAAAAAATTAGTAACATATTCACGGAGAGGTAAACAAACAAATAGTTAGCACTCAATGATCAATAGAACTACTATATAGAAAATAATTTGTGTTTTGACAAACAGGTTAGTCAACAACGATCAGATAAAACACAAAATATATATTTGAGATGACGTCAGGGAACACATTTTATTAATCAAGATACATTTTATGGATCCTAGACGCTTTCATTCTCCGATAATTTCGATATGATCCACATAAAAAGATGAATTTTAAATGGAAGAGGGAACATCGCCTGCTCTTGAAGCCGAAGAGCCTTTATCACTAAAATCACTGAGTACTCAAAATTAGTATTCAAAATTAATATTCATAAAGTACCATGTATTAAGATTCTTTGAAGCAGTTATTCATGCACAAGATGATTTGCTAGCTCCTTTGTAAATACGTTTCTCTTCTTACACCTGTAAAAAACATTAATTATTAGTTTTACTTAGTAACAAATGCAAAATTTACCTACTCTGAAACAAAACAATACCATATACAGATTCTTTTTTAAATTGTTACTTTATAGAAGTTTCAACCTAACGGATCTTTTCTAGATGAAGGTCAGAGCGCAGAGACAGAAATCACTGGAAAACAGGGTGGAAAAAAATCATGATTTTTTTTTTAAAAAAAAATCATTTTTGTTGATTTTTTTGATTTAAATCAAATCTTTCTCTCGTATAATACAAGTCACGAACTGAAGAAAAAGCATTAGGAATTAGTATTAAATGCTAATTATGCCATTTAAGTGAAAGTATTGGGGTTGAATTTTGAATTATCCCCAATCGTTAACATATATAAATCCCAAACAATGTTTCTCAACCCTTTTAAATTATGGCTCTTTTTAAAAGTAAATTATAGACTTTCAGTCAAACAGCTACAGCATCATCCCTATTTATTCTAGGATCATGGTACATACATCACTCTCTTTAGAATAGAACAGCTTTTGAAACGGTAACATTCACATTTCCTTACCATGTCCCTGAAGCGGGTAATTTTGAGAGTAATTGGCATTTTTTTACTCTTTTTTTTTTTAAATTTTGATCCCCTCTGGATTTCCCTGTTACCGCACAGATCTCAAAATCAACTGGGAAATACTAAGGGGTGTACTAAACGTGTGTACAAAATTTCAAGCTTCTATCTTGAGTAGTAAGGGTGAGGAAACTATTTAACAATGAGCTAAGAACATTCCCACAATGACCCAGATGACTCGGATGTAATATAAATTTTTTTTCAGACATCCCTATTTATCCTAGGATCATGACTCGTACATTATTCTCTTCAGAATAAATCAAATTTTCAAACAGTACCCTTCAAATGTCTCCATCATGTATCTGGGGCGGGTAAATCACGAAAAAAAGGAATTTTCTGTTAAAAATATCTTCTTTTTTGTTTTTAATTTTTACCTCTGTGGGCCCCTCCTCCTGTTTTAAGGCAGAGATCTGAAAAATACTGAGGGGTGCACTGAGTGAATGTGGAAAATTTCAATTTTGTAGGTGCAAAAGTAAGCCCGCGAAAAATAATATTCCCCAAATACCCCAGATTCCCGTATAAAACAGGATCTCAGGTAACAGTTTCCTGAGACATCCCTATTTATCCTAGGAGCATAGTACGTGCATCATTTTCTTCAGAATAGAACAGCCTTTGAAACAGTACCATTCATGTGTCTCCATCTGAGGCGGGAAAATCACGAAAAAACTATTTTTTGTTAAAAATATCCTTTTTTTAACACATTTTTTCCCCTCTGGACCCAGCTGTTTCCACGCAGAGATATCTGAAAACATCCGAAAATTATTAAGGGGTGCAATGAACGAGTATGCAAAATTTCAGTCTTCTGAATGCAAAGTGTAACCCGCCAAATAATAATAATAATAATACGCATGACAAAAAATATCTTTTTAAATTTATGACGTCATCACACACTATGCCTCAACGTAGAAAGGCGTGAAAACATATGTAACGTGTTCTAAAATGCCTCCTGTCTTGAAGAAAACGAAGTAAAATGCCTTATTCGTACTTTTTTAATTGATTAATGAAGATTCTACCCTATCACCTAAAAATAGGTGATATAATTTAAAAGGTTAAGCATTAAGGAAAAAGTACAGCAACGTTTATCAAAATAACACTTTTTCTCACAAAAGTTACTGATATTTGGCAGGGGCCTATTTTTAAAAACTCAGAACTTAGCTTGCGACATGAAATACATAAATTTCGCCTAAAGTTACAAAATTAACAAAACAAAACAAAACAAAAAAAAAAAAAAATAGAGAGGAGATAGGACCCCTCTAAATACGCCCTATTATCTGGGAGCAAACAAACAGACACGCACAAAAAAGACTTTTCATCTTAAATGTCGATGGTTATTTCCCCGTTGGAATAGTTAACGATTTTAAAACCCAAACCCAATGTTACGAAAAGAAGAAAGCAGGATTGCTCCGTTACCTGTTCAAAACGGGATTTTCCCTAATCATCCTCTGCATGACACTGGTTTTCATACTACTGTACATTTGAGTCTCAATGAATTATGATTATTAACTTCCATAATCGAAATAACAGAACAGAAACGGGATTTTACTTATTTTCACTTTAAATTAATTTATTTTGGAATTCGATTTAAATCAACGATTTTTATTAAAAAAAATCAAGTGATTTAAATCTTGATTTAAATCAATCCACCCTGCTGGAAAATAAAATATAATCTCCATTACATGAAGGGAGAAACTAGATAAGTACTTGTCTAAACCCGATATGTTATATTAATCCTTCAGGTACCCACATAATTTGAATACCGAGGTTCTGTCCCCGATAAAGGCGCAATTCTCAGCGTTGACCTACATTAGGGGAGAAAAGGAAACAAATTGCATTAAAACACAGGGAGATACGATGGAGAAAAACAGAATTTACTGCATTCGAAATCCGTACGCTTCACACGCATTACACAGAAATATGATCCATCTGGAACACAATAACACTTCTAGGATATAGCGTCAGGATACACATTAAAAACCAGTATAGTAAAGTTTTGAACACAAATCTAAGTAGTAGTGTGGATCGTATTGTAATATATATGTTTCGTTTCTTTGTTACCACATCAATCTTTAGCTTAGCTATAAATAGCCCAGTTAACTCACATAGCAGAGAGACATTTAAACTAAAATATAAAACTCATGTGGGTTGCAACGAAGCTAGATATTTTTAGAAAACATTAGTTAAGAACAGAAAGAAAGAAAAGAAAACGCATTCCCATACATCACCACGAAGGGGAAGACCACATTAAAATTCAAAGTAATTTTATAACTATAAGCACTTAATTTTGTACTTTTTTTCTAACAGTACTATTGTGTGTTGTTTCTATCTCCGGAAGAATACAAACAATCTAAATTGATTGGTTACTTAATTTGTATTTATTCCTTTTATCAGCAGCTAGATTATATAGACGAGACCTACAATTTAAAGTAGCATCTGGAACCACTGCAGTGCGTTCGATGCTCTCCCACGACTCGATACCTCGCTTGCCAAAAACACGCGTGCTGCTACTACACCAGGAAGAAAGCAAAGTATGATTTATAGTTATCAGCACTACATATTTGTAATAACAAATCACACGTAAATTATCTACATTTATGAAAAATGTAGTCTCGAGTTTGAATTTTTTCACTGTTGGCACTGAAATCTTTTGAAATTACAATAGTTAAAGTAGCTATAGTTACTAAACTGTGCTCTTGGGTACATGGTTTAAAACTCAACATCTTACTTTGTACGCATAACTGTTATTCATATTTAATTCATTATTCTCACAAAATTTCGATCCTCTCTGGAACCATTCTCAAAATGCAGGGGTAATGCTAGCCTGAATATATTTTCTGAGTACATTACTACATCACTTCAAAACCTGTGAAGGAAAAAGTCGGCATGAAGCTCAGGAGTGGTGAATATAATTTACAGAAGTGTACTGTAGAACACTTTGTGCAGATTTTTCTATTTACAGCCTATGAAGTGATATAACAATGTTATCAAAAAGTAGATTCCTGCTAACATTACGTCTGAGATTCAGGAATGATTCCAGAAAAGAGCGAAATATTGTGAGGATAACGACTTAAACAGGAATGGAAGTAGTTGCACAAGGTAAGATTTTATAGTTAAATTATAAATCATTATTAGGGGTTGCTTGAAATTTGGTCAGATGGAGCTGACTATTTGCTATCACTTCAAATTGACAACTAGGAGATAGTACTGATAGTTCTTTTAATTCTCATATGTATATATATGGATGTAGGAGTATAGTTTAACTACAACTTTTTTTCGAACGATCCTCCCTATAAGTTTCAAAATATTTACTACTTCCTGAATATATCTTTTAATTCATATGATATACCTCTTGTACGAACCTCTATGATATACCTCTTGTCTTTATGATATATCTGATACATATTTATTTATTTCTAGAAGTAGTGGAGAATCGTTATATTATTATTCAACTCAGTGAAGAAAAACAGAACTTTGGTACACAATTTTTTACAGATGCCAAGAGGTCAAGCAAAGGCTCAAAAATGAACCAGGAAAGAAAAAGCGTTTTTCACTCATAACAGCTATTACCAGATTTCTTATATGGATTGAGCATAACTTAAAATTTGTTTTACAAGTATTCATATGAACTTCATCTTATGGTCTCTCTGGTTAGAATATTGCTTTTTGAAATGATTATGTACGCATTCTTGTATTTGCATTTCGTCTCATATACTCCAGAATGCAACAAATAATACACGAATTAATCTTTATAACCTATTACAGGGTTCCTACTGATGTGGAGAAATCTATTTACCTGATCTCCGGCAGCAAATTACCTGACTTTCATGACAGGTGTCGGATGATGATATATAAATAAGGAATAAATAACGGTAAATATTTATATATTCTATAAAGACAAATAGTATTCAATTGCTCATACGTACACTTCATTTAGCACCCATAAAAATGTGAGCAACGTTCCATACCGTGATCTTTAATTGTTGGCTAAGTTGAAACTGATGTAAAAGTAATGTTAAAAAAATGAGAAAAATATATTTTATAAAATTTCCCTGACTTCCTTCACCAGTAGGAACCCTGCACGAGTGTTTTATCAATACTCAAACGGGATCTATAATTGACTGAATCCATAGTTTTTGGTACATTTATTGAATTTAAACGGTAAATTTGCTCAGAATGAGAAAGAAATCCAATTATAGATATACGAGTGACATTATTCTAAGTTGCCTTAAAAATGTCGACGAGTTATTTTCTTCACTTTTCCAAGGTACCAGCAAGTAATGTTTTCAGTAAAAATTGAAATAATAATAATAATAATCCAATTGTCTATTGGGATCACCTGCTGTGGTCTGAATCAGCTGATTATTGAGCTCAGTTCACGAAAATCTTTCAGTTTAACTTTCCACGATTATGCTCTTGAAGCTAAAGGAGACGGATGATTAACGCAAGTGAATAATGAATGAAAAAATTGGTGAAATGGGATTTTGCAAGGAAACTGGAGTACCCGAGAAAACCCACGGACATGTCTACCACAAACTTACTTGGGACAGGAATCAATACCCGACGTACCAGTTAAACGCTCTAACACTGAGCCACCGTGCACCCCCTACTCCGCTCCAGTTATAGGTTATTCAAGGAACGTTCAGTACCTCATATAAACAGATACACGTGGTAACTGCTTCACTTTATTGGTTCAAGAGCCTTGGAACATCCATGCGGCAGAAGAAAATAGTCCATTGTCAAATAAGCTGTTTTTCAATATTTTTGTTGCTTGTAAGGCTCATTACCAGAAATGCAGTTTCCTTACAGTTACATAACAGAAACAACACGGTGTCTAAGAACTAAATTGAATTAATGCAATAAAAGAGAATGCGCATGCGCAGAAAGTGGCGTTGACCCACCTCACGCGCGAATCACGGTTTACAGTATGGCTGCGTGCGAGGAATATATAAAACGCCGAAAGGGTACAAGCACGTGCTTCTCGAAAGAAGCGCTGACCGATAGCCAATCATCCGATGACTGGCGGAGTAATACCATTCTGTAATGTTTACATCAGGATCAGAAGATTCGTTGAATGAACTTTAGTTAATGAGATTACACCTCTTTCCAGATGAGAAGCAACACAAACGCATGGTACGCGATTTTAAAGATTAACCCCAGTGTAAGCAAAGGCGCGCGCTAGTCGCTACACCAGCGGGAAGAGCAACTACCCTCTTTTGTACTTCAAAATTTAAAGCAGAAAATTATTTAAAAAGAATTAAACTAACGTAGTCTGATTACGTTTTGCAAATATACGAGATGAATGTGTATGATCGTGTATTACGAACATCTGACCCGCATAAACTCTCATAGTGAAATTAAAATTTTACATTATCGAAAAATATGTCCAATCTGCTTACAGATATAAAATTCTTCTCTTACACAATGTAAAGTCTTGAGGTCTCCATCAATACATTCTTTTAGTAAATTACTGTTTTGTGCTAGATTTTAATTTAACCAAATAATCAATCATTCCCCACGGAACTGAATCTACATGTATGAAGGTCATTTATATATATAGAAATATATCCATTATAAGAACACAAGAATAATGAAACAAGAGCAAAGCATTTTGTCATTCGTTGGTGGATGGAATTTCCAGGATAGATTCTCCACTCATAATAAAAGTAATCCTTGCATGTATATGAGAACATTTTAAGTTTACGGTCATAGTCGGTTGTTGTTACTTTGAACGAGTACTGTTGTGCAGGGCACCAAAAACAGCGTACTTCATATGTGCATTTTATATGTAACAATAAATAAATAAAATTATACACTCAGTACTAATTGTAGGGGAAAAAATCACATTCAAGGAAATCAAAATAAGTACACCAGGTAAACAGACGAACTATCCTACCAACTACTCATGAGTGAAAAGTGGACGGGATCGGACATTACACACATGAATGTTTATATATATAAGGGTTACAAAAGTGCAGGAGATATTGAAGCATATACGTATGCAAAGTCTCTACGATGGTTTAGTGTTACCAAATAAACGTTTGAAATGCCAAAGCACAGGTTTTTAAAAATAACCGGAAGCAATTACTGCTTTTTTAGTTGATTGTCGGACGTGGATATATCATTTCAATTGAGTGTTTCATTGTCGCTTTACAAACACAGTTTCATAGGTAACATTTACGACTGACATTATACAAAATTACGATTTCCTAACTATATTTCGATTATATAGCTGCCTATGATGGCATGAAACAAGCTAGCGTACCCACTTAATACTGATAAGCCATTAGTTGAGATTTACACTTTATTACATTACTACGATTTCATCATTAAAATAGTATTAATATATGCAACTCAAGTGTTCCATACATCTAGATCTACCCGTAATTTCGTTTTTATAATTTATAATATACCAGAGCCCCACGCACCGAAGGTGAGGGCTCTACCACTAAGTCACTGTGGCCTCTATACTTTTGGGCTGGAGCTAAATTATAGCAAAACTTAAGTTTCCGTGCAAGGACTTATACAGATTTCCTACAATTCACCTATAGGTATTGACTTAATTTAGCTTCGTGTATTTAAAATACCTATTCCGTGAGATACGGATGAATTGTTTAGTAACACGTGCATAATAAGAGTTCCTTTGGAACGACCGAGCGTACAAAGTAGAACAGTATATGCAAATAATTAGAAAGTAAAGTAGAATGAAATAATTGTTGATCGATGCTTTACGATATATAGTAAACAACTCAAACATAGAATGTCTCGAAACATTCGGGATACAAGATAAGACCGTTCATAGTTGAACTACATCTGAAACAGATTACTGAATTCGTAAAAAGAGTTGTGATTATGGACTGTCGTTACTATTCCGTAAGTGATTATATATCCTTGCACATGCAAACTAACCAGAGCAAGTTAATCAATGTATATCAGAGTACCCACTTCTCGTGCGTGGATGCTTGGTTTGAACCCAGCTCGCGTCAAGTGGGCTTAGTGGTAGTCAAACACCGTGTGGGTAAGTTTTGTCGGGTTTCTCCTACTTTCATCATAGCACTATTTCGTTTGTGAACATGATTAGCGTCTTCCTTAGCCTCAGATTATTATCGTGGGCGGTACACTTTAAAACAAATCAATGTAGATTATTAATACCAAGAACAGTTTTAAATAAAAGCAAAATAGCCAAAACTGGTGGTATGGTCCAGTAATTCCACTCTCCTCGAGCTGAAAAAGTTGGTAGAAATGGCCTATATTTTAAGGATTTATCCTGCATGATGGTCTGCGTATCCACCTAGTGCACTGATTTAAAACCTCCGTCGTGATTCGCACTACAATAGGTCATACTGTTCATGAACTTGGTTTGCAAGAGGTGGAATACAAAAATTTAAAACATGGTATGCTAACAGGGTTGGCAAAAACCATGGTTTTTATTTAAAAAAAACAAAAAAAAGTTTTTTTTTTTGTTTAAACCAGGTTTTTATGGTTTAAATAATTTGCTCTATATATTCATATCATATATGGACAGAAATAAGTTTGTTTCGCCTTGATGTTATTATGCAACAACCGGGTTATGCTGGAAGGGGTCACATAAGCTTAAAGCGGAATAAAAACCGCTTCTCGAGTTACATCCGAGAGAAATTGTCCTCCATTTGAACTCAGAACCAGGACTAATTGGCCACAAATGCGATACGTCTGCCGACTCACTCACGAAGGAATCCTGATAAAAAAAAAAAAAAGAAGAAAAAAAGTTGTACTGATCTTTACATGCTTCTTAATATAACTGTCAAGAGTCATTTCAGAAGGGCAAAAAGATGAACAGTTGCACAAGTGAAACCATTACACAGAATTACATATGAATAATTTCAAAGTACTACGGAGTACAGAAGAACTAATTTAGTTCAAGTTAGTTAACAACGACTTTTATTGGTCCAAATTAAAGAAATACACCGACTTAATCTGTATACCAATAAGAAAAGTGCATCAAGATACGAATTATTTGAGTCCACTTTGGCTCAAACTCATTTATACATAGATAGATACCAAAGATACTTATTTCACTAAATGCCTCTTGTGGGGTCTGTATGACCCCTCCCCCCCCACACACACAAAAAAAGGCATTTTCGACGTATTTCATTCATAGTAAACATTGAAACGAAACAATATTTAGAATTTTTCTTCGATTGCAATTACATAACAATAATAACAACTACAAAAAATCACAAAATAAACATTTATAAACGTGTAAAAAAAAGTTGCTTTTGTAGTATAATCTTTTTGAGTAATGAATGGGGAATTTAGGTCTGAATATAATACGAATAATATACGGGAGTGAAACGTGATAACCCACAAATGTGTGTTCATCAAGATTTTACAAACACACTTTTACGAACATTTTTTGTTTTTTGGTTTAAACCAGTTGTTTTTTTTTTTTTTTTGAAAAAAAAAACAGCTGGTTTAAACCATCCAACCCTGTATGCTAAACATACAAAAGTGTTAACTATTTAGAATGAGAGGGCACACCAAATCTAGCGTCCTTTCACACTTTTGCAAGGAATAGTAAATGTAGCTGCAAGAAACATACGGTATAATACTATATATGATAACTATATCGGCGGGCACTAAGTTTAAGAATAGCAGAATTTGTAAAACTCATAGGTAATATTTAATACTTAGTACATAACGAGGAAGGCATGGTGGATTGGCGGTATAGCTCTGGTGCGCCAAATCTATTTCGATGTGGTGGACAGCACCGTGTCCGTGGGTTTTCTCCGGGTTATTTCGGTTACTTCCATATTGCCATTCCATACAATGTTTTCTAATTATACGCCTCCTTTAGCCCAAAGGGCATAAACATGCGACGCAAAATTAAAACGTTCATTTCCGTGTATAAACACCAAACACAATATGTGTACAAACTAATGTGTCCTAGAAATGACTATGCGCTATCCTAGTACCTAATATCTTACTATATTCAATTATTTCACTATAGTATTATGACATTCACTATAGTATCTTAAAAACTGTTTCTTAGGTAGGATTTGCATTCATGGGTGAAGATTCACTTTACGACAATTTATCCTTATAGGCATAAACACGCGTTCGAAAGTATGCGACAAAAGCGATCGCGGAAACAGCACACGCTAACTTGTGCTAGGTGGCCTGCGGGGTAACGAAAAACTGCATCTGCAGGAAGCAGGCACGCCAACGACGGGAAATGCACATAATCAAAGACAGCGCAAAAAACACTTGATATCGCCTAGAATCTCAGAGCCTAGAGTACCTGTACTGGTTTCACACTAGTAGCTCCAATGTTGTAAAGTAAAACTACAAGTTTCCTACATCGATTAGAATCGATTTTAGTTGAGCGTTCCTTTGAGCAGCGAGGCTATATGAGACGTGGACCTGCAATTTAACGTGTACTCCGAACCACATGAGCTCGCGCGGAAATCGAACTCGGGTCTCCCACACCAAAAGCGCGTAGGCTAACCGCTTAGTCACGAGGGAGCTCTAAGTTTCCTACATCGTTACAGAAATACTTCGCAGATGGTATTAGTTTGTTACACAGTCGTCTTTGATATGCACGCAATCATTTTAATCCCAGTTGTAATAGTTTCACACTTGTAAACACGAAATACTGGTTTCCTACATTCTGAAAACTTCCTCCGATAGTGGAATTTAGTATCCTATACAATCCTGTCATATGTACTCATTCATTTTATCCATACAACTACCGTAATTTTCATGACGGACTATCCTTAATCTGTTCCAATAATTAAAAACTCATATTGTATAAACCATAACAAATATTATTGCAAGAACCATCTGTTTTCACTACCCTCGCTCATTCGCATAACCACCAATGTTAATGCGCCTACTCTATTTGGACGCACCCCCGTGCGGGACCACCAGCTTCGCCCTGGACTGACTGCTCGGTTAGATAGCATTCGTGCTTTTTAGTGGTTATCTAGCACAAGATGGTTTGTGTTTTGCACCTTAGTTTTTGTCATACATCCGAACGCCATATTTGTTAACAGTTTAGAGATGGGGGCAAAAACTGTCAATCGATGTTTGAGTAAAGTGTTATGAAAATTTTAACTAATTACTTCTAGTTTACCGAACCTGAACTTTATAGTGACTTATGTGGGAAAAGAAAGTGAACTCTTCGTAACGAAGACAGAAAACAACGTGCCTGCGGGGCTCTAACTCGCCTTGACTCACTAACGCTCGCTCGGCAATACTATGTGAATTAAATATTGGTAACTTTACCTAATTTATCGTATGGAACCATAAAACGACCGAATCTGAGTAGAGTATCGCAAAAGAGTAGGTGAAAAGCTGGCCCTTCCATCGCTAAACAAGGCCCCGTATTTATTTGCAAATAGTAATTTTCTATTACAAATCATAAACGTTTCCACGCATCTATTTTAGAAGGTAATTGAACCTAACCTAGGCTAATGTAACGTAATGTGATATAATCTAACCAACGGAACCAAATGTAGTACATTTTAGTATTTATTTTCGAGTATGTTTTGCAGAAGGGGTCCAGAAGAACGCACAAAACACAGGAGAAATGGATGATACAAGTACTTAGATGTAACATAACGTAACCTAAACTAATGTAAGGCAACGTGAATTAACCTAATATTAGTGGAACTCAGCAAAATTCTATCATTTTCTGGAAAATTATGCTGGACCCCTACACTAACATAACATAAACTAACCTAACCTAATGCGAACAGAAATTACCAAAATTGTAACATTTTCGAATGTTATATGGTCTCGCGATACAGCACAAATGCCGAAACATTTTTCGTCCTAATCTAAGCTAACCTTAAAATGTAAATTGACAGAACAGTCTGCTCAAGTAATGCCGATTGCATATCATGTTACCATGCACAATGTTTTGTAAGAGTAGGGAATTGTTCAAATATTTTTTGTTAGATTTTCAACAATTCTTTCTAATGCTCTCTATGAACTTGTGCGAGTGTCCTAGACACGAATGTTTGGGATAATTTTGGAACTAGGGGGCCAAAATCGGGTAAAATCACCATGTTTACAGGAGAAATGAGTTGATGTTACGTAAGTGTAATTACTAACATAACATAACCTAACCGAACCTAGCCTAGCCTAAACCATCAAAAACACAGAAAATATAGGAAGAAAGTAGGAATTCTGATAAAATCACCACGTAAAAATTATTGCGGATAATTTATGTATTTCTCCACTATCCTCATTTAAGAGTATGAACCCTACCCGTCGCTGACGCGCCTGCTCCCTACGGACAAACACCCTCGCTTTGCTCGGGGTTTGAGGTTAGACTCGGTTAGATAGCATTCGTGCTTTTTAGTTGGTTCGTGGCTCCAATAAACATGTGAAAATTTGCTAGAACTGTCTGCTCGAGTAATGCCCCAAATATCCTATTCTAACCTGACCTAAACTAACCTACCCAAACCATAAAATAATACAGAAAAGATCCCCCAGTTCCAAAAACATACCGAATGTTTAATTCTTAAACGATTTTATTCTTAAAACAATAACAGGCAATTCATGTTAATAAGTAACTACTTTTCTAAGATATGCATATTAACTTTTACACACTACACAACAGTAAATTTCTAAGAGCCCTGGTCACATTTCTTGGTAGATCCAGTTACATAAATAATTTCAAAAAATGTTTAGAAAAAATTATAACTATCAAAATTAGAACTACACCTGAACATAAACTATACAGCGTGGTTTGCAACATGCTTCACTCTGTCTCGACAAATAATTTTTCGAAAAAAGAACTGAAAATTAAATTCACACCCAATACAGACAATAAACAATGGCGTTCAATTATAAATTTTCCGCTGAAACCATGCCGAAACTTATCTCTATCATACAACAAATTTCATTGGCTTAAGTTATAATGACGTCATATACGAAATACTATCCACACCTTGATAGTTTCTTGTCTCTTTCTTCTCTTTGGGTGTGGATCCAGCCACTTCCTTTCACTTATACCTTCTTTATTTTGTATTTGCCTCACTTATATATTTACCTATATATATATATAAAAATTTGAATTAATTTGAAGATGGAAACAAGAATATATTATAAACATTGAAATACGTAATACGATCAGTAAATGACAGTATCCACAATTCCTCCCCTCCCACTTGTTTAAATTTTGATCCTCACAACAAATCAGGATGAGAACTACGTTTTATGATGATTACCGGCACCTTTCATTGCGTTAATAAAAGCACTGCCTCGGATTATCCTAAACCAATGATATGAGTTCGTATAGCGGAAAAATATATAAATAAAGAAATATTCAGCTTTGTATATAGACATAAGATATAAAGATGGCAGAATATAATAAGCCACTTTTTGTCCATTTTCTGCTTCTCGCTCCGGTAGTTGGTCATATGAAGTTCTGTGTGGTGGAAAAAAGTTTATAAAGTTTTACCGGTAATTTAAAAAAAATGCTTATTTAGCTGTGTAGATAGACTTATTTTTCGTTTTCACTGATGTACTGAAAGTATTTTAAATTTAATGCATAAGGTTGAAATTCGCTTGCCTGCTCAACTACACATCTTGTGTATGCCATCCTTTATAGAACTTATTTGTTTCGTACTTTCATTCTCAATTTTAATTTCTAAATCTTAAAAATTTCTACTTTTATACGCAGAAACGCCTGCAGGGTTTTTTTCCCAAGGGGTGGCAAAGGATCGGTCCCAAGGGAAGGGGCAAAGACTGACACCCAAGCACAGTCAGGAATGCACGCACATACTTTGATATATGCGTTCACATAATACATCATATAACATAATATTTGTTAAGCATTATCCTCATTAACTACAGTAAACAAATTATAATACAATATTTTAAAATATAAAATATATTAAATATATAGTATTCGAGAGAATATTATTATTATTTGACATGTATTTACAAGAACTAACACCCTTCGAAGTTCCTGGGGAGGGCAACCGTACCTTCGACCCTTGTTGCCGGGGGCTATACCTATGTGTCTATTATGGATCTGTAGAAATGACCAATTATCTTCATGACAATTTTTATAACTGTAAGATTTTGTTCTCGCCAATTCAATGTGTTTTGCATACATTATGCTAATTTTCGATAATACTAACGATGGTTCGGGGTGTATTAATTGTACTTCATCTCTATTTCTACATAATTTCTACATTACTTTACAAGCTGGATCCTTTTCATCATTTGTAAATTAGTGCTTCGCTACTTGTTGTTGCAAATGGAAATGGAACTAATTAATCATATGATTACTTATATAAAGTACAGGGTGTATCAAAACGATTCATCCACTTTGGCAAGTCTGTATTTCTGAAACTATTAAACATATACAAATAGTTCTTGTTTTGAATGACAGTGCAGCTCAAAAAGTTTTTATTGCACCTGTTCATAGGTGTTCAATGTGCCCCCCGTAAGATGCACGGCATATGTCCATGGGGTATTCAAATTCGTCCCAAACTGCAGCTAGCATGTCTTCAGTTACAGGTTCCACAGCTGCCGTTATGCGATGTCGCAGTGCTTGGTCATTCAATGCGCTTGGTAACGGAGGCACATAAACGGAGTCTTTTATAAACCCCCACAAGAAATAATCACATACAGTAAGGTCAGGTGACCTTGGAGGCCAGTAATGTAACGCTGCATCATATGGTCCAGTGCGACCGATCCATGGTTGTGGAATCGTTCGATTTAAAAATCCCCGCACTTTCCCATGCCACTGTGGTGGTGCCCCATCCTGTTGGTAGATGAAATCATTCGAATCAGTCTCCAACTGTGGGAAAAGGTAGTACTCAAGCATATCAAGGTAGGTTATACCCGTCACTGTGTTCTCGGCAAAGAAAAATGGACCGTAGACCTTTCTTCGGGAAACTGCACAAAACACATTAACTTTTGGCGACTCCCTCTCATGTTGTACAACTTCATGTGGGTGTTCCGTTCCCCATATTCGCACATTATGGCGGTTCACATTTCCATTCAAATGGCATGTTGCCTCGTCACTAAACACTAAGCGTTCAACATAACTGTCGTCCTCTGCAATCTTGCCAAGAATGAAATTACAAAACTCCATACGTCGTTCTTTGTCACCTTCACAAAGAGCTTGCAGTAGCTGAATTCTGTATGGTTTCATGTGTAAACGACGACGCAACACACGCCAAACGGACATCGAAGGCATGTTGAGCTGTCGAGCTGCACGACGAACGGATTTCTGCGGACTGCGTGTAAAACATTGACGGACGCGCTCCACGTCTGCGTCGGCACTCGAGGACACCCCGGTGATTTTCCCTTACACTAACAACCTGTTGTTCGGAATTGTTCATGCCATCGTCTAATGCTGTGTGCAGTTGGAGGATCCACACCATACTTAGTACGAAAGTCACACTGAACAGTTATCACTGACTTGCACTCCGCAAAACGTAGTACACAAAACGCTTACTGTTGTCCAGATGCCATTTTAACCAGAACCATAGTGGGCGTTCACTCAACCACACTGCTGCTACCTAGCGGAAACCATATACAACTAGAGATGTTCCTCTTTCCAACAGTACGTTGTTCACTCACATCTCTGAAAAGACAGAATAGATATTATTGTTTAAAACCCGATGATTCTTTTTTATACACACTGTACAGTCAACAAATTTTATTTTTTTAACCTCCAAATTATTTAAAGCATAGAAGTAAATCATAATAAATGAATATAAAGTATTTAGTCATATGGTTATTGTAATTTGGAAGATAATAAAGAAGTGGAAATAAATTCCTTACGGGGAATTTATATGCCAGGGGAAAAACCCGGGAATGTTCCCATTTTTTATTTTTCTTCCCACCGGGAATATTCCCACTGCCCATCACTAGTACTGATGGGTAAATTCCCGGGAAGATATTTTTCGGTAATATTCCTTGGGAAAATTCCCAAAAATGGGTGTATTCCAGGAATTTATGTACAAACGCAAAGAAAATTGAATTCTATTACTATATTATCTTTCCAAAGGTAAATTCGTTTCTTTTCACCGTATATTATTACTGTTATGTCCAGAGGATTCTTTAAAATTTATATTCTGAACGGTATTATGTCATTTTATTATATTTAGAGAGTATGCGTAAATGAATATTTACTTACAATATGTTCTATGCAAGTAAATATGTGGGAAAAATGGTATAATAAGTCCACATACTTTTACACCGTTAAACAGTTTACATTTATATGTAAGTGGATTTTTTAAACTTGACTCTACGACTGATATTATAAACAAGTTAGGTTGAGTAACTGTCAGAAGACACATGTCTCACAATGTCTCAGAAGACACATTTGTGGATACATATTTATGTCCACAATATTTGCAAGATACTGGCATAATTTTATAATTTAGCACGTAACATTGCCACACACGACCTTTCTTCCTACCTACTTCTCGAAATTCCATGGGTTAATTCCACTAGCGGATCCAGAAGTATCGTTTGGAAGGGGCGGTTCGCTTCCTGGACGATGAGCGTAGCTTCAAGGTGACTAAAATTTTAGTTAGCAAGTATAGGATGCATACCAATCCGGGTTTGTAGGGGGGTGTAAACCTGATTCCCAGATTCCATTTTGGTACCCGAATTTGTGCGTCTGTGTGTGTGTTTTTAAATGAAAGTATTTTCTTTCTTACGGCTTAATGAACCCGTAGATTCATTGCCGCATTAACAAAAGAACGCAAGTGCATCCTCCCTTGCGCTGTACAAATTAAGTAATTGCTTTCATAATTTGTTTGCATAAGATTACTCTTTATATTCTTCTTCTCAGTCTACTTAAAGATCCATCTAAAACTCTATAAAACTCTTTCTTGCACTTCGTAAATATTCCTTTACAAAAATGACAGAGAGAGAGAGAGACAGAGAGAGATGTTGAAGTATCACATGACAAGGCAGAAAAGTACGCTTGGAATGGATCCAGGGAGTCCGAATCCCTTCCACAAAATCTCGATTTTTCTGTAAATTTCGTCTAATCTTGGTGGTGATTTTACAAATTTTAATATAGTTTATTCTCATTTTAAATTTGGACTCCCTCCCGAAATAGTCCAACGTACGTGCCTATCACGAGGTATAAGACATGTATAACTTACTACGTTTTCTTCATTCATGAGATCTCGGGTTCAATTCCTGGTGTTACAGCCTTGAAAGGGCTAACTAACGCCAATAGCACTGGTAAAAAGTGCCCTCGCTTGGACAAATTTCTGATTTAAAAAATCGCTAAATCCAATTCATCTATTTTAAAACAAATCCATTCATGGGGTCACTAGCCAAATAACCTCAAAACTGGAATTTTTGAACTTCCATTTATGCTAATGGTAAAAATTCGATGGTTGAATACGTTTCGTATTGCTCTTTTTATACTAATTTGAGGACACTGAGGCCAATGGAAGGATGTTTCAACACATTGGTGTATGAAGCGACGAGAAAAATGACATCAATGGATGGATATGCATACTCCATTCTCGTGACTCCATGAACGGATATGCGTTAAAATAGTTCAATTGGATTCAGGGTCATCAAATTAGTATGAAAATAGCAATTAGAAATTTATTCAAGAGTAGGCACTTTCTACTAGTGGCAATATCGTTTGTTCTCTGGGCGCACTACAGTGATTAGGATTCCACCTAAAACTACAGATGCACGTTTCATATAGCATCGGTGCTAAAAGGAACAAGCTTTCTTCATGTTTTGTTGATATTGATATTTGGGAGGGGTGAGTTGTGATATAAGCCTGTAAAGCGCTTACTTCTTTCGATTTGATTCGAGTCCATGATTTTAGCCAAAGTATGATAAACAAAGCATGTATTTCGAAATAATTGAAAGCCACACATACACCCTGTTTTCATGTGCCTCCCCGAATTTCATGAATTTATCATTACGGGATTTTCATATGTTTATACTACCTCTTCCAGTCTCGGTCGCTTCACCAAAAATGGCAACAGAGTCATGTTCTTCAGTTACTTACTCATCTTCATCACAAACACACACACTAACAGAAGCACTGTAAATTAATATATAACGGGTTGAATTTGAAATATGTTAAAATTACAGTCCACGCAAAAATATTTTATCGCTGTCAATGTAACAAAGTAGGGTCACACGGTTAAAAGTTATCTTGCCATTTATTATCTGCCATTAAATTAAGCCCCGCCCATTCCTCCTCTGTGTAGATAAATATAGCTTTCCTTTGTTGCACTAAAGTGATCGCAGGAAAGCATGAAGCTTGACCTAAATCTATCTATTTCACTATCCAATAGAATGCGAGGGTATGTTTCTGTCGTCGACTCCTATCCATGACATTTTTTCAGTGTCCTCTCTGAGAGGGACATAATCTTTGAACTATAGCGCTATGCGAAGAACATTTCCTGATGGGCAAAATGTTGTTGGATTTTCATTGCGTTTAGTTTCATGAAATTCAATATTTCACCACGACTTCAATTTGTCAACATTGTTGAGGTTTTCTTAAATGTGTGTTCGGATTGCGGCTTCATAAATCGTACCAAAATCTTCTGATGTATCAAAGGTGAGGAAAACTTTTCCATGATCGGTATAGAACCCAGGATTCACAAGATGTTGGAAGTTACTGATAAACCTTGGCATTACGTATCCATAGAATTGTTCATTTCTCAAGAAAAAACTTTCAACTGTATTCAATTGATGTATTTAAAGATGAATGTATCAGGAATTCAATTGATGGTACGTTCAGGAATTGTTCACTTAAACAGAAGAGAGCGAGAAGACAAATATAGGACCCTGTTACAAAAGTGTAGGCAAAGGGTATTTTGGTTTGTTGCTTGAGCTTAACGTCCCACGCTAACGACATGGCGGCTAAAGGAGACGTTCACTTACTGATTATAGTAGAATCCGAACCACTTTTTTTGTTCAAATGTACTGCAACCAGGAATCGAACCGGGGACCATGAGCACCGTATAGGGTATTTTGTCCAAGTTCACCGCTTTTGCAGTGGTATAATTGAGTATGTAAAGAAAAAAAGCATTAGACCAGACTAAAAACAGGAGGTTAGAACTTGGCTCTATTAAGTAATTTGTTAAATAAAGCTTTTAGAAACATAGTATAATTATAGTTATTCCTATAACAATAAAATTATACTAGCCTTCGCCTAGGGTGAGGCTTCGCCTCCAGATCCCCAATTTGCTCGGAATACGGGCTCGCCTAATATACCAAATGCTCATACGTGTTACTATGGTTCAATATTTAGCGTTCTCCCTTGTGTATCTTTCATATAGAATTGAATGGAGCTAAAACTCTGTCACAAAATTCAAACACCTCGTAAGGCATTTTAGTGAACCACCCCCAGCTCTTTTCCTACATTTCTCTTTATTCAGGTAAAGGTAATTGAAGTTTCGGGACCAGAATTTCATTTTCATATCCTTTTTCTAGGACGCAATTTTAAAATATATGTCTTTAATTCACAGAGTGAGCCGTCTTACCTTCCTTTCTACAGCTGTTCGTTCAACGAATGAACCATATATTCGCTCTTTTGGGGCTTATGGTGTCTGCCTAAGGAACTAGGGACAAAAGTATTCATAATTCAAATATGTCTGTATTAAGTACTATTAATACCACACATTGTGATCAGACTCTGCTAGACTCGTTACACAATTTTGATCGGTTGTGAAAAGTCAATATTTATATTTGCCAATGATAAATGCTGGAAATAAAAAAAGAAAGGCCTTTTGGGGGGGCGGTCGCCCCCTCCGTGGATCCGCCAGTGGTTAATTCACATGTAAAAGAAGTCCGAGTATCTCTTCAGAAATTGGAGTGAGAGACAGGAGATAGACCAACGTCTATTACTATCGCTGGTTCAGGATGTATTAAAAGTACTTCATCTCTATTTCTACATAATTTCTGCATTACTTTACAAACTGGTTCCTTTTCATCATTTGTAAATTAGTGCTTTGATAGTTTTTAGTGAAAATGGAAATAGAACTTAAAATGTCATATTATTAGTTATATAAAATACTATCAACGAATTTTATTTTTTAATATCCAAATTATTTAAAACATAGAAGTAAACAATAATAAATGAAAATAAAGTTATTAATCACATGGTTCTTATAATTTGGAAGATAATCTAAAGAAATGGAAATAAATTCCTTCCCGGGAATTTATATGCAAGGGAACAAACCCAGGAATATTCCCATTTTCTATTTTCCTTCCGACCGGGAATACTCCCACCGCCCATCACTAAATTGACCTAATTTATCTTCTTTCATGAAGTTTTATCACAGTATGTTCTTACAGGGTTGGATACAAGGGTATATTCTATTATCTAAGACATGGCTATATTACTGCAACACTCTTAAATATTGGGAGAGGTACGTAAAACCATCCTTTAAATTTGGGAGTTGTGAAAACAGTAATCGGCAAGTGCTCTTTAAGAGCCCTGTCAAGGGCGCCGATCGTGGGGGAGCCGGGCTCCCCAAAGCTCATGTTGCCTCATGTATTTTTACGAATATGTATCTTTATATTTAGGCTATTTTTTATTGTTATATGTATTGTTTTACGTATTTTTTATGAATGGGCCCCCCAAAGTTACAGAGAAATCGGCGCCGATGAGCCCTTGTAGCGTTTCGTGGTTCAAATTGTTTTATTTTATGCTTACGAAATTGCCCCGTCCCCCCAAAAATTGACTAAACAGGAACATTTTGTACTCCTAAACTTCACCTTGCTCTTGCAAAATGTTATAAGATACTCGATATTCGCGAATCGGGCTTTCCTCGGGGCTCTCCCGTTTCCTCCCACCTTCTTCATTCCACCATTCATTCATTACTCATCATCACCGTCTCCTTTAGCCTCAGCGGCATAACCGTGAGAAGTAAAACTTAGAAATTTCATTTCATTTCGATATTCACGAAATTTGGAAAACTGAACGTATATTTCTTGAATAGACGAATTCACGCAGTCTTTCCGAGATTTATATGAACTGTTTTCTTCAGATAAAACAGAACGCGTCAGGTTTTTCTGTTTTATTGCCAAAACCAAGAAAATAATATTGCTTGAGGAATATTATGCACACGAAGAAATAAAATTAAATTATGAATATATTAAGGCAAATCTTGGAGTGAGGCAATGTGCTAAATTATACCTCAATAGTTTATATGGCAAATGGAGACAACAAAAAGGTTTGACACAGAATAAAGTCGCTGGTAATAGGACTAAATTCCTTAGGTATTTAATTTCGGCAAAGTAAGAAATTCAAAGTGTGATACACATCGATGAAGATAATCTCATTGTTAGTTACAGGGATATTGAAACTGAAAATATCGCGTAAGAATTTTTCCATTGTTCTATTAACTCCGTTTGTACAGTGCGCTAGACTAAGACTGCACGAAACAGTGATGCAAGTTTCTCCTGACAGAAGAACTTACTGTGACAATGCCAATATTATGTTCACACAGAGGAAAGATGAAGAACTAATGTTATCTGTTGGAACTTTTTTTAAGTGACTTGACAGATGAAATACCTGAGAGATCGGAATTCATTGCATATCCTGTTTGGAGAAAAAAATTACTAAGATGGAATTCCAGCGGTTCTAAACATAAAGGGGACTATAATAAAATATATTACATCTCAGAAAATTTGATATGGAAGTTTCTACAGATTAGTGTCCAGAGACTGCACGGTAATTGAGAACCCAACAAGCATGGTGCATAAACCAGGCCTCCGCATATTTACGTGTAAAGAAAAAAAAAAACACATGAATTTAATGAACAACGGAAAAGTACTGGCCACAACAACGTGACTGACGACGAACCAGTACGAAAAAGTGTACCGTATAGATATAAATCCACAAAGGAGTAAATGTGAAAGAATGTTGTTAGCATGATTTCTTACTATCTTGTTTATTTTTAACCTGGTAAACTTTATTTTATTCTTTCGTATTGTTATTTTATATATCGTTTCCTATCTGTTCGAATAGGTTCGTTTTCTTATCTTTTGTGCTCTCCCTTCTTATCTTATTTAAGAGTTTCCAATTTTACAAATCCTTATTTTCTCAGAAAACTCGTTTAAAATACTCGTAAAATAAAACAAAGCTTGGAACATGATAAAATTACGAGGCACTACGCATGGTTGTGAAATTGAGTGTTTACGATTCAAATAGAGATCAAATTAAATAGACAAGTTGATAGGGTGCATTATAGTAACATTGTAATGAACAAATGTATACAGTGTCTACTATCTTCTCCCATCTTTGACTGTCTCTTTTTCTCTTGGAATATTGTAAGGATATCGTAGCAGAGAATGGATTATGTTTTCATTCTGAAATTACTATCTGTAGAGAATATTAATGTAAAACCGCCTTGTCACATATTCAATTATCAGAAACTGAAGAGAAGTGAAATGCTCTTTAACTAATTCTCCAAGTTTTCGACATTTAAAGCAAAGACATTATTTTCTCCGTAGAACTCACTTCCTCTGAAAATCACAGTCCTCTTTTATAGTAAACATAGCAAGTAATAAGTTATAAATGTTCACCAATTCTCATGTCTTTCTTAGAAAACAATAACTCTACCAAGGAAAGGTCACCACACAACGGTAATCCTGTATCTACCAGATACTTTGGACACGGGGCACTGTCGTACCCATAGAATTATATTTCTTCAGATTTAGTTTATATATATTGCTTGTTACCAGCTTCCAATGAAAGGAGTCTGGTAATGAGCGGGCAAAGATATGATACATTTAAAAAATGACACGTGTTATCGAACTATGCACATATTCTAGTTAATTTTCTCTCATATATTATTGGTGCTGTATATTTATTTTAGTCATCGTATTGCCTTGTCTCTCTCCCTATCCCCCTTTATTTTACGATTTGAAGGTCAACAGTGATTAAGTCCTTTGGTCACTCGCCTAGTATGTTCTCTAGAAGATATTTTCACAAGTTTCTTCAACATCTGGGGCTTTTATCTTTTTTTCAAATGAACACGTTTTATAATATGTTTTCTCTACAAGCCGTAAAATATGAACTAGAAATTCTCAAATAAAAGTTATTTCTGAATATTCATGCTGATATCTGTAATTTCGTGGTATATACAACTGCACATCCGATTTTTTAAACTACACTAGTATTACAAAACTAGTAGTTTTGAGAAATAGGTCCTTGCTATCTATAAATACTAATGTTATCTTGCTTATTTACACTACTCTGCAACAGGCAGATGATGAGAAATATGTTCTTCCCTACAAGCACTTCCACCAGTATTCTCGAAGGATTTGAGGCAAGTATCCAGTCATGTCGAAACTTTAAAAATGTCGCTTAATCTTGTGCCACAAACACAAGCAATTTGAACAACTGTCAATTATCTTGAGGTGTCAAAGATTTATTTCAAACTCGAATAGTGATTCATTGTACCGTTGTATGTGAGGATGAGTAGATACACCCGTTTAAAGAGAAAAGTAGAGTGGATTTCAATACATACACAATATAAGGAAATAGCAAATTTTATACTTCACTCTGACATCTGAACATTAGTGAAAGAGAACATTTTATTATTATTATTATTACTAGTGTCATCATGAAAAGTTTGATTAGAATTTTAATAAGAGGCGTGCACAATATCCATTCTTAGCTTTACAAAGAAAATGTGTTAGTAATTTCCTCAAAAGGAGCACACGAGGATTTACACTTTTTATATCATTTTGTTTAACGGAATGAAAACTATAAATTGATTATATGCTTCGTACAAAAGTAACTTTCTTTTCGCTTTTCGTTAATAATATAGTAGAACATCTAGAACTTACTGTATGATAGTTTCGTTAGTATTGGACTTCGCTTTACTTTCAAATATTCCAAATAATTGTAAGAGTCTTATGCTCCGTTTTGTCATTTTCAAAGAATATACTTGCATCTTACAAACCACATTATCACTGACTTCTCATCATTTAAATCTAGAAATAAAATAAAATTTCTAAAGTGTAACTCAGCAAATTGAGAAAAAAATGCAATGTTAAGCATCTTATTTCTTACCTTTTAACAACACTAATTTTTATGATCTGCTATCAGATAAATTACACTCTGTTTACTCCTCATGCTCGTTCCGTTACAGAAGCTTTCTCTCTGAGATGTTATCTCCCAGGTAATACCTTGTTCTCTCTTTTTAATTTTATTTAACATTCATATATTCCACATTATTTATTCATTTCTGTCTAATTTGTTATTCTACAGATGATACGAATAATTTATTGCTTTGAATAAACTCTTTATATGGTTGTGTTATCATGTTATTAACATATGTGTGTTACATTTTAACCTAATGAATTTTTGAGTAATCCAAATGATGCACATTACAGAATTCGAACAACTTCATTACAAAACTGTGACTACTGTGTTTCTCTGTTTCCTAGTTTTGGAAAAGATGTATTACAATCGATGAAGATGTATTAGAATCGAACACAAGTTGCAACATATTAAGATAGTACATTCGTACTTCTTTGGAATATGTGTTTCACTCCTGGAAGTGTCTTTGCCATAATTAGAGAACACGACTTGATACTTAACAGCTTATTTTTCTTACATGAACAGTATGTACACACTAGGCTCGGTAAAAAAAAAAAAAAAAAAAAAACGATTTCCTTTAAATCGAATTCTAATAGTGCGGGAAAGTTCGACCATTTATCGAAACGTGTAAGTGTATTTTTTTTTTAAAATCGCGCAATATCTTCAGTTCGCGCATCCAGGTTAATGTTTTATCAAATTGTCAAAAATCGTACTTTTTTGGAACACCGTGTATAGAACACAGGTTGCTTCTGATAGTTGTAATAGAGCGCTAATTCTTAAGTAGGAATGTAACAATACAAAGAAGAAAAGAAAATCAACATCGGATAATATCTTCACTTCTTGCTCTAAGGTCAAAATCTCTTGAAATTGTAAAAAATCTTACTTTTTTGGAACACTCTGTATAAAATAGTTTATGTTGTTATAGCCCTAAGGAGCAACAGGCACACAAAAAAGAGATCGAATATACCCTTCACGAAAAAAGAAATTCCACAGTGTTTCATATCCCCAATAGTAAAATGTATATTTTTTTTTCTTCAGAAATCAGTTTATTTCTGCTTACTAATCTGTAATCGAAATGATTGTATTACTTTGGATTTTAAAACGCGCTTTTGATTAATTGTAGAAGATCATTTGACAATTTTGGTGCCAAGTTGATTTATTTGTTGCGACAGTACGGCCCGCAAACCGGCGTCAATGTGCTGGTCTATGCTTTGAAGTCTCATTCAGGCATTCTTGTCGAGTTGTTTGAATGTTTGGTTTGTGCGTGTACAAGTGGGTGTGTTTAGTATTACGAATTGGAGTTATTCCGAAGTTATCATTGTTGTGGAAGTGTTTTGGTTGTACACTGTACATGTGAAACCGTATTAGAACCGAAATGAAGCGAGAAAAAAACTTGCTAACGAGAGAATCTCATAGCTGTCCTATATTTGGATTGCCTAAAAAACTAAGTGAAAATAGTTTACCAACTTATGCAGATGTTTTAAGGTAGTGTTTTGAAGAATCATATAAACTATCTGTAGCTTCTGCGTCGGGATAAAAATGTTCTTTCTCCACAGTGTCTGAAGCAGTTGCTACACAAATTGAACTATTATACAAGAAGGCTTCTATTCCAACTGTGACACATACGCGAGAGGTTCAAATAATAAAATCTTTCCACGACACATACTACGCACTAAGAAAATCTTACAATCGTGATATAGGGAAAGATTCGTTTAGAAATAAAGTTGAAAAGTTCACCATTTATGCAAACAGTAAACTATTTGATATATCATGCTGCAAATGCGATATGACGTTAAAGTGCTCTTGTAACAGAAGAAAAAGCCTCTGCATATGCCCAATTGTGATGAACTGTAATTGCAAGAAGGAAAACAAGATCCCCGTTATCGAACGAAAAAATTTTCATGATCAAAGAACGCAAAGACTTTGTTCCATCGGTAACGTCGACTGGAAGGAAACTACAAGAATTAGGAAGAAGGAAGAGAGAAAGGAACACGAAGCTGCAATTGCTACTGTTCAGGATCAAGAGGACACTACGTCTTCTGAGATTTGTTTGGACGAGGAGAATACGGAGAGAGTGAAACATAACAGTGAAGAAAGTATGCAGGCAGAATATTCCCCAGCACAACAGCAGACGCGATTGAAAATGACTGCTACAGTCTTAGCAAGTTATCGATTCGGTTTATCGGACAGAGCGACCGCATCAATTGCTTCTAGTGTTCTACAAGACGTTGGTTTAATTACAGAATGCGACAAGTCCTTGGTTATAGACAAAAGTAAAATTAGACGAGAAAAGCAGCAAATTAGAAACGCATTACAAAATAGAGATCGAATGTGCCCTAAAGCTATATACTTTGATGGTAGGAAGGATGAAACTCTGGTACAAGAAAAGATAAGCAATAAAATGTATCGCAGAATAAGAAAAGATCATATATCCTTACTTCAGGAGCCTGATAGATCATTGGCTATATAACGCCTAGAACTGGATCTGCAAAGGATATATCTGAGAGTATACTTTCTTATTTAAGTGACAAAAGACGTGGACTTGAATGATCTTATTGCTATCGGTTGTGATCGGACAGTGGTTAATACTGGATGGAAAAGTGGAATTATTCATAGTATTGAGATCAAACTTGGAAGACCACTCCAGTGGTTCACTTGTTTCTTCCATTTTAATGAGTTACCTTTCAGACATCTTTTCGAGTAGCTGGATGGTGACACTTCAGGCCCCAAATAATTTTCTGGAACAATCGGCAAACAACGGAAACACTGTGAGCAGCTTCCTGTTGTTGGTTATGAGAATATTCAGACCAAAGATATCTCCGTAAAAAAAAATGACCTGAGCAAAGACCAAAAATATCTTCTAGATATTGTTAGAGCTATAAACAGCGGCGAGTGTCCAAGTGATCTTGCAGTAAAGGATCCAGGTACAATAAGTCATTCAAGGTGGCTTACTATAGCGAATCGTATTTTAAGGTTATATATTTCCACGGAAGATCCTTCATTTGAGCTGAAGACATTGGCAACTTACATTGTAAAATCATATGCACCAGCTTGGTTTCCTATTAAACAAAATTCGTCTGTGAAAGATGGTGCAAAACATATGTTTAAATTGATTCAGACATCACGATATCTACCGGAAAGTTTACAAGAAATTATCGATCCTGTAATACAGCGAAACGCTTTTTTTTTTTTTTTTTATGGACCCTGAAAACCTTATTTTGGCCATGGCGATGGATGAACGGAAACACATAAGGGATTTCAGAAGATTGTTGAAATCGAGGAATCAACCACCATCAGGTAAAAGTGTGAGAAATTTTCTAGCACCTGATCTCAATTTTGAAGGAACTGACTATACCGAATTGATAGATTGGTCAACGTGTAAAATTTCATCACCACCAATAATAGCCCATGTTACAACAGCGAGTATTTTGTCATTTCTGAAGACAAAAGAACTACCAGAGTTTGACTACCTAAAATTTACGTGTCACACACAGTCCGTAGAAAGATGTGCTAAACTTGTAACAGAGGCTGCTACAAAAGTGTGTGGTTCCTTAAACAGAGATGCTTTTATTTGGACCACACTTTTGTCACGTTCTATAATGCCAGATTTTAGTAAGAAGTCTGATTTTAAAGTTATGCCCGAAATACAAAAGAAATAAATTTGAAACTTCTGCAATGGTAGGGTGGTTGGGAAGGGTGTGGGTGGAACTCGAAGTGCAGCCACCTCCTCGTAGTGAGATCTGGATCATCTCTAAGATCAGAAATGAGCGAAGAGCTGCAGGCTCAGATCGAAAACAGAAAATGATTCCTTCCGTAAAATTTTCGATTTTTAAGTTCCAATACACGAACTGAAGATACTATCAAAATTCTATTTTCTTTTCTCTGGATATTCCCGCATGGTTGAGAAAAAATTAACCACCATATTAAAAATATAACAACATAAACTATTTTATAAAGGTTTTCAAAAAGTACGATTTTTTACAATTTCACGAGATTTTGACCTTAGAGCAAGAACTGAAGATATTATCCGATGTTGATTTTCTTTTCTTCTGTGTATTGTTACATTCCTACTTGAGAATTAGCGCTCTATTATAACTATCAGAAGCAACCTGTGTTCTATACAGGGTGTTTCAAAAAAGTACGATTTTTGACAATTTCTTAAAACTTTAACCTGGATGCGCGAACTGAAGATATTACGTGATTTTTTTTAAAAAAAATACACTTACACGTTTCAATAGATGGTCCAACTTTTCCGCAGTATTAGAATTCGATTTGAAAGAAATCGTTTTCTCGACCCACCATTATTATTGGTAACGAATGACACATTTGTAGCTCCAAAAAGCTAAATTTTGTGAATTGTCCCGGAAAGTACGTCATAATTTAACCTTGAGCACACAGTATTGTTTAAAGCTTGGCTTTCTCTATAAATTGATAAGTATCTTATCATTTGACAATATGTTAAGTACATAGAAAATAGAGTTCAAGAGCTAATCGTAATATTGGGATTTATCTCGTTAATTATACTGTGTACCGTCATCTTACTAGTGTCGTAATGAACAGCTTTACGAAGATATGATTCAGTACAAGTACCGTGCGCCAATGTGCATAGAAAATATCAAAACACCAAAAGATGAAGACAATAACTGACATGAAAATACTTCTGCTGTGGATTTAGGAGGAACACGAGGAGAGGGAGGAATGTTTTCTGAAGAAAGTGACCATTAAATTGAGCATGTAACTCCAAGTGACCACAACACTGATTCGGAATTTGTAATGAGGAGGATAGTTTGAATTCAGGTATGACGATACATCCAGTTCATCCAAATTATATTACGGGAAGGATCATGAAACACGATTGGTCAACAGAATTGCTGGGAAAAATGTTCATATTCTTGCAATTAGCTTCATATTCTTGCAATCTTTCTGAACGGCCCGCTAGGTCAAGGCTTCAATAGAAGCATGGAATTTGTATCTTTATTGAGACCATCAGCCTACAGAGGACGTTGTCACACATGTTAAAGGAGAAGTGATATAACGACATCGAAGTAGATTAAGATGCAACAGGTGCCTGTTCGTAAATAGCGACCCGCAATATTTTTTTTTTTCAATATATGACGTATGTGTGAGCTCACTTGATGAGTTTCTGGCTATGCCACTGGTGAGAGGAATCATCTTTAAGTGGTTATTTAACGATACCTTCTAACATGCGTTTTTTCTAGAGATGTTTAGTTCAAGCAAATCGTGACAACTGGAACATAGTTCTCATGACCAAATCTGCAACCATCTTTATGTAAGTTTAGAGACTGAAGTTAGCAATAGGCTAAATTGTTGTTGGAATGTATCCAGGACAAAAAATTTTAATCGGTTATTCCAGAAATATTTTCCTTTTCTTTTCTTGCTACATTGTTTTACTTTTGAAGAACATGGCTTCTGAGATACGCTTGTCGTGATCAAATTATCACCATTAACAAGATTTTAAACCAAAAGTAATCGATTTCCGTTCCTGTTCCTGCTTGGGCAAGCATATTTTCTAGCCTGATGAAGTTTGGTTCTCTGTTTAGGCTGACCAATTCGGTTACATTATTATGTGAATGCATGAGTTCAGTCTCATATTCAGAAAGCTCTATTCGTGATCAGGGGTTCAATTTGAGATCTCGCCACTACCCCGAGTATGATTTGTTAAGTTTTTAGTACCTGTCTCATGGAAAGTTCGGAACATCAACTTTTTACTACTCTATCAGGATTCGAACCCAATTTAAAATTTCTCAGTCATTAGTGTCTTCTAAACTTTACCGCCAATTTAAATATCTGTAGAAAATATTTTGTGTATTATTTTATTCAGATATGCACATTTGTAGCATAAACTTAATAACATTTATAACAACAAGCAACTTAGGACTAACATTTCAAATCGCATAGCTATATTAAAGAAATCAACGCAAAGTTTCGTTTCGTGACTATATTTTTAAGCCTCTCATTCAGAAATGACTATTTCTGTACGCTCTTAGTACTCATGTTTACATATTTTTATGGAACAATGAAAACGAAAACAAAATTAACACATTTTAGAATATTTATACACTTTTAATGCTAGCTATTTTGTCCTGTGTAGCCCAAGATAAATTTTGTTGCACAACGAAACGTTACGGTAACCTAGATTAGATGGCAAAAGACAATACCCGCTCAATTTGTTAACACATTGTTCTATTATCAGGTAAATGTTTGTGGAACAAAATAAACTTAATTCACAATTCTATGTAGGCACCATTGTATATGTGAAGTTTCAGTCTTCTTTTCTTATTGCGTCTTCCCTTTCTATAATATAACTTGTTTTTCAGTAATTTGTGATTATTTCACAAACGATGCGTAATCGTAACTTTAAAAAAACAAATTTAAACACTTATGAAAACTTTAAAATCAATTTTGGTCACTTCTAGGAATTACATACTTTAAAAAATTAAATGCTTTATGCCGCTGGTTCCACCCTTTTCCGTTTGACTTCTTCGTCGCCACCGAACTACTTGCATTAAGTAGCTATTTCTATTAGCTCACCCACTGCAATTCCAGACTCATGCTTCGGGGGAGGGAAGTGTAATAAATTTACTGATTATTCACTGCATTTTAAAGTTAAGTGATCGGTACACCGAAATGTAATTATTTTACCGTTGCTCTTTGATGATTTTAGAGTATTTAGAACTTCCTTTTGGTCAGATTAAACATATCACAAAAAAAAAAAAAAAAAAAAAAAAAAACCAGGGGGTTTGCTACCTGGTTTCAAGCGTATGTATTATGTCATTCGTTACGAAATTCAATTTTGCTTCGATTGCAATTACCTATCAGCAGAATTGATATTTAGGACGAAAATCTTTAGTAGTTTTCGTTATATATATATTTGATGTTTGAAAACTATACCGACAACGTCTTGGAAGTGATTCCTGACACCAGATAAGACAAAACTGGGTGGACAAATGCTTCCTTTCGGAGTTACAGGCTACCGAAAACATGAAAAAATGAACTTTAAATGTGCATAGTTCCATAAATATGGGGCTTACCGTAGTAAGGTCAAGAGTTCATTTAGGAACTAATATGTGAGCTATCCAAACATACAGTTCCAGCATCCTAAGGTATTCACGCAACAATATTTGTAGAGGGAGTGTGGCTACAGGCATACAATTTGAAGTACTCAGGAACTACCTCTATAAAAATTGTTGCGGAAGTACCGCAGGGTTGTGAAACTTGTATGTTTGGTTACGGCACACACTAGTTCCTAAGTGAAGTCTTTACCCGATTACGGTACGTTCCATAGTATTGGAGCTATTGACCTCTTAAAGTCCAGTTTTTCATGTTTTCGGTAGGCTATAACTCCGAAAGGAAGCATTTGTGCAACCAGGTTGATCTATACTTTTTGTCTTACCTTGGTATCAGAAATCACCTCCCAAACGTTGTCGGTGCTGCTTTGAAAAACACTGTATATAACTGTTTCACACATTCGAACTTCACTCTGCTGTGTGACTTTCCATGTGTTTTGAAAGACCATAGCTTCTGGTGTACCGTTTGCCACATTTCTCACATTTAAAGCCTTTCTCTCCTGCATGTGTAGACATATGATTTGCAAGGGCACCTTTCTGAATAAATTTTCTCCCGCATGCATTACACTCGAAATTTCTCTCTCCTATATGGATTTTGTGATGCTGCCGAAGTGATGCAGTCTGTGTGAATGTCTTTGAACAATAAACGCATTTATATGGACGTAACCCAGTGTGAACACGTAGGTGAGTTTTAATATGGGCCCTATCATGAAAACATTTTCCACAATCATTACAAGTGTAACGTCTAAATTTTAGATGGCGATTCATGTGCATTAATAAATTATTTCTAGCGTGAAAACACTTTCCACATTCCTCACACTTAAAACTTTCCTTCTTCTCATTATGTGATTTTATATGCTTACTAAAATCTATCTTCATGTTGAATACTTTACCACATTCTTTGCACTTGTACCTATCATTTGAGACGTGTCTTTTAATGTGCATGTTGCAGTCACCCTTATTTGTGAAAGTTCTTGTACAAATTTTGCACGCAAATGGTCTTTGCCCTGTATGCAACTTTTTGTGTTTATTCAAACTTCCCCGCTCGGTGAATTTCACTCCACATATTTTACATTGATGTCTTTTCTCCTTAGTGTGAACCACTAAATGATTCTTCAAATATTGTTTTTTAGTGAATGATTTCCCACAATCGTTACAGAAATATACCCTCATTCTTGTATGTGTGTTGAGATGCTCGTTCAATTGGGCCTGAAAGGAGAACTGCATCGGGCAGTACTCACACATAAAATCTTTCCTAAGGGTATGCTTATGTTTTGTATGAGCATCTAAGTGCGCTTTTGCCAAGTAACCTTTGTTACATTTGTCACAATGAAAGGGTCGATGTTCAGTATGAATGTAACTATGCGAGTTTAAAGAGTATTTTGATTTAAACGATTTACAACAAACATCACACTTATACTGTTGCAGATCACTATGAACTAAATTTATGTGTTGACGTAAACGATGTTTTGATACAAACGATTTACTGCATTCGTAACATTTTAAAAGTTGATAGTTAACATGCATAATTTTCTCATGTTTCAGCAAACACTCTTTTGATGCGTAAAATTTTCCACATTTACAACATTCACACGGTTCATTTGCAGTTCGATCTTTAAGAATTTTACTATTTTTAAACGTATTTGCGTTTTCAGTAATTTTGTCGCTGTTTAAAGCTATGGGTCCCGTTTCTCCAGAATATGTGCCCTCTTGATGTTTCGTTCGCACTGACTGAATCGCACATCCTTTAGCTGCTTCAGAAACATCTCGTTTCTGATTATTTGGTATCCTATGATTTGACTTAAAGAATTGAGCTGAATCTGAAGAAGACCTGAAATATTTAAGATCATATATATTATTTGTAAGACATAAGTTATATAGCCAAATCTACACTGATCGAAGAAAGATTAAAAGAATACTGTATTTACAAGCTGTACACAATGTACTGGGTTTGTTATCGCAGATTATATTTTACAAACTGAAGCTCATACACAATCATTTCGTTTTCATAAATTTTAACGTTATAAATTACTAATTATAATAATTATATATTTGTATATTTTACGTGCGCGTGTTGAGGAATGTAACAGCAGATGACCTTAAGATACAATCTCAAAGAAATGTACGATAGGTGCGACATGGATGTCAATACGAAATCATATGTACATAAGACGTTAGGGGAGGTCAAAGTTATAAGAGTTAGCTCAAAGGAATTAGATACCTAAGTATAGTTAGGCTGGAACCGTGATTGAAGTTGGAATAATTACTATTGATACAATTAGACCTACTCAGTGTCAGAATTCAAATGAGTAAGCATTCATAAACAGAGGTTATGTGTGGACTCACTTTTCTATTAGACACTGAACGTGTTACAGTACAAGATCCAGTCCACATAAATCTATATACTGGTGTAATTGCTTCATTCCTTGGCCTGTATTCGAATCGGGAAAGTATTGTTCATTTTTTTCAACCAAAGATGTTGCCGCAGTTTTACCTCGTTTCAGTTATTAAGGGCTAAACCCAACGTCCTGATTTAACAAGAATTTCTCATGATCGAGGACAACACTAGCTTACTATATATGGAAAATAAATGATTTATTTCAACTAAAATGTTAACAAATGCTTATTTTCTATCCCACTGAAATGTTTAGTACACATGTATACTGTAAAATGAAATGTGAATAGTTATAGTCGAAATCATTTTGAAAGTTATTGAAACGGTAGTCGAGAGGAAAATATTAAATATTATTTTAAAAAATGGAAATCTACTTTTGGGATAATTACAGTACTTTATATATTACGCACCCTTGCTAATACCAACCAACATATATTAAATATGTATTAGATGAATTGCACAGTTTGCAACAAAAGTTCTCTCCGTTTATTCAGTTCAATTGTTTGCTCCTAAAATTAGTACTAAAGTGGTAAGAAAATTAGAGAAGCATATGAATCCGCAAATAGTAAAAAATGTACTTCTGGGAGCAGGATACACTAGTAGTACTGTATGACGATAGCCACTTATTAACACAACGAACAGAAGAATACGACTGTCGTGAACAAAGTTAGATCAAAAGAACACCAATGAGTCTTTCAGGAAGTGGTATGGACGGGTTGTGGTGCAGAGCCAAAAAGAACCGTAAATTATATACAAAAAAGCTCACTGCGACAACAAATCACGGCGGGATCTCAGTACTGGTGTAGGGCAGAATGTATGCTTATTGTGTTGAGAGACTAGTGCTTTATTGATACAACCATGGATCATATCTGCTACGTTAACATTTTATATGCTCAAATGTGGAACAATATTAAAGTAACTCTCCAGTGACTAACTTCACCCAAGACCATGACCTGAAACATACAGTCCTCAACAATAAACTATGGTTATTATGCAACATGCCACGCTCTATGCCAACTATCCTCCTTTGCCTTACATCAATCCAATCGAAAATGTCTGTCATATTCTCGAAGAACGAATTTGCAAACTCTACATCTACAACAAAATTTACCTCAAGCAGGATTTTTTCAGAAGAATGGGGATGATTAGTCGACAAATAGAACCTTGGTGAAATAAATCCTACAACGGCTACAAGAAATAATCGAAAGAACAGGTGACTAAGTTAACTAGTAAATAATTCCTTCATTCCTTAAATATTATGATTAGAAATAATACATATATTTCTTGAATTAACAAAAAAGTGCAGCATTTTTCCGTCTTGCCTTAAGAGCAATAGAAACTATGCAACATAAACGTTCCAGGTTTATTAAAATTACTCCTAAAAGACTTGAAAAACTAATTTTGCTGCACAAGTAACCTCTCTCTACTTTTTCTTTTAGATATTAAAAGTCAACAAACCATACCTTTCTGATGCAGAATCCTCTATTTGTACAGCACTTATAATTCTAGTTTGATAATTCTGGTTAGATTGTATCGCAATTATGTTATTCCTCGATTCCATTTCGACTGAATTCTCTGGAGAACTTTCAAACCCTGATGACTCTCCTTTGACCAAGGGAACAAGACACTTGGACACAGAAGATAAACTTGCATTGTTAGTTACATCACGTTTCAGACATTTGTCTACCAATTCTGACGTGTGTCTATCAGGTATAGGATCTTGTATTTCTTGCGTTGAATCTTCACCCTGACTTTGTTCACGAATTGTGTGTTCATTGGGCTTAATATTTATTTTCCTTGCGTTTAATCGTGAAATATCCATCAGCGGAACATAGCAATTATAAATTGATGACTTCTCTGTTTTAAGCTTAGGTGCATTATCGAAGCATACAGGACCGATGCTTTTAATTACATTATGAGCTGAAAAGATTTCTTCCATGCTTTTTACATTAGCTTTTACATTTCTATCTTTTAACGTTTCTAACTTTATGTTCCTTTCTGAAATAGTTACTGCAGGAGGAAGTCTTTCACACAATACAATGGCCTTTTTAAGTGGAAGCATTGTCGTACATAAAGAACGAAATATCTCTTCTTAAAATATTACACTGAATAAATGCCTTAACAGGAAAGAGTTCTTTCATGTATTTTCCATAGTTCATACAGCTGGTCTTCACATTTGGTTCATTGAAATCTGTAAAATATAATAATAATTATTACTTATGACCTGGTAGGGTCTACATTTGTTTGGTAGTACTATAGGAAAAATTAATATGATTGGAGCTGTAATCGCAGATTAAAGTGAACTGATCTCTTTGGGCTCAAGCACATGCATATTTGCTTCTTATATCATCAAGTTTACAGCTACGAAACCACATGATGCATTATAAGACATCTGAATAAAATTAAACAGTCATATATCACACTGCCTGTATCTCTAATACTTAATACAGGCTTTTCTATAGTATACATCTTTTTAGTAATATAATTACTAGTATTAACTTACTTTCCAGAAATGAAGATATAACAAAAACAAAATCAATTATGATGGAAAAGTTTGGGAAAGTAAAATTATGTTAGGAAAGTATATTTCGAAAAGTCTAAAATAAAAAAAAAAAGTAACACTTCCTAAGCAAACCTAAATTAATTGCGACCGAAGGAGGAATGTTTGTTTCGAGAAATAAATATCTACCAGTGAAAAACCAGTCCGGTATGCTAATGAACGGAATACTAAATTACATAATTAATAATCATGAAAGATCTACACGAAGCAGATAATACTAGAGACCCACATTACATAACTTACTCATTTTTCTATTTATTAATTTATTTTTTACATGAAAGTCGTTTTAGTCTTAGCATTTCCTAGTATGTCACTGTAACAGAAAGTATATTACATGGCATAGTGTTACCAAGTAAGTCTGTTACGAATCAAAAAACTTTATATTGTTATTTTTGTAATTCTAGGTAAGGTAATATAATGTAGAGGAAAGTAGAGTAAGAGTTTAGTTCAATATAGTAGCTCATTAAGTAATGCGGTTCAGTTCTTGATTATATTTCTAACGTCGATAAGCTATTAAATTACAGTGAGTGTAAGCCAACTGTAATTTCAGTTTGAATGAACTAGTAATTAAGCACGTTTCACAATTAGTTTGCTATTATTGCACCTGTTTTATTTCAGCCGAATTCCAGATAAATTACTCTTTCAACAATGAAATCTTTCAGTTTAACATCTCATCTTTACGTCCTGTAGACTAAGAAAGACAGGTAACTCATTCAAAGAACGAAGAGAAAAAAATCGCTGATCTCCATTTAAGAGTCCCTATCATTGCGAAATTAAAATACCACTAATTTTACAGTAATTATGTGATATCTTCAAATAGATAAAAGATAATCGAAAAGTGGAGCAAGACCTCCCTAGACGATGTTATTTTGCATGAGGTACCGTTATCACGAGTCACCTAGTAGCTTTCCGTTTGCAGTTATTTAGAAACGCGAAAATAAATGCCGATTTTCTAAATGTCTGGAAATCGAAAGCAGATAAATGAGTCATGATAACGGTATCTCACGCAGAATAATATTGTCTAGGGAGGTCTTGTTCCACTTTTCGATTATCTTTTATCTATTTGAAGATATCACATAATTACTGTACAATTAGCGGTATTTTAAATTCGCAGTGATAAGGCCTCTTAAACTATTGCTACCACAAATTTTGAATAGACAAACTACACTATCCTGATATAAGTAAATAAATATTGATGAATGAGTTTCATGGAGGAACAAGTACTTCATGGAGCAACATTTGACGGAATTAATAGCTTTAATTATATGTAGCAGACAACTGAATACGGCATCGATCACATCTGTTACAGTTTAAACCATTGGTTAGAATGACCTGCTGTTTGTTTGGCGTTGCACAAAACTAAAGTGGCCAAATCCATACACAGAAGCAAATATTTTCTACATGAAAATCTAGTCCTAGTCCTACAGTCGTGATACGAGAATTTAAAGCCGAATTACTCCCTTATGGAATATGGTTAATTTTATTCCATGACATAATGATTCATCATTCGTGTCTTACGTGGCAGTTCGTTACAGTATGAAGTGTGGTTAAGCATGCTGCAGTACTTACATCATGTATTTCGCACCCATCTTAATACACTACTGTATTTAACAACTTTTCAGTAGAATAATTGAGAATCGTGCAGTGTCGAAAGCTTTCACACTCAGCTAACCGTAGATCAATAGGTAGAAAATTTATCTTTCATTTTAGATCGCAACGTGATTTGAAATGTAACTTGTTGCACATAAGGATGGGCCAATTTTGTCTCCGCGTTATGTGTGTGGTTTTGTAAGCAGAAAGTTCATTAAGCCAATATTGCTTGACGGTTCATGTTCATCTGTCAACTTACACTGCGGGGTTACTGGTGGATTACGGGGTTCATGCACTGCTCATATCATTTCTCAAGTATATGTTGGGTTCCGATGGATCCAATGTTTGGTTTATTATATCGTTTCGTACCATTTGCACTCCATATTAATTCGTTTAAAAACTGCTGAGGAAACACTGATCATGAGCTGATATTGGCATATTCCACGTTCCCAAATATATGACCCCTGTTGATCTCAGACTATCACATTCTGGGGATTATAAAAATATAAATTGCACGTTCATTTAAAATTCTCGTTACAAAATTACACGTACACATTTCCCGAAAATTGACTGTACCAAATTGAATTAATCAATGGAATATAAATTTAAAAGTATAAGCACAAATTCACCACAGAAGTTGTTGCTACAATAAATTGTAAAATGAATTTCGTTTAACAGGACACTGCTGTTACTAATGTCTAAATTGAAAGCACAACAAGTTTCATGATGAAAGTTGATTTCTTGAGAGTTATTTTTATTTTTTTCAGAAACTGGTGACACTTGCAACTTGCGTGGATTCCATTTCGATGTAAAATTCTCACTATGAAACTACAATTTTTGGATTATCACGTAATAAATCATTAATTTAAACTGAGATTGGCCAACGTGTTATGGAAAGTTTCTAGCTAGTATTGCGGTTTGTGTGTCTGAAATCCATCATAAGTAAAAATGAAAAATATTCACCGAACCACGGTATTTCAGATACGGAAAATTAAGTATTAAAGTAAAACGAAGCTGAGTCAGCTTAAATGAAATAGCTTTGCACACTAGCTCGCGGACTAAAGAGCAGGAAGTCATAGAGACCACTAAAGCTCTTCTTTTTATTCTTGGATCAGAAAACAGAAAGAAGGACAGAATGAGATCATTCCTCAATGGGGTACTGCAGCCAGTGTGAAAATAAAATAACAACTTCGGTTGAATTTATATATATCCCTGTGAGGTTATGATGAGTGTATGAGACCTTTTATGTTGTCACCGGCTTAAACAGAAAAGGCTAATATATTTATTAGCTCAACACCTGAAAGCAGATGAAATCAGCTATGGATTGACCTCTTGTATATGCTAAACATACTATAAAAGCATATTGCAATAAATGGCACATCTGGTCGCCAGAATATTTTCTAAGAAATTCCATTTTACAAATATATACCTCTCTATACCAGTAAAGATCATTTACTACTGTGTAGATTGAAAATGCAAACTAAAATTCTGAGAGATTGTAGCAGTCTTAAAAACCTAAAATTTCAACGACTGGATTCAGAAATAAAGATTTTCTCAATTCTTATGTGTATTCCTTTAATTCCTACTCTGCAAGTGATTTACTATCTCAATGCAACAATTCTGTAGCACACGCAAGAAATACTGGTAAATTACTTCCGTAAGTTCAAAAGTATTTTATATATATTTAGTGAGAATAATATTGATTTCTTGAAAGTTATTAATCGTGTGCGACTCACGTTTTACTGCGTTTCAAACAGTTTTCATTTCATTAACTTACTGAATTTTGGAATCTAAAATTCAGTATTATTTGTTTTGATAAATTTTAGTGTGATATTTTATTCTTATTATTAGATTTATGAATTTATATATATATATAATCGTTCTTTGATTATTTTACAACTAGCTCATTTCTCTCTTCTTACATTTAAGGCTTACCATAGATCTGAGAACAGCCATAGCTAAAATACACAACCATTTCGTGTATATAAACACTTTTGCCATTGATTGACATCAACAAGATAAAAAATAACAGTAATATTCCTTCGGGAAATTAAACAATTGACGTAAACAGTATTCCACCTAAAATATCTTATATACACGTGAAGAATTATTATTATTTTATCTTTTTAATTTTTAAACCTGAATATTTATTAATAACTGTTGTAATCTATACCTATATTGTTTATAACGTCTGAATAGAAAGTAAAACTCCTGTTAATTAGTGTTATTTTATATGTTGCAGACAGAAGTATTTGCTATTATTCTTATAGATTTCTTTTTTTTTAAATTTAGATGTAGATACTAAAAAGTTTTCTTAAAACTACATCAGAATTGTTATTGAAAAAATATATATTTCGATCGGTTTATATAAAAGGATTGTAGGTTGTCTTAGAATAGTAATTTAGAATTGTGTCCGAATGTTACAAATTAACTATTTTCCTATCTGAGATATTTACAAGCAACATAATTTGTAAAGTGCAACATTCAAATCTTTTATTTCACACTTAAATAAAAGAAAAAAAACTTTAATTTCAGACAATGGCTAATTGGATTTGCTCGTTAAGTTTGTGCTTCGTTAATATATATCTGTATTGTTGAACTAGCATTATCTTGGATGGTGAATTCAAATGCACTAAATTCATCAGCGTGAGTTCGAACATTGATTTTTTTAAAGCGGACATCTGAGACGAAAACACAATACCTGAAAAATAGATTTACCAAAAAAAAGTTAGATTACTTTATTGTTTTTGATAGATATGTCTTTAGGACTTACAACATTTATTTTGTAGGTTCAAGTTTCACTTACCGTTTCTATTTTCTGTTGTTTCTGAAACATGTGTGGTGGATTTAAATAAATTCTACTAAGTACTATATGATTGCTGAAATTTGCCTGTAAAAGTTTCCCTGCAAAATTACTTCAAGTGATTAGAACTCCCATACATCGAGTCAGCGCTGACGTATACTGGAAACGATTTCTTAAAAGAAATCTAGTTTCCATATTAGACATAATATTATTGATAAATATGTATTGCAATTAGTGTTGTAAAAAAACGGTTTTTTTTCTGTGAAGTTTTTTTTCAATAAAAAACATCGTTCTTTTTCATGTTTTTTTCAAATGTCTGTTTTTTTTCTGGCAACTATTATTTATTGATTTATGTTGCAGATTATTGAAATAATCAACAGAACTTGAGTCGAAGCCCTCGTAACTTACAAATCGTTTGTTTCTTTGTACCTATACGAGCAAAATTGTGGGATTATTCCTTTCGGACCGAGGTCATTTTTTGGCGTTTTCCTACATTTTCAGTTTGTGACTTATTGCTCAAAAACCATTCATTCGATTGATATGGTTAAGGCCTTGTTTCTTAGAAAATGAATGTGGCTATTTTTTGGTGTAAGTTGTATTGCAGTGTTGCCAACGGGTGGGAAATTATTGAGAGAAATGTAGGGGTGAAAATTAACAAAAAATTCCCTAACCGAATTTCATTTTTTTTTTTTTTGGTATCTAGCACCACTGCTGCTATATGGCTTCAAGTCATCTAAAAAATTCTTTGGTATGTCGACAAGGTACAGTGAAATACTGAAGTCGCTGGCTTTCATTCAAAGAGGGAAAGAAAAAATTCTCTCTCATCATACACATGAAATTTTGACACTTTTTACGCCTCAGAAGCAAAAATCAACAGATAAACCGGGGCTACAGCTTCTCTAATTATCCTATTAAAACTTTTTATGGTGCGTTCTGCAGGCCAAAGAGGAAGCTTTCAGGTAGTGGTAGGTTTGTTTCAATTTAGCCAGCAAGAGATAAATAATAGCGAGGAAAGGGAAATTTTCCGAAATTTTCACCTAAAATCAGGAATTAATTGTTTTGGCTGGAAACACTGCCATCAGACAGACGAAAACTATCTGAAAATAAACCTTAGTACACCAATAATATATCCTACAAGTACCGTGGCGGTATCTAACAGTTAAGCATGAAATTAAAAAAAAAATATCTCATTCTATCTCAGAAATTCACCATTTTCTTACTATTTTCAGACCATGGTTTATTATAAACCTCAACTGTACTTCTTCTAATTATTCTAGTGATTTTTTATGGTGCGCTGTGTAGGCTAAGGACGAAGCTTTTAGACACTGGTACGTTTGTTCGAGTGTAGCCAACAAGAGGGAAATAATAGAAACAAAATGGGAATTTTCCAAAATTTGCCCCTAAAATCTGGAATTAAAATTTTATGTAGCTGGCAACACTGCTATCAGACACACACACACAAACTATCTTAAAATAAGCTTTGATATCCCTCTAATACATCCTACAAGTATTGTGACGATATCTAAAAAGTAAGCATGTCAATGAAAAATATCTCATTCTAAGTTACCTATAAAAAATCACAGTTATCTTTCCAATTAGAGAACAAAGTCTACTGTAAAACTCAACTGCACTTCCCCTAATTATCCTATTGAAACTTTCTATAGTGTGTTGTGTAGGGCAAAAACGAGACTTCCAGATACTGGTACTTTTGTTCCGATGTAACCAACAAGAGGGAAATAATGGAGACAAAACAGATAATTTTCCCAAAATTTCCCCTAAAATCTGGAATTAAAATTTTCTGTAGCTGGCAACACTGCTACCAGACAGACGCAAACTATCTTAAATTAAACATTGGTACACCACTAATATATCCTACAAGTATTATGGCGATATTTAAGGAACAAAGCTTCTAATTACCAAAAATATATTACGGTAAACATAAAAGAGGAAAACTAGAAAAAATTAAGGGTTAGAACCTAAATACGAATTTTTCGTGCGCCCCCTAATTATCCCATTGTAACGATCTGTACTTGCGTTTGTTAAGTAAGGACAAATGTTCGATTGGCGTAAGTTGACTTGCACTCGGACGTATAGGTACGGATTTATAAACAAAAATCTCGAATTTTTTGCTCAAATTTAGGAAAGTTTTAATTTCCCTAATTAGTAACACTACGCGCAGGCCCTTCCAATTGATGTCAACAGTTAGGTATCCATCCGAGGTATCTACCTGGCAAGTCATAAGGAGGTCTTTCTACAACGAAGGAAGCTACAGGGAAAAAAGTAAAGGAAATCTGAAATTAGAAAATTCTCGAATTTTTGACTGGGGTGAAATTTGAGAAGGAAATTAGACACCAGAAGAAAAATAAATTAATATGATAAAGTATGGGCTAACCATATTTGACAAGAATAATATCTCGATATCTTAATTAGTGTCCACACAGGAGCGATTTAAAAAAGTGACACGTGTCACTTTGACCACCTGGGCCACCTAGTGTACATTTAATTACAGTTTTTTGACTACTAACCCGTGTTGTTGTTGTAGTTATAGTCTCGACTAATAATAATATCGTTTTGTAAACAATAACTTTATAAGGAAAATTCTCCCTCCTTTTTACATCTTAGTTCCAGCACTCTTGGTGAGAAATGCAGGGTGTTTCAAAAGGAATATCGAGGTTTTAAGTCTTCGTAGTACTTATTACATTTTACGTACAATTATAAGCAATGCATCAAGTAAAAGAGCACCTCAAACAGTCTTTGCTACAAGTGTTCGATGTGAGATTCATTCGTCACACGGTACACATCTAGTCGATAGGCGAGAAAGGGCCATAAACTTTCCGCCATATGGCATAAAACACATTCAATTTAGGGGAGTCTCGTTTCAACTGTACCATCTCCTGAGGATTTGTAGACGGTCAGATGCAAGCATTATGAGTGTTCACATTAGCTCTTAGGTGAAATGTTGATTTATCACTGAAGACGACACGATCCAGAAAATCTTCATTGTTATGCAGCAATATTTCACTTGCGAAATTGGCACGTAAACCGTAGTCTGTAGGCTTTAGACCTGTAGCAACTGCAAACGATAAGAACGTAGTTTCAAGCGTCTCCTTAATATTCTTCACACAGACGGTTGTACTGTACAGATTCAGTCTTTATTAAAACACAAAAAGCTTTCTGCTCTCTAGTCTCCATCTTTGCTACTTGCTCTTTCTAACGGCAGAGAGAACAAACAATGCATGTACATGCTTGCGTACAAAACTGAGTTGCTCTTTCATTTCATATAATATTTATAATTGTAAGTTAATTGTAATAGATACTACAAAGCTTTAAAACCCTAATATTGATTTTGAAGCACCCTGCATTACTTCAAATTGTGTCATCATATATTCATGTCATGTATATACATATCAGGGCCGGCCCTAGGCAATTTGTCGCCCCGTGCAATGGCATAATATGCCGGCTCCCCCTTTTTCCAAAAAGAATAAATCTTAAAAGTCATGATTTTAAGCATGCTACTCCAGCATGAACAACGAAGGGGAGGGTAGTCGCACTCAAAAAGGCTTAAATACTTACTGAAAATGCAATCCCGTTGTGTCTGTTTTTTTAAATTTATCTATTATGTTAGTGAAAGATAAAGCAAACATATCTACAGAAGAGAGATGGTAATCCTTTTTATAGAATTCAATATCGAGCTTCAATCTCAATGTATCGGTTTGCAATACCAGTGCAACTAGCTCTTTTATCTTTATTTCTTGATTTTTCTTCTACATCTATTAACATTTTTTTTAAAAAAAACTTGTTTCTATCTTCAATGATAAGGAACTTGTTTCTGACAAAAACAAGACTAGTTGTCATATCAAAACTGTGATAACTTACTAAATGGAACAGATATTCGCTACTATTCGAGAATTGAATTCCTGCATTTGAAAACAAGCAATTTGTGCTAGGATTGATTCGACCATTTGCTTTAGCATTGTCCATGTGACCTTTAACTAATGCAACCTAAACATAATTTATGAATGTAGTATTGAAATAGGTCAGCTTAGTAAATGTAACTACCATCATCATGAAGTCTGTTTCCAACAAGAAATATTTAATTTAAATAATATACTTATAACTAGAGACCGGATGTTAGGCAAAATGCATATTCTTTAATGCTAAAGATATGATCAAAAATGACGTTTTAAAGTTTATATCGGGGATTATAGTTTCGATTTAAGCCAACTTTATTTTGCCTATTTTGCCCCTCACTGCCTAAATAATTGCTTTAGTGCCTAATGTTGCGTATTCTATGCATTTTCTTTGAAATAAGATTTAATTGGAAAATATGTATAATTTATACACTGTAAATAACACAAGCACATGGTACATTACAATCTCTCTCTCTCTCTCTCTCTCTCTCTCTCTCTCTCTATATATATATATATATATATATATATATATATATATATATATATGTGTGTGTGTGTGTGTGTGTGTGTGACTTTGTTTTTTACATATAGAATGAAAGAAGACTATGTTGCTATATTCTTTGAACACTATTTATGACGAATCTATTTTCTTCATTATTTTAGTGCCTATTTTACTGCTTATTTTTTAAATTTTAAGTGACTATTTTCCAAGTTTTAATGCCTAACCATCCGGTCTCTACTTATAACAGATTTTGCCTAACCCTCCAAACTTGCCGCTCCATGCAAATGCAGGTGTTACAGATATGGTAGAGCCGGCTCTGCATATCATATATATCTAGTCGACAAATTATTTATATATGATATTTAGAAAAATACTATTAGGCAAATTAGTATTAGTTTTTACCTTTAGACAAGTTAGACATTATTTTCGTACATATTAAAGGCCTGCGTTCACGAAAAAACAAAATTTCATTTCTACTTTTATTTCTTAGTTGATATTGATGAAAACTGCTGCAACCCGAATTGTTAGTAGGTATGCTATTCATATAAATTGTAAAATATTTGTAGCGTATCAGTATCTAGCGTTTAATTTATGTTGCATTTTACGGTGATTACACCTACATAAAAATATTTCATACTTAAATAGACGTAAGATACATTAAAAATGACTATTTGAAAAAAAACGAAATTTAGAAAAAAAAACGAGAGCCAATGTTTTTTTTCTAAAAAAACGTACATTTCTGAAAAAATACGAACGGTATTTTTTCTATTTACAACACTAATTGCAATTACAGGTTCTCTACAGTTCAATACGGATTCACCCAGAATTCTCTCAGTCACAAAATGCACGAAGCATGTTCTATTAATATGACAAAGTACAAAGTCTCTGTGTAATAAAATTTCATGCTACTAATCTTTGCTATAAATTTACACATATGATTCTTTTACAGAAAAGAGACAAAGCTTAAAGCAATCAAATTCTCTTTCGAGCGCATCGAAAAATGAAAAAATGAAATGAAATCTTTAAGTTTTACGTCCCACGGTTATGCCGGTTAGGCTAAAGGAGACGGTGGTAATGAGAGATGAGTGAAATGGTGGAATGAAGAGAGTGGGAGGAAACGGGAGAACCCCGAGAAAACCCACGAGCACGGTGTGTGTCCACCACAAAGTTCACTTGGCGGAGGCTGGGATCGAACCCGGGTCCCCAAGCACCAGAGGTGAACGCTCTACCACTGAGCCACCTTTGAGCGCATCGAATTTTCGCACTCCTGGAGATAACAGAGATGAACAGAAAACATAATTATTCACTGCGTGGTCAAAAAGGGTAATTTTCGATTTATACCTTCACCTGTGATGCTTTTACTGGAAACAATTTCCATTTTTGGAAGTTTTAAACATAATATCTTAATAAAAGTAAAATTTTAGTGTGTTACTTTTAATGAAGGGAGTTGTATAAACGAACTGTTTCGAACGTATACAATAAAGAGTAGGAAAAATAAAATTCTCACCATCAGCTTCATAAGGAAATTCACATGTTCTAAACCTTTTACAGTTATTTATGGAATAAGCCGTATGAACATAACAAATAGTTAGGCAAGTACACTCATGTTCAAAATTATTGTCACATATCTATAGCTGTATTTTTGTAAGAATATAATTTGATAATGATTTTGCAGGATACTTCTAATACTGACACCATGTGTATAATCGGGAAATGTATATTCGTGGTCAATTTCATACGAAAATAGTTATAAATACGAAAATTAGAGTGAGTTATACAAAATGTTGCTAAATGGACAAGAAAGTTTTAATTTCGTTTCATTTTGTTTATTTACTATTCTTTTGACATCAAATTTGCAACATACATGTCTTTGTCGATTATACTCATACAAACATTATAAGAAATACCGGGCGAATTCGTTATCAAATTATACTTCTACCCAACATATTTATAGGCATGCTACAATAATTTTGGCATGAGTGTACATGTTGCAGCTACTCAAAAGCTTCCTGAATGAACGGAAGATTCCAATGCAACTGGAGACGGCTTTATTTGATACCTCCTATAAATGTCTAGATAGTAAATACAAGTTATTTTTTTGTTTGACCTAAAGTACGTTCAGTAGCAGTGAAGAATAAATGTATCAATATTCACAAAATTGGGAGCGCAAATGTCTTATAGCAAAACGAAGTACGTTTAGTAAATATTTAATATGCATACATCTCACTGTCAAGGTAAGAAACATGATTTTAGAGAACAAAAATTGCTACACACTATAGTAAACAAATCTTCATAAGGGAAGTGTTGCAAGTTGACAACGGCGAAACTATTGAGGAACGATGAATAGTCTTTCCAATATTTTGAAACTTTGCCAGTATAATATAGTACATTTGGAGAAAAAGAATGCCTGCAGCCTATAGCTTTAGTTCTCCAATCCTCATCAAAACAATAAAATTTACGCGTATTTTTGTTATTTCTTCACTTCTCTCGAGATCTTGTTCAATGGTAATTTGCAATTCAGAGTTGCGGTGCCGCCTGACATGGACATAAAAAGAATAGGAACCTTTTTTTGTATGTGTGAGTAAGTATGAATACAGCAACATGACCAAAAAAGGAGATAAAATATTTATTTTAAACGCAAATAAAGTGCATAAATAAGAAACATCTACAGGAAAGAATTAGAGAGTGATAGTAATGATATATTGGAAAATGTTGTTTACTGATTTACAAACATAATTCCAGATAGAGATGAATGCCAGTTTAGAGTGGACTATCTAACAAATCTAAGAGATAATAATAATAATATGTACGTAATAACAAGAAAATTGGACAATAGTTGACTAGAATTTATCCGTTAAAATAAGGTCGTAGTGCAGTTATATGCAGTTTCGAAATTAAATAAATCTACGAGTGTATGTGACATTTCATTGTATAGCTTAGGGACACTGTAGAACAGAAATCTTTGAACTATTGACAGTCTAAATCGTAGAAAAAAAAAAAAGATGTGTGTTACGTGTTTTTCTAGATGGAATTCAGAAACACAATCCTGAGAGTAACGTTTCGGATCTGAATTGGCCATGTCTGAGTTTATAGAGATGCATGACATCACTGATTTTATGACAAGCGTCAGCTAGTTGAATATTTAGTGTTCATAACAATTTGTATTTTGTCATTGCACATGTGCGAAACACTCTGAAACATACTATTGTTAGGAAGAAGTTTAGAACTGAGTTAGAACGGGACAGGTTTGTAGAGGCTGCCATTATCCAGATAGATGACCAATATTTTAATTTAGGAGAAATTATTGTCTTGTAGAATGTTGCCAAGGAGGGGAAGTTATGTATCTCTGTTAACCTGTGCAAAAGCCCTCGAAGGTGCATCGATTGTTTAGTGATAATGTTTATATGTTCCATAAAAGTTAGTTTTTTGTCAAAAGTATCTCTGAAATCTTTATGACTGTTGACTCTCGTGATGGATGATCCATGTATGTTGTTGTATGAAGTTTGTATGCTATTTTTCTTTAGGGAAAATGTTATGGATCTACTCTTATAGGGATCTAACTTTTAAGAGCCATGTTTTACACGAAGAGGAAAAAATATCTATGTCGTTTTGAAGTAGGTGGGAGTTTTCAGTACTTTTCATTTCCCTGAAGGTTTTACAGTCATCTGCAAATAAGAAGATTCTCCTGGAATTTGAGTTGAAGCCATTAGCCGGGCCATCCATATATAATATGAATAATAATGATATAAATGTTATTTTGCCGTAAAAGAGTGATAAATTATTTTCTAAATTTAACCTGTTATTTTTGAAAATATCATATGAACATAGTAAGAGGAAAAATCGGTCCTGCACAATCGTTTTATTACATCATTGTGGGTTAGGCAGAGAACAATTGTGGTCATGACGTAAAATGTGGTCTAACAAATAATGAAATTCCCATTACGAACACACCCTTTGGTATGAAATTTCAAGTGCTAGTAGATCAATACATACTACTAACCTCAACTGAATTAAATAGATGTCTTTGTTAGGAGAACAATATTAACATTTTATATAAAGTAGCCGCGTTCCGTCATTGGATCGTGCCACGCACTTAGTGGGGCAAAAACTAAACTTAAACATAATAATGTGACACAGCAACAGTTCTTTTCTTCTCTTTAATAATCGAGAGACGAAATAAATACAGCATATAATATAAAGTGATTTCTACCATGTGTTTCCTGTATTTAGTTACCAGGCATTTTGAAGTTAGATAGCATAATTTTTACAATTGCACAATTGTTTCTACTTCATATTGAATAACATAGAGCTACAACGTCCTCTTTAATTCTGGAATGAGTAAGTAAGGAAGTTGCAACTTATCGACTCCAATTTTGTCTTACTATTCCTGGCAAATAATATAACGTTGGTGATATTGTATGGGAGGCGCGGGTGGATAAAATTTGAACAACTAATCTAAGAAACTGCGATACACTTAGAAAACTATCCAACTAACAAGTTTCGAACAAATTCAGTAAGTGGTATCGGCAAATGCATTCTTAAAAGGCAACCAACTACCGTAACATGCCCGGGTACATAATTTTGATTAAATCCTATTAAATCTCGCCGAGATTTCTTGTAACATCGTAAACGAAACTAAGCTTAACCTAGCCTCTTTCATAAACTAGTGAGTTGAACGGAATTTTATGACCATAATCTATATGCCCACATTCCCACAAAGAGCAAATAAATCAAAAAGTACATTCTGTTAACAATGAAATCCTGTTTTATGGGACGATCCTGTAGGAAGTACAAAGAAATCGTTTAACTTCTTACTATTTCGAAGTGATTATCATGAATTATGTGTGTTGGAAATCTATCAAACACCGCAAGGAATGTTATAAATATAAGCAATGTGTGATACTGCTAAGAAAGGAAGACGACTAATGATTCAGCGTAGCATAACGAAAGGAATCATTCCCTCTCAAATATATTGCCCAGTGTAACCCATCCCAAAACAACCAGAACTAAAGAAAAATTGCTACGTGTATTGTCCTAAACTTAAATGCAGGTTTTTTATTACGTTGACGCAAACGTTACAAAAAGACTGTATAAAACTTAGGGTGCTTTGAAAAGAAGTTCTATTTGCATGCGTGAGCAATAAATAAATACATTAACGCTTTTAGAATGACTGTAAATTGCAGCCATTTTAACATTAACATTGTTCTTGGTTTGCCCACTGGAGTTAGTTCATTCTCCCACACAGCTCCTTAGGTCAATAATAAAATCCCAAATTCAATGCTTAACATATTTTCAGGTAATTTCAATGTATTTCTTTCCAGAAAGCTACATATTTAATGTAATAACAATTACACTTTTAAAGAAAACCTTTTACAAAAGAGTGGAAACTCACTTAAAAAATAATTTTTTTACAGGATGCTACATACATACGTAAACAAAAACTTATTGTATATTTTTCATTTCAGTGTTTAGTCTGCACCATGCCTTACCTGCTAATTATCCTTTAAAACGTAAGAGGGTTTACAAGCAAATTTATTAAATCTGTCAGCTATAACTTGAAATTCCTCCGGGGTTCCTTTTTGAATTTTAGTGAAGCAAATCTGTTGCTATTAAACAGATACATATGTTGATATATTGATACACCTGTTAACGTTACAAATAAAACACTTAACTGCTGGACAAGACTGTACTATTCATAAAAATACTTTACATGTTTACAGGTTACGTTTCGATCTTCTAACCAAGATCATCATCAGACATACAGACTTCAGATATAAAACAGGTGACTGTATATCTGATGAGGAACTTGATAAGAAGATCGAAACATAACATGTAAAGTATTTATTTTTATGAATAGTACAGACTTGTTCAGCAGTTCAGTGTTTTATTTCTGTTTATTTGGAACACGTGCAGCAATTGTGTGTTGTCAGTTCGAAATGGGCCCGAAGCTGAAACGGGCTGTGCAGAAGTGGAAGAATTATAGAAGGAAGGAAATCAACATGGAACAGCAAGTGGGCTTTTTTACAGAAGAGTGTATGTCTGAAGAGGATCTTGGTTAGAAGATCGAAATATAACATGTAAAGTATTTATTTTTATGAATACTACAGTCTTGTTCAGTGCTTTATTTCTGTTCTTTGCAAGACGTGCAGCAATGGTGTGTTGACTGTTAACGTTAAACAAGGAAATTTTCTTTTTGTTAACCTGAGAATATAATAATCAAAAACGCTGATGCACTACTTTCTCTTTGTAGCACTGCTATGGGTGTCGAAGGGCTAAGAAAAATCATGATTAAGGCCGTCTATACATTAAGAGATAAATCCTTAGGAAATATCTTACGATTTATCTTCGGAAAAATGTTACGACATATTTCGTAGGAAATCCTATTTGTGTGTGTGTGTGTCACAGACGTGAGGAGTTTTCCTGTCTGACTGAATGACGTTTTTCAATATTATGAGAGTTGTATTTATGAAATGAAATCTTTCAGTTTTACGTCCCACGCTTATGCCGGTTAGGCTAAAGGAGACGGTGGTAATGAGAGATGAGTGAAATGGTGGAATGAAGAGAGTGGGAGGAAACGGGAGAACCCCGAGAAAACCCACGAGCACGGTGTGTGTCCACCACAAAGTTCACTTGGCGGAGGCTGGGATCGAACCCGGGTCCCCAAGCACCAGAGGTGAACGCTCTACCACTGAGCCACCTTTGAGCGCATCGAATTTTCGCACTCCTGGAGATAACAGAGATGAACAGAAAACATAATTATTCACTGCGTGGTCAAAAAGGGTAATTTTCGATTTATACCTTCACCTGTGATGCTTTTACTGGAAACAATTTCCATTTTTGGAAGTTTTAAACATAATATCTTAATAAAAGTAAAATTTTAGTGTGTTACTTTTAATGAAGGGAGTTGTATAAACGAACTGTTTCGAACGTATACAATAAAGAGTAGGAAAAATAAAATTCTCACCATCAGCTTCATAAGGAAATTCACATGTTCTAAACCTTTTACAGTTATTTATGGAATAAGCCGTATGAACATAACAAATAGTTAGGCAAGTACACTCATGTTCAAAATTATTGTCACATATCTATAGCTGTATTTTTGTAAGAATATAATTTGATAATGATTTTGCAGGATACTTCTAATACTGACACCATGTGTATAATCGGGAAATGTATATTCGTGGTCAATTTCATACGAAAATAGTTATAAATACGAAAATTAGAGTGAGTTACACAAAATGTTGCTAAATGGACAAGAAAGTTTTAATTTCGTTTCATTTTGTTTATTTACTATTCTTTTGACATCAAATTTGCAACATACATGTCTTTGTCGATTATACTCATACAAACATTATAAGAAATACCGGGCGAATTCGTTATCAAATTATACTTCTACCCAACATATTTATAGGCATGCTACAATAATTCTGGCATGAGTGTACATGTTGCAGCTACTCAAAAGATTCCTGAATGAACGGAAGATTCCAATGCAACTGGAGACGGCTTTATTTGATACCTCCTATAAATGTCTAGACAGTAAATACAAGTTATTTTTTTGTTTGACCTAAAGTACGTTCAGTAGCAGTGAAGAATAAATGTATCAATATTCACAAAATTGGGAGCGCAAATGTCTTATAGCAAAACGAAGTACGTTTAGTAAATATTTAATATGCATACATCTCACTGTCAAGGTAAGAAACATGATTTTAGAGAACAAAAATTGCTACACACTATAGTAAACAAATCTTCATAAGGGAAGTGTTGCAAGTTGACAACGGCGAAACTATTGAGGAACGATGAATAGTCTTTCCAATATTTTGAAACTTTACCAGTACAATATAGTACATTTGGAGAAAAAGAATGCCTGCAGCCTATAGCTTTAGTTCTCCAATCCTCATCAAAACAATAAAATTTACGCGTATTTTTGTTATTTCTTCACTTCTCTCGAGATCTGGTTCAATGGTAATTTGCAATTCAGAGTTGCGGTGCCGCCTGACATGGACATAAAAAGAATAGGAACCTTTTTTTGTGTGTATGAGTAAGTATGAATACAGCAACATGACCAAAAAAGGAGATAAAATATTTATTTTAAACGCAAATAAAGTGCATAAATAAGAAACATCTACAGGAAAGAATTAGAGAGTGATAGTAATGATATATTGGAAAATGTTGTTTACTGATTTACAAACATAATTCCAGATAGAGATGAATGCCAGTTTAGAGTGGACTATCTAACAAATCTAAGAGATAATAATAATAATATGTACGTAATAACAAGAAAATTGGACAATAGTTGACTAGAATTTATCCGTTAAAATAAGGTCGTAGTGCAGTTATATGCAGTTTCGAAATTAAATAAATCTACGAGTGTATGTGACATTTCATTGTATAGCTTAGGGACACTGTAGAACAGAAATCTTTGAACTATTGACAGTCTAAATCGTAGAAAAAAAAAAAAAAAAGATGGGTGTTACGTGTTTTTCTAGATGGAATTCAGAAACACAATCCTGAGAGTAACGTTTCGGATCTGAATTGGCCATGTCTGAGTTTATAGAGATGCATGACATCACTGATTTTATGACAAGCGTCAGCTAGTTGAATATTTAGTGTTCATAACAATTTGTATTTTGTCATTGCACATGTGCGAAACACTCTGAAACATACTATTGTTAGGAAGAAGTTTAGAACTGAGTTAGAACGGGACAGGTTTGTAGAGGCTGCCATTATCCAGATAGATGACCAATATTTTAATTTAGGAGAAATTATTGTCTTGTAGAATGTTGCCAAGGAGGGGAAGTTATGTATCTCTGTTAACCTGTGCAAAAGCCCTCGAAGGTGCATCGATTGTTTAGTGATAATGTTTATATGTTCCATAAAAGTTAGTTTTTTGTCAAAAGTATCTCTGAAATCTTTATGACTGTTGACTCTCGTGATGGATGATCCATGTATGTTGTTGTATGAAGTTTGTATGCTATTTTTCTTTAGGGAAAATGTTATGGATCTACTCTTATAGGGATCTAACTTTTAAGAGCCATGTTTTACACGAAGAGGAAAAAATATCTATGTCGTTTTGAAGTAGGTGGGAGTTTTCAGTACTTTTCATTTCCCTGAAGGTTTTACAGTCATCTGCAAATAAGAAGATTCTCCTGGAATTTGAGTTGAAGCCATTAGCCGGGCCATCCATATATAATATGAATAATAATGATATAAATGTTATTTTGCCGTAAAAGAGTGATAAATTATTTTCTAAATTTAACCTGTTATTTTTGAAAATATCATATGAACATAGTAAGAGGAAAAATCGGTCCTGCACAATCGTTTTATTACATCATTGTGGGTTAGGCAGAGAACAATTGTGGTCATGACGTAAAATGTGGTCTAACAAATAATGAAATTCCCATTACGAACACACCCTTTGGTATGAAATTTCAAGTGCTAGTAGATCAATACATACTACTAACCTCAACTGAATTAAATAGATGTCTTTGTTAGGAGAACAATATTAACATTTTATATAAAGTAGCCGCGTTCCGTCATTGGATCGTGCCACGCACTTAGTGGGGCAAAAACTAAACTTAAACATAATAATGTGACACAGCAACAGTTCTTTTCTTCTCTTTAATAATCGAGAGACGAAATAAATACAGCATATAATATAAAGTGATTTCTACCATGTGTTTCCTGTATTTAGTTACCAGGCATTTTGAAGTTAGATAGCATAATTTTTACAATTGCACAATTGTTTCTACTTCATATTGAATAACATAGAGCTACAACGTCCTCTTTAATTCTGGAATGAGTAAGTAAGGAAGTTGCAACTTATCGACTCCAATTTTGTCTTACTATTCCTGGCAAATAATATAACGTTGGTGATATTGTATGGGAGGCGCGGGTGGATAAAATTTGAACAACTAATCTAAGAAACTGCGATACACTTAGAAAACTATCCAACTAACAAGTTTCGAACAAATTCAGTAAGTGGTATCGGCAAATGCATTCTTAAAAGGCAACCAACTACCGTAACATGCCCGGGTACATAATTTTGATTAAATCCTATTAAATCTCGCCGAGATTTCTTGTAACATCGTAAACGAAACTAAGCTTAACCTAGCCTCTTTCATAAACTAGTGAGTTGAACGGAATTTTATGACCATAATCTATATGCCCACATTCCCACAAAGAGCAAATAAATCAAAAAGTACATTCTGTTAACAATGAAATCCTGTTTTATGGGACGATCCTGTAGGAAGTACAAAGAAATCGTTTAACTTCTTACTATTTCGAAGTGATTATCATGAATTATGTGTGTTGGAAATCTATCAAACACCGCAAGGAATGTTATAAATATAAGCAATGTGTGATACTGCTAAGAAAGGAAGACGACTAATGATTCAGCGTAGCATAACGAAAGGAATCATTCCCTCTCAAATTCACAAATATATTGCCCAGTGTAACCCATCCCAAAACAACCAGAACTAAAGAAAAATTGCTACGTGTATTGTCCTAAACTTAAATGCAGGTTTTTTATTACGTTGACGCAAACGTTACAAAAAGACTGTATAAAACTTAGGGTGCTTTGAAAAGAAGTTCTATTTGCATGCGCGAGCAATAAATAAATACATTAACGCTTTTAGAATGACTGTAAATTGCAGCCATTTTAACATTAACATTGTTCTTGGTTTGCCCACTGGAGTTAGTTCATTCTCCCACACAGCTCCTTAGGTCAATAATAAAATCCCAAATTCAATGCTTAACATATTTTCAGGTAATTTCAATGTATTTCTTTCCAGAAAGCTACATATTTAATGTAATAACAATTACACTTTTAAAGAAAACCTTTTACAAAAGAGTGGAAACTCACTTAAAAAATATTTTTTTTACAGGATGCTACATACATACGTAAACAAAAACTTATTGTATATTTTTCATTTCAGTGTTTAGTCTGCACCATGCCTTACCTGCTAATTATCCTTTAAAACGTAAGAGGGTTTACAAGCAAATTTAATAAATCTGTCAGCTATAACTTGAAATTCCTCCGGGGTTCCTTTTTGAATTTTAGTGAAGCAAATCTGTTGCTATTAAACAGATACATATGTTGATATATTGATACACCTGTTAACGTTACAAATAAAACACTTAACTGCTGGACAAGACTGTACTATTCATAAAAATACTTTACATGTTTACAGGTTACGTTTCGATCTTCTAACCAAGATCATCATCAGACATACAGACTTCAGATATAAAACAGGTGACTGTATATCTGATGAGGAACTTGATAAGAAGATCGAAACATAACATGTAAAGTATTTATTTTTATGAATAGTACAGACTTGTTCAGCAGTTCAGTGTTTTATTTCTGTTTATTTGGAACACGTGCAGCAATTGTGTGTTGTCAGTTCGAAATGGGCCCGAAGCTGAAACGGGCTGTGCAGAAGTGGAAGAATTATAGAAGGAAGGAAATCAACATGGAACAGCAAGTGGGCTTTTTTACAGAAGAGTGTATGTCTGAAGAGGATCTTGGTTAGAAGATCGAAATATAACATGTAAAGTATTTATTTTTATGAATACTACAGTCTTGTTCAGTGCTTTATTTCTGTTCTTTGCAAGACGTGCAGCAATGGTGTGTTGACTGTTAACGTTAAACAAGGAAATTTTCTTTTTGTTAACCTGAGAATATAATAATCAAAAACGCTGATGCACTACTTTCTCTTTGTAGCACTGCTATGGGTGTCGAAGGGCTAAGAAAAATCATGATTAAGGCCGTCTATACATTAAGAGATAAATCCTTAGGAAATATCTTACGATTTATCTTCGGAAAAATGTTACGACATATTTCGTAGGAAATCCTATTTGTGTGTGTGTGTGTCATAGACGTGAGGAGTTTTCCTGTCTGACTGAATGACGTTTTTCAATATTATGAAAGAGTTGTATTTATGAAATGAAATCTTTCAGTTTTACGTCCCACGCTTATGCCGGTTAGGCTAAAGGAGACGGTGGTAATGAGAGATGAGTGAAATGGTGGAATGAAGAGAGTGGGAGGAAACGGGAGAACCCCGAGAAAACCCACGAGCACGGTGTTTGTCCACCACAAAGTTCACTTGGCGGGGGCTGGGATCGAACCCGGGACCCCAAGCACCAGAGGTGAACGCTCTACCACTGAGCCACCGCGCCCCCCGGAGTTGTATTTAATAAAGGTACAAGATTGATGAATTTCTATGCTAAATACATTATACTGATATTAATACCAGGCTCTTTATAGTTAAATTAGATACTTCTTTTAAAAAAAGGTACTGGTGTACTATTGGCGCACCGTTTTTTAAAAGACTTACAGGCAAAATTGAATACTTTTCATGAAAAGACATACCTATATTAAAAATTTCTGCAAGCAATAGAAATAAATACAAAGTAATATACCTGTATTTTATGCTTACAAGTGTAGGATCACTAGTATAAAATCATTATAAGTGTTTTAAGACGGATAAAATAAGTGAGGGACAATGTTTAGCAGAAGGGGTCCAGCTATTTTTCTAAGGAATGTTACAATTTCGACAGTTTCTCTTCACATTAGTTTAGTTTCGTTCCGGTTAGTTTATATTAGAATAAGGGTCCAGCATAATTTTCAAAAATATGATAGAATTTCGATAACTTCTATTAATATTACTTTAGGTTATGTCAGGTCTAAGCACTTGCATCTTCCGTTTTTCCTGTACAAATTTTGTATTTTTTACGGAGTTCTGGACCCCTTCTGCGAAACATTTACCTAAATGAATGCATATGAAAGATGATCGGTGATACTATTTTCCATCATCCGTGTAGTTCAGCAAAGTTTACAGAAACTCTAACTTATGTTTAGGGAAGAGAGGGAGGACATTGGTACGATTTTTACTTACCCGAGATCTTAAAACATATCGTCAGCTTGAGAAACATGATTTTTTTCCTACTTAAACTGTGATTCTTTAGCTACATTTACAATGTACAATATTGTTTCTGCTAATGTCCTACCTGGACTAAATTACATTTTACGAAAGGTCTGCAATCTGTACCAATCTTCCCCATGTGCGGGCAGATTGATACGAGCAAAGTGAAATATTACACAGTCTTTCTGATAATAGAGATAAGGTAATTTATTTGATTTATTTTTAGATGAAATATTTTGAAATATAATATTCTATTAAACTTCCACGAATTCAAGTATTTTAACAATAGGTTTAAGGACCTACAGCAGCAAAAATGGAAAATAAAAACATGTTTCATGAAAAGAATATGAAGATTTGTCAGAACCTTTAGTAATTCAATAGATCTAGATCAACCTCTTATATAAGCGTTGTTACAGCGTTATCCTGTAACAAAAGGACACCTGTGCGATTCAAATGTGCTGGCTCTAGAGTTTTAAATTGTTCTTAAATATAAACCAACTGCTCACAGTACACAGTTGCACTGATGCTCTGACAAACTGGTAGCAGTTCCCGATGCACGATGCCACGAGCATTCCACCAAACACACAGGAGGACCTTCTTTTGGTGCAGTGCTGGTTTTGGCTGTTTTTGAACCGGTTTATGGGATGTTAACCAATTATGACGGCGCCGTGGAACTTTGTACTGGACCCGCTTCTCATCATATGTCAACACCCTTCCAGAAATTTCTCCTTCCAAGGACAAAATAGCAAGGAAACACATTATCTGCTCGCGTTGCATTCTGGCTCGGATCCAATCATGCGGAAGACACCTACCCAATTTGTAGTGCTTCCCAAGTTGATGGAAGTGCTGCTGAACGGTTTCTTCACTTACATTGAATTGTAGTGCCAGTTCCTGACATGCCTGGCCACTGTTCGAATTAATTACTGCCTGAAGGTCTTCATTTTGTACATGTGTTGGTGTTCTGGCACGTGGTGCGTCTTCCAGTGTTTCGTCACCGTTTTCAAAATTGTTAATCCGCCGCTGCACTGTCCGCGTAGTCACGATACTCTCACGAAAAGCCTGGCCTATTTTCTCAGTTGCTAATGCGGACATTGAACTCGTACAGCACATTCGCCTTTAGGGCTCTCTGTGGAGCTCCCATGTTTACGCTGTCCTTAAGCACGTTCACTCTGTAACTTAACTGTCACAATCAGGTAGTATGTTGTGGTATATCCACACCAACAACTGAGCTTCGCTTTATCTCCACTCGCATTCAAGTCGCGGTGTGAGGGCCAATTAAACACAGACCTCCACAAAAAGTGACAAAACATTCCTGGTTACCTTTATAATATTAAAGTTTCAAGTACCTCGCCTAATAAGTTTCAATTAGGTTGCTGAAAATCGAATAAATATTACGCTTACCACACGCTGGCTTTTAGTGTTCATTACAAATATATATTTGAGGTTGATTTTGTTAGACATGTGCCTATTAAAATCACTCGCATGTTATGACCTGGGGGAAAGAATCTCACACTTTTGCTATCAAGGCTCCTAAATGGTTAAACAATATTCCATTCGAAAGTTTGTTTATCTATCGGCTGTACCTATAGTTTCGGAATATCGGAAAATAATAATAGGAAAGTTTTGAACATTATTTTGGTTAATTTCTTTTTATGTTTTTATTACGGAAATCAAGCGATCACAAATGAGATAGCCTATAATATTAGTAACTTTTTCTACTTGATGTGAATCACAACGAAAACTGTAATACGTGGGAAATGGACAAAGAATAGCTTTCCCCTTAGAATTACAAGTGGAATGGGTAGATTGGTACAGAGCAATGGGGTCACATTGGTCCGTATTAGTCAACCTGTGTGTCCCAACCTAACATCAGGATCATTATTTCCTAGAACTGAAAAATTATTCCACACAGGGCAAAGGAACATAAACGAAATTATTTGTAAAGAATTACACTTTCCTGCAGCAAACACAAGTTCTCAAAAATCCGGTGCTTGTTACAAATATAAGATGACAAAAACGTAAGTGAGAACTTACCTTTGCTTTAAGAAATCAAGTTTTTTTTTTCTGCACAGAGAAAAGAACGCTGCGTCTATCCATCAACTGTGCCTCACAAGGTTCGTTTGTCACCAATGTTGCCAACACCAAATTGTTGTCCATTTATCTCTTCACAGTGGAAAAATATCTACCTCGAACCTATGTGCCCCGTGTATTAATGTCCCCCCTCACCCTATAAGTGGAGTGCTAGTACCATAACCAGTGCTATTCGAACTCGTATCATTGCCAAAACCCACTCTTTTTCACTACCTTCAATGGCGCGCATGCTTCCTTCGGATGCACACCCTCGCTAACGCTCCGGCCCCTTCTTCGCCCTTCCCTAACGCGGATAGACAGCATTCGTGGTTTCCAGTGGCCACTTAGTACAGATTTGCTTTTGTTTGTTGCGCTATAGCTTTTATACTATACATTCAGACTTTGTATTTATACGAAAATCGTAAAAGAATTGTAGTTTTTCAACAATTGCTTTTGATGGTCCCATTGACTTTTATCTGTGTGATGTGGAATATGTTCATGTCGCTCAGCTCAACTAATTTAGGAAACAATAAGGAGGAAATTAGTGAAAAATTAATTTCTTCAACAATTATTTCGATTGATGCGTCAAAAGTAAACCTGCACGATCAGAATATAAAGCAGCAAAACATATGTTACCGCATCAGTTGTTGGTTTTTACCTTCTCTAACCTGATGTCGCTTTAATCGAAATCTCACTAGTTTTCTTTTCGAAACAGAGCGTGCTCTAAACCAGAGAAATCTCATACGTTGTTCAGAACACAGGAAATAACATGCGATTTGATGCAATACAGGTTGAGATTTTGGAACTAAGATAATTTTGTCACCGCAAATTACGCCACCAGAATTTTCGTCACGGTAATTTTGCCACCAAATTATTAGCAAGTAGGTTATTTCGTTACCGGAAATTTTGACATAGTAATTTCGTCACCTGTAATTCTGTCTTCAAAATACTAGCATGTAGGAAATTTTGTCATGGTCATTTTTTCACTTTTGTTGTTTTTATGTAGAGACAAAGTAAACGACCAAAACAGCTATCCTTATTGTAATTAAACTCGGAAAACCATTCAGTTGGTGTTCGACTCTGAAAAATCGAAGTGTCGGATACTCGATGCAAGAACAAACAGGAGTAAAAGAACATGTCAGCTTCAGCAAATGTTAAAAGCACAGGCAAAATGAGCCGCTAAAGGATTTATACATCACTATTTACAAATATTAAGTTTACCCAATATTAAAATATCAGAACAGAAAATAGCAAACTAAATATAACTTGTTATAGTGCAATAAGTGTTTTACATGTTCATTTTCTAGTATTCATAACATTACAGGAAACAACAAACTTTTTTTTCTAATCTTTAGTTTCAGTGTTATACGTTGTGCACAAGACTGGATCCGTTTCTTAAAAAATCTGAAACATTCTTCTAGTTACCGGAAACGTTTACCTCAAACACAATATCTATCTAAATCTTTCTTTAATAATGTATATATATATATATTTCGATTATGCTGCATAGTTTTGCTTCAGTTATGATTTAAAGAAAGCAATTTCAAACACTTTTTCGATTGATTCATTGTACTTGTATTGTGTTCTAAAATACACTGCTGATGAAATTATCGTGAGAAAATTTTCGGTGACTAAATTACCTATATGGTAATATTTTGGTGACAAAATTACCGGTGACAAGTTTTACGGTGACAAATACCGCCGCCCGAGATTTTGACTGTAGGACAAATCGTAAGAGATTTTCTAGGATCTATCCTATAGTGTATACCAATCCTAAGTGTGTTTACAAATCTTGAGACTGGAAAGTAGCGGGCTTGTGCTCCGAAAGTAGTGATGGGCACTGGGAATATTCCCTGTAGGAAGGAATTTAAAACATGGGAATGTTCCCAGCAAGGAATTTATTTCAATTTGTTTACTTTATCTTCCAAATTATAAGAACCATATGACTAATTACTTTATTTTAATATATTAACGAAATTTGAAATTTTAATGTAGATAAACGTTTTGAAAGTAGGATAATAGAATTATTGCAAGGTAATTTAGCTATGGTAAGTGTATACAGAACACCTGGCGGTAGCTTAGACTTATTCACAAACAAACTGGAAACAATTGTCAGATATTACCAAGAAAGAAGAAAAAACGTAGCAGTAATAGGGGATATAAATGTTGATTTTTCGAAAAACGAAAAGATTGATTTTAAGTTTAATGCTATGTAATAAACGTATGGCCTGAAAGGAAACGTACGAACACATACTAGAATAACCGAAAAAAGCAAAAGAGCAATAGATCAAATTCTTATAAATAAATTAATATTAAATAGTAATACCAGGGTAGTAAACACAGGGTTTTCTGACCATCTCAGTGAACTCTTCACTATTAATGTTCCAATAAATAAAAGTACGTCTTTAAAACAGGAACAAGAAAAAATACACGCATTAGGCGGAATTATAATACAAATAATATTATGCACTTTAAAATACTAATTACAGATGGAAATTGGGAAAAAAGTATTTTTGCACAACGACGTAAATGAAGCCTGGAACGTTTTTCTTGATAACTTTAGTTACTATTTTAATGTAGCTTTTCCCAAAAAGAGTTACTTTACAATCAAAAGCTTCCAAACAATGGTGTACTCAGGGTATTAAAATTTCCAGTCAAAACATGAAAACACTAAACCTGTTAAGGAAGCAAGGAAATACTATTGAAGTATTCGAAAGATATTACAAGAAATATAAAAATATATACAAACGTGTAATTATAGCAGCAAAACAAATGCCCAACGAAACTATAGTACAGCATTCGGCTAATAAGACCAAAACGATGTGGTCATTAGTAAATAATGAAATTAAAATAAATCAACCAAGAGAAAATATTACTGAAATAAAACACAATGATGAAGTAATTCATAACCCAAAAATGATTTCAGACACATTCAATTCTTATTACACAAATTTAAGTAGAATATATGACAAACACAAAAAATAGGAACCAATTTGGGAAAGTTAACATAAGAGATAATCTAAATTCAATGTACATATATCCTGTAAATGTGACCGACGTAATTAAAATTATCAATCAAATGAAAAATAAATGGTTAGTGGGCATTGATGAAGTACCGCCTGCGCTTATCAGAAAAGTTGTAAACAGTTCTCTAGCTGAAGCTTTATGCTATTTAATAAACCTTTCTTTCCAAACAGGAGTATTTCCTGATAAATTAAAAGTTACCAAAGTTAAACCAATTTATAAAAAGGGTGATAAATGGATATCAGTAACTATATACCGATTTCTATTATTACAACATTTGCGAAAATATTAGAATTAGCAATGAACAAACAGGTTACAGTTATTTACAAAGTACTGGAACAATTTCGTAAGATCAACATGGATTTATTCAAGGAAAATCAACGGAAACCGCTACTTACCAATATCTGAATTACGTAAGCGAACTACTAGATATAAGTGCACATGGTTGTTTATAGACTTTACTAAAGCGTTTGACGAAGTGCCTCATAGAGAACTTTTATATAAAATAGAGAAATGTGGAATAAGAGGAGTAATAAGAACTGGTTTCGTTCGTATTTGACAGATAGAGTGCAGGTGGTGGAAGTAACTAGAGTAGATGGGAGAAACACAAAAGAAAATGCTTTCACATCTACAATGAATAAAATAGAATGTGGCGTACCACAAGGATCAATTCTCGGGCCATTACTGTTTTTGATATATATAAACGATCTCCCAGATAATTTTAACTTTGCAAAAGCCACATTATTCGCGGATGACACAAGTGTAGCAATAACAGGAGAAAAGCATCAACAATTAAATACTAACATAGAAAATACGGTACAACAGCTGACGAACTGGTTTGATCATAATAAGTTAATAGTAAATTCAGAAAAAAATCTTGTCAATAAGCTTTAAATTAACAAACAAGAATCTAGATAAAGGAAGTATAAAAATAGGAGAAAACGAAATAAAACAAGTTAGTTCTGTACAATTTTTACATATATCAGCAAATTTAAAATGGGATTATCATTATAACAAAAGAGACACTGACCAAAGCTTAAAACTTTACTTTATTTTAAATTATAATTTGTAACTGTTTCGGATATCTAGCATATCCTTCTTCAGACACGATCGAAATTAATGAAATGAAAATGGGATTATCATATAGAAAAAAATGTGAATAGGTCAGGAAAAATTTCTTCCGCCGTACAAACCATTAAAATACTATAAACCGAAACACAGCAAAAATATTATATTACTGCTCATTTGAATCTATATTGAGAAATGGATTAATATTTTGGGGAAATACTGTAAAAAGTAGATATTTTTGTTCTTCAAAAAAGTTGTACGAATCCTAGCTGGTGTAGGAACCCGAGAGTCACGTAGGAAATATTTTAAAGAACTAGCTATACTACAGTTACCATGTTTGTATATATATGTGTATATATGTATGTATGTACAAAGCTCTCCCGAGTGCTCTTTCAGTTAAGAAAATTGAAAAATACAGTTTCCTATGAGTATCTGAGGAATTCGTATTTTGCATTTTTTCACAGCATAATTGGATATGGGATTTTGCTTTGGGGTAACAGTAGCCAAGCACATGAAGTTCTAGTTTGGCAAAAAAAAAAAAAAAAAAAAAAAAAAGCTTTTAGGATTATTGTTGGAACACATGATAAAGAACATTGTAAACCACTATTTATCGGGCTTAAGATAATGACAGTAGTTAATGTATATATTTATCAAGTGCTACTTTACACTAAGCAAAACCTCGCAAATATGACATTCAGGGATGAAGTACATACATATAATACTAGATTGTGTAAGAAAATTGATATACTCTTCACTAGATTATGGAAGATCAAAAATAGTTATTTAGTTATAGGACCAAAGTTGTTTAATAAACTAACATCCTCCATACAACACCTACCATTTAAGGTCTATAAGAAAATGTTACATGAACGGTTAGTAACGAATCCATTTTACTCGATTCAAGAGATTAGTGAATGTCAAGACATTGTGTCCTCATTAGCAGTGGCACTTTATTTCAAATATTATTAGGTTGTTCATTATAAAATTAACCAATAAGTGATTGTCTGTATGCAATGATTATTTTTTATATATATCTGTATCTATATGTATATCTCATTCGGACGTTGTCCATTGCTTGTAAAGCTCAATGACAATAAAATATTCTATTCTATTCTATTCTATTGCTTAATAGAATTTGTAAGATCCTATATAGATGAGTACACAACAAACGATGACGTACATGGTTATAACACAAGAAAAAAAAGATTAATTTTCATCCCTAAACCATAGAACAGCAATGTTCGAAAAGGGAGTAAAGTATGGTGGTATTATGCTGTACAATATGTTACCAAACAAATTAAAGTAATCAAGTCTAATGTTGCATTCAAAAGAAAAAATAAAAGAATACATATTGTCACATTGCTTCTATACTATACATGAATATAACCAATTAAATAGTCACAATGTAAATAGTAGTAACAAAGAAACAAGATAGGTCCATTTATGTATAAGGTATGGTGTAGTATTAGTATAATAATATTTCAAATTACTATAATGTATAAATGTATGAATTATGCTTAACAAATGTTTCTAATGTATGCACTGCTTCAATTAACCATGACAAATCCTATGTATTATCGAAAAATTATTTCCAAGTTTGTACAGAATGGAGGATAAATAAAATGAAATGAAATTGATTTACTTCTAGGTTTTAAAGAATTTAGAGGGTAAAAAAATGAAATTATTTGACTGTACTTTATTTAACTAATAATATGATTTTGTAAGTTCCATTTCTATTTACACTAAAAAGCAGGGTAATTGTTTAGTATTAGGGGGCCAAAATTAGCAAAAGTAGGATGATTTACGGAAGAAATGACTTGATAGTGGTGTTCAAGTAGTCAAGAAACTATCGAACACGATTTCTTTTAGGGCAGTAGGGGATTCGTACAAACCGTAAAAGTAACTGGAAGTGATTTATGTAAGAAGAGAAAGTGAATTGTTGGTAACGAGGATAGAAAATAACGTGCCATGCGGGGCTCTAACCCGCCTTTACTCACTAATGTTCGCTCTGCAATGCTGTCTGAATTTAATGTTGGTAACGTAATTTAACGTATGAAAGCAATTAACAACTACATCGGAATAGAATATCGCAAAAAAGTAGGTACAAAAGCTGGCCCCCCAATGCAAAACAATAGCCAAAATTAGCAAAGTACTAATTTACAAATGATGAAAAGGAACCATTTTATAAAGTAATGTAGAATTATGTAGAAAGAGAGATGAAGTACTATTACTAAACCATGAACCACCGTTAGTAATAGACGTCGGTCTGTCTCCTCTCTTTGACTCGAATTTCTGAAGAGGTACTCGGGCTTCTCTTACATGTGAATTAACGCATTAAATTTCGAGAAATGAGGAGAAAGAAAGGTCGTGTGTGGCAATGTTACATGCAAAATTATAAAGATAAAAAAAAGCATCTTACAAATATTGTAAACATACGTATTTATGGGCAAATGTTGACAAAATTGTTTATAACATTAAAAAAAAATAATATGTTTATAATGTCAGTAGTAGAGTCAAGTTTAGAAAAGACACTTACATGAAAATTTAAACTGTTTAGCGGTTTAAAAGTATGTGCACTTACTATATTATTTTAGAAACATATTTACTTTCATAGAACACATTGTAAGTAAATATCCTTTTATGCGTACTCTCTAAATATAATAGAATATTAATAACATTACATAACATCGTTCACAATATATATTTAAAAGACTCCTCTTGAGACAACAGTAATAACATACTGTGATATAAAAACGAATTTATCTTTGAAATCGTAATATAGTAATAGAATGCAATTTTCTTTGTGATTGTACATAAATTCCCGGAATATTCGCATTGTTTGGAATCTTCTGGGAATATTCCCGAAAAATATCTTCCCGCAAATTCTCCCATCACTATCAGAAATTAGCTCTTTCTTTCTTTTTGTTTGCTGGTGAAGTTTTGGCACACCACATTTATAGTAAACAAATTTCTGCAAGCGACAGAGTTAAATACACAGTAAGGACAAACTTTATAGTACACGTTCCAGCTAGGCATCGATAAATAAGACCGTAGTAAAATAATAAAGTAGATCAACGTAGGGCAAAGTAAGGTAGTGATAAGAGTCGAATATAGGGTTGCGTTAGCTTAGGATTAGAAAAATTTGGACTCATTTTTGATCCAGTATGATTTCTCATCTTCTCTGCATAAGTATACCAACCGAATTGAGTTGTAAAGTTAACCCATAAAGTAATACAGGCGTATTTTAGGTTTACCAGTGTAGGCATACTAGCGCAAAATCATTACAAGAGGTGTACGATAAAATAAGTTAGTGCATGGGGAAATGACTTTATTATATACAATTTAAATTTGCAGTGTATTTCTGTACAGTGTGCTAGTGTTGTAAATAGAAAAAAAACGGTTCGTATTTTTTCAGAAATGTACGTTTTTTTTAGAAAAAAAACATTGCCTCTCGTTTTTTTTCTAAATTTCGTTTTTTTTCAAATAGTCATTTGTAATGCATCTTACGTCTATTTAAGTATCAAATATTTTTATGTAGGTATAATCACCGTAAAATGCAACATAAATTAAACGCTAGACACTGATACGCTACAAATATTTTACAATTTACATGAATACCATACCTATTAACAATTCGGGTTTCAGCAGTTTTCATCAATATCAACTAAGAAATAAAAGTAGAAATAAAATTTTGTTTTTTCGTGAAAGCAGGCCTTTAATAAGTACGAAAATAATGTCACGAACAGTATAAAATTCCAATAACTTGTCTAAAGGTAAAAACTAATACTAATTTGCCTAATAGTATTTTTCTAAATGTCATATATAAATAATTTGTCGACTAGATATATATGATATGCAGAACCGACTCTACCATATGTGCAGTGGTGTATTTACGATTTTGTTTCGGGAGGGGCTTTGCTAACTTTCGGGGGGGGGCTTTGCCTGAAAATGTGAAAATTCTGCAAGATATTTCATATACTTTACTATAGTAAGTAAGATTTCGGGGGGGGGCTTAAGCCGGGAAACCCTCCCAAATACGCCACTGTATATATGCAACACGTGCATTTGCGTGGAACGGCAAGCTTGGATGGTCCGGCAAAATCTGTCATAAGTATATTATTTAAATTAAATATTTCTTGTTGGAAATATACTTCATGATGATGGTAGTTACATTTACTAAGCTGACCTTCTATTTGAATACTACATTCATAAATTATGTTTTTAGGTTGCATTACTTTAAGACCACATGGACAATGCTAAAGCAAATGGTCGAATAAATCCGAGCACAAATTGCTTGATTGTTGTCAAATGCAAGAATTCAATTCTCGAATAGTAGTGAATATCTGTTCCATTTCGTATGTTATCACAGTTTTGATATGAAAGTAGTCTTGTTTTTGTCAGAAGCAAGTTCCTTATCATTGAAGATAGAAACAAGTTTTTTAAAAAATGTTAGGAGATGTAGAAGAAAAATCAAGAAATAAAGATAAAAGATCTAGTTGCACTGGAATTGCAAACTGATACATTGAGATTGAAGCTCGATAGTGAATTCTATAAAAAGGATTACCATCTATCCTCTGCAGGTGTGTTTGCTTTATCTTTCACTATCATAATAGATTCACATTTAAAGAAAAAGAAACATACACAACGGAATTGCATTTTTAGTAAGTATTTATGCCTTTCTGAGTGCGACTGCACTTACCCTCACCTTTGTTGTTCATGCTGGAGTAGCATACTTAAAATCATGACTTCTAAGATTTGTTCTTTCTTAGAAGGCGGGAGGCGACAAATTGACTAGGACCTGAATATAGGATGACTCAATTTGAAAAAGGAAATGAAATCTTTGAGTTTTACGTTCCACGGTTATGCCGGTGAGGCTAAAGGAGACGGTGATGATGAGTAATGAATGAAATGAAGAAAGTGGGAGGAAACGGGAGAACCCCGAGAAAACCCACGCACACGATGTTTGTCCACCACAAAGTTCACTTGGCGGGGGCTGGGATCGAACCCGAGACCCCAAGCACCAGAGGTGAACGCTCTACCACTGAGCCACCGCGGCCCCCGACTCAATTTGATGTAATGCAGGGTGTTTCAAAATTAATATTAGGGTTTTGAAACTTTGTAGTATCTATTACAATTAACTTACAATTATAAACGAAACTCCCCTAAATTGAATGTGTTTTGTGCCATATGGCGGAAAGTTTATGGGCCTTTCTCGCCTATCGACTAGATGTGTGCCGTGTGATGAATGAATCTCACATTGAACATTTGTAGTAAAGGCTGTTTGAGGTGCTTTTTTACTTGATGCATTGCTCATAATTGTACGTAAAATGTAGTAACTACTACGAAGACTTAAAACCCCAAAATTTATTTTGAAACACTCTACATTTCTCACCAACAGTGTTGGAACTAAGATGTAAAAAGGAGAGAAAATTTTCCCTATAAAGTTATTGTTTACAACGATATTATTATTAGTCGAGACTATAACTACAACAACAACACGAGTTAGTAGTCAAAAAAATGTAATCAAATGTGTACTCGGTGGCCTAGGTGGCCAAAATGGCACACACAGGTGTGTCACTTGTTTAATCCGCTCCAGTGTGGACACTAATTAAGATATCGGGATATTGTTCTTGCAAAATGTGGTTGGACTATAGTTTATCATATTAATTTCTTTTTCTTCTGGTGTCGAATTTCCTTCTCAAATTTCACCCCAGTAAAAAATTCGAGAATTTTCTAATTTCGAATTTCCTTTACCTTTTTTTCCCTTGTAGCTTCCTTCGTTGTAGAAATATATCCTTAAGACTTGCCAGGTAGATACCTCGGGTAGATACCTAACTGTTGACATCAATTGGACGGGCCTGCGCGCAGTATTGCCAATTAGGGAAATTAAAATTCTCCAATATTTGGGCAAAAAATCAGAAATTTTTGTTTATAAATCCGTACCTATACGTTCGAGTGCAAGTCAACTTACGCCAATCGAACATTTGTCCTTTTTAACAAACGAAAGTACAGATCGTTACAATGGGATAATTAGGGGACGCACGTAAAATTCGTATTTAGGTTCTAGCCCTTGATTTTTCTAGTTTTTTCTTATTTTTCTGTTTACCGTAATATCTTTTAGGTAATTAGAAGCTTTGTTCCTTAAATATCGCCATAATACTTGTAGGATATATTAGTGGTGTACTAATGTTTAATTTAAGATAGTTTACGTCTGTCTGGTTGCAGTGTTGCCAGCTACAAAATATTTTAATTCCATATTTTAGGGGGAAATTTTGGAAAAATTATATATTTTGTCTCTATTATTTCCCTCTTGTTGGCTATATCGGAACAAACGTACCAGTATCTGGAAGTCTATTCTTTGCTCTACACAACGCACTATAGAAAGTTTCAATAGGATAATTTGGGGAAGTACAGTTGAGGTTTACAGTGGACCTTGTTCTCTAATTGGAAAGATAACTGTGATTTTTCTTAAGGTAGAATGAGATATTTTTTATTGACATGCTTACTTTATTAGATATCATCACAAAACTTGTAGGATATATTAGAGGGATACCAAAGCTTATTTTAAGATAGTTTGTGTGTCTGATAGTAGTGTTGCTAGCTACAAAAAATTTTAATTCTAGATTTTAGGGGCAAATTTTGGGAAAAATTCCCTTTTTTATTTCTATTATTTCCTTCTTGTTGGCTACATTCGAACAAATGTACCAGTGTCTAACAGCCTCATCCTTAGCCTACACAGCGCACCATAAAAAGTTTCACTAGAATAATTAGGGGAAGTACAGTTGAGGTTTATAATAAACCATGTTCTGGAAATGGTAAGAAAATGGTGAACTTCTGAGGTAGAATGAGATTTTTTTTTCAATTTCATGCTTACTTTGTTATATATCGCCATGATACTTGTAGGATATATTCTTTGAGTACTACGGTTTATTTTCAGATAGTTTTTGTCTGTCTGGTGGCAGCGTTTCCAGCCAAAACAATTAATTCCCGCTATTAGGTGAAAAATTCGGAAAATTTCCCTTTTCCCCTCTATTATTACCCTCTTACTGGCTACATTGAAACAAACGTACCACTACTTGAAAGCTTCCTCTTTGCCCTAAGAACGCACTATAAAAACTTTCAATAGGATAATTAGAGAAGCTTTACCCCGGCATATTTGATTTTTGCCTCTTAGGCGTAAAAAGTGTCAAAATTTCATGTGTATGACAGAATTTTTTCTTTCCCTCTTTGAATGGAAGCCAGTGACTTCAGGATTTCACTGTACCTTGTCAACACACCAAAGATTTCTTTAGGTTACTTGAACCCATATAGCAGCAGTGGTGCTAGATACAAAAAAATTTTGAAATTCAGTTAGGGATTTTTTGTAAATTTTCACCCCTACATTTCCCTCAATAATTTCCCACCCGTTGGTAACACTGCAATGCAACTTACACCAAAAAATAGCCACATCCATTTTCTTAAAAACAAGGCCTTAACCATATCAATCGAATGAATAGTTTTTGAGCAATAAGTCATTAACTGGAAATGTAGGAAAACGCCAAAAATGGCCTGGGACCGAAAGGAATAATCACACAATTTTGCTCGTATAGGTTCGAAGAAACAAACGATTTGTAAGTTACGAGGGCTTCGACTCAAGTTCTGTTGATTATTTCAATAATCTGCAACATAAATCAATAAATAATAGTTGCCAGAAAAAAAAACAGACTTTTGAAAAAAAACATGAAAAAGAACGATGTTTTTTATTGAAAAAAAACTTCACAGAAAAAAAACCGTTTTTTTACAACACTACAGTGTGCATAAGCTGTATTATATACTTGCAAGTAAAGCGTTATTAGTAGTTAAACAATTACAGATGCTATTGAAACTCGAATCATGTCAAAGCTTACTTCTTACAAGTAACCTTGCTTACACGTATATTCACTATCGCTGGCGCGCCTGCTCTAGTCGGATGCACCTACGAACTTACATGTCGACTTATCTGCTTAATTCTGCTTCAATTCGGTTATTCATCCTTCTCAATGGCCACCTTGCACAGGTTGGTTCGTACTTTTGCACTGCAGTTTTATACCATTCATCTAGAAGCCGTATTTCTACGTAAATCACAAAAATAATTGTAATTTTAATTTTCTATGAATTACCTCTCATACCTATATGAATTTTATCCATCCTAAGTAGGATAATATTATGATGCTAAGCTGAAATCTTTCGGAGACCACCAAGAAGGAAATCAATGAAAGAATTATATTCTTTCAAGAACTGTTTCGAGTAGTGTGCCTTAAGATCTTCTTCACGCTAGCGGTTGTCCAAATAAAAAACATGAATTATTTTGCAACTATACACTTTTACCAGTGGGTAATAAACATCCAGGTGGTAAGGTCCAGTGGCGAAGGGTGGTAAGAGGCTCTGAGGCCCGGCCTACTCATTTACTTTCAGAAATTATGATTTATAATTAATTCATTTTCCTTGCACAGAATGTATGATAATTTTCAAAGTTGAGAAAATATTTTGTGTCCGATAAGGAAATTGTGGTTAGCACCATTGCTGGGAGCCTCAGCGAACAGTGTCAGAAGCCAGTGTCACGTGGACAGATGGCATTGCTCAAACGACAGTAAAACGACTGCGAAGCTACTCAGAAAATCCCGCGACAGAACGTGTTGATATTAAGCTGCGAAAAAGACGGGCCTCAGCGCTTATTGACATTCGTTTCTACGAAAAGCGTTTCTCTCGAGACCTTCGATTTGGATTCGATATATCAAACAAATAAAGAGCAAGAGAATGTCGGCCCCATTCCGTACCAATTTTCCTTAAGTTTGCGGACTCTAACGTAACGCAAAAGCTGTTACAAGCGATTGTAAAGGTGCTACGCCTATTATCACAAACTAGTCTACTGTGTGTTTCAGATGTAAAGCATCACGGGCAGTGGCCAATGGAGCACGATATTCCGCGCGGTGTTGCCGGATTTCGGACTCCCCTTTCCCTTCTCGCTCTTCCTCCAGTTGAGATTATTACACATACATTGGCAATATTATTCACAATGTAAATGTACTATTCCAGCAAACTCAAGAATTTTGACCGCGCATCCTAGAAGTATATAGCAACTAAATTACTTACATGTTAACTTTTCCAGTGAAAATGCTAAACACTTGTCTTCAACACTACTTTCACTATCATCTATGTCAGTTAATATTTCGTCTTTGTTTGAATCTGACTCTTGTAAATTTATTTTTATGGGTTCCAAAAACTGTAAACACAAAAAATAATTCTTAGAGCTTGACTTCGTAGCACTTGAAAGAAAAAGAAAAAAAGGAAGACAGAAAATAAAACATCTGCTGTACTTGGTTTGCTTAAAGACATTGTCAACTATAATTTTGGAGAATAAACGAACTACCACGAAAGAAAGCAACGAGAGACTGATGAATTCTACACAACTAGCCCCTTTGTTTCTTTCTCCGTTTTCATAGCAAGTAGCACGCTTTGGCTTCGTGTAGGTGCCACGAAAGTAATCCATCTGATTTCTAAGCAACTCGATATGCTCGAGTTTGTTTTGGGTTACGATAATTTATGACACCATTCACACGCCTGATGCTTTTGATTCCTTTATAGAGGAGAAAAGAGGGTGTTAAAAGTCGCACATAATAAGGTAGTGGAACGTGAAAGAAAAAGAAACAGAAAACATACTGCGTTCCTTCTATCGAATAAGAAAGGGTCTATCTTGAAGTAAATTTCAAAACAAATTACAAACTTCCCATGCTTTATTCGTACGATGATTGCAAAAATTGCAAAGGTATGTAGCCACGGGGGAAAAGGGGGCTCTGTCTTTCCGAACTATTTCCAGCTCCAAAATGAGGTTCGTCTGGTATATGTTTAATAAACTTATTTAACAGTTAATGCAAATGAAGGACTTTATAATAAAATATGAAAATTTTTAAAAAATCAATCATCATCAATACGGTTTCTATACCTAATTGAAACAACTAAAATTAATCATATGCTTTATATTTTCATTTCCCTAACTGGGTGCATTGTGAACTCACTACTATATTGTTGCATGATATTATCGGAGTTAATATTTTTTCGAGTTTTTTTTTTCCTTTAGTATTTTAACCTACATAAACACAAAGTCAGATAAACAGACTGCTATAAACAGCATTTATTTTCTTATGAATAGCTTATTGATTCAACTTTTACACTCCGATTTTTAACTTCAGTACTGTCACGACAGGCACGTAGCCAGGATTTCGTAATAGGGGGGGTCCGAGACATGAAATACTGTGGTTATCACACCAGAGTTCGATTATTCTAAACTATTTTATTGGTAAAATACATTGGTTCGTTTAGTCTGGATTTCGTATTCATATTTATTTGCCTGTTCATAGCTTACAAATGAGGACAATCCTCAATTAAGCATTACAGTTGTCAGATATTTACATTCTCTATATATTATCAGTAAGATAAATTTCCACAGAGTAATAGCTTTTTTCTAACAATAATTCTAACAGAGTATTTCTGAATATCCGTTTTTCGTTAATGTCCTTATACCTTGCTGGTAATTTGTTATATAATTTTATACAATTCATATACACAGTTTTGCTAAAATTTGCATAATTCTGTTGGATAATATACATATTACAATTCTGCCTAGTATTGTATGAGTGAATCGTATTAGCTAAAGTAAATAAATCCTTGTGCTCGATTACATACATAATTGTGCGATATATATAAACTAGGTAATGTCAATAATTTATATTTTTTAAAAACATTTTTACATGAGGATCGTTCAGGCATACTAAACATAATTCTAATAATTTTTTTCTGTATTCGGAATGTACTAGCACTTATTCTCGAATTCCCCCAAAATATAACACCATAATTTATTATTGAAAAAACTTTGCTATAGTATAAGGACATGACAGCTTCCTTGCACAAACTACCTTGCAACCTACGGAATGCAAAGCAGAGTGAACTGAGTTTTGTATTAATGTATTCAACATGAGTATTCCATGTTAAATCTTCATTAACATATACTCCTAGAAATTTAATAGATGGTGTTTGACATAATTCTACAGTGTCTACAATTATTGGTACAAGTTCATTTCTTTGACCCGGGAAACGAAATTTGACAATGTTAGTTTTTCCTAAATTCATAGTTAATTTATTTATGTTTAACCAACTAATAATTTTTGTTAGCGTCTTTGTAGTGAGCCTTTCTGCTTCATTTACTGAGTCTCCACTGACAAGAACATTTATGTCATCAGCATACAATGTTGACTTCACACAGCCTAGACTATTAACCAAATCATTAATATATACAACAAACAAAAGAGGTCCCAATATTGATCCTTGTGGTACTCCTTTTGTTACTTTCATTAAAGATGATTTAAACATATTTCTTCTGCCATTTACCTCTTTACAGATGACAACAGTTTGACTACGTTCAGATAAATACGACTTTATCCAATTGTTTGCCACACCTTTGATGCCATAAGAATACAATTTTTCTAGCAAAATACCATGGTCTATAGAATCGAACGCCTTAGATAAATCAACAAAAATGCCAATTACATGCTTTCCTTTATTTATATCCATTGCTACATCAGAGATGAAATTAAAGATTGCAGTGTTGGTTGACTTCTGGCTTTGAAACCCGTGTTGACTTGTGGATATTATATTATTTAAAAGGAAAAAGTTATTTAGTCGCGCTTTCATTGCTAATTCAAATATTTTAGAAAAGCACGACAAAACTGAAATAGGACGATAATTATTTAACTCCAATTTACTTCCCTTTTTATACACAGGTGTAACTCTAGCTAACTTAAGCCGCGTAGGAAAAATTCCTGTCAAAAATGAATGATTTATTATATGACAGAGTTGATGTGCAATAAGAAGAGAACTTTCCTTTACAATCATGGATGGCACTTCATCCCAACCTGGAGAGCTGGAGCTTTTTAAGCTTTTTATTATTTGTAAGATTTCCTCTGGTGTAGCTGGTTTCAGGAAAAGCGACTTAGTTATTCCGCTCTGTAGCTTAGAGTTATTTTCTTGATGAGCTATTTTGATTGGGTTAAATGTTTCTAAAGTTAAGAAATATTTATTAAAATGATTTGCAATCTTATCTGGGTTACATACTACTTGAGAGTTTATTTTTATTGCATCAATTCCTGTTGTTTTTACCTTACTCATCTTACCATTAATTAACTTCCACATAGCTTTACTTTTGTTTCTCGCTGCTTTCTGACCCGCCGTTTCTCGTAATGGGGGGCGGGTCAGTGTGACATGAAATATTGTGGTTATCATACCAGGAGCTTGATCAATCAAAATTATTTTACTAGCAACACATATTGGTTTGTTAGGACAAGAAAATGAGGACATGTTAGTAAGTATTTTAGTAACAAACTATGAAGAAATCTCGAATAAAAGAATATTAAAAAGATTTAAAAGATTTTACAATATCTACATTCCTCCTTCTGTTCATTCAAATATAATTTTCCTTTCATTATGACCTCAACTATTAAAAAAAAAAAAGTACGTATCCAATAATGTAAAATATTTTATAATATCTGCGTTCCTTTCTTTGTTGAATCAAATGTTAACAGAACTTGCTTTCCACATAACTTTTTGTTTCTATTTTTCCGTCAACTACTGTCTGTTCCAAATGATAAGTTAAATGAGCAGTTGAAAACCGTTTCTGAAATAACATGTTTGATACTCTACAAAGAAGCGATGATGAAAAATTATTTTTATTTTTCTCTTTTATTTTTTAACGCTGATTCTTCCTATTTCTCATTTCTTTTTGTTTCATCCTTCCTTATTTTTAAAATTTCTGGTCTTGAAGGGGAAGTCCGGACCATCCGGACCCACCCCTTGGCTACGTGCCTGGTCACGATCCGTCTTTTGATAAGGAAGCATTGTGAAAATATAATATGCGCATAGTATGTATGTGTGTATGGTGAGTTAAAATGCTTTCATGTTGTGAAAGAGGTAATTTGTTCTGCTTTTAATAGGTGAAAAGCTTGCCTCCCCCTGAAAGTAATGTTCTCCTAGAACAACCTGCTGGCTACACCCCTGATTATCCTGTAATAAAAGTTGTGAGTTCTATTTGAAAATCGAAACAAAATCCACTGCAAATTAGACGCGGGACTCAACGCTCGTTTTACTAATTGTTTTATATGGAAACCTTTCAAAGCGTCTATCATAGCAACCAGTTGACATAGAAAGATGTAGTTTTCACGTATGTGTTCGTAATTCCTTTCTCTACTTGGCAAAGGGAGCAGTTAATGTGCTAGTACAATATTTCTAAGTAGCGCCTGAGATATTGTCAAAATTCGCAGTACCGCGAGAAGACAGCGTGCAGAACTGCTTGTCGCGAACTGTCAACACTGCTCAATGCCAATTGGATGCCGTGTGAAGCCAACTCAAGGCCATATCGTTTCTTATCTGAAATAGAGATTAATTCTTCTTTATTCCGTTACGTTGATGCATACCCATACGATACCAAACTCGTATTTATTAGAATTGACTAGAGAGTGTGTGTTTCTGACATATTGTAAGTGACATACAAAATGACTTGATTGAGTGTTTATCATGTGTTTTTAACAATATAATTAAAAACGAAATTTTACAAGCAGAGTATCTTTCAGTACAGGTATACGAAATAGCATATGTTTCTTGTGAAACTCGGGTAATGTGATAGTCCATCTTCCCCACTCGATCACACCCAACTGAAACAATTAAATTGCATTACGTCGAATTAAGATCAACTATGAGTCACATACATAAATTTCATACATACATAAATCTCATGAGAATAGGACCAAGGGGCTAAATCGCTTATGATCTTTGGCTTTTCAGGAGGAGTAGGGGGTTGACGGGGAGTTCAAATAAACCAAAATTTTCCCACGCGCTTCTCTGGTAGCCGTAAAAGGCTATGAACACAGCAACTAAAGGCTTGTCGAAACTTGACTTCGACATATTCGGCTTTCCAGGAGGAGCAGGGGGTGCCGGGGGTTCAAATAACTAAACAATATAAGATGAGGAGACGAAAAAAGGCATGTTTTATCTTTTTTTTTTACATCTGGTAGGCGTCCAAGAGTATACTTTCTTATTCTAGCATAGCAACATACTGGTTTAGGCCAGTTTAGGGCCAAAATTAGGCCAAAATTTTCCCACGCTTATGAACCCCCTTTATTCTACTATGTGCGCTCAAAGTTGTAAACCAGATGACTTTTATTCTCGAGAAAACCGCTGTTTGCATACATCATCTCTAGCCAATTGTTTGTTTTTCGGTCACATTTCTAGCGAAATACCGTAAAATATTGTCTGAAGTTTGGCCACTATTTTCAAACAATCGCCATTGAAATCCGTTGAAAATTAAAAAAAAAATGGCTAGCGATGAAATATTGAAACACCGTCTTCCACAATGGATACCATCATGTCCTTGGGTTTTCTCGGGGTACTCCTGTTTCCTCCCTTCTTCTCATTCCATCAATTCTTCCATCATCATTCACTTGCCTTGATCATCGTCTTCCTTAGCCTAAAGGGTATAATCATCGGATGTTCAACTGAAATATTTCATTTTTCCACAGGTGGACAAACCGTGCTCGTGGGTTTTCTCGGGGTTCTCCTGTTACCTCCCACTTTCTTCATTCCACCATTTCACTCATCTCTCATCATCACCGTCTCCTTTAGCCTAACCGGCATAACCGTAGGACGTAAAACTTAAAGATTTCATTTCATTTTCATTTTTTCCACAATGCACAGAGGCCGGCTGGGTTGGGAGTCGCGTTGAAGTTAGTCCCGCGGCAAAGCGTTTCGGAGACAAATGTCATTCTTTAATGTTTAGGTTGCCACACAGAAAGTGACATTTGAATGACAATACAGTTGGTTTCAAATAAATTTTATTAACGTATTTACCCGGCGTGCCAAATAGGATGCAATTTGCAAGTTGTAAGACACCATTACCCCTCACCTCTTCCCCAATAAGTTTCCTTATCTTGCAAAATGCGTACGTTTTGACCTCACCAGTCCGTCGAGTATCCAGGAAAACACCCCAGTACCAAAAATGAAGCGTGTATCTCAAAAATTGGTTTCTTCGAACTTTTTTCAAAATCTCTTCAATTTTGAAATTTTAACGCCCATAATTCGAACAAGCTTGCGATCGAGGATTTATCCGGTTGCCTAATTGTTTCATATGTAAAAAGGAGTCGACTGAGCATAGTATCAATTTGAAGCCAGAGTAACACGACCCACGACCTTCCCTAGTAAATGGAATTAATTACTATTTTCCACTAACGGGTTCAAGCAACTATTCGTGTATGTATGAAAACTCAAAAATATACGAGATATATAGATTATTTTCAAGAAGATATATTTTACCTAATCAAATTAAGTTTCAGCAAAAATAAATAAAGAAAGAAAGGAAAGAAACAAAAGAAGAAAAAGAAAGAACACATATTAGTCTACATATTTAACGTTCAAAATGATCGTCAAAATAAACTATCTTTGTATTACGTAGGAACAAACAGTTAAAAATTGAAAAGCGCTTAGCTGTTTCTTTAATTTATTCTCCCTTTTTCTTTGCTTCCTTTGGCTCTTCGATCTTTTACTTAGATCTCGCCTCTGGGCTTCAAACACTAACAAGGAATTGCCATTCTACTGTGACTGCAACAGTACATGTGTAAGTTTGGCAACGAAGCATTATGGCGTCCTGCGTAAGCATGAGATTCAGCCGCTAAAACTATTTCCGTAAACATAAAATAATATTTGGATAAAATGTAAAACATAACACGAAAAACGGTAATATAATATCCATATTCCGTAATGAGACAACTACTTGTAAAATAATTTATGCTTGTAAGTAAAAATTTTATAAAATTTAGCACAGGAGTAGCAAAATCTAACAGCAAGCGCCATCTTGCGTACTCATCTTAAAACTGATCAAGTTTTCCTCTTATATGTTACTTTTTTAGCTAACAGAATACATAAGCACAGAAAATAGTATCTCATGTTATAGCTGACGCATAACTCTATTTTGTAGTGTAATACTTCAATATGTACCATTTCTTTACGCGTTGGTTAAGGGAATGAACTAATGCTTATACTGACTTCCGGGTAGTGATCCACCTTAAGAATACGTGGACATTTTTAAAATCTGAACTGCGGAAACTGCTCTATCCCAATTTAAGGATGCACATTAACACTGATGTAATAAAGTAATTATGCAGCCTATACCTAAGCTACACGAGGTTTACATTTACGCACCCACCGTTTCAACTTTTGAAGTATTTCATTTTATTAGCTTATCGACGTCGACCATACCCTAGACGCCGCATGGACAAAGTCGCACATAGTACGAACTATTCGCAAAATCAAAGTAGGCGAATCACTTATTGACAATTTTCGCATTTATTACTGCCTTAAAATGGGGAGGTCCTTAAGTGACATGAATTCCCGCCTATATCTGTGTGCGTTGTGGATTACACGCACAACATTTAATGGATTTATCAAGAAATACTGAACCCACAGGTTCAGCACCCACATAACTGCATTACTTATGAACAAGGGCGCCCATCAAGGGGGGCAAGGTGGGGGCTCACCCCCAAAGAGGAAATTGTACTTGGGAATACTGAAAACCCAATAGAATTTTTACATTACTTACAGTAAAATTTGACACTATATTTGGAACGTCGCTTATACTTGCCCCCCTTGGAAACCACAACGTGGGCGCCCTTGCTTATGAACTGCACACTAAGAAAAATCCGTTCTCCGGACAGCGGTATATTGTACAAATATACAAAATCCTCTTGCTTACTACAGAAATCAATATGGAGCATATGCTACATACGCACTGCCCTTAGATGTTACATCATGCCATTGCAGGATGTCTGACATCTAACAGTTTTCCGTGTATCACCTATGTTACATTCTGCAGCTATATTCTATTCTACTATGGACATTCTGCGTCGATTTGTATGTGAGATCCTGACCGCCTATATTGTTTCATACGGAAAGTACGTACAGATGGAACACTTATACGGAAAGTAAGTATTATAAAACATGCGTTTTCAGTTATACGTTTGCTGTACGTTAAGTCCAAAAACTACAGGAATTACACATGTAACCTACCGTTTTGAGTACGCTACCTACATTTTTTTTCTCAGTATGTGCTTTGAAAACTAGCCATATGTCGGATTACTGGGAGAAAGCATTTTTTGTTGAAAATCATTGCTCTTTTCTTAAATGTTTTTGAGGTTAATCTACCTAAAGCCAACATACCACTAACTATAGATTTTCAGACTGTATTGCTGAGCATGAGTAGTCGCTAATGCTCTCGCCTTTGGTCCTGGGCTTGATTTCCGGCAGGGTCAGTCGGTCGAAAGGGTGTAACAGCTTTTTCAGGCTAGCTATCCTAAATGAGGTTTTTCCTGGGATATCCTCATTCACACCAGGTAAATGCCGGGATGGTATCTAATTTACAGGCCTCAGGCCGCTTCTTTCCTTATCCGTTCCTTATATCCCTCCCCCTTATATCCTTGTGTGTTCGCCGAGGATGTCATCCCTCCAACCTGACGTGCTTAAGGCCATAGATGCCGGTAATGGCCATGACTTGTATCAATAAATAAATAAATAAATATTGACGAGCGAGCGCTAGCAAGCGAAGTCGGGTTAGAACGCCGCAATACACATTACATTTGTCCATTCTAATTAACAGCAAATAGTAATTGCAAAATTTTCCATTTAGCACACGGCATTTCCAGTCTACTCAGTTCACAAATTACTCACATATCAATATCAATTATCTTTCCGCAACATGAACTCATTCCACCTATAAACATTGTGTTTTTACGTAGTTTTGGTCCCCCGTAATCCTACAGAACCCGAGAAATATATTACATACTTCTTTCGTAAATTTTGCAAATTCAAACTCATAAAATAGGACAGCATCATCGTTTTCTACATACAGTAAACGTTATATAATTTTTAAAAATTAGTAGTACAGTCCTCTTTCACACGCAGTCATTCATTTTAATCATAAATTACTGTTTTTATGTTTATGTATTCTACACCTGCATCCATTTATCCAGCGCCGTAACTTAGATTGTTTTCTTAGGAGGGGGTAAGCATTAATACGCTTATTTGGTGCTCCTAGAAAAAAGTTGTTTATCTAATCTTGGACTCCCTCTTTTCATCTTTCTCTTACTCTTTATGGGCCCGGGTCGTTAGTTACACCTTTGATCCCGTTCCATACATGACAAATGAATTAAGGGGCCAAATTAACAAATATCAAAGCCATACGAATAAACATTACTTCTAGGGCCCCTAATAGAAACTTTTTATTGAAATGGGCCCACGACTCATTTTTGCTTTATTTACCTTTTATGTGTTGTTTTGTTTATGTAATATAGTGGACATATTCGATGCTTCATTTATAATTTCATGTTCGTATCGTATACGGAATAAGAAAATGTTGCCTTAAAATGGGTCCCCTCGAACGGCGGGGAGCTTCCTTGGGTAAGCATTTGCTTTCTCCCTCCTCAAGTTACGGCCCTGTCACTTATCACATACTAGGCTGGTAGCCAGCCCAAAAATCTAGGAGAAGCCCGGTAGAAGTTTGGGAGGGAGTCCCGATCCAAACGTATTATAGTTAATCATCATATTATAGCTCAGCGTACAAATTTTCGACTAGAAATTTAGAGCTGGCGACCAGTAGGAATGGTTCAGTAGTACTGGTAGTGTTCAGTAGGAATGGTTTCTGCCTAAACTCAAAGGGCAGCGCATTTTCTGTTTCGTAAGAAAATAATTGTCACTGAGTGAGAGAAAACACGGAATGTGAAGTCTTTCTTTGTCAAACCAAAGGCCGTTTGGGGGGGGGGGGAACTCAATTTGTACGTGAGAGATATTGGCGACCATTATTTTTGGATTGGCGAGTGCGTCTGACTTTGAAATTTTGCACCCTGTTATAGTTCATTTGCAAGCGTACTGTGAAAATTTTAGGGGACCAGTACCGTAAAAATTTAGAGGGGCCCGCCCCCTAGAACCCATGGATAAGGGCCTGTCAGATATTAATATGATGTAGACCTATCATTAATTTTTATGTCAATTATATATTGTGGATCTCCAAATTTTTCGTGGCAATAAATCTTTCGCGGAGCACATCATCAAATATCGCGTGTGGAAATGTTACGTTTTCATACAAATATACAAATATCTCTTTAAGTATATTACTTCATTAACATACAATCATTTTTAAACATATTTTCTTTACCAGTCTGTCACTCTAGTATACAATTAATAAGTTGATACCAAATCAGTTGCAAACACTGGTCAACTTACTATCACATTTAGTGACGTCATATTGTGTGGTGCTCTGGTTTTGTCAACTTAAGATCTCCCTGGAATCAACGGCCTAAAAGCTAGACAGATAAGCACACTTTTGGATGCGGACTGATGTGTGGAAAGAGGAACGTTTCTAACACCGTTCTCAAGGTAGAAGACGTTTGACATACGAAAAGTTGACTGACAGACGGACATTACAATAAGAATAGTATTGTGTAGGGATTGCTAATAAATTAAACATAAAATCATGACTGGTTATAATTTTGATCCAAGGATGATAGTTACAGATATATATGTACTTTGGATATCAGTACATTATTTCTTGCTTGGCGGCATTCCAGAATGAGATAGGCCATCGTACCGTAATAAGAATTGAGACTTTTAATGTTGCTATTAGTTCAACTAATACTATTAGTAGTATTTTATAACAAGAGGAGTAGATAGTTGCAGTAATACGTATACATACTAACAGTTACATTGTTTCTCACGTCATGAATGTTCCTTTCAGAACCAGTTTTCAACTTGTTACGAATCTCTTTGTTCATAATCTCGCCCTACAATACGCCTCACTATGCTACTGATAGCAGTCAAGATTTGAGTATACTTGTTTCTTTCCTGTGATCTAATTCTTGTTTGTTTTCTGTTCAATTATTGCATGAACTAATGCTTCTATCTCAACACGATGACTACCATAGTCGCTTTTTAAATTACCGTTGTGGTGACTACCAGTGTAGACCCAAAAACTGTCACTGATTTAAAAAATTCCAACACTTTGATTGAATACCTATCATTTGCAGCAACGACGCTCTCTTTGCATGTTTTCGTATGTGAAATCATAATGGATTAGCTGGCCCTTTACTGCTCACGTATAAAAGATCTATGACAGCTTGATAGGAAATTCGGAGATACAATATGGCGTCCCTCTTGCGTTCGATTTACAGAATTCTAAAATATTTGTTTATGCTCGTCGCTACTTGCGAACGTGCTTCTCTTATCGAAAGGGAGTAAAAATTAGTCATGACTTAACAAATTATATCTCCTTTATCTTTCAGGTGTGGATATATGTTGGGTAAGATGTATTAATATGTTTAATTCATGGTGTATAACGTTAATATTTATGGTAGTTATGTGACACAAGTATAGATAGAACTACGAGTTTCCAGTTCTTTTTATCAAGTATTTCAAACATTTTATAAAGATATGTTTTTCGACTTAGATCACACTGTAAGTACTTATTCTTTCGAATCAAACTTTCGGTCCGATGTGTCTGTTTTCTTGGACGAAAATACTTTTAGTCATCCTTTCTGGTGATTTCCTAATGTACCCTACTCCTTTACAAAGATTAGTCAGAAAGCTATTTGAAGCATCGGTAAGTTTCTTTATGTAGCCCTATTTAACTTGTTAAGTATGTTTTAGATCCATTGATGGCGAAATTATAGCAAAAGGGACCTTGCAGTCTTGCTTCTCTTCTCGAGTCCAGAAATAAAATATCAGAAACTAGAAGGCGTAGACAGAAACTTGCATTGTTAGTCTCGTCATGTTTAATACACTCGTTTGCCAATACTGGCATGTGTCTATCAGATATAACACTTAACATTTCTTGCATTGTATCTTTAATTTGACTTTGTTTACGAATGTTATTTCCATTCGACTTAATATATTGTTTTCCTGGCGTTTAACAGTTTCAGCGGAACAGAAGACTTCAAAATTGATGAGTTATCTATTTTAAGATTAGGTGCACTATCAAACTATACAGAGTCTGTTCTTTCAATTACACTATGTAACAAATTTTGACATTTGGTTTGTCCTTGGGTTCTTACGGTTATTTTCCGATTCATATAGTCTGCCGATGACCGAAAATGGTATTTGTTTGCCTGAAACTTTGGTTTTGTAAAGACATCCTTAAAATCATGCTATTATAAAAGAAAAAATACCGCCTTTTAGTTACAAACACATAACTCTATTGGATTTTCTACAAAATATATTATTTGTACCTTGTTGTATTAGAAAATAAACAGGCTTTTAATTGGTGTATATTATCGTCCAATATTTTACACAAGGGGGAAACTAGAGAGGAATGATTTATGAAAATTGCGTTATTTTTTTCGAAACTGTCATTTTTGGTATACTGGCAACCCTGATGTTTCGTAAAATTAGTCGACGTCGTCTAATCACTTTTTGAAGTCGACTAGTTGTTCAAATTTCACATTTAGGGTACCGATGGTAAAATTTGTTCCTAGTGGCAAACCATTCTTACACTAATGTGTGTTGGTGCCCCTGCTATCCAAGAGCGAAAGATGGCAAAAAAGTTTTGTAAAACGTCGCAACAGAGCTTTTAGGATTGCAACAACTTTAGTCTCCGATCACCTTCCATCCACACTTGTCATAAGACAAGGCCTGCAGAACTGGATTTACGTTGTTGTACTCCTCTTTCACATGATTAGAAGGAGCCAACGGAAGAAACGGATACTTATTCCTATTCTGAAGCAGTGCAGTTTTGATTTTAGAGAAACTACCAATGAACGTGTTTCACTCGTTAGGGTAGCAGTGGATTTCAATGTATTCTAACTTCTCAGCGATTACAGAGCCACAGTACATCTTGCACAGAGGAAAAACGTGAGAAAAAGCTTGTAGTGACATATTTACCGACTCATGTAATAAATTCCACTGTTTCAGCCTAGAAGTTATAAGTTTGCAGTTAAGCTTAATGACTTCTATATCTCTGATCAAATCATTCATATCATCCTGATTGGGATAATACTGTTTTGTCTTCGGATCATCACCTTTGCAATCATCATTTTGTGTACCTTCATCAGTCTCTGAAGATTCCTGTCCTTCTGATGTTTTCTGTCACTCAGATGAAGCTGGTGCAGGGTACTGAGAACTGTATAGAACGGGAGCCATGGATGAAGGATATATCTATAACTGGCGGTGCATTCTTGCCATGCCGTCGTTTTATTAGGTTTTCCATACATAAATAACAATTAGTAGGGTTTTTGAGTTGTCGCCAAATTCGTAGTATTGAAAATCTCATTGGTTCTTCTCTCTGTTCAATTGTGTCAAAATAGAAGAAACATTATATAAAGTAACTTTCAAATTATATTTCTAAAGTAAAAGAAATAAACTTTAGAGACAACAACTATATAAACATTGAGGAATGCAAAGCACATAGTAATATAGGAGACAAGCTTGAATTATATTATTTTAATAGAGACATTTAATAGTTATCTTCCAAGGTTCTTCTGAAGTATTCACGCAATACATGAGTGGCTATGGTTTGTCCAGATCGCTAACAGACATTCCAAAATATGGCTTGCTAGCCTCACGCATCTTAGAACATAATTGTAATGTGAAATGCTTTCCCCTGCATTATATGGAGTTTCCACAAGCGTAGCGAAATGAGTTAGGAGACTGTTTCAACTTCGATGTTGGTTCTGAAAAGGATAACATAAGTACACGTTTGTCATCTGATACTTTCCTTGTACCTCCAACGTGTACATAGTTGGATATAATTTCGCAAGTGCTCTAATGAAAAAATGAGAAACAGAGCTCACCATACATCTGATATGCGAAATATTAACAATCATTGAAATCAGATAGTTCGAAAGGTTGGAAACACTGTTATATATGAATTTTGTTACTAGTAAACCTACTATGGAACAGATCTAGGTTTCCAACGTGATTTTCTAATGCTTCAAAAGATTAAACTAGCATTTCTTTCTTGCTAAATGAAAACGTACAATACTTGTTTCGTACATAAGCATGGCAATATAACTGACTGTCTGATGAAAGAAAACAATTTCATACACATACCTGAAGACCTGACATTTTCGCTAAAATTCTTGCTTCGGTGGTTCACCCGTGTGTTACAGTAGTCATCCAGTTCCAAGGTGTAGTCAGTTGAGATGAAAAAAAATATTCGAAGTATCATCTCAAAGATGAATCCTATTACACAGCCCATATAGCTCATTGAAAACACATATTTCGTCGTGAAAGTCACAAAGCCAAAGTTTATTAATTAAAATATCCGCATTTATGTCTTCTTTCATCACACATTATTGGAAAATAACACTTACAACCTAAGGACAAAATGTGTGTTACATGGATTTCTTCTGTGCATTTTACATTAAGTTTTATATCTCTATTTTTGAACTTTTCTACTTTTATGTTCATTTCTGAATTACTTAATGATGGAGGAAGTTTTTCACACAATATAATCAGTAGCGTCATTTCAGATTTGGCTTGGGGAGGCAAGACCCCTTGATATAAGTAAAATTTCGCGTTTTTCACTGCCTTACTACTCCTCTATTGATAAAATTATATAAATATCGAACTCGGGGGGATAATTGCCCCTCCCTGCCCCTAATTGACGCCCCTGAATACAATGTTTTTTTAAGTTAAAGCATTCTGGCACAAAGTCACGAGTTTTCAGTTTTTAAAATATTATATTAATTAAATGAAAACATTCGTGAAAAAAGGCATTGTATGTAATAGGACAGACGATATGCTTCAACACGAAGTAGTTCTTTCATGTCTTTCCAGTCGTTGGTTAAAGAAGTCTTTACATTTGCTTCATTAATGTCTGCAAAAGACAATAATTATTCCTTATAACCTTCTAACGGTCTAAAGTTGTTGGCTAATACCATAGCAAAGATTAATATGATTTGACTTGAAATAGCGGATTAGAATGAAACATTTATTGTATTGGTGAACTGATTTTTTAGGCTAAAGTTTACATTCACTTTACAGCTACAAAGCACCTTGTTCCCATCTCATATAGCCTCGCTGATGAAAGGGACGTTAAACTGAAAGTCTACTTAATTCAGAACACCTTGTCATATTATCATACACTTCAATAAAGTTAAACAGCCGTATACCATATTGCCTGTAACCCTAATACTTATTACAATAATATAGTAAACACCTTTACAGTAATAGGTTACTAGTATTCATATCCTGTAAGAAAATGAAGATATAATGAAAACAAAATTAATAATGATGGAAAAGTTCGGGAAATGAAAATAACGTAAGAAATCTTATAATTTCGACGTTTAAAAAAGGCAACACTATGTAAAGTAAACGCAAATCAGTCATGTCCAAAATGATTGTCGCTTGTCTTCTTGTAAGAATATAATTTGGTAATGATTTTGCAGGGTACTTTTAATACTGATATTGTGTATATAATCGGGAAATGTATATTTGTGGTAAATTTCATAGGAAAAGAATTATAAATACCAAAATTAGAATAAGTAAAACAAAATGTTGCTAAATGGATAAGAAAGTTTTATTTTCGTTTTATTCTTCTTATGTACTGCCCTTTTGACATGTAATTTGCCATATATATGTCTTTCGATTATACACATATTAACGGTCGACCCGGTTATACACATACTAACATTATAAGAAATACCGGGTGAATTCGTTATCAAATTATATTCCTACAACACCATATTTATAGATATGCGACAATAATTTTGGACACGAGTGTATTGTGAATGAAAGAGGAATCTTTGTTTCGAGAAATGAGTATCTACCAGTTGACAACATGGTACCTCAAGCTAATGAAAACAAAACTAAATTATACAATTAATGAAGACGTAAGAACTACGTGTGTAACATATAAATAACTCTATTTATATATATATATATTTATATTCTACTATTTATTATTAAAACAAAACTTCTAAACTTATAATTATACATCCTCAAATTACTGAAAGAAACAGGTTCTTGTCTCATCAAAACACCCGGGCCACCCTTTGGTTCTTTTCCATAAGACGAAAAGTTTATTGTTTATATTCAGTAAAAGTACTATATCAATTAATACTACTATTTCATAGTGAAAATTAAAATAAAATATAGTAAATATAGAAGAAGATACATTTATTTCTCCATGGAGTAAAAGAAAAAAAAACAAAAAAAACAGAAGTTGTCAAGACAAATTAATGGATAAACACATTAGAATATAAAAGAAAAAAATACAATCAGTTGCGAAAGAACTCCCCCATCAACTTCATAGAACAGTAACATTCATGGAATGACATTAATATTGCTTTGACAAAACATTCTATCATTAAGTCCTTCAACAGAGGACAAAAGAAAAAAATACTTGTATTTTACTCACAGCTTCATCAAGGAAGAAAAAAAATTCAGCTTCATCAAGGAAGAAAAAAAAAATAATCAGTTGTTTAAAGCTTTAGATTAACTTATTCAAAGAAGTATGACTATATATCATGAAACTTTCAATAATAATAAAAAATGTCTATCTACATATATATATATATATATATATATGTGGACTCAAATAACATTCTTGAGGCCAATGTAATCTCACCTTTCAGGAGGCAAAGGAGGATCCATTAAAAAAAATAAATGAAGGTACTTTTTCAAATGTCTTTAAACGATGTATAACTAAATGACTGTCATTTCAAGTTCTTGATTAATAAATTGTAGATTTATAGTGGATAAAGTTTTTCTTTTACTAAGTTTCCCTTTCCTAACATGGAAAAAGTAAAAAAAAATCACAGATGCACCATAGGTATGTCACACTACGTGGATAATCATCGTTTGTTATAGCCGTCTTTAATATCAGGTAAGGAATGAAAAGAAATACTGTTCAATACGTCGTTTCTCCGATAACGTCACTTCACTATAGCTTTTCTATGCAATTAACTTTCAGATGGTACTATTCCTTTTAAAGTTTTCCTAGGTAAACAATAAAATATTTTTGGTGGATCATATTTCCTCTCCACTATTTGCCAAGAAGAATTGATGAATAACGATTTTATCAAAAAGACTGTAATTTGGATTGTTATAAGCTGAAGACGGGGAATGTCCATAATAGAATAGTTGGATGTCCTTACGATGATGGTTTTGTTTTCTACAATGGCGTCTCTCTCGATCTATAACTGGTATGTTATAATATTGACTTTTAACTTAAATAGCGGGCGGTACAAGCGGTATCGTTCTTTCCGAAAAACCTATATAATGTTCAAGATGATCTTCCAAACGCCAGTTTAAGTTCGACGAAAGATTATATTTCAACTCCCCAACCAGTGGCTAAACTGTCTGTTCAATTTTGTAAACAAAAGAGAGAGAAGCGTCGATGGAACACTATTGATCAGCTGCATCTCTATCACTTGGCGTTATAGATAATTATTTACACAAGCACGAGGGGTCTGACAAAGTTCTACTACAATTACAACATTAACTTCGTAATACAATAGTATGGCATTAGAATGCAGGGGATAGTCTCGTTAATGTACGGGTCTATTTAAGAAAACTCTCCGGCTTCGAATAATATACATTTTATCAACATCATATTACCTCCGTCGACTATCTATTTTTTTATTAACATATTTCTGTATCATTACAAACATTCTTGCATCTATACATCGCCCTACAATATTTAACATTACGTTATTTCATACAGCGTTACTCATAAACGCGAAGATTAATTCTCATCTTTCATATATCAATAAATCTAGAAGCCATTTAAAATCTAAATCACAAAACCCGCATAACTACGACGACAGCGTTTACTCAACTAACGCATCGCATTTCGAAATTCCACCTGCAATGGCTCAATTACCACAAACATAAATTACGACCCACTTTAAATTTCAATCATAATAATTCGTACGACTGTATGTTTATATATATATTTCCCTTTTCATGAAGTTTTCAAAATATACAGCAGAATCAATAGTTCTGAGCTTTTACAAGATTTACGTAACTACCTTTAATATTTCTACCGGGGAAGTGCCAACGGAAAAACTAATTCATATGTTACATAGTTTTCAAAATTCGTGTTAAATACAGTATTATTATTATTTCTAGAATATCAGAGTAGCAGTTTAAGATCAACACCAGACTTAAAGTATCATCGATGAGAGAATTTTAAAGTTTATTAGAGTATAGCTTTACTGTTTTTAACATTAATTTTTAGATAATGTCACGAAACATAGATATTCAAAAATCACAACACCTTTCAGCCATCGAGGGACATCAAAATAAGAGGGATTCAGAAAAAAATAAATTTTGAGGAACTATAATCCTCTATGACGTATCTGAGTTCGAACCCCACTCAACGCAAAACATTTAGTTACATTGCATCAACCGTGAGCTAGGGTCATATTTTCAAGAAATCCAACTAACGATGAAAACATTTTAAAGAAAATAAAAGTAATCACATTTTAAAACAGACGAAATACCAATGGTCATCCCACAAGTTTAATAATTCTAATTGCAAAACATCATTTAGCCTAGCAATAATCAGCGTAACCAGAGCATATAGTCAATAGCTCAGGAACGAAGGAAAGGGGGAAAAACATTAAATTTGAGCAATTCAAAATCAACGTTTGCGCTGTTGACGACTTCTCACACTTGAGTAAACTTTAATTTCGAGTATACTAAATAAAAGGAGGGCGGAGTATTAACCCATAAATAGTTATGTCCACTATACCATGAAACTACACAGTAAATAACATCTACAAGCAAATGTTTGTTCCATTCCATACTAGTGATATTGGTAGTCTTATCGAGGTTAGTCTTAAAGTTTTAAGATGCAATAATATATTTCTAAATATGCTACTATCCCAACTTAAGATCGACTGAAACAAAACACTCTCACTATAACCGATTATCAAAGGTAAATTAGTCTAACCATTCCTAAGTAGTCAAAGTTCATTTTCTAAAATATTTAATTTCCTTATACGCATCATATTATAAAAAAAATCCTCTGGGCAACCAGCTTATGGAAAACGTTCGCGAAAAGAATCAAGATTATTTAATAAATTCTATGACATATCCTTTACTTACATTTAGATATCGTCGGGAATCGAAGTAGAATGCAATAACTACCTGAAACTGATCAAAAGTGTATCGATAACCTTCAGTTAGCTAAAGCATATGGTTCTCCTTCCGAAATCCTAAAGTAATAGCGTAACATGTGTCACTACGCCAACATACAAGATCTTGAATGACATAGGTACTGAAGGTACTGATGAGAATCGAACCGAATACATCTAGTACAAAGTTTCTTATGTTCAACTATAGAACTGACTACTATTATTTATCCAAACCTTTAAATTTGCTACCAGACGAAAAAAAACATCTTTTGGTAAAATAGGGGAAGTGCAGGGAGGCTAAACCGAGCATTGAACCTATGGCTCCCCGTTCGGAGCACCTCTCCTATTAATCTGATTCATACTACATAACCCTACAATACTTTTTAGCATAAGTAATTGAATGGATTATTCTCTGCTATTAGCTTTACTCACATTACCGTATGCAATAATCAAAATAATGATCTCAAATTAATATCCAAACTATCTTAAAATAAGATAATAATAATTTTGAACTGTACAACTCGATCGTACCTTAAGACTAGTCATTTTCAGGGCGAATATGGTACTACATAACGTTCTTTCAAAACTTCAAATGAAACTAATTTCACAGTATACTTCGATTTTCATAGAACAATATCTATTGAATTCGTACCAAATAAGAAGGTTAACTATTCCATTTACAAATGAACTAAACTTATAAAACAAATATGTACGAAATTGTTGGATTAGTGTGCTGGTATCATCGAGTAAATATATAGTGTTAAATGTCTGTATAAACTAACCATTCTAGAAAACAATAACTGACAAACTGAGATATCCTCTACTCGCCTGCCCTAGCTTGCTGAACGCTGTGACCTCGGGAGGCTTCGGTATTTTTTTTAATTCACGAATAAGTGATTTCTTATTTGCTGTATCTGTATTCTTATATGAAAGTTGTACTTCATATAGAGAAGCTCTGAATTTCTAAAAACCAGCATAAAACATTCACATTGTAATTCGACACTGTAACTGTACCAGGTGATAAATATAGTCATTATAGTTAATTATAGCTGATAAATATTGACACAGAACAATTAACTGAAAACTGCGTTTAACTGTTGCGTTATACGGCACTAGAACACATCTCAAAACTACGCTAGGTCGCGACTGGTGGGCATTCAAAGCCTGCATAACCCCAAACTCAACAATGGAATTATGCACGTACTGAACATTCGCAGAACAAAATAACAGATATAGCGAATAGCATATTTATTACTAACAGAAACGTCGCGCTTTTTCTAATTCTCTGTGTTTACTATGCAAATATTAAACAGTATTAGCCACATGACGAAATCCCAAATGATTTATCCTTTCCACAATCCAATTTTGCCACACAGTATTACAGTTATTCTTCATCGGTAAGACTATGATCACTTATATCAAGCAAAGTTAACAATAAACATGGTGGAATAAACAAAATAAATTTTAACAATCAAGTAATTTAAATTTCTCTATATCAGGGGTGCCCACAAGGGGGGGCTATGACGCAAACTGCGTCATTGAAATATTTGGGGGGGGTTAAAAATCTATATAAATATGTTTGACAGGGGGGGTAAAATTAATCGAAAAGTTTTTTTTCATGGAAGAATACCTATGGATAGACAATTGCGGGGGGGTGCGTCATGGACATAAGGGGGGGTGGGCACCACTGTCTATATGTTCTACTTTTCATATCAAGAGGTAATTGCTGTCATATACAATGATAATTACTACAACTATGGTGCTTACCCGGAGAGGAAGAAGAGAGAGAGATTCGGAAATTAACCACTCATTATCATAATAAATTCTGTTACATACCAAAATAAAGAATTATGGTTGACCCCCTCGTCTTCCTTTCACTTTCAAACGCCAATATCACAAATTAAATTTCCGGTAGGCCTAATTGTTGAATAGTTGGGAGTCAACTTGAAGTTTCTCTCTCTCCGTTATAACTTACCGCTTAGATTGGGGAGGATATCATACATTTTCTATTATTCTTTTCCTAGATTTCGAACAAAACCTAGGGAAGCTAAATTACAAATCTTATTTTCTTCAACCGCCGCCATTAATACACTCTCTCCTCTAACGTTCTTTTTGAGTGAGAAGAAGAAGAAGACTATTAATTGGTGTATACCAAGCGTGCTTTGCTCACAATTCTGATTGGCCACAATCATAAAATTAATGGAAAGTCCGGCGAAGAATATAAAAACAATTCTCTTCTTCCTTTTCGAAAGCACCGAAATGCAGTATCTCACCTCTATATTATGACAAGACACTAACTCGACTAATTATTGTTTTTATCAATTACTAATTGCGAAATACGTTTAGTAAAATTTATCAACAGAAATAATATGTTATTTAGTATAATAAAAATAAAAGTTTCTAGACTATTACTAACCTAATTTAAAATATCCTAAATGGAACGAAATCATTCAAGGGTTCGTTACACATGAAGCAGATAATATCTGCAAACGCGCATTACATAACATTTTTACTTTTGTATTTATTAATTCATTATTTACGTGAGAATCGTTTCAGTATTACTATTTCCTGATAAAACTCACTGTAATAAAAATATGGCATGACTTAACGTTAGCAAGTAAGCATGTCATGTATCAAACTAATAGCTTTTATTGTTATTTTTGTAATTCTAGATAAAATAAAGTGTAGTAGGAATAGAGTCAAAATTGAGCTCAGTATAGTAGCTGCTAATGCAAGACATTCAGTCCCTGATTCTACTTCTAGCGTCTATCAACTATTGGATTATTGTGAGTGTAAACAACATGTGGATTCATTTAGAGTGAACTAGTGACCAAGTACGTTTTAAAATGATTTTGTTCTTATTTAAGCTGAGTTCCGCATAGTGTAATTCTTTCAATGTTTAATGTCTCACTGTTATGATATGTGGGTTAAGAGAAATGGATAATTCTTTCAAACAAAAAAGAACAATCATTGAATTTCATTGAAACGAGCCCTACCACCAATTTCGAATAGATAAACTACATTATCCTAAAGAAAGTATAGGCCACACTTCCATACAAAGACGCAAAGATTTTGTATAGAAAACTTCAGACCTAGGATGCTTGAGATATGAGAATTTAAAGCCAAATTTATATATTTCAGCATATGGTTAATTTTATTCCATGGCATAATGACACGTCGTTCACATATTAAGTGGCATTTCATTATTCTGAACTGTGGTAATGCATGGTGTAGTACATACACCATCAATTTAGCAGCATTAATCTTCACGTAAAAAAAACTAGAACCACTTTTTTAACACTAAACAACCCATCATGACACACCACTGTACTTAATCGTTTTTTGGTAAAATAATTGAGAATCGTGAAATGTCTAAAGCTTTCACACTTAGCTGATTGTACTTCAATAATTAAAAAACTCATCTTTCATCTTAAATCGCAACGTTATTCCAAATGTTGTAACCCGTTGCACATAGGAATGACCCAACTTTGTCTCGTGTCTCTTGTGGTTTTGGAAGTAGAGACTTTACTTGATTACACTTTGGTACACTATCACATTGAGCCAATGCTGGTTGACGGACTGCGAAATCATTGACAGATTTTTTTAAGTTATTCTACTTTATGCAAATTCGTTCTGAAACGTGAATAGTGTCATACTAAAGAGCTTGACTAACATAGGTTTCTTGCAGTAGTCAGGCCTTTAGTATGACGCTAATCATACTTCAGAAGACTCTGCATAAGGCCCATTAAGTTTTACTTCTTTATATCTTCCCTCCTCCGCACCCCTAAGCTACACCATCAAAATGAATAGATGGGAACACTTCCAGGCCCGAACCTGATCTATGTCGAAAATTCCATTGAGATCGGTCGGGTGGTCCAAAAGATTATAAGCCTTATACAAGGTAGTTTTGAAGTAAGATTAAAGCCATACTAAAAGCGTGACTAGTGCAGGAAATATGTTAGTCGAACTATTTGGTACGGCTTTAATCATGCGTCAAAACAACACTGCATAAGACCGTAACAGTCACAAATATAGTCACTTTCAATTATATAATATCGATTAATAAAAGCGTAGCAAATTATTAGGAGTATATAGTGGTGGAAAATCTAAAGAATGCTAATATTGTTAAACAAATGTAGCTATAAATGACGCAAAGGGAACAAAACACAAGTGTCCTTATGCAGAGTCGTTTTGAAGTCTGATTAACACCATACTACGATGCTGACTAAGGAATGGTTATCAAAATTGTATTCAGAGACTCTGATTAGGACGTAGTATTTGACTAAGTCAATCACATGTGGCTAATTAATCTAGAGCAGAGTCTAATCTTTTACCCACGGTTGAGCGTGCGACACAAAACTTCGTATTTCTTATTTCATGTATTTTCATTTTTACAGACTACGCATGCGCTCATCTACTTTTCCATAATTGCCACACTTATTTTTAAATACTGGACGCATTGGGGTTATATAAGTTAATCATACCCAAATCATCTTTTTAGTTGTATTCAAAGTAGACTCTGAATACCATAAAGTGCTCCTTTCTTAGTAGAGTTCGTATGCTACTAACTAGTCTGTGTCTAACACTCTATCAACCAATTCTCTCTGAATACCGCCCAAGAAGTTTTTTCTTTGTGCAATTTGCCTAATATTAACGAGCCATGTTTTGTAACTTCAAAAGAGAGAACTGCCTTAATATAAATTATGAATAAATGAGTAAAGGATATTGCTTATACTGTACAGTATTATCTGTTAACATTGAAAGGTTGATTCTTCAGATGTGAATACAGTTATTCTTGAGAGAGAGAATTCTCTATAATATGCATAATTACCCAGAATAACTAAATAATTTAAATAGGTTACAGAATCCTCAGTAGAAACAAAGATTAATTTAGATGCAACTTAATACTATTTTACAAGGTTACATTAAATTAAGTATTGAAAGAAAGTTTGAAAATTAATGCAATACATAATTTATGAGTTGAAACATATTAAAGTCTGTCTTGGAGGAAGACCTATATGCACTGAGCTTTCTGTATATCACTTCTTTACATAATTGAATCAAGGGTTCAGTTACAGGATTGTTGAAGGTTTGAGGAAGCTGAAGTCTCTTTTGACAAATATTTAAAATCTCGTGGTCGATTAACTTTATGCTGACAGAATTGACTATAACGATGCTATTAATGTTTCTGACAGTTCTGCTTGTTCTGACAATGATATAACTTTTTTTTGTAAATTAGAAAAATATGGTATTAGGGTATTGGTTTGGAGTGGTTCAAATCATATTTATACAATTGTAAACAAATTGTACAAACTGTTTATATGGACGAAACAACTCAAACTCGAGCAAAATAAATTCAAATGAACAAATAAGTAGAAAGAGTGTTCCACAAGGGTCAGTTCTAGGACCTATACTGTTCCTTTTGTGTCTTAATGATTTATCCTTAAATAGCGGAAAGGGAAAACTGCTTCTTTTTGCTGATGATACAAAGTAATTGTAACTGAAAAAGACAGAAATGACTTGCAAGAAGCTATTGATCTTACAACATCCCAACTTATGCATTGATTTTCAGGAAATAAATATAAATACAGATAAAACAAAATGTGTCTACTACCATTTACCTCACACAACATTACACCAACTACCATACATATCCATGAATCATGACGTGTGTAAATTTACAAATACCGTAAAATTTTTAGGTATGTGTTTAGATCATAAATTTTCATGGCAAGAACGCGTAGACAAACTAAGCAAAAAAAAAAAAAAATAGCTCAGGCTATGTACAAAATACGAGCTCTAGTCCCAATACTAACTCTACAATCATTGGCGCCCTGATGGGAGGGCAGGGTGGGGCCTGAGCCCCCTCTAGCTCACGAAATTGTATACGTAATATAGCAAACCACGTTTATTAAATTCCAGACGTAATATAGCAACCATGGAGATGGGCCCCTTCCTAGAAAATTTTGTTCGGGCGCCCCTGTCTACAATCAATTCTGTCTGTATACTATACCATTTCCTTTCTCATATTAAATAGCGAATTGCCTCCTGGGGATCCTCGCCAAAACTTCAGAATGCATTGAAACAACAAAAATGTGTCATAAGGATCATTACGAAATCACCGAAACCCACAAGCTGTAGGAAACTATTTGAATCATTAAATATAATGACAGTTCCATCTTTGTATATATTTGAACTTCTCAAAATTACTTGGGTTAATTTGGATAATAAAAAAAGGGATGGTGATACTCTCAACTATCTTACGCGTGGTAAAGATAACTTACCTACTACGTATCATGGAACATCGGCATACGGAAAATCGCATATCTATATGGGTGTATTTCTGTATAATAAGCTACCACCTGGGTACATAAAAATACATATGAAAAGAGCTTCTTTGTCACATCAGTGCGCAAACTGCTATTAAATAAACCATCTTATACAGTAGATGAATACCTAGATCATTGTGAAAACTCGAAAAACGATTAAATCTCTATTGTATATATACCAGATGGTATATATATATATATATATATATATATATATATATATATATATATAAAGTAATTAGTAAGTAAAATCGTAAGTAAGTCCATATATATTATTGTTATATAGGTTGAACAATTCGTTTAGCCTATAGTTATGATCACAAGTTGTTTAGTAAGCCTATATATACATTATTGTTATCTGAATTCTGAAATTGTTTACCCTACATATGCATTATCACAAGTTGTTAAAGAACATTGTACATAGGTAATTGTTCCAAATATTGGATCTATTTTATATAGTCACGAGTTCTATACCATTTTGTACAAATGTACATGTAATATGGTCATCAAAATGATTAATAAATCTAATCTAATTTAATATGTTTATTTATTGATTACTCTATATACTTTTCTTTTAGGTTTTCACCTGATTGAGTTTCGTGTTTCTGTCTACACTGTTGACATCTTTCCGATTTCACTTTCTTGAAACTGCATTTAGTTCTTTATGGAAACTTTGCCTGTTTCTTTTAGTTTAATTACTAAGTTTTTAATATACATAGATTTTTTTCAGAATTGCATTACTGTATTATGTATTTGTAGATGTCTATGCGGTTCTATATATTCCTTGTACAGCACTGCAGTAATCACTACAGATGACAGCTATTAGTAGTGTCCGTTCTAGGGCAACTTTCAATCCTGTACAAAATGTCCAGGATTCTTCCAGATAAATTAATGTATTCAGATAGAGTCTATCCGTCTCTGCGTAGTTGCGAGTTAGTATTCCTGCTCCAAACACAGAGCTATGCTGAGTATGCTCTTTGGAAGCATTCATGTCGATTAAAATAGATTTTAAGTGATGAGATTGGATATGGTGTTTCCAGAGATAGTGCACTATCTGAGTTCGAAGGAGACCACTGGTTGCTCAAATATGGAAATATGTAGAATGATTGCACATTGCACCGTTAAGATGGTAGTTTCGGTGCTTGATATAGTTGGTTGAGCCGGTTATGAATACTAACAAATGCTCGACAAAGCTAAGGTAACTGTTTATGATATGAGCCTCTGGGATGGAGATTACTATTGTACAAGAATTGTAGTTTCAATAATAATAGAGAGGAGGTGCAAGATATGAGTTGAAGGAGGAATTTTTAGCCACAAAATATGTTTTCACTGGGAAAGGAATTATTCCAGCCTTTTTTAGTGCTAAAGAAGGTGCCGTCTTTAGTTGTCGAAACATAATTTGCTGTGTTGTGGTTTGATGACGGATATGATGTTCACTGATCCGTTTAGGTAGCGGAGGGAACAAAATTCCGCCATATAGTGGTTTTTCATTAAGACATTGGGTACAGAGTTGTTCCCCAACCCTTGCGGCTGAATCAGGACATCAACTTTAAACGGTTGGGCTTTGAGTGTTATTGTTTAAAAATATTTCCAACTTAGTTTGGAGTCGAGATGAAATCCAAATTATTTCAAGGTAGATGTAATTTGTAACGGAGTGGTAACAATATAATTTACCGTGGCATGAATCAGATATTGAATATATTTCCGGGTGAAGAATGTAGAAGAAGCTTTTGTCCAATTGACTGACATAAAATTTCCATAGGTCCAGGAATGAAGTTCTAGGAGAGTATAGTGCAGGATACGCAGCTCTTCTACTAGGTTAGACGTTTTGACGTACAGTAACATTTCCATGAATGGACTACGAGTACTACACACTTTTGCTGTGCACCTGCCACCTACCCACGGGTTAAAGTCTCGACGTTGTTCATCGAAAGCAATAGTTTATTTCCAGTGCCCATATCAAATACTGTATACCCGTCCTTAGAAGTATACCCTCTTGTTTGGGATGCTAATATAAATTTAAAGAAACAACTTGTTATCTACAGAGGCACAGAAAAGACGTCGTAATAAAGGATAAGAAAATAAACACTGCGATTCAATAGTCTGTTGTGCTCTAACCAAGGACGAAGTGCACAGAGAAGGTTGTACTGCAATTACCAGCTTTACATTTGCGTAGGTATTGGCATGTTTTATCAAGAACTCGATAAAGCCCGATTAAATGGTCCCAAGAATCAACTTAAGTTTCTTTCAATTTTAAACCCTGACGAAAATAGCACTTGTTGAAGAGCAGTTGTATAGGTCCAATGTAAAATTTTTGTATTTGTTCAACACTCCCGATTTCCTTTCTCACTGGAGGTATGAATATTGTATACATAAATTTTAGAGAACGATTTACGTTGGCTTCGCTGTAGCAATGTAGATTAATAAAACCTTAACTTATCCAAACCAACTACTTACTTGCTTGCCCTTGTAAATAAATGCACTACAGACTCCAAGAGTTCGCTACTGAAATTAGTAGAAAAATGCTTGACACGTGTTTTAACACCTTCAGTTTTCATTAGTGGTTTAGGAATTGCGATTGAATTAAAATTTCATAATCATTCTGTATGTAAAATGGGAATTCCATGGAACTTAGAACTGCAGTGTTACTCGCGAAATTAAAAAAAAAAAGCAGTTTCGTAATCTGCGCGTGAAAAAACCATGGTACATAATGCAGCGCGACACAGATCATTCTGTACTCATTCTTTCCAAAGACCATTCGCACGAGGGTACACATAGTTGTTCTCTGAGGTGTAGAGTGAATCTTTTTCCACGAAATAGTACCGCCTTCTGCATAATATTCCCGTCATTATAATCAAATGTCTACTGTGCATTCTTAAGAATAGTTTGTGCCTGTATATTTTCCCTTACTTCATATAGTAGGTGGAACACTCGTTGTATTGCACGTTTTAATATTGTTTATCTCTAGCTGTAACATTATTGACAAGGCAAGAAATAGTGTTTGTGAACAAGGCTTTTGAATGATTAAAATATTTTTGCTATAGGATTTCACATTGTTGGTTTTGACAGTAGCTTTAGAGGGGACCTACACTTGAAAGAGACGATTTCTTCCAGAAAGAAACTTTCTCGCCCCATTTAAATTGTCGAGACAATATAATAATTTTTTATGAAGAGATATTCTTCAGTACAGGTGAGTCATTCCTTAAGAGATCAACCCTGCCCGTAACTCCCGCTTTCAATTCCGATTTGCAAGAAATCTGGTGAGTATAATATGTGAAATTATTGATCATGGAAGCTGTTAGTTATTCTTATGCTTTAGTATGTTTCTTGCAAAGGTTTGCCCAAGAGGCTCGATTGGGTTTTCGTCGTGCACGGCAGCATTTTTTGGCTGCTTCATGACATCAGAAACCTGGTGTGGTATTCGCCATGAACTACTTCAACATTCAAAACAGATCGTTTATCAAAATTCACTTGGAACATTTCAAGCATGTCTAAATTTAAAAGATCATCTTAATGTGCACCCTATGTTCACAGTTCTGAAATAGAATATTTAGGGTTCAAACTGAAGCCAAGTCGAATAAATAAGTTGAAAGGGTGAATTGTTGTTCTATTTATATCAACAACTATATAGAGTATCTATTATCTTCTTCCATTTCTGACTGTTTTTCTCTTCAAATATTTTAAATATGTCGTAACACGGAAAGTTTTAATTCGATATAACAATTTGCTGAAAACATTGTTTTGCAACCACCATTTGACATTTTCCAATAACGGAAAAAGAGTACCGAAATGCTTTTGAAGTAATTTTTCAGGTTTTATACAGTTAAAGCAAAGCCTTTATTAACCTCGTAGTACTCATATCCTCTCAAAAGCGATTTTTTTTTCTCAATAAACATCTCAAGTAACAAGTTGTAGATGTTCTACCGTCTGTCCTTACAAGATCGAAACTTTGCCAAAGAAATACCATCACACAACTATATTTCTGTAATCATCAAATATTTTGGATATAGGGCTTTGTTGTGTCCATATAATTAAAGTTCATTCCATCTTTTAGCTTTGCAAAGAAATACTTAAAATTTTGACTCAATAATTTCACTTAAACATGGTTTCAGTTTCTGTATTTCTGGTAAGCCCTCTATTGCGCCTTCTTTTATCAGCTGCCAGTAAATGTTCAAGAACTGATGTGGCAAGAATATCTCATATACAGAGTGGGCCAAAAGTAGGCACACAGTCCTATACTAATCGGCTCATAGCATTTATATCATTTACTTATTGTTACTCATACAGAGTTGCCTTAGTTTCTTTATTATTTGTTCTTATTTCTTTTCACTTAAATCTTAAGCTCGGAACAGACCTACGCAAAGACCCTCATTATCTTAACAAAGTAAAATGTCATACTGATTAATGCAAAGCTGCATACCTACTTTTGGATCACCTTATATCTGACAAATGGAGCATGTAACGGAAGTAAGTAATTTTGTTCAATTTATTCTCGAACCCAATATGTTTATTATAGTCATTATATTCCTTAGTCTCTCCTCATCCTTATTTATATTATGATTAGGAGGTGAATGGTTACTTGCTTACTCATCTAATGTCTATAGAGTATGTATATAGAGTAATCATAACAATGTACAGTACTAGAAAAAGTACTACAGTATGTTTAATATATGTACCTTTATCTTCTTGAAAACTAGTCTGGTACACTTAGTTATTCGGATTGAAAGCGCCATATAAAACAACCATATACAAAACACAAACAACCATATAATAGAAACATACTCACGCAGTTTATTGAAATTGATATTGTAGCATACTGAGTTATTTAGATTGAAAACAGGAGCCGCAGTGGTTCAGTGATAGAGATTTCACTTCTGGTGCATGGGGTCTCTGGTTCGATCCCAGCTCGCGTCAAGTGAACTTTGAAGGTGGACAGATACCGTGTGCGTGGGTTTCATCGGGGTTCTGCCGTTTCCTCCCACTTTCTTCATTCCACCATTTTACTCATTTCTCGTTATCACCGTCTCCTTTAGCCTACCCGGCATAAACGTGGGACGTAAAGATTTAATTTCAGATTGAAAACAAGAAAAGCAAAATTATAAATTGAACTACTTGTGTGCAGTTTGTATGTCTTTTTTCGACAGTGACAAATATTTTCTGTAGATATCTTTCGAAAATAATAGCAAATCAGTTATTATACAAATTTATTCATCGTGGTTCATTCTAAACGTACTTCTTTTATTCTTTATAGCGTTCTAATTATGTAGTTAACTACTTCTTGTTAATGAGCTACAAGTGTTTCCTCGTAGCAAAATATGTTTTAAGAAAATCTTATGGGAATTCATATCTCAAAATTTCCGCTATCTTTCCACAAGCCGTCAGGTGCCAATACTTGACAATTGACATGGTTAGCTTTAACCTTGAAAATTTTCCGGAATTACTAAAAGTCCCCGCTGATGAAAGGAGCTGATATAGCTAATGGTTTTCCAAAACAAATACGTATAACCATTTCCTGAAGTCCTGTACGTGCTTTTTCATATTCACATCTTCCTTCACCAACTCTGTATGAGGGTAGTGTTCTGGCCATTGACCTCCAAGAACAAATCGTGCGAATCCATGTTTCTTTGTGTCAAGTCACAAATACAGAACATCTGCCTCTCATATGGGAATAAGAAAGAGTTAAGAAAAATAACAAAACGGTATTTTGCGTGGCCAAGATTCGCAGGTAAATTTATCATTATCATCATAGGACAAACATTGCTTCAATGTGGCTAACTTCCAAGATAGACAGATGGCCAACTTACAGAGTAATAAGTAACGAATGTCTTATGCGAAAATGCAGGTTCAACACGAACCAGGCCAAGATAAGCAGGTGGCCAACTTAGAGAGGTGGCCAAGTTCACAGGTTTTACTGTATATGATGTCTGGGCTATATGTGACTTAACATGTAAATAAAGAAGTATAATAAAAGTTGAACCACTTGACCTATGAATGTGATTATTTTTCGTACGTGTTCAGAGGAACGATGTGTTTCATTTGGTGTAGGAAAAAGTCTCCAAAAAGAATAACCTTTTCGAGCGTATTAGAATAAATTCTAGAAGGGAGGATTATGTAGTTTGTATGCGACAACGCAGCATAATACCTACTGGATAGAGCAACGGAAGGGGACACGCCTCAAACGTCAAGAGGATTGATCCAGACAGTAAGGTAGTACATTCGTTACTCCTGCAATATGGAATATGTGTGTGTCACTCCTGGAAGTCCATTTACCACTATTAGAAGAAACTGTGATTTGATACTTAACAGCGTATTTCTGTTACATATCCATTACACACACATAAAAAATATGTTCTAGTAGTATTGCCAGTTACTATTGGCAACGAACGACAAATTTTTAGTGTCATAAAAGTTCAATTTTGTGAATTTTTTCGAAAACTAAGCATCACAATTTTACCGTTGGGCACTGGCCCAAATCCCGAAGGATGAGGTGGATGTCCCCTCCAAACTTAGAACTGGGGTACTGTCCCCCCAATAATCCGATTTGAAATGTGTTTCTTGGGGAGAGATGCGATTTGTGTTCGATTGCTACAATGGAAAGGGAGATGAAATTGATGTCCCTCCAGAATAAGCCTCAAATCTCCCGCCTCCATTATTGAAGACAACTCTGAACCCTGATTCTCCACAGGATTGTTTTCCAACTTTACAAACATTTTCAGCATAGCGTAACAAAAAATGTTAACGGTCTTACTTTTTCCCCCTCCCAATGTTGAAGACAGATTTGCGTCGCTGCCATTGGGCTCGCAGTTTTGTTAAGCTTGTCGTTATCTATCAGGTAATAAATATCTTCTAATTTGACAATATTTTAGTTAAGTAGAAAATTACAGTTAAGAATTAGTTTATGAGTTAATCGTTAATATTAGACTTTAACTCGTTAATTATACTATGTACCGTCATCTGGCTAGTGTCATAATGAACAACTATATGAGGGTAAGTTTCAGTACAAATGTCGCCTTAATGCGTTGCATGTATCTCATTCAGCATCAATTTTCTCTATTACGAAAGTATTAATTTTCTCAAAAAATACGCACAAGCCTTTACGCAGATTATAACATTTTATTATACCGATCGAGATCCATCGACCGGTATATATATATATATATATATATATATATATATATATATATAATCTTGGACCTTCTTCGTTCAGCCTAGGTTAAGCGCTTGAGTGACAATTATCCATCACTGATACTCGTCTCAAGTTAGCATCACTGTGTGTTGATTATCGCAGTCTCTCGCTTCAGTAGCTGAATGATAATTGTATGTTGTGGCAGCAGTAATGCCTACAGTTAGTAAGAAATAAATTCCTCTGCAGCAATATGTTTGGGCGTCAGTTGTTAACCCGCAACAACAAGAGACACGCAGTATTTATGAGGAAGACGAGGAGACGGAGTTGTATTCGGAACAAAGTGATCATTAAACTGATTATCTGACTGCAAGTGATCACAATACTGAATCGGACAAGACGTGAGTGATGAGGAATACAGATCCAGTTCATTTGAATTGGGTGATAGTATTATATCCAGTTCATTCGAAATATATTCTGGAAAGAATCGTAAAACAAGATGGGTCACCAAGGTTGCTCGAAAAAGATGTTCGTATTCTTGCAAGTAACATAATCAATTATCCTGGAAGTAGGAATACGGTTCGCTCGGTCGGGACTCTAACAGAAGCACAGTGGCAGATCCAGGGGGCGATCGCCCCCCCCCCAGAAGAGGAATATTTTTTTAAATAAAACTCATCCCAGAGTTTGGAGCTCTTAAAAGTAGCTCTAAGTAGCAGTATTAAACCCACCGCCTGCCAGAAGTCCGTCCTGGATCCGCTCCTGCAATGACAATCTATTAGGTGGTCTCCTGATCCTTCCGGATCCTCTTGGTAGCTGCCAATCTTGCTGCTCTGCTGATGTTCTGCCATCTCCTGGATATCTTGTTGGTAGCTGCCTATCTGGGTCTCGTACTAGTGTTCTGCCTGGCCAGTTCGCCTTTGATAAATTTAGGAAAACGATTGCGATAGTTCTTCACCCAGACCACTTCATTCTTTTCTTGTTGCTCCACTTCTTTACTGTCTTTCTTGCCGCGTTCAAACACTCCCTTCTGTACAACATTAAACATTGTGCGTGGTTGGAAATTTAACATCAATTCCGCTGGTGGTTTCCCTGTTGCCTTACTCGGTGTGAATCGAAGCATGTATAATATTTCTTTTAGTTTATGCTCTCCTAATCTACGGTTCCGTGTATATTTATTGTCTAAAAACTGTTTTCTTGAAAGCTGCTTTACTGTCTGCACGGCTTTTTCAGCGATTCCATTGCTTTCTGGGTTGTATGGTGGGGTTAGCACTGCCTTGATGTCTCTTTCCTTTAGGTATGTCGTGAACTCAAATGATGTGAAAGGAGGTCCGTTATCTGATACTAAAGTCTTTGGATACCCGAAAATTTGAAAAAAAAAACTCGTCTAACTTTTGTTTAGTTTCAGATGCTGTCGTTGAATTTACATTCCACACTTCTTAGGGATATTCCTATGCATGCTATTACACGTTTCACAAAATTCGCTCATTTTTTTGATATCACGGTCTAAACCTGGCCACCAAACTGCTTCCTCAGCTACAGCCAGCATTCTCCAAGCACCTAGGTGATTCCTGTGTAGCTGTTCCAGAAATTTCTTCCTTAACTTATGTGGGAGTACAATTTTGCCTTCCATAATCACACATTTGTTCACAACTGAAAGTCTTTGCTTGTTGTTAAAGAATGTTCTTAACTCTGTAGTATTATGTTCTTCCTTCAACTTCCTGGGCCAGCCTTTTATTATCCATTCTCTCACCTGACATAATAGTCAGTCTGCTTCCGATGCCTCCATGACTTCGTGGACCGTTAATGGTGCCAACATTATTTGGCTTATGTTCTCTTTTTCGTCTATTTTAACATCCACTGGTGCCTCATTAATTGGTAGTCTGGATAGGAAATCTGCTACTTCCACTTGCTTACTATAAAGGATTTTGAAGTCGTACGAAGACAAGAACAGCATCCATCGTTGGAGTCTTGGTGAATCTGCGTCTGGAATAGCCTTTTCTCCGAATATGATCTTCACTGGCATAGAATCTGTAATAATTGTAAAACATCTACCGAACAAATATTTATGAAATTTCTTTACTGCGTGTATTATCGCTAATGCTTCTCTTTCGAACTGGGCATAGTTACGTTCTGCATTGCTCAATGTTGCTGACGTACACGCTACCGTATTCAACTTGTTATTCACTTTGTTACACAACATAGCGCCGATTCCATCCTGTGATGCATCCGTAACGAGTACCACCTCTTCCTTCTCATCAAATGGGTGTAGTATTTCCGCCTTCTTCAGCAGTTCTTTCGCTTGTGTAAATTCTTGTGCATGTCGTTCATCCCAACACCATATGGCTCCTTTTCTTAGTAATGCATACAACGACGGAATTTTTGACGCTAAGCCAGGTAGTTGTCTATAGTAAAATGAAAGCATGCCTAGGAAAGCCTTCAGTTGCATTACATTCGTCGGTTTGGGGCATTTCATGATCGCTTCCACCTTATCTTCCATTGGTTTAATTCCTTCTGGACTAATATGATGTCCCAAATACTCTATTTCCTGTTTGAAGAAAACACACTTGTCTTCCCGCAGTCTGATATTCAGATCCTTGAACTTTTGTAGAAGTATCCGTGTCTTTTCGTAACAATCATTCGTATCTTTTCCCCATATTATCACATCATCCAAGAAACATGCAGCCCACGGTAACTCTTGTAACACTGACTCCATAAACTTTTGAAAAATTTGTGCTGCACAGCTCAACCCAAATGCTAGTCTTTTGTGTTGGTACAAACCCCAAGGTGTGTTCAGCGTCATGTATTTTAATGAATTTTCATGGAGCAACAATTGTTGGTACGCCTGCTTTAAATCACACAATACGAAACAACGGGCACCCTTCAACTTGTTCATTAAGTCTTCAATGCGTGGTAGTGGGTACGATACTTTTTCCAGAACTTTGTTTACCGTCACGCAAAAGTCCCAGCATAATCTGATGCTTCCATCTTTTTTTCTCGCTAATACCAGTGGCGTCGCCCAATCGGAATAATCCACTTGCGTCAAAATTCCTTGTTGCACCAACTTGTCTAACTCATCTTTCACTTGTGGTTTTAAACTTACCGGTATTTCGTATGCCTTCTTGAAAATTGGTACCGCTTCTTCTTTCACTGGTAATACCACTTTGTACCCTTTAACTGGTGTGTTTAAGTCTCCCTCAAACACTTCATTGAACTCATCTTTGATTTTACTTGCTAAGTTGTCAGCTACAGTTACGTCATCTGTTCCTATCGAAGCAATATTATTACTAAACTGTTCTTTCCAACAATGCCAAAGTATATTGATCCATGAACGTCCCACAATTGGTTGGTTTAGTTTAGCATCCAGTACATATAATGGTAACTGCCACTTACTACTTTTCCACTGAACTTCCACCATTATTTTACCTTTAGTGTCCAACGGTCGACCAGCGGCATTGCATAATTTAATGGTATCCGATACTACTTGTTTGTTGGGGAAATGTTCGTTGCAAGCATCTCTACTGATTACTGACACTGCGGCACCGGTATCTAGTTCAAAAAACACTGTCTTACCGTCACATTTTATTGGTATGTTACATAAGTTCTTGCGTTTACCGTCTGGTACGTCCATTGCCAATAATTCAACGATCTTATCTGTTTTCTTCCTGCATTACTGACGTTTCTGGGGTAGTCACTTTAATTTCTTTCACTTTTTGTTACTTCCTCTGCGTCAATAGTCCCTTGTACTTCGTGTCTTTTAAAACACATTTTCTGAAAATGGCCTTGTACACCACAAAAATTACACTTCACATATTTCGCAGGACAGGAGTAGTTGTTGTTTCCCGCACTTACCACACACAAATTTACCCTTGAACCGTTCTGCTTTATTACTATTTCCACTGTTACTACTGTACCTTAGATGTGTTTGATTTTGCTTACTTGGCTTACCTTGACAATGACTCAACACATTCACCTGACCGACCTCTTCGAATTCTTTCTTTCTCATGATTCCCATGTCGTTACCAATAGTTTCCGCTTGCACTGCCATTTGAACAGCTAGTGTGAAGGTCATATTGTGTTCTGCTAACAATCTCTTACGCACATTATCGTCGTTGATGCCATATATAAACTGATCCCGTAATGCTTCTAAAAATGTGCCGAATTTACACAATGCTGCTTGCTGTCTCAACGTGGCTACAAATTCGGCAACGGACTGACCTTGTGACTGTTGAATAAATCTGAATTTGTACCGTTCTGAAATTGTGTTGAGTTTTGGTCGGAAGTGTAACACTAACTTGTCTTTGATTTTTGCGTAGGTCAGATGTTGTACCTTTTCAGGTTCACAAATGTCTCTCAATAGTTTGTATGTTTTTGCACCGATAGACGCGATCAATGTAGGCACTTTCTTTGCGGCCGGTAACTCCATGGCTATGCAGAATTGATCAAACCTGTCCAAATAATCACTTATTTCCTGGTCTTCCACCTCAAATGCTTCAAAAAGTTTGGATCCTGCCATATTGTAAATCCTTTTACCTCGTCGCCACTGCTATACTGCTATTACTTTTACTATTAAAATAACTACTTCCAAACTAAGGTACTCTTTATTTACGGACAAGGGTACATGCACACAAACTTCAAAAGTACTTTACTAATTTTTATCCCCATGCTACTAAATAATATTCTTCACAGTACTTCTAACTAGCCCACTTGCATACTCCAACTTCATTCTTGCTACCACGAACTCTTTGACCCATGCCAAAGCTAGCCTTCCTCATGCTCATCACAGACTATTCACCGTCGTCTCACACTCTTCACAGACTATTTGCTATATCACATTCTCCACAGATTATTCACTATTTAATTCTTCCACATTCTTCACAGATTATTCACTATTACAAATATGAAAACGGTTGAAGATAACAACGGATGAACATAATAAAATTTCTACAGGAAATCACTGAGGGTGTTTATCATTACAAGGCTTGAAAATGTTGCAAAAGAGGAGAAGAAGGTTAGAGTAAAAATGCCATAATGCAAAGGAGGAAATGTAATTCCGAGAAAATCCTAATCCGTCCTCCGTAAATGGGTGAGAAGGAACTTTGAAATTGCAAATGAGAACCTTAGCTTTTGCAAATTGTATCTACACAACAAAATTGTCTGAAATGTGTTTATTTTTAAGAAATGGGTGTCTGTATTGGAAAAAAGTAGGTAAAATTCATGTTAAATGGTACACTCCATTTTGATTGCATGCAATTTGTGCAAAAATGAATCAACTGAAATACGAAACCAATTTGTTGAACAATGCAATTTTAGAACAATGTGCACAAACGTTGGTTTTGCTCAAAAGTCGTCTGCACAATATTGGTTCATTACAGTATCAGTCACTTGTACACCCAAGCGTTTCAGAGAAACCACACCTATTGCGAATAAAAATGGGGTTCTTATTTGAGATTTTCCGATTCATTCCGCTTCACCCACTTACGGAGGGAGACCAGAAAGATAATTTCTAAGAATTTCATTTCCTCTTTTACATTATGTCACTTACACTTTAATAATCTTTTTCTCCGTTAAATTATTCTCGAGGCGTGCAATTTTAAATACCCTCTGTGATTTCCTATACGAGTTTTATCCTGTTCATTTACCCCCAACCGTTTTCATATTAGTGGTACTGGGCGTTTTATCTTATACAAGCACCACTTCTTGGGAGACATTTTCAAAAGGGTGACCCATATGAAAAATCTTTTGCCACAACGCTGTTTAGTGTATGAAGATATATCGAACGAGGTATCACTTGACCCATATTTTTGTTTAAAATTTCTAAGTTGGGCCTGGGCCCCCATGAAAGGTGTCCTGGGGGCACCGCAACAACATCATTCGATTTGCCCCAAGGTTTTCCTATTTGAATCTTTGGTTCATTTATGTTCAACCGTTTTCATATTAAAGGTACTGGACGTTTATCTGATACAGGCAACATATCTTGGCGGCCATTATGAATACGGTGACCGATATGAAAAATCTTGTCTAGTTTTTAAAGATCTATCAAACGAGGTGTCACTCGCTCCTTGTTTTCATTTAAAATTTTAAACTTTGGCCCCGAGCCCACTTGAAGAGCGGTCCTGGGAGGCACCAAGACATCACCATTCGATCTGTCCCATGGTATGTCTTGTTTGAGTTTTTATTCACTTCATTTATGTTCAACCGTTTTCGAGATATTTCCGTGGAAAAATTAAAATGGGCCACCCTGTATATATATATAAAAATCGAATGGACTACTACTTCCACGATTACGTGCACGCATGAGGGAGTGCGCCAGCAGCTGTTCGGCCTATTTAGTGGAGAGCTCCCGCCAAACAAGGCATCCTAGCCGTAGTTCCTCTATCTCGGACTTTGTGCTCGTAGACGAAGTATACTATCCAGATGTGTTCCTAGACCTTGCCTTCTTAGAATGTAACCCCTATTTACTAAGGGAGTGAGGTACGCTCACTGGACGGTAAGACAGAAGTCCTGCCTACCAGTTATCCACTTGTGGAGGCGGACAGTTACCGACCCAGTCCTCCTATGCTCTGCAGGCATTGTGCCCGAGCGTTTAAGGCAAGCTTATTTCCTCCCGTGCTCGCTGTTACCAGGATTCCAGTGATTGGCTGAAATGAGCTACCGAATCTTACAGTATGACCGCAGCCCAGAAGAGTCCAACCCAATCCTGGAGCCCCATGCAATGCTGAAGGGAACTTGTTCAATCCCGGCCTTGCCTACCTCTATCGTGCAACTGGCAACTGCCTTCACGCGGAGAGGTACCACGCACACGTCGATACCAGGGTCACTACGAAAGTATTGAGATACGCATTGCTGTGGCACAGTATTTGAATTCCAAAAATTGCGTTCGGTAGTGGTATCCAGAGCGAAGAAGCAAAGCAAATTTCAACTCGCCTCGCTTATTAGCGTGGCCGTATCGCCTTCACTTGTTTGTTGATGTGAGCAGTATTTGGCTGTCTAGAATGGAGCTCGAAAGGGAACATTTTCGGGCAATGATCCTTTACGATTTCAAAAGTGGTTTGAACGAGACATAAAGCCTTGACCGTTTGCAGGGGGCATTTGTGTACCTTGCTCCTTCCCGTGCTACAATATTTCGGTGGTTTGGTGAATCCAGAAGAGGCCGGACATCGCTTAAAGATGAAGAGAGAGCTGGATGTCCGGCAACAGCTGTGTCAGATGAAAACATTGCCGCTGTGGAACAAATGATTCGAGAAAATCCTCGAACAACTTTCAAGGACATTGAATCTACAGTGAACATTGGATCTCCACCAGTAACAAAAATTCTACATGATCATCTTCGGCTCAGGAAGGTTTCATCTCATTGGGTGCCTCGCACTTTGACTGAACAGCAGAAGGAATGGTGAGAAGAAATGCTTGCAAGATTTGGTGGAGGCAATTCTCGACGCTTCTCTGATATTGTTACTGGTGATGAGACTTGGATCTATGAATTTGACCCCGAAAATAAACGCCAGTCTACAGTTTGGCTCTTTCCAGACGAAAATCCACCCACGACAGTGAAGCGACCGCGAAGTGGGGGGAACAAGATGGTCGCAACTTTCTTCTCCAAATCTGACCACGTTGCAACTGTTCCAATTGAAGAACTAAGGACTCTTACTGCTCAGTGGTACACCACGGTTTGCCTAACAAAAGTGTTAGAGAAGCTTCGCGAACTGGATTGAGTCCAAGAACTGGATTGTGTGGGATCCTGCTTCATCATGACAACGCGTCCGCACACACGACCAAGATCACAATTCACTTTTTAGAATCTACGGAGGTCAAACTTATGACTCATCCGCCGTATAGCCCTATCTGCCCCTTCTGATTTTTTCTGTTCCCCAGGATCATAGATCGCATGCGTGGGAAAAGATTTTGCAGCCCTGAAGAAGCTGTAGTGGCTTACGAAAATGAATTTTCAACACTTGAAGAAAAATACTGGCAAAACTGCTTCCAAAATTGGTTTTCGAGGATTTCAAAGTGTGTACAGTGTATTGGTGAATACTTTGAGAAAATGTGTTAAATTGATTTTAAGTATGTAAGATATTTCACATCTCAAAACTTTCGTAGTGACCCTCGTATACTCTCGTATCTCATGCTGGATCTAATGGTAATTGTTAGCTCACTATTTGAGTTTGATGCCAGCCCATGTTCCACAAAGTTTCTTCTCTTTCACTGGGATCAGAAACCGTTAACCAGATATCTGGAATTGGCACTTTTCCCAAATCGCCCTAAAGTCACCCTCAGTGGAGGATTCTGACATTTCCCTCCCGGTAGGATCATAGGGTAATTCACGAAATCAGTAACAGGACCTTAACTCAGGTCCTAGTACATATAAATCTTTCTGAACAAAATTTTTATTACCAAAGTGCATGTATCAAATCATATGGTTATGCTTCTGAAATCTGGCGCATCTCAAAAGTACCTCTACTGGAGGACAACTTCAAAATTTTAAGCAGAGACAGGGGTTAAAACATAAAAGATGCATATGTATTAGTCCTTCTTGGTGAGTCGCTGGATACGCCACTAGTGTAGGAAATGATCTTTATTCACTTATTTGTCAAGTCTCTGCAAACACATGTCATATTTTTTTCTATAGCGGTTTAGTATTAACAAATCGTGACATTTCCTGACTAAACTTGCAACAATCTTTAAGCTTACAAACTTAAGAGAACTATAAGCTAAATTATTGGGAGAATGCATTTAGGAAACCACTCTATTTTTTTTTTTTTTATTTTTTTGGTTATTTGAGAAGTAATTTTCCATGCCCTTTTCTTGCTAGTGTTTCATTTCACACGAACGTGACTTATTATTAAAATTGTTTATTATCACTAAAATCTCATACAATAATTAAAATGGTACACCACGATTAAATTTTTAAAAGAAATTCCATGTAAATGCACCTATACTCAAAGCATTATAAATTGTTACTTTTTCATTTACATTCGTTCCGAAATTTCATTTTCCTTCAATTGCAATTACTTATCACCAGACTGGAACCAAGTACATGTTAAAAAACTGTTTCTCACAAACGAACTTCACTCTCCTGTGTGAGTTTCCATGTGTTTAGAGAGACCATAGGTTCTCGTGTACCGTTTGCCACATTTCTCACATTCAAAGGCTTTCTCTTGTGCATGTGTCGACATATGATTAGCAAGGACATATTTGTGAATAAATTTTCTCCCACATTCATTACACTCGAAATTTTTCTTTCCTTCGTGGATTTTGTGATGCTGCTGACGTGATGCAGTCTGTGTGAATGTCTTCGAACAATAAAAGCATTTGTATGGGCGTAATCCAATGTGAATACGCACATGAGTTCTAATGTGGGCCCTATCATAAAAACATTTCCCACAATCATTACAAATGTAACGTGTATATTTCAGATGGCGTTTCATGTGCATTAATAAATTATTTCTTGCGTGAAAACATTTTCCACATTCCTCACACTTAAAAATTTCTTTCTTAATATGTGATTTTATATGCGAGTTTAAATCTGTCTTTATGTTGAATACTTTACCACATTCTTTACATTTGTGCTTTTCATTTGAGACGTGTCTTTTCATGTGCATGTAGCAGTTACTTTTACTTGAAAAAGTTCTTCTACAAATTTTGCACTCAAATGGTCTTTGCCCAGTGTGCAAAATTCTGTGTTTTGTCAAACTTCCCTGCTCGGTGAATTTCGCTCCACATGTTTCACATTGATGGCTTTTCTCCTTAGTGTGAACCACTAAATGCTTCCTCAAACCACCTCTTTGTAGGAATGATTTCCCACAATCATTACAGAAATACAACTTCATTCTCGTATGTGTGTTGAGATGCCCATTCAGTTCGTTTAAGGATAAAAATTGCATCGGACAGTACTCACACATGAAATCTTTCTTCAGAGTATGCTTACGTTTTATATGACCATCTAAGTGCGCTTTTGCCAAGTATCCTTTGTTGCATTTGTTACAATTAAAAGGTCTACTTTCAGTATGAATGTAGCTATGTGAGTTTAAAGAGTATTTTGATTTAAACGATTTACAACAAATATCGCACCTATACCTTTCATACTCAACGTGCACAAAATTTATGTGTTGACGTAAACGTTGTTTTGATGTGTAAACTCTTCCACACTTATAGCATTTACAGGATTCATTTACAGTGAAATTTTTAAAAATGTTACCACTTTTAATGGTATTTGTGTTTCTAGTAATTGTGCTGCTCTTTATAGATATTGGTTCTCGTTTTTCAGAAAATATGACCTCTTGACGTCTCGTTCGCGCTGACTGAATCACATCTTCTTCGGTTCCTTCAGAAATACTTCGCTTGTGATTGTTTGCTACCCTATTATTTGAGTTAAAGGACTCAGCTGAATCTGATGAGTACCTGTAATATTTAAGATTGCATGTATTATTTGTTACAGATAAATTAGTATTGTTACAGATACGTATTGTATTGTACATTGATCAACGAAAGAGCAAACCATACCGCATTTCCAAGCTGTACACAATGTAAATGTCCTTTGTTACAGCTCATATTTTACGAACTAAAGACAAACATAATTATTGAGTGAACATATCTTATGTTCTTAATCTTTAACGTGATAAATTAACCTTTATAATAGTGGCAGAGCGCATATTTTATGGTTAATTTTCATGTACATTTTATAAAATTCATTTTATTAAAGATATTATTTTTGTCTTTGGTTAAGGATTGAAGAAGAATAAAAAAACGGAAATAATTAATATTAGTATAAGGAATCACACGAATGTAATTGTTAGTAAATTCATAAGCTTGTATAGTCAGCTATTTAGAAAAACATCTTAGCGAATTGTTCTTCGTCTGAGAATTCAGGAACCGAATTCTACAAGTGTGTAAATGAGAACAATTAATAGAATTTTATGGTCATGCATTTGTAAAATAATTGTCAACAGCAGACACATCCACAGGTATGTAGAAATTGCCAAGAATCATGAGACAAAGCATTCCAAGGGTTCCCAGTTGTTGATTGCAATGAGGAAACAACCTCGTTTCCTCAAGAAAGGAGGACACGCGCTTCTGACGTTGTGCGACTGTGGCGAATTCCATGGTACGGAAGTTTGAACAAAAACTGAGGGAAGAGAGGTCTCGAGACAGAAGGACAGAAGTAGAGGAGAAGTTGAGAAGTGGAGAAGTTGAGGAGTTGACGAGACGAGTCGAGAAGTAGAGTTGATCAGAGAGAAGAGAGAAGAATTGATGTGATTGAACCGAAGTCACAAAACTACTTCGTTAAGTTAACGAACATTAGAGTTATACACATAACGTATATTAGATGTGAAGTTCAACCACATCCTAACCACCGATGACAACAGGGTAGATTCTTCCTAATCGAGATACAAACCACAAGTCTACAGTATGGAGATATCAACCCAGGCGATATCTCTCAACCTGCGGCCAGACCAGGAGAGACCACAAAGGACCACCACAAAAGGACCAGCTGAATTGAATCCCAGAGGTATGTGTTGCTTTAAAGTCAGTAATCAACAGCTCAATGCTTGGTTTGCGATGCTCAATCTGGCGAAACTTCTAAATACCCGTAACTAACGACATAACATTTTACACATGCACATCTCCGATAAGAAATACAAACATCTTTTATTAATTTATTTCTGAGTTGTGATTTTATGATAAAATCCCCATAAGATTATGTACGATATGTTAACCTCTCGCATAATAGTAGAAAACATTCTTACTCATTTCAGATGGTGAGTGGAAGGTGACTTCTTGAGTTCACCGTATCATCCCCGAAATTTTAGAAACGAACTGAAGTTAACATAATAATTAACTATATAATTAGGTATTTCACGTACCTGTATTTTGGAGTCTAATGAGATAATTTTCAAGATAAAACCTCGAAAAAATATACGATAGGTGCAACTTGTAGGTCAACACGAAATATTTTATAGATGAGACGTTGAGGAGCAACTAAGTCCAAATAGCTACCTCAAAGTAATGAGGTTTTAAAGTATCGCTAGGCTGGAACCGCGATTGAAGCTGGATTGATACCATGGTTATATTTGGTCTGTGTTAGAATTCAAAGGAGTAATAATTGATAATCAGAAATTAGGTTTGGCCCCGCTTTCCTACTAATCAGTAACTTTCAGTTCAAATAAGCATATACATTACAATAAGCATTTAAATAATTACGTCATTCCTCGGCCTGTAATCGTACCGCGAATGTAGCGTTCATATTCTAGTACCATTGATGTTACCTTAGTTACATCTCGTTTTACCTAATTATGGCTAAACTAATTCGCTGACTTAAACATTTGCTCAATGGTCAAGGAAAACATTAGCTCAATGTAACAAGAAAAGGAATTATGTGCCAAAACTAATAATGTTATCGAGTGTGTATTTTCTTTCCCAGTGAAACATTTAGTAAACCTTATTCACACCTTACTATATTCCCATAGCTCTGTTTATTTATTCAGCTTATGCATATAGAAGCAAATATACCTAAAAAATGTCATTTTGAAGATAATTCAAATATAGTCGAAAGGAAAAATTGGAAATCTATTTTTGGGATGATTAACGCTCTACGTACGTTACTACCCATGCTAGTATTAACACAAACACATACGCACGTTGAATATGTTTTAGGTAGATTGTAATTATAAGTTTGTCTTTCTGCAAAGTAAATATTTAGCGCGAAAATTCAAACATGTACGATATAAAAGATCAAAATAATTCGAGTGATATTTCAATCATGAAATTTACAACCCGTTTTACCAACGCAAATGGAACCTGGATACGGCTTTGTAACTTTTAGAGCAGTGAACCAAGAACGTTGACATTTTGTACCAAGCGGAACCGGCAGGGGAACACTAGCATAGTTTGTGATCCCACAAGATTAACAGAGATATCAACTGAACATAAAGTTATATTTTCTTCAAACAGCGCTACGTCAGGTTATTACACATTTCATATCTACATGCAAAGGGGAAAGTTAACAATATTACAGTTATTATTTTGTTTTGTAGTTGTCGAACTAAGACAACTACAGCATCACATACATCGAAAAGCAACCAATTTTTGTAGTGTTCTACAACAGTGATAACGTAGATGAGATGGATGGGCGATTACTTATCCAAAGTACCTTAAGGCCAAAAAGTATGATCATCGTATGAGGTATTTCGAACACGTAACAACAAAATTACAAGGAATTCGAAACTTAAAAGTACTTAATTTTGAAAAGGTACTTAGATAATATAACATCAAATTACGTATAGTGACTAGAAAGCATTCAACTGCACATAACCGCAATATAAATGGATAAAAACAGCACACATACGGAAGAAATTCAGATCAAAAGACCCGTTCATGGAAAGGAAGTTGATAAGAACCTGCTAGTTTCTCTACTTCTAAACCAGGGCACAGCTTTGGATAACTATGTTGAATATTACGTAGAAGAGTATCCAACTAAGAAGCAAAACGCTTCGAAAGACACCCACAGTGGGGGAAACTATTAAGCCTGTTTAAAATATATGTATGCACGGATAATGGAGAGCTGCTTTTGTTGTTGTGTGATTAGGTATCAATTTGGAGGTGCACTCGAGAGGAAAATGGGACAAAAGGAAAATGAAATGAAATCTTTGAGTTTTACGTCCCACGGTTATGCCGGTTAGGCTAAAGGAGACGGTGATGATGAGTAATGAATGAAATGGTGGAATGAAGAAAGTGGGAGGAAACGGGAGATCCCCGAGAAAACCCACGCACACGGTGTTTGTCCACCACAAAGTGGGACAAAAGGATAATGAAACAACAGAAGAGGAAAGAATACTAGAAGTGAGATGCAACCAAAAAGGCAAATTGTTTAAAGAAAAAAGCGAAATACTGCAATGGCCAAACAACACAGTGAAGAACATCATACACAAAGTTTTTTAAAGGGGAGGAAGTGGCCGGCCAGTAGAAAAAAACGCAAGTACGAAAAGTGAAGAAAAATCCAAAATTGGGTGCTTCTAAAGGTAGAGATGAAGTAGCAAGGGAATTAAGAAAGTATATGAGTCAGGAAACAATAAGTGTACTTCATGAAGCTTCGTACAATAGCTGTAGAGTCCGACGAAGTCCATTTAACACAACGAACAGAAGAAAGTGACTGTCCTAAGCAAAGTTACATCGAAACCAAATTAATGAGATTTCGTAGGTGGTGTGGACGCATTATAGCGTGCAGACAAAAGTAGCGTGAACTAGATGCGAAAGATCTCACAGCGACAATAAAACGCGGTAGAGGTTCAGTAATAGTGTAGGGTTGTATGAGTGCCAATAGAGTTTGAGATTTGTGTTTCATTGATGGTATCATGGATCATATCTGCTATCTCTATATTTCCAAGGCTCATCTGCCCAACACTGTTAAAGTAATCCCTCCAGTGACTTATTACCAGAAATATAGAAATATGGTCACCAAACTATGGTTATTGTACAGCACGTCACCCTCGATGCCAAAACCTACCCCATCACCTGACAATATCTCATCGACAATTAAATTAAATCTTTAAGTTTTACGTTCCACGTATCTCATCGACAATGTATGGCATATTCTTCAAGAGCGAAATTGCAAACTCTACTGTATATACCTAATAAAAATTATCTCAAGCTGGTTTCGTTGGAAGAACGGGAGATGATTACTCGACAAACAAGAACTAGGGTGAAATCAACCCCACGATGGTTACAAGAAATAACTGATAGAAGAGTGGTCCAACCTAGATCCTAAGTATGTCGTGCACTTCTTATATTTTGTGAGAAACTTCTGGTGAACCGTCTTTTTATGTGCATGTTGCAGTTACTTTTACTTGAAAAAGTTCTTCTAGACATTTTGCACTCAAATGGTCTTTGCCAGTGTGCAATATTCTGTGTTTTGTCAAACTTTCCTGCTCGGTGAATTTTGCTCCATGTTTCACAAAAGCGTTATGGAAAGTGTTACAAATTATTTTAATTTTAACAAAGGAGCACACACTTTGTTCAGAAAAATATTAACTATTGAACTAACGATATAATTACGTATTTTATTTATGTGTATGCAGAAGTCTAACAAATGATGTTAAAATAAAACATCGAGAAAATGTACGATAGGTATGACATTCAACTCAACATGAAATTTTATGTAGATGAGACGTTAAGGAGCGATATACTCCAAACAATTATTTGAAAGTACTGTGATTTTAAAGTATGGCTAAGCAGGAACCGTGACTGTAGCTGGGATAGTTACCATGGTTACATTTGTTCTGTGTTCGAATAAGAAGGAGTAAGCGGTGATAATCAGAAGTTATGTTTGAACGCACATTGCTACCTGTCATTGAATGTGTTACAGCACAAATTCTAGCCAAAGAGGCATAATGGGTTATTCCTTACCCTGTAATCAAACAGAGAATGAACTGTTCATGTTCTTCAAATTCTGTCACCGTAGTCTTACCTTGTTTCAGTTACTTAGGGCTAAACCAATTCACTGACTTAAAGACCTGCGCAGTGGTCTAGGAAAACACTAGCTTACTATGTAACGAAAATGTCCTGTTCTTCAACTAGCAATGCTATTGAATGTGTATTTATTTCCTTGTGAAATATTTAGTAAACATTACCTGCACCTTTCTGTCTTTCGATAGATCTATATTTATATTTACCCTATGCATATCGAACCAATTAAAGCCGAAAATCATCTTAAACATAATTTAAATATAGTAGATAGGGTCATTGACTATTATCGAATTAAAAAATACTAGAATTCTAATTTTTGGATAATTAATAATCTTTACAGATTATACATTACTGCTAATACTAATACATACACACGATGAATATGTATTAGATAGATTGTGAGTTTAGCTTCTCGCAAAGTAGATATTTAGTGTGAAAATTCATATTTATGATACAAAATAAAATCAAAACAATTCGAGTGACCCTTAATTTATGAAATTCACAATCTGTTCTACCAACGCAAATGGAATCTTGATATTGCCTTGTAACTTTTATATCAATGAAGAAAGAACAAAGGAATTTTGTACTCTGCAGACTCAGCAGGGGAACATTGTTTCACATACTCTGTGAAACCACAAAGTTAAAGCGATGTAAACTCAACAAAAAGTTATATTTTCTTCAAACTGCACAACGTCACGTACTGCATTACACATTTCAAATCTAAAGTTAAATGAAAAGTTAACAACGTTACAATTATTATTCAATGTTGTGAACTAAGACAACTAAAGTATCACATACAACGAAAAGCAACCAAATTTTCAAGTTTCACTACAGTAGCAACGCAAATGAGCCGTATCGACTAATAAATACCCAAAGTGTCTTCAACTACAATACTATGATCATAATATGACGTATTTCGAGCATGTAGAAACTAAGTTTCAAGGAACAGGAAACTTGGAAGCACTTTATTTTGAAAAAGTGTTTAGATAATAAAATCACATCAAATTACGTACATTGACAAAAAGCATTCAACTGCAGATAGCTGCAACATAAATGTGTGCAAATAGCCAACACATACGAAAGAAGTTCAAACCAAAAACCCACGCAAACCTATTCATGGAAAGAAAGTTAATAAAGACCTGCTAGTTCTTCTTCTTCTATTGTCTTACATTATCCCATCCAGAATGTGTGGCGTATTCTAAAACGAAATCGCAAACATCATATAGCCAATAAAAGTCATCTCAATCTGGTTCGGAATAGAACCCGGGACTGCTCTTCGAAAGACGATCGCGTCAGCGGCTACGCTACGTGGACCCACCCGAAGACTTTGAGCCTTACTCCCTAAAACGATTCCGTACTTGTCGAATGTAAGCCATGATAAATCTAGCAATTGTATAATATTAAATTGTGCTCAAGCGACCTCAAGTTTTGAATGCATCTATAGTACGAGGCAAATGTACCTTATAAGCTTACAAAGACAATATTGAGTTAACGACAAAAACATGTACCTTCTTCCTAATAAAAGAAATTGAATCTAAATCTAGAGTGTGAGATTTTAATATGGCAGCTATGATTGTACTACATACGAACAAATGTGGTTCTACCTCCATTAACCGTAGCCAAGATACGATGTTAAATTCCGTGTAATCGTTTTAAACCAACAAGTTATATTTGCCTTACTCTGTATAATGTAAATGGATTGTAAACTTAAGGCACTTGGGGCAACATTTTATATTACTCAATTGAGCTCATTTTTTCACGGCTTATTTTGCCCTAATGAAAGGCGACTAAAGTCGAAATTGCTGGTAATATTCGTAATTTTCTGTAACTTGTGATATGAATCAGTCGTTTCACTGAATGGGAACTGGAAACATAAGATCTGTTGTAAACAGATTTTATAACTTTTAGTCTTTGAAATGCTGGTAATATGTAATTAAATTGGTTCTCACTCGAATATCAAGTACGCACTTGCACATAGTTCTATAACTTGCCCTGTGTGCACAGTCGCCAAAGCATTTGAATTCAAACGTACGTCATGCAAAGTAAACAGATTTAAAGGATAACTTCTACTTAATCTTAAAAGATTACGTACATAATAAATGTTTACGTTATGTCCAGCATTGTTCCACATTTGACAGCCAAAGTAACCTCGATGTTTTTCCTGATATGTGAGAGTGGTTTAGGGTCATCCTGGTACATAAATTGATAGCGTTTTTATTAGTCAAAGAAAAGACTGTTTGAGTAGATCGTACTTGAACTGCTAATTCAAGTTTTCCATTAGTGGAGAACACTGCAATACACTTGCATCCATCTGCTTATAGAGCTCTGTCACAAAGCTCATACTTTGTCAGATACAAGCTTCCTCTGAAATTCACTAGCTTTTAAGAAAGTAAATATAATCAACAACAATTTACAAACATTCACCGACTTTACATACAGCCTTTACATGATCATATCTATATCAGCGAAAACTCTATATACAATTTGAGTGTTACACATTTATACTCCATATACAATTATGAAGACTTAAACGAATAATAGAAGATTTGATAGTACTTCTTTTATGTTAATTACGAATCATTTCTGGCGTTTATAAACGAAATTTAATATGTTAAATGTTCATTTTTATAGCATCTTCTTCAAAGGGATGGGGTTAAAATCCGGAAGTTCTTTTTGAGTTTCCAACTGGTCTTAAATGATCCACGGAACTGAAGATTCGTGTAATGAAAAGGCAATTTTCCCTACTATATACAATCATAAATGTGACACGTTACTATATCTTTTCTTATCTCGCTTTGATAAAGTTACTTGAGAATCGTTGTCAAAATTCTCTTGTTTTAAATACAACGTACAAGCACTTAGTACTAACGCAACTTGTTTGCAATTTTTTGTCAAGTACTCCATGCTACAACTCGCAAATGCAAAACATTCTGGAATATTTTTCACATCATTGGAAAGCGAAGCGGATCCAGGATATGATCAACGGAGGGGCTAAACCATAGTTTGTCGCTTCATCCAGTGTAAAGCAGGTTTGAAGCCCTTTTTATCTTGTGTAAGCCTGAACGCCAAGGAGGGAGCTATAGCCGCTATAGCTCCCCTTGAATACGCGCATATATAATTTCTGTTTTTCCCTATTTAATTCCTCCAATGCACCTGCATAATTTTTCTTCCGGCATCAACAATATTTGAATAGCAAATTATGTTACAACATTACACTAAACTTTATACTTTTCGTAAGAAGACAAAACAACACCAAGTGTTGCATTTAAAGTAAACCTGTAATAGCAGTTGTTACAGATGTATACAAACCTAAAATGATCAACAAGACTTCTCGTCCTTTGGTATTCTTAATGAAATGAAATTATATTTATGTGCGATCACTGCATTGGAATATATTCATGCCGAACACGCTCTCCTCACAACTACAGATTATTGCCGGAGAAGAGCACTATTTTACCCCCGTTTGAACCGACCCTTAAATACAAATAAGCATTCCACCAGGTGACATAAGTGTCGTGTTGCAACTATTACTCAAGTAATGCCAATGACCATAGTCTTGAAGTAGGTGCTTTTAAATTGTTTCTTCGAAACTGAAAATTACTTTTATTTAGGAATAGCGGTTTCGATGCACAGCAGAAACTACGACTATCTTAAGTTGAACATCCTTTAGCTGTTGAGCGTTAACATCCTAACGAAAAAACGAAAGCATAATCCACGTGCAATGCTGAGCACAATCCACGTCCCAAATAGAGAACCGGCTAGGTGGTGAGTAAAAATAGAGAGAAGTATATGTTCATCGATAATGCATAGTTGTTTGAAGTTTTTCATGGGTAATAGATCTCTAGTAGCTGTTGATTGAAATTTCGTTTGAATTTTTTATGCCCTCCCACCAAGAAAAGAACCTGGGACTACATGCACTAAAAGGAGCATACATTAGTTACTAGATCAGCAGGGAAAGCTGTCAGAAAATAGTATCACAGTCTAAGATATTTAAAAATAGAAAGTTATGCATCATACATATACTTAATTATAGTAAAATATATTAGACGTTGTTCAAGTTGTTTGGTATTAGAGAAAATAATAAGAATAATACTAATAATATACGTCTGACTGATTTAGAATCTTGATGATGAAAACGTAAAGGAGAAAATTCACTAGAAATGTACCTATGGATGCCTGTAAACATAACCCTCCAATAACAAAGTCGAAGTCAACATAGGGTAGTTTACAATTAGCTGTACTGAGTAATTATGGTAGACCAGGTATTTAAAAATGCTAGCTCACAGACCTGATACGATATACTACCTGGCCCATGTACATTATCTTGGTTCACCCAGAAACTTGGGGACTAACTTCATGCTAACTTTGAAATTTTGGAGTCCATTTCTCAGTAACTATACCAGCATTGAAGCTCAAATTTGATGGTCCAAGCAATCCACAAAGCACAATACCTAGCCCAAGTAAAATCAAAGATAACTCAAGGATTTTAGAGCTTCTTATAAGAAAGTCCCAAAATTTCGGCGCCAATATCTCAGTAACTAATTTGGCAAAAAAGCCGAAAATTATTAGCCCATAAGGTCAACTGTTACTTCGGCCAGCCAAACAGTTTTTAAATATTAATATAGCTTTTAGAATGTACTAAAGCATATATATTTTATATATAAAAACACTATTTCAAGATAAAACAAAATATCTTTTAAAACACTATTGAAATTCTTCGATTGTTTCCTCGTGACGTGGCTACAAAAAACACACATATTCCAATGTGAAAAAAGGAAGTGTAGAAAACGTTTTCTTACCCCTTCAAACGGAAATTTTCAAAAACGCTGAAACACGGAAATTTTAATAAGATGCTTCTGTACATCTTAAAATTTGCAGGATCGTGAGATACACACTTTTCCTATAGATTTTGACCTTACAATACTCAAGCTGATCAGATTACTATCATAAAATCACAGTTTAATGTACATAACTGTATCCAAAACTTCAATCCAAACGGTTTAACTTTTGCCGTTGATGCGATCACAAACAGGATTCTCTTTTTTTCATATAATACAGTTGAACACTGTTGCAGCAAATTTGACCGATCAGAAACTAAATTCGTTCTGCAAAACCCCCAAAGTTTTCTTTTTTCAGTGGCGTTTTGTTCTGGGGGTATTTTGTAAAATACATATTTAAGTCAATTATGTAGCTAGGCATATACTAAAAACACGACCGAAGAAAGTAATTATAATGAGTTAAATTTTCTTAAACATTCTCAGAAAAAAATAAATTTACCGTTTTCGTTCTTCTTGAATGAATCTATTTAGGCATAACTATGGGACGTAAAACTCAAAGAATCAATTTAGGCTTCCTGAACTAACAAAACAAGTACATTTTTGCACTTTTTCTTAACCAAAAGAGAAAAATGAAATAAAATCTTTCAGCTTTACGTTCCACGAATATGCCATTTAGGCTAAGGGAGGCGGTGATGATGAGAAATGAAGGAAATGAAGAAATTGGGAGGAAACGGACAACCCGAGGAATCCCACGTACATGGCAGAAATAGATTATTTGGAATGTAATTTGTTCCAATTTTTTTTTTTAAATTACTATTTTAAGTTTTGGAAAACTGATTTTCAAGCACACGTTACCTCTTTCTATTCTCGTTTAGATATTAAAAAATTAAACCATACCTCTCTGATGCAGAATCCTCTATAAGTGAAGTACTCACAACTCTATTTTGATACTTCTGGTGAGATTGTATCGGAATTATGTTTTTAGCAGATTTAATTTCCACTGAATTCTCTGGAGAATTTTGAAACTCTGATGACTCTCCTTTGACCAAATGAACAAGACATTTGGACACCAAAGGTAAACTTTGATTCTTAGCACCACCTTGTTTAACACATTCGTTTATTAATGCTGATGTATGTCCATCAGATATGTGCATTTGTATTTCTTGCATTGCATCTTTAACCTGAGTTTGTTTTCGAGTGCTGTTTTCACTGGACAAAGTATTTATTTTCCTTGTCTTTAATCGTGAAATGTCCACTAGCGGAACATAACACTTCAACATAGATGACTTATCTATTTTAAGCTTAGATGCATTATCGAAACATACAGAGTCTGTGCTTTTAATTTTATTATAAGATGAAAACATTCCTTTTGTGCATTTTACATTAAGTTTTACATCTCTGTCTTTCACGGTTTCTAAATTTATGTTCACTTCTGAAACAGTTAATGACTGAGGAAGTCTTTCACACAGTACAATGGCTTTTTTAAGTGGAAGCATTCCGGTATAAAAGCTACGAGGTATCAACTTTTAAAATAATATATTAATTAAATGAAAAATTTCACTACAAGCACTGTAAGCAATACAACAGAAGAAATGCCTCAACATGAAACAGTTCTCTCTCGTTTTTTCCATGGCTGGTGGAGCAAGTCTTCACATTTGATTCGTTAACATCTGTAAAAGGTAATTATAATTATTCCTTATGACCTAAATATCAAAAGCTGCTTGTTAGCAATATAGAAAAGATTAATATGGATTGAATTGTAATAGCAGATTAAACAGAAACTGATTAAAGTAAAGTGATTTGTATATTAGTGAACTAATCTATTCAGGCTGAAGCTTAGGTATACTAGCTTCTCACATTACTTTGCAGCTACAAAAACTACTTGACATATAAAACACTTCAATAAAATAAGAACAGCTATGTATCGCATAGCCTGTAATATAAGTACTTATTACAGGCATCTTACAGTACACATCTTTATACTAATAGGTTTATTCTTGTTCATACCATTTAAGGGAAATGAAGATATAATAAAAGCTAAATCAATAATGATGGAGAGATTGGGGAAATAATGTGAGAAAATATATAACTTTGAGAAGTATACAAAGAAAAAAAAGCAATACTGTTTAAAACAAACCCACAATAATTGTGATTGAAAGAGGAATTCTCGTTTACAGAAATGAATATCTACGAGTAGACAACCAAGTCTATCATGCTAATGAACAAATTATATGTTTAAGAAGGATTTAAAAACTATGTGAAACACAAAATGTCAGGAGACCCACAATACGTAACTTACTAAGATTTTATATATTTATTAATTTATTTTTTACACGCTAGACACTTAAGTGTTAGCATTTCCTGGTATAAGTCACTGCAATAAAAAGTAAATGACATGGTTTAAGGTAACTAAGTAAGCATGTTACGTAAAAAGATACTATTTTATATTCTTATTTTTGAAGCTACAGTCAAAATTGAGCTCATTATACTAGCTCTTAATTTACTAATATTCAATCTTTATTTATTTCTAACCATGATCAGTTATTTACATTATTACGAGTATAACCCACATGTAACTTCATTTTGAATCAAGCAGTGGCTAAACACGTTTCACAATGATTTTGTTATTATTGTAGCTATTTTATTTCAACTGAGTTTTACAACGTGTAACAACTTTAAAAATGAAATCTTTCAATTTTTACGTCTCACTATTATGCCTCTACGACAATGGGGACAGGCAATTATTTCAAACTAGAATGAACAAACACAGAACCCATTTAAAACGGGCCCTACCACAAATTTTGCATAAACAAAGTACACTATTCTGATGTAAGTAAATAATTACTGTTTAATAAGCCTCCAAGTACTTGATGGAGCAATATTTGGCGAAAATGATTGGTTTAATCATATGTGGCAGGGTATTGAATAAGGAATGTACTACATCTGTAACAGTTCAACCATTGGTTACAATAACCTGTCGCTTGTTTGCCATTTCACAATATTCAAATATCCAAACAGAGATGCAAATATTTTCTTTAAGAAAATTTGGTCCCACCACTGTTGTAATACGAGAATTTAAAGCCGAACTTATGTCTATCAACATACAGTTAATTTTATTCCATGAAATAATGATCCGTCATTCATGTATTACGTGGCATTTAGTTATTCTAAAGTGTGGTAATGCATGTTGCAGTGCTTGCATCATAAATTTCGGAGCTTAACCTTAATGTTAAAAAAAAAAAAAAAAAACTTTTTAAAATTGAACCACTTGTCATGATACATCACTGTACTTAACCGCTTTTTGGTAGAATAATTAACAATCGTCGGCTACCGAAAGGTTTAACACTTAGCTGATCATAGTTCAATAATTAGAAAACGCAACTCTCATCTTAGAGTGTAACGGATTCCATATGTTAAAACTCGTTGCACATACGGATGACCTAATTTAGTCTCTTAGTTCAACACTCAGAATAGAATAAAATCAAGTATGAATCTTTGTAGCACAGTGGTAAAACCTTGTAACCACTGTGTCGAAAGTGATCGCATCAGCTCCAGAGAGGTTTTTTGTGTAATAGACAGTTTAAGGCGTCGTAAGCAGCATTGAGACACTAATACCCACCTATACAAAACATGACGCAATCAATGCTAGAAAGCTATTTAGATGTTAGTTCCTCTAATTGGGTTTTTATCAATCTAGTTAATAGTTGTGAATAATATCAACGACAGCAGATATTTTTTGTGCTATGTAGGTGGAAATTCAGAGCTTACTTACAAATTTGTCAATCAAGAAAGATAATTTCTTTCTTTCCTATTATTTACAGCGACTAAGAATGCCTCTGGGGTAGACTAATACATCAGACACTTAGCATGATGCAAAATGAACTGATACACAAGTCTCACAAGTCTAATTCGCTTACCACACGGAAGTGTTACTGTTTGCATAGATGAAAGAATTTTTATAACATAGAGGCGTTAGTGTAGTGTGTGACGGAATGTTTGTCCATCATAAATAGGTGGAGCTACAGTCAAAGCGTGCCAAAGAACCATTCATTAGAGATGAAGTTATAGTCGCGCGTGGGTGTATTAAAACTATAAAAACAGAAAACATCATTTCCTTGATGATTCTTCATCACACTACATAGAGTGAATATCATAATCGTTGTCCACGAACGTATTTCACAACTATTTCTCAAGCATGGAATATAAAGCTCCAAAACAACCTAGATAAGTAAATCAGTAAAAGCGAATTTAGAAACCGTTCGAAGAGGTAGTCGAATCACGGATCTACAATTTAGAATTTACCAGTGTTGTGCGAGACTCATTGCATTACCTGCTAACGTCTGGATCGGTAAAGTTCGTATACATAGGATCGGTGAAACCAGTTTCTTACTTCCAGCTAATACTTCTGAACTTCAGATTATTTTGCGTATTAGACAATTCTATTGAACTTCAGTAGAACAGTTTTCTTTTCCTTTCTCTTTTTCTTTTTTACTGTGGTGAAATTTAATGAGTAACGCATTTATTTCCTGACTTTCTCAAATTAATTTATAACATTTTAGTGATGGCATATTCTTTCGGTAAAGATTTGTAGTGTCTTAGAAATTGAGCGATAGCACTCAACACCACCACATAGTGCATATTATAATTGTAAATTATGGAATATAGTATGTATTAAATTTACTTCTACAAGCAAGGCGTTTCACATAGTGAGTCGCAAGGTTAATTGCTGTAATAGAAGTTTTATATGAGAATTTTAGGTAAATGGAGAGTTGCTTCTAACGCAAACTTGTATTTAGTTATTCACTTTTAATAAACTGTATTGTAGTTTGACAACAAATCTCAAGATATTTTTACCAGACATGACTGTCAACTACTTCAGTGCTGTAAAATATAAATCTAGTTCTTAGTAAGGTTACGTAGTCTCTTGGGAGCAGGGAACAATATAAGCACCTGAAAAACAAGTCCTCGTGTAAAAATTTTCTCATTTGCTGACCCACTGAGGACACTTAGACAGCCTGCTAACCTACCATCCTGCAGTCCAGGCTTCAGCTTAAATTCGACTGTGTGTAGGCGTCATATTAACGGAGCTGTACAAGATTACGGCAGCCATTGCAATCTAACAAAGTAAATAAAGCTTCAGCTTGTTGCTCAGAGAAACACTCCTAGCAATTGGGTCTGGTGATGAGTAACTTTCTGTTCGTTGGCCCTCTTTCACTAGGCCGACTAACAATCTGAAAAGTATTAAGGAGAGCACTAAATGTGTGTGCAAAATTTCAATCTTCTAAATGCGGAAGTAAGCCCACAAAAAAAAAAAAAAAAAAAAAAAATCAGGCATAACGAAAAAATGTTTTAAAGTTATGACGTCATCACACCTATGTCTCGACGTAGAGAAGCGTGCAACTATATGTAACGTGTTCTACAATATTTCCGAGCTTGAAAAAATGTTAAAACTTAAAACCTTTACTGGTATTTTTAAACCGAATAATGAAGGTGATATTGTAGCCTAAAAATAAGTGATAAAATTTAAAATGTTGACAAAGAAAGACATGACACAATTGCTCTTTGTGGAGTTTAATTGTGTATTGTTTGACGTGTACTTTGACTTGAAATGCTCTTACTAAAACTATCTTCGTTTCTGGTACTTTTCGAAATAAAATAACAGTAAGTGTATTTTTTTAAGGTATGTTACTTTTCTATGAAAGGACCTATATGTACGAATTGTTATCAATCTATGTGATAAAGGTAACATAATTATTCATGAAATAAGCAGTATGTACGTAACAAATTAAGTCAAGCACATATTCGTGGCAGCTATCGAAAATGTAAAACTTACCGAAAGAATAAATGGTTCCAATGCATTTGGGGACAGCTTCAATTGAAATGTCCTATTAATGTGTGCTAGCTGTGTATCATCTGGTTAATAAACACACATTGTTTCTTGAGTTAAACTTGACTGAGTAGCGACAAGGAACAAATCTTCAATATTCACCAAATGGAAAGTATACATCTGTTATAACAAAACCACATACGATTAATAAGTTTTTAATATGCATAAGACTCACTATCACAGTTATAAATCGATAATTTAGGAAATAGAAATTGATGCACACTACGGCAAACCAATCCTCACAAGGAAAGCACTGTAAGGTGTCAACGAGAAAAGTGTTGATTAACAATGAGTAAGACTTCCAATTTTTTGGAACTTCAACGGTGTAATACAATGTACTCAGAGAGGAGGATAGTGCCTAGGTATTTTAATTGGGTTCTCTCGAGCAGATGGTGCTACTAAATAGAAATTGCACCGTAAAATACGATGTGAAATATTTTTATGAGGAAATGAAAGTGAACGTAAGTAATTACTGTTAGTGTGCTGCATACTACATTAATTTTTATTAATAGCGAAAGTATTGTATTTATAAGTGTGCTCTTCGACTATTCTCGCTGTATGTATATACTCTCCGTCGTTCACGCGACTGCTCCTTACGGATTAACCCCTCGCTATCGCTTGGGCTCCCCTGCTACGCTCATATACTGTTTCGGCTACATAGTATTCATGCTTTTTAGTAGCAACCTAGAAGAGGTTGGTGCTTGTTTTATGCACTGTAGTTTTTATGCCATACGTCCAAACTGTGTTTCTACTGAGCTCTCCTGAAGTCAGTCAGAAACTTGTAATGGAGCTCCTCATTTAGTGTATGCTCTCCTAAAAGAAATACAAAGCTTTAACCTAACCTGAAAATGTAAGGAAGGTGTCAAAATTAGGGAGGACCGGCTGCTTGATTAATGCCCTTAATTTGAACTTAACCCTATTCAACCCTCAAGAGATTTCTTATATCATAGTAACATAAACAGAGCAACCTGTTTTATAAGTCGGTGGAGATTAACGGGATTCTGTGACCTTAATTTATACCCACCACATTCCAATAAGAGCAAATCCTATTTTACGAAACAATCCTGCACGGAGTAAGATGCAATCGTTTCACTTTTTATTATGCCGAAATGATTATCTTGAAGTTTGCCTGAAGTAAATCTACCGAAAAAGCGCATGCAATGTGATAACTACAATCAATGTGTGAAACTACTGAGAAAAAGGAGAGAAAAAATATTTCGGCGTAGCATTCTGAACAAAGTGTTATTCCATACCAAACTTCTCAAACATTGAAGGCAGGCAAACAAAAAAGAACAGAAAATGTTTTAAATCGTGTGAACTTCATGGTGACGTCTCCACATATGAAACCATCTGCATTACATTTATGTACTTTTCACCTTTTAATCAAGGGTCCTGTGTTCAATTCTCGAACCACGACCCACATTTCAAGTGTAAACCAAGTAGCGATTCGAGATGTCCCTTTAAGCGAAAGTCTTCTCTGTGATAACCTTGCTATTTCATAAGGATGTTAAGCCTAAACATACGAATCGAAACCAAATTATATATTTCTATTTGAATGAATGCCTGCTGTTTTATAAAGAAGCCAAAGTCACTTAAAAATATTGATAGAAATTGGCAAAATTTACCTACGCAGCTTCCAATTTCACCTTGGATTTGACTTTGTTTTAATTTATTAATGATATCTACATATCAAATTTGTAATTTAATACCTCAGTTTTAGCGTAGTGATTGTGATACATTGATCTCAAAATTTTATTCACAAATAAATTTAAAGTAATAACATGATTTTTCCAACGGCAAAGGCGGGAGATTCCCGATTTATATATAATTGTATAATGTTTTTACTTGTGTAACTGTTTATCTCTTTGTCCTTCTGAAATGACTCTTGACAATAATATTAAGAACTAGGACTATGTAAAGATCAGTACAACGTATTTTTATCAGAAGTCCTTCGTAAGTGAGTCGACAAACTCATTTGTGACCAAACAGTCCCGGTTACGAGTCGAAATGGACAATTTTTCTTGGATGAAACCGAGAAGCGGTTTGGATTCCGTTTTAAGCTTATGTGACCCTTTCCCGCATAACCTTGTTTTTGCATAATAACACCAAGGCGAAAAACACTAATTTCTGTCCATATCTAATATAAATACATAGAGTAAATTATTTAAACCGAAAACCTGGTTTGACCCAATAAAACTGGGTTTAAACAAAAAAAACTGTTTTTTTTTTTTGGTTTTTTCAATAAAAAACATGTTTTTTGCCAACCCTGATTGAAGGACCGTAACGCAATGCAAAAATAATACCAGCTGCTCTTAACCTAAATTTAAATTCATGTTTAGTCAATACGTTGAAACAACCAGATACGGAAGGATCTCCGAAGAAGAGAAGGTGCAGCTAAAAACCTTATTTTTGCATGCGCGAGCAACAAAAAATAAATACATGAACACTAGGATAATGGTTGTACGTAGGCCTATCATAATAGTGTATTACTCTTCTTCCTCTGGTTATTATAGCTCGTTCATTTTCGCACGCTACACCTTGAGTCATCAAATAAAGACTAATTAAATGCTTAAAAATTTCTCAGGTAGTTTCGACGTAATTTTCCCTAGAAATTTATCAAGTATACCCTCCTAAAGGAAACTTCGTAAGTTGCTAAAGAGTTTGTTGAAGAGTTATGCTATATTGTTCACTTTATTATGTTAATGTGCATCATGCTTACCTGCTACTTTGTCCTTTAAAAAGTAATGTTTTACAAGTAAATTTATTCTCATCCATTCTTCACCGAAACCTTGAACTTCCTCCGGGGTCTCTTTTTGAACTTGGATGGACTAAATTTCTAGTTATAACATGTATATAGATTATATATGTTAAAATTATGCGAGAACACTTTCCTTTTGAGAATCTGACAATAAGAAATTATAATAATCGAAAATATCTGTTCACTATTTACTCTTTACAGCAGTGCTATTGATGCATAAAGAGTTAAGAAAATCCTGAGAAACATTACTGCCAGGTCTAAAGATTAAAAAGTTGCGAAGTTGTACCCCTCAAGTAGCTAATTTGAAACATTTGTAGTAATCATTTACGTCTCCGCAACGCAATATTTACGATCAATTTGTGACAAATGGCGTTATATATATATATGAGGTTACTCGTTGTAGTTTCTTTTGTTCCCAGAGTTCGGTGGCCACTGCATAGAATGTAATGTTGGGCAACTATTATTGGAATGAAACTAGCAGTAGACTTATTATAAAGTCCCGTTTGAGGCCTAGTAGGATTATATTTTAACAATATGAAGAATGGGGCCCCAGCATCATATGCCTAAATGTATATTACAGTCCCATGAATGTCGAAATGAGACTGACTTAAAACCCTGCTAAGACCCTCTGTTAGCCATTTGACATGTTCTGGGGCAACATCATAAGGAACGGAACAAGTCCCCACGCTTGGCCCCTTACCACGTGTAAATGAAGCTCAAAATAGTGTCATTACAATAAGCAGAATAACAAAGAAAAAACAAAATGAAACTTAGGGTAAGGTTTTAGGAGAAAGGGTCCAGAAGTACGTTCAAAATACAAAATTTACGGGAAAAATGGAAAATGCAAGTACTTAGATCTAACATAACGCAACCAAACCTAACCTAAACTAAAGTAAACTCACAAACTAACCTAAACTAACATAATATTAATAGATATAAGCGAAATTTTATCACTTTTTTTTTTCGAAAATTATGTTGTACTGCTACGCTAATATAATCTAATATAAACTAATCTAACCTAACCTAAACTAACCTAGTGTGGACAGAAACTACCGAAATTGTGACATTTTTTTAGAAAAAATAGCTGAACCCCTTCTGTCAAATGTTGTCAAAACTTAGTATAGTTTGTGAGGCTCCTACACGCTAAATGGGAAGGGAAGATGGGCCCCTCCAAGTGAGGTCCCCACCGAGACTGGGTGCCGGTTCACTCCAGAACACGTTAATAATTTGATGAAGGTGTCCTTGGAAGGACCTTGTTTATCTCATGTTTGAAGTGAAAATAGAAGTGTTGAGGCTGATTTTAAAAATTTTATAAGTCGCGCATAGAAGTAATTGATGAGAAGTCCTATACGAGTAACATCGGTTCTGTAGCGCCATGAGTGAATCAAAATAAATGAATTTGCGTTTCAAAGAACATTAAAGAACTTGGAACAGTTATTTTCAATCCTTGTAAGACTACGCCACCGTTCACAAGTATGCTTGTAGATATATTTCCAGTACTTTTTCTCTTTTCATTAGGTGAGCGAGAAGCATTTAACTTGACTATAAAACGAAACCGCATACGGCATGTATAGATTATAAAGTAGTGTTACGATGTGTGAAAATGTGAAGAAGCGTAATGACGGTTCAGAGGAGAATTTGCCAAATATGCATACGGTAGTCATCAAAACTATTAATACTTTTGTAAAAATATGAGTCACATTGGTAAAATATTACCAAATTCAAAATTACATTGCCTATAAATTTAAACGAATTAAGTTATATACAATATTGCGATAAAGGTACTATATCTACAATTAGTAATAAATGTTATAGTAGGCTATATCATATTGCTGTTTTAACACTTCAGATATCAGATCGAATTAATGTAACCTAACCGATATACTGACTGATCTCAGTCGTGAAAATAATTTCGTTTTCGGCAGAGTAAATAGAAATCTAATAACGACAAAGAAGTGATAAATTTAGAACATCCGACGTTTATTTGTCCATGCATACATTAATCAAGAAAACTACGACGGATTTAATTCAACATCAGTCAAGTGAATCAATTCGTTATAACAGTATGGATTGGCTTGGATTTTTAAACCAACCCTCGTATTTCCCCAGCGTCAATTCTTAGAAATGATACGCAACCAGCTAACAGTTGAAGGAGAATAATGCTTAGGAATTTCTCACCCAAAAGGTACCTCGCATTTTCAGACAGTCCTGCTTCCTCCCGTCAGTCCATATTTGGAGGAAAAATTTTGCTACTGTCGAGAGAAACGCCCACGCACCAAGCCCTCATGACGATGACAGATTTTTACGTGACAATGTGAAATCTATCAATAATCGTCGATTGTACAACTTATTCGAACAATCAGTGTTTTTAATGTGATTTTTATTAACTTACGAACCATTCATTATATATCATTAGCCATATTATGAAGTAAAAACTTAATGTTTTCTACGAACTATATTTTAGTTTAGTCAGTGTATTCTTGCGCCGCTAACTGGCAACTATGCGACGCAGGAAGAGGTCCGGAGAGAGGACTCTCATTCTCTTTTCAATATGTGAAGCTGCAAGTGTATATACTCTCAAAAGAGAGAGTATAAGTCTTTCAAAATGTAAAAGTTAGAATATTTCATAATGTCATGCTAGTGCAACGTATTGAATTTACATTTTCAAATATTAATCTGCATCAAGTATAAGTGCAACCAACAAAAAGAATGTAATGAATCCACACTACGCAAATCCTGATAGTCTACTGTTCAAATGGTAGTTTTCACGCCGTCTAATGAAAACAAACATGTTTTGTGAACGTTATACAGCGATCGAAGTGAAGTTTCTGCAGTGGACTGCATAGCCACTAACCGATTCATCATCTTCGTTCGGTCGAAAATTTCGCGTATTATTTCGCTTATGTATCGGTTCGCATATCGCAGTGATTGGGCCATCTTTTCATCTTAGTGAAACATTGTGTTTTGTGTTGTCGTACGCTTGTAAATGGTCTATATTCATTGAAGATAAAATTAAATATAAGTGTTTCGTAAATACCTCTTTTTAATATGCAGTGAAAATAATATTAATAATTTCAAAGTGTGTTCTCCAAGACGTCATGTGAAGTAAATGTACCAAGTTTCTGTCTTCACTAAAAGTATTGACATATGTAAAGTTTCAGTGTTTAACTTCCAAAATAATATAATATGATTGAGGAACACAACACTCGAATTTAAGTAAACCCTCGCCGATACAATGATTTCATAGAAGAATCCTGTGGTATCTTAAGAAAGGGGCATTCAACTCACTAATATTCAGCAATGGAAGTCAACTATTTGTTAGTGCCTGAGTGAATTTCATTTCGTATATCCGCCGTGATCGTCGCGCGTGTTTACGGATCGTCGTGAAATCTTCTAATAGGGCCAATTTCTTTTCGAGTGAAATGTTAAAAGTAATATGAAAACGTTAGTATTGTCTTAAATAATATGTAGTATAACCAACATAGTGAATCTTAATACACAGTTACCTACAATTCTTGTTATCATTTCTAAAAATGATGATAGTGCTAACCAGATGTGTTTAATACGTTATGCCTTTCTTTTAGCGATTGAAATGTGCACCAGTTAAAACGTATACGACGTGAAGTGTTTGTCAGAAAGTAAGGTATCTATCAATAGAGAAGTTCAAACATTTACTTTCGTCTCCCACTACCCGTCTGGTGTTATTCACGCATGGCTGTCCTACCTTGCACTTTTTTACAGGTATTGACCAGTGTACCTTAGAGCTGACGCATCAGCGATGGTGGGTATACGGCTTATGCCGCTGATATATATAACACCCGAATCTTAGGACCGTGGAGGAGTGAAGATACTTGTTTATTGCCGGTTTCTTACGTCACTTTACTAATTAGTGCATTCGAATGATGTTATAAAGGAGACTTTGAGAGATCCAAGGTTCGAATCCCAATATTATTATTGTTAGTCGGTCTTCTCGAACTGGAGCAAACGGTAGTCGAACGAAACTCCTCTCATAAATGTCGCTCCGAACAGAGACTTACTCTTATATCGTTAATACTATAATTTACCTTCATCATAATCGGTATTCACGCAAAATTACGTGAAATAAATAAAAAGAAAAAGGATCAACTCAATATTTTTTACTTTGTTGAAGTTAGGATTGCAGGGGAAATGTATCATCTTGTGTTATTGCAGAATTTTAGGATAATATGAGAAAGGTAAAAATAATAATATAAGTTTTCTAAAAATCAAGCACCAACATCCCAATAAATTTTTGAACATCCACCTGATTTTCAAATCTTGGCGGAAACCCTGGATGCAAGTAATGTTAATAGAAATAAGCGAAATTTTATACATATATATATATATATATATATATATATATATATATATATATATATATATATATATATATATATGAAAATTATGGTGGACTCCTACACTATCATAACATAAACTGACCTAACCTATTCTAAACTTACCTACAGTAAACTAACTAGGGCTGTTCCTAATTCCGGAATTCCGGAATTTTTCGGAACGGAAATTCCAATTCCGGAATCGGAACACAGTTTCAAGACGTTCCGGAATTCCGGAATTTCGAAACGTTCCGGAATTTCGGAATTTCGAAACGTTCCGGAATTTCGGAATGTCGAAACGTTCCGGAATTTCGGAACATTCCGGAATTTCGAAACGTTCCGGAATTTCGGAACATTCCGGAATTTCGAAACGTTCCGGAATTTCGGAACATTCCGGAATTTCGAAACATTCCGGAATTTCGAAACATTCCGGAACTTATTATTGAAAAAATAATTTTTGCTGTTACCCCGAACTGAGAGGTGTGCGCAAAGCTTAGCTTTGAAACTGGATATTGATTCCGCTGTGCTGAAGGAAGGAGTTTTGGTCCACGGCAACTGGTTTGTTTCATTCTCTAGATCCGTTCACTGTGAACGATTGCGCATAAGATTTGGAACTTTGTCTGGTTATCCATAAAGTCTCAATCATAAGTGATTCGGTGTAAATTCCGTGATTTTGTTTGTTGCAGAAATCGGAAAACAGAAATTCGAGCTAGTTCTTCTCTTTAGTTTGGTTTATCTACCAAGAAACACCTTTTTTATAAACCACTTTGTGTATTCTTTTTTAAATGAATACCGACTGTACCTTTTCCATTTATACGAGGCAACCCTAACAAGAAATTGAACTGTATATCTTTTGATTGTATGGCCATTGTTAAGTATAAGTACCTGAAGGAGGGGCAGAGAATCATTTAAAAGAAAATACGATTTTCATTAATTAAAGGGATACGATAGTCTGAAATATTTGAAAAAAATTTTGACCAGTATTTCCGGTGGCCCCACACCCCTGCTTACTGGGAGGGAAGTAGAAATTATTTGTCAATAATCTAAAGAGGAACATGATTCCCAACCCACCGACGTCCGTGCTTAGTTGCTAGTTTTTTTTCTTGATAGTTGATTGATGGCTTGGCATTTTAATTTGTGATAATCTGCAATAGTGCACAGAATATTATTTTGCTAAGTCAGGTGTTTCCGTTTTGTGAATAAATAGATCATTTCGTTGACTAAAGCTTGATGTGCATATGTAACATGACGTGAACACTAGAGTATAGTTTTCGTGGCATTTCAGTATGCCATAGCATAGCATACGCTATGAAGCAGTGTCCTTTTGAAAATAAGACACTTTTGTATTAAACAATCTGAAATAATACCCTACAAGGGATAAAAGCGAATTTACATGACGTACCCAAAGATCCGAATTTATCGCGCCAAAATCAAAGCTTGGCTTGTGAGCTTGTTACTTGCAAATATAGATACTAAAAATATATTTTAATTACGGAAAAAGAAAAATCAAAATGGCATGGCGAAAAATCAAAATAAGAGAAAAATCTCCTTAACTTTTATTAATGAATAAAGTAGAGATAATATGGGAAAAGAAAGCACTGAGGTCATGGATCGTCTCATCAGAACTAACTATAACGAACTATTCAAAAGTTACATATAAAGCTGTACGGCCAGGACTCTGCCTTTCTACATCTTTACACCTACGCCTCTCGCGCGACAGTTTTATCTTTATTTTTAGCCTTAGTTGCCTAAAAATAAAACTAAATTCAAATTTAGTCATTCAAGTTTAAACTCAACCAGTCGAAATTCAATAAAGTTTTTTCATAACACCACAAAATTCTAGTAATTTGTAATGACAGTTTAATACTATGATGTTATAGCTGGTAGGCAGATATTATTGTGGTACCGTTTAGTATCTTACATAATTTGTTACAAAATAGTGTTTAATATTCTTTTATCTTCAGATATATAAATGTACAATTATTATGCTGCTGCCCGTGTTATGTAAAAATATGCATTATTGATGTTGCATGATGCTGCATGCTGTAAACAGCAAAAAATTTCTTAGAACAAGGGATTACTGTTTAATGTTTTTTGTAACTTCTATAATCATGATGCTACTGCTGTTTTTTTAAATGAAAGCTTTATCAAGCATTATTTGCATAACTTGTCAAAATATACAACGAGAGTAAATCGAATAGAGGTGCAAACTTTACATAATACGGTATCTTATAATTATTCACATGTACGCGCTACTCTTTTCTTGTCCTGCGACACTTATTTGAATAACTAACTAAATAAAGGTGTCTATCAGTTAAATACTAAGCATTGGAACCTACGTATGAAGATTAGTTCTAACTCTACTAATCAAAATTTTATGCAAGGTGATAAATGAATTGTGTGAGTGAAAAACATTTAAAATTGGTTTGTTGAGAAATTGTATTAATCACCAATATATTATCAATGTTGTGAAATTCTGATGTAAAAGCATGTTACTTTCTTTAAACAATTACATTGATACAAGCCAACAGAATATGTACATTTTCATACAAAGCTGCAATATGAAGGCTAGTTATGCATTCAGATGAAAGGGTCTGCACCAATGACTAACTAACAACAAGAAAGGTAAATGTTCAATTAGTATACCCGAAATTGTGAGTAGCGATGGTAGAAGTTAAATATGAAAGAAATCATTTTGTAAATGTTAATATTCACATTAAAAGTATTAGCCTAATGTTCATATTTAGCTCTTACGAAATAATTAATTTGTATCAAAAACTATTCGTACTTCGCGTAAATTGATCTTTACAAAAATTGATGTCTTACTTTCCTTGAGTAGAAAAGTTGAAAACTTTCTTTCTCCTGATTTCTCAAATAAATCAGATAAAAAAGACCAACGAGATAAAAGAAGTTTGTTAAGCCAAAAGTCCCTAAAACCCATTTTATGCGATGCAATTTTCTATGCAATCTTGCATGCTAAGAGTCATGCGTTCAAATTATTTCGTGTAATAAAAATTAGAATTCAACTTTCCATAGTAAATTGCACGTGTTTCACCTTGTTCGGAGATAGAACATTTGCAATCTACCATGGAAAGTTGGATTCTAATTTTTATTACAGGAAATAATTTGAATGCATGTCTCCTAATTTTGCATACTTAATTGCCTTGTCTAATATCGTCTAAAGTATACTTTACCCTAATTTTTACAAAAATCATCTGGGCATTTATATGAAAATTGACATTTAATACATGCTCTTATAATATTTTATTCACATCATTGTTCTCTAACAGTATTATTTTGTAGCACAAAAATTTTGCTTTTTCTTTCAATAGTAATTTACATTTACATTTTTGTTGCATTATTTGATGACGTCTCAGGTAGCATCAGTAATACCATTTCAGGGTTTCAGTTGTCAAAATTTTCACAATTATGTATTACTCATGTGTACTCCTTGTACTTTAGATTAAAAGTTCATTAATATAATTCCAAATGACATGACTACAAATGTTTCGTGTGCTCTTGTATTGTTTGCTTAATAGTAAAACAAATATTTTGGAATTAAAATGCCAAACATGTAAATTGTTTCCTTGTTGGTACTTCAAAATACAAAATGGCAATGATTGAAAAAAAAATGTAAAAGATAAAGATAAAATGCTGTACTTTATTCCAATAATTGTAAATACCAGAATGCATAACTGTTTAAGACATGTTGCTACTATATTCCATAGATACCAAAGTGAAAACGAGAAAGTATTTGCGAGTAAATTTGTGGGATTAAAGCCTTGTAACAATGTTTGAGAACCATTGCCTCAGAACTGTTTCGAATTTTTATATTCAAACTTCGAACTAATATTAATATTACGATTCCAGAATCAACAGTGAGCTTCAAAATTTCAGTCTTGAAAACAGTTCCGAAATTCATACTTTTGAGCATTCCACAATTCCAAACTTTTGGAATGTTACGGAATTTCGGAACATTCCGGAATTTCGAAACGTTCCGGAATTTCGGAACATTCCGGAATTTCAAACCGTTCCGGAATTTCAGAACATTCCGGAATTTCGAAACGTTCCGGAATTTCGAAACATTCCGGAATTTCGAAACGTTCCGGAATTTCGAAACATTCCGGAATTCCGAAACGTTCCGGAATTTCGGATCATTCCGGAATTTCGGAACATTCCGGAATTTCGAAACGTTCCGGAATTTCGGAACATTCCGGAATTTCGGAACATTCCGGAATTTCGAAACGTTCCGGAATTCCGGAATTCCGGAACATTCCGGAATTAGATGAATTCCGAATTCCGGAATACGAAATCGAATTCCGAACACCCCTAAAACTAACGTAAACTAAACTATCCTAAGCTAACGTAATGTCAACAGAAATTACCAGAATTGTAATTTTTCTTTTTAGAAAAAAGAGCTGGAATGTTTTGCTAAACATAGGCCCTATGAATTTTCGATATTGAAGCAAAATTTACTATCACATTGAAGTCTTGAACCCAAATTAAAAACAAAATTTCTGAATAAAAATGTTATATGCTTTGTGATATTTGTTTGCAGAAAGCGGGAAAACAACAAAAACTGTTGTATTATGCTATGCAGAACTTGATAAGAGAACACGATTTCCAAAGATCGAATAGATTAAAAATATGGGAATAACATAACTCTATGTGGTTCGAGTCCTGCAGTTCCCTATGAGGGCTTAGCCGTTTATAATAGTCCGGGATTTGGTACTCTATATCCTAAGGTCTCCTTTAGGCTTTAACCCTGGGAAGTCCAAGAACTTTTTTGTCTCAAGTAGATCCAAGAGGGGGCTCCTCGAACCCACAGTATATAAAATAATATAACTGACATAGCGCCATCTAACAAGAAATGAATATAGAATAAGCATTCAGAAATTACTCGTGGCTGATATGCTGTTTTCCAACATAAGAACACAATCCTTGTTAAATACAAACGAAAAGAATCTAACTTCAGGAAATATACTTGCAGAAAATATGTCACATGAAAGTCCAAGGGGGGGGGGGGTTCGATGAGCCCACTACTTCGAAATATTTTTTAACTTACAAGTTACTAAATAAAAATACACATTAATGATCTGTGGATTTATCAAAGAAGTAATAACAGACAATAAATAAAATTCTCAATATTTAAATCAAGACTTACGACGGTTTTTTTTTCAAGAAGTACAAACGAGTGAGTTCGAGAAGCCCCCCACCCCTGGACTTCCTAGGGTTAATAGCGGTTTGGAGACTGGACAGTACGGTTCAGAGTTCGGGTCGGAACATTTTGGGTAATTGACATAAAGACTAATTCTAATTGTATTCTCCATGACGATAAAATTTAATAATGCGAAAATTATTACGTTGTATGGGCATTAATTATTTATGCTGGAAAGAAAAATAAATTAATTTATCTTAAACTCTAACTTACAAATTTAAATCATGGTGATAATTTTGAAAATTATGATGAAAGGATACGTGTAATTATATTTTCTTTATTTTAATCAATAACACTGAAACTTCACTAACACAAAATAAATTACTCTTTGGCACTTTGATTTGACTAATTGAATATAATAATGGAATTTAACACTTGGCCCAATTATCTTATTACAATCGTGGAAGCCGTGATAGTAGCGCGTTACTGGTTGAACTTCACTACATTGTTAGTTTCTGTAATTTAGCACTGTCACTGGTCTCTCATTTTGGTGTTTAACCCTTTTGTGAACCTGGCTTTTTGGGCTATTTTTTAGACTTTCAGTCAAGCAGCTACTGTATCGTCACTATTTATCCTAGGATCATGGTTCATACCTCATTCTCTTCAGAATAGAGCTGGTTTTCAAATGGTACCACTTGCATGCTCATACCATATACCAGAAGTGGGAAAAAATGTCAAAGTGAAAATTTCGGAGGGAATTTTTTTTCTGAAACTTTGACCCCCCTGTGTGATCGTAGCCATCTAAAAAAATCTGATAAATAGTACTTGGTATACTGAATGTGTGTGCCAAATTTCAAGTTTCTATCTTGAATAGTAAGGGCGAGAGAATTTGTACCAAAAATTCCCACAATGCCAGAAATTACCATAAAACACTATGATCTCAGGGAAAAAAAATCCTGAGACATCCCTAATTACCCTAGGACTATAATTCGCCAATCATTCTCTTCAGAATAGAACTGTCTTTCAGGCGGTACCATTCACATGTCTCCATCATGTATCTAAGGCCGAAAATTCCTGAAAAGAGGGATTTTTTGGGGCAAAATTTCCCTTTTCAATTTTTGCCCCTCTGGACCCCCTTGTTTTTACGCAGAAATCGGAAAAAAACTTCTGGTAAATACTACTCGGTAGACTGAATTTTTGTGCAAAATTTCAATCGTCTACGTGAAAAAATAGGCCCGCCAGAAAATGTTTCCTTACCATGCCCCACTTTTACCATATACAGAAGTATATTTGGATAAAAAATTACTGAGACGGCCCTAATTACCATAGAATAATAATTCGACCGTCGTTCTCTTCAGAATGGAACTGCCTTTCAGACGGTATGACTCACGTGGTCCTATCATGTATGTAAGGCGGGAAAATTACGAAAAACGGGATTTTGGGGGTAAAAAATCCCTTTTTTACCCCTTTGCCCCTCTGGTTCCCCCCTGTTTTAGCACTGACATCGGAACAAAAAATCTGGTAAATACTACTCGGTGGACTAAATGTTTGTGCAAAATTTCAATCTTCTACGTAGAAAAATAAGCCCGCCAAAAAATATTGAACATAGGCTTAGAAAATGAGAAAATAAATTTTTGACTTATGACGTCATCACCTCCTATGTCTGGACGCAAGACGGTCTGAAACCATACGTAATGTCTTCTACAAGGCCTCTGGACTTGGAAAACAAAAAAACGGGACGAAAAAGCTCAAATAGAAGAGAAATAACCCAATGTACCATGAAAAACACGTATGGTACAAATTGTACCATAGGATCCCCAAAGGGTTAAGAAAATGAATTTCTGAACGGAAACGAAAAATTATTTTTCCCATATCTTCCCAATCCATGTCTTCCTTTTTGACTCTTTTGGATTTAACTTTTGAGAGTTGTCCGAAGGCTTTTTACCGTGTTGCTTTACCTTTTCTTTTATTTAGAATAATAGGTTGCACTAACGATATTTTACGTTACACTAAATTATGAAGACGTACGTAAACAACATTTTATCCTTACTTTTGATTGTGGGTTTTGTAGATTCACTTTTAGTTAGGGAAAAATATTATATTTAGACACTGCGTGGTTACATGCTGTTATCACGCAAGAAAAAAAATCACACTGACTTGGCTTTTCTCCCCACGTCTTTGTGCTTCTACCCAACGGAGAGGCTCACAATGCAACCTATTGATGTCAGAGGTAAAACCAACCATGACAACCTATCGAAGGGAATATTTGGAGACGAAATTTGCTCTCTATATTGGATTTTAGCACCTTATTTGGAGAGACGAGAGGGTCCACCAAGAATTCCGTCGCAGACGCGACGCACACACTCATATGCATATTCGTCTGTTTGCCGAGAGAAAAATTCTCAAGAGTGCTTTTATCCGAGGTTCACTTAGAAAGTTATTTTTGTTTCATTAATATTCGATGAGCTGGACCATATGTTTAAAAACTGTGTAAAAGTATTTTACAATTCTTGCTTTAAAAATACTTCAGCACCTTCTAGAGTGTTCGTTTCTTGGTACATGTCCAAATAATGGTCTACAGATTGATAGCATGCTGACAAATTCATCTGCCAAAATACTATTATTACAAAAAAAAAACTTCCAAAATGTCATAGCTAATTTTAAAAGACTTATCCCAAGACGATGTGAATATATCGATGTATAGGAAAAGAGATGTGAGCCTAGTTCCTAATTTTACAAAGGATGGTGATTTGGTGTATTGCAGCGACATTCCATCACTTATGGGACAACTGAAGTTGAACTACAACACTGAAGATTCGAGGCTATTCGTAGATTCCTCTAGGATAAGTCTCAAGGCAGTGTTACTACACAATGGCAATGAAAAGCCAGCCAGCCCTATTGCTCATGCTGTACATATGAAAGAAACATACGAGAACATGCGAAACCTACTGCAAAAAATAAAGTACGAACAGTTCCAGTGGTCTGTATGCGCTAACCTTAAGGTTATTACCATCCTCACCGGTTTACAAGGAGGTTACACAAAGCACTGCTGCTTCTAGTTGTATTAGGATAGTCGACACAAAGATCAGTACACCATCATAAAATGGCCACCAAGGAAGTAACTGGTCCCAGGGAAGATGAACGTGGCTAATGAACGTCTTGTGGATCCGGAGAAAATATTCTTACCACCCCTTCATATCAAATTAGGGCTCATGAAGGTATTCGTCAAGGCCCTGAACTGGGATGGTGAAGCATTTAATCATCTCAGAAAACTATTCCCAAGACTCATCGAGGCCAAGGTGAAAGAAGGTGTTTTTTCGGGACTTCAAATCAGAGACGTTTTTAAGGATACTATATTTTCTTCCAAGCTTAATGAAGTGGAAAGTGAGGCTTGGGAGGCCTTTCGAGAAGTATGCAGTAACTTTCTAGGGAGTCATAAGTCACTTGATTACAAATACATTGTGGGCAGGTTAATTACTTCATTTCGTAACATGGGATGTAAAATGTCCCTAAAGTTACACTTCCTGCATTGCCACCTGGACTTCTTCCCTGAAATGCACAGCTTGGGGGAGGTCTCTGACGAATACGGGGAATGGTTTCACCAGCAAATAGCTACCATGGAGAGGCGCTACAGTGGTAAATGGAGTATGAATATGTTGGTAGACTTCTGTTGGAATGTGACACGTGAGACACCCTGTAGTAATTACAAGAGGAGTAGGAAAACCAAGTGACACGCAAGTGTTTAACTTTTTATGCAATTTTATCTGCATAATTAATATTGATGTTAAAATTATAACGTGCAAATTATTATGGGTGGAGAGTAGCATCTTTGGGCGGATATTGAAACACCGCCGTCCTCCCTGAAAACTGGTACGTCCTGGAAAGAAACGGGTTACGGATTCGAATTCAGGAGCTGAAAATCTACAGGAATCACCTATTTTCGTTCGTGGGAGCAAAAAAAAAAAAGTTTCATTTTGCCGACCAGTGTTATTATAGCAGGTTATCTGTAGTCGTAAAAAATTAGCTAATACTGGATGCAAAGAATTCAAATGGAAGAAACAAAAAAACACCACCTTTCAAAATAATCAAATTCATTTATATGTTAACAGAACAAATAATAACTCCTATATTACTTCGATCAAGAATATAGACCTAAGCCTATATGAGCGTACTTATCATTGCAAGAATAATAAGGTGAACTGCTCTTTCATTATTAAAATATTAAGCCTAATTTATTACATAATTTAGCAATATTTGAAAGCATCGAGCAAAGTGGCCACGAGCACAGTGAGATTGCCACTTTACCTGACTCTGCTTCTGATCACCTTGACCGATTGCTCGCAATATCGTACATTTTTTCGTTCTTAACAATAAAATTTAAACACTACTAAATGACAGAATAATTATTAAGAAGCATTACACTTGATACTGAAAATATTATAATCATCAAGTTCTATATACTTGGAAGAAAATCATTGTTAAATTAATACTTGCTCTTAGATAAACAAAAGATGAAAACATCCTTTACTTCATACAAGCAGAACAACAATTGCATCTGGCCCCTTTGTCGTCTACAACTACAACGGCAACTAGCGCAACTGATTGGCCTACTTGCGATAGGTGTCAGGTATATACAGGGGCGAGAAAAGTGGCGATGACCACTTTATGTATATATAGGGTGTCCCATAATTCCGTTTACATAGGCCATCTCGGTAACTATACACTGAAATAGTGAGACGTCACATCCTAATCGTTGCCATGGTGATCGCAGTTTTATTTTCTGAACAACATGGCCTAAGAACCTATGAACAAAGCGAAAACAGTGACTTATTAACTTCCGGATTGCAAACATTAGATTGAAAGGAAAACTTGTATATATATAAAAAAAGATTTCCAATGAATGGAACTACGAAAAGATAAGAAAAGCAAGCAATTTTGCAGATAACTGATAAAATATGACAAGCGTTCAAAAGTGAAATGTTTCCTTTAATAAGATACAATGATACGTTGTATATTTACTCTTGTAAATTTTTGGGGCGTAGAGTATTTTATATATGTACTAGACTGATTATGCCATTCGAAGAAGAAAAAGAAATATGTTAAGTATAAATATACAAGATTAATAAAAAGAAAGATGTTTATATGTTTGTATATGTTTTAAATAATATGATTTTGGATATGAGGTTGTCAGGGGCAAGAAGAATCGTGAGATAAATAAATGGATGAATTGCAACAGAGAAGTTATCGTTTTCTTAAGGCACAATAATAATCATAAAGAACCAGAATAGTGATTTTATCGTCTTATATGGTGCCGGAAACCCGGGAATGGAAAAATAATTAGTATCGTTTTAGAAGTGCAGTAAAAAGCGATCAGTATTGAGCCCAATATTAATTATACTTTTTTACGAAGTGGCCGGATTATATGTAGAAACATTATGAGTACTACTGATAGTGAAAAGATCGAAAATCAAGTAAGAAATTCTTCAAATAACATGTTGGAATTCTTAAAAGAAATATCCCGAAAGATTAAGGAACAGGCTCAGAACCAAGCTCGATGTAGCGAGGAACTATCCCGACAGATCAAGAACCAAGCTTAGGACCAAGCTGAACAGTTTGCTAGAGTGAACCAGCAATTGGAAATGTTGGATCAAAAGGTGAATCAACAAGCTCAACATTTTGATGAGCGATTAGAGCAATTGCAACATCGTAACGATGGCTTACAACAACAATTGCAACAAATGAATCAACAAATTGTAGTCAAATTTGAACCTTTTGATAATGAAATTGGCAATATAGTACAGAGGTGCACTGAGATTCAAGACTGTATGGAGGCAATCGAGACTGTGGTAGAAGAACACGACAACCGAATTAAACGATTGCAAGATGAATTGAACTTCACTAAAGAAAAGCGCAATTAAGAAGGTGCAGTACAAGATGGTGGGCACATGAATCCTGTACATCCCACATCTATCGGTTGTGAATCTACACATCATCCCAGAAACATTCGTGAAGATAACCAATCCTCGAGTTGTAATGAAGATAGTACAGAAGGAGAAACAAGAGTGAGGCGATCATCTCATCAGAAGCGGGTCCATCATAGGTATTTAAAGGTTAATCCAGGTAAACCATTACTGTTTAATGAAGTGAAATCACTTACGAAATTTAGTGGTATTCCGGAAGATATAAGAGAGAGGGGATTTCTCGAAAAGTTCGAGGATGAATGCGAACTAATGGGCGTAGACGAATCTCAATATTTAAAACTACTGCCCCATATATTATTGCCAACGTGTCTAACCTGGATCAAGGTCATTAGGAGTAATCTTTGTACTTATGCCGACTTTAAAAATACATTGTTAGCTAACTACGAAAATGACTTTATGATAGCAAATAGAGATGCATTGCTAAGAACGAAGCCTTTCAATCCCAAGTTACATAGAAGCATTACAGAATTTGTAGTTTCGACGTTTAACGAGCTAAGAGCGTTAAATCCGGGTCATCCAAAATCACGAATTATTGCTTCTGTCCGGATTTTATTACCTTTTAGATTACAACAGCTACTAATGTCTGCACAATGTATTAATTTTAACCATCTGATTATGCTCGTCCAGAATTATGAAAGTCAACTTAATAGTACAAAACTGTAATAGAGGACAAGACAGAGGTCAAGGCAATTCTGATCGTAATAGTATACAATATGCTCCAGTTCGCAACTTAAGTATACAACCAGAAAACACTTTTAATAGCAGAACAAACAAGTACAAAGCTACCGGATATCGGACACTACCGAATCATGGAAACGTAAACAGGAATTTTAGAAATAATAACCGGAATTTCAGCAGGAACAACAATCGTCGCTCATTTATGCAAAATCGAGGTACAGATAGCAGAAATTACATTGACAGGTGATTTACAGATGGCAGTAATTACGCTCATCCGAGTGCTGTAACAATGTGTAATCGCCAAGAAAATACCCAAGAATGTGGAGTACAGTGTAATTTAATCGAAGTTATGAATCAAAGTAATTTAAACTAGATTGTGAAGATGTAGAAGGGGTTGCACCCATGTCAGCGTTATATACTTCCAATCATTTTTCTGATTACGAAACTCATTTTAAAATCTTAGATACAAATGTCGTTTATCAATATCTGCCAATTGTTAATTGTTTTAGGAGATTTGACGATGATATGGAAGTAAATATAGATACCACTGAAAAGGATTTAGTCTTTTTAAAAATTTTTGCACGGCGAGAATCAATATAAAAATCAATGATATTCCTATTCATGCTTTAATTGATACAGGACCTACCGTATCCCTATTATCATACGCTTTTTGGCGTGAAATTACTAAAAATTATGCAAATCCTTGATTACAAAAGATAGACAATTTGATATTGATTGATTATACAGGCAAACATAAAAAAGGGTGCTAGGTATAACACAAGTAGAAATTGGGATACAAAATTATAAAGTCACGATTCCGATTTTGGTTATCAGCGAATTAAATGAAAAGATACTAATTGGATTAGACTTTCTGACACAATTACGAACCGTTTTGGATTTCAAAAATGAAACACTTACAATACGCACAATAAATGAGTTAGTAGTTCCGAAATTAATTCCCGCTACAGATAGCATCGCATCTCAATGAGAGCCCTTTATAAATAACGTTTTAGATAAAAAAAGCTAAAGAGTTGAAGGAAAATAAAGATAGTAAAACGGTAAAAGAATCGTTTGCAGCAAAAAGCGAAGTATTTCATGGACATGTTATTTGGTTTAAGGTATTTTACTTTATGTTATTTAACCTTTGAGATTATAACTATAATAGTAATTACTCAAATTATGTCTACAAATGCCTTGATGTTATGTGTATTATTTAATATTTGTGTTTCATAGTATTTATGTGTTTTTATATGATTGTCAAAATGCTATATCAATCACATTATTCGTGATATGATGTTAATAAGACGTTAATTATTATGCTATGTCCTGATTATTATCGATATTTCAATCTTCATTTATATTTTGTTTAACTATATTGTTACACAGTTAAGCTTCGAAGTCCTAAGCCGGACTCAAATTATGGGGCGAGACGCCCGCGCTTTTCTAATTGTGTGTGTCGCAGAGAAAGAGAGAAAGGGAGAACGGGGTCAAGTGAGGCTTTGATTGTATTAGCAATCTGGTGCCTCATTGACACCAAGCCACACGCATGTAATAGTGGTAAGACCCTGGCTTTCATTTAACCAAATCACAGCGCTGGGTCGCGGCTGTAAATTTATTAAACACCACGCAAGCCATAAGTACATAAAAACATTATGTATTTGGAGCTAAACGTGAAATAGAGATGTATTAGTAAATGTAAAATAGATACTTCAGCCCCGGCGTGATGGGGGAAAATCATAGAAAAACTAGACGTCTTGGCCACTATTGGGCATGCGCGTGAACAAACCTTCTCCAAGCTCGTCAAGACTCGTGACGTAGCTTTCGAGCTACGTCAGAACTAGCAGAAATGCGTGGGATGATGTCGCTTTATAAGTGAGGCTCTTCGCCGAGCTCAGTGGTTCTTCTCTGGCGTTCAGCGAGTGTTTTTGACTCTTTGTCACGGACGCTCTGTATCAGATAAGGTATGTAATTATTTTTCTAAGTCCCCCGACATGGGACGAACACTTGAAACTTGTTAGAAATTATCATGAAGATTCGGCTTAAAAATGAGACCAAGTTTCCACTTCGAAAATTATCACTTCCCCTTTTGGGCCAATGCAAGTTGCAAGTCAAATTTACATTTTCGATAAATCGTGGCTTATCTTGATAACCTTCTAGCACCCGGTCTCTAATGTAGAGGTTGTGCCCATACATGTCATGTAGTAATACTTTAAGGTTATATTTTCAAATATCCGAATTGTAAAATTCTTTGTATTTTCATTTTTATTTTTTTATTCTTATAAATAAAAAGTAACGATGGAAATGGTCTCTTTAATTTAGTCATGCTATCCCTCCCTATCTGGATTCAGTTCACAGTCTTCATATGTTACCTGGGTTTCGATTTCCAGTACAAGCTCTACCTCTGAGATGCAAGTCTCCCCCCCCCCATTATTGAGACTTTTAGTGCACTTTCTCATCATCTTCGAACCAGTAAGGCCTAAGACGTCCCGATACTGAGGCTTAAAGGGAGTTGGACTCAGTACCAACTTTGACATACTGGGTGGAGAGTAGAGAAGTGATCTCAAATACGATTTCACGAAAGAAAGTGTATACAAAAATTAACGACAATCTCAAAAACACATAAAAGTTTTATGGTGGAGGCGCCGGGTAACGAACTGTGTTCTTGAATCCTTGAACAAGTCTCTGGTGCTCGCTCACTTTATTGGTGAACCAAAAATCTCAGTTGTGTTTTAGGGCAAATCGTGAGTTAATTTTTGTCGAAGATTTTTTAATATATAAAAGTGTAAAGTGTACGCGAAGTTTTTCTTTTGACTTGTCAAGTGGTGTATCTGTGCTATGTAAAGTCAGTAAAGTTCAGTGGCGTACTTGGCCTAGGCGGCGATCAGCTTATGACTCTGATATACAAGTACAATTCTTGTGCTCTAAGTAGTGCATTACAAGGAGTAAAGTAGCTACGAAAATTTTCTATTCTCAACTTCTCTCGCTTTATGTTGGTATAAGTCGGCGGAATAGTTGCTAGGTTCCGCAGAGCAACACTCAGTCTACCTCACGACGTTTTCTTGTGTAGTGATAGAAATGTAAAATCGGGACGCGAGTGTTAAGATAGAATTCAGCTTTTGTATCATGTACTTGCAAAACCCTAAACTTGCTTATGCTGCTGCTAGCTTTGGGGAGATCTTAGTCAGTTTTTCTCTGGACAACAGAACCGCCCGTTTCACGGGATGAAAGTTCGACACATTTGTCTGGCGATAAGTGGGTAAAATCCCTACCATTTACTTGGGGAGGATCACATACAGTATATCTTTAGAGAGCAGAACCGCCCCCACGGGATGAAAGTTCGATGGTCTGTCCGGCGATAAGTGTCTAAAATCCTTTCCCATGCAAGCTTGGGAGTCAAAGGTATCTTATACCCTTGGTTCAGCAGGGCCCCCTGTACTAGGGGTGCATGGTCGATGGCTGCCTGGGAATAACTGCCTAAAACTCCTATTTATGCAATTGCAACAAACCAACTTAAAATATCTGCAGGTACATGATCCAATGGTTGAATGTTCATAATCCCCCCTTTATGCATTTAAAAAAATAGTTTTAAAAAAGTGAAGTTTAAAAAGAAAACAAGTTAAAGAATAGAAGTAAAAAATAAAATCATCATAAGTGAACAAATAAACATTTTCTTTAAAATAAATAGCTGTCTAGTCACTTTCCGTTTCCCGTTCTAAAAAGTAAAGCCAATATTATAAAGAAAGGGAAGTTGTGTATTCAAGTTCAAAGGAAGCTAAATAAAAATATTGAAATAATAATAAGTCTCATAATACGTAAAATTTGACGTAACATTTCCGAGGGAAGTAGCTATCAGTGATTAAATTCCTATTATATCAGAGGAAATAGGTTGATTACACACTGCCCTAGTTTAAGAGGCCACTGACTAGAAAACAGAGTTATTCATCAAAAATGAGTTTTGCGCGGAAAATAAAAGAAAAGCTATTAGATTTAGGGCAATCCCATTGTCCTAAGACACCAACGGGCAAGCACCGTTATATTTTGGATCGGTGGAATTATTATTATTGTATTGAATGTAATAAAGTGAAAGTACAGGGCATTCTCCTCCTCAATTTGGCCGTTGGAAAAAGAATCCATTACCGAGATACTTGGATACGTGGAGTCAGCCCAGACATCTCGAACCAACGACTGCTAGCCCGCAAACTCCTGACACTCCAGCGAGTGGCTACGACCTAACGCCGCTTGCCGCGTCCAGTCCTATCCCGACTAGAAATGATAAGAAATACAAAGTGCTGGTTCGAGTGATAAACCAACACCAGCCCCTAGGACGATATATGTAAATTCAGATACTGACGAAACCCCACCGGGGGTAGATCCGAAAACTCTAGTGAATGAATTAAATTTAAAAGACGAACTAGAAATCGCAGAATTAATAACTGCAGGTCAGGAATGCCTCAAGTAACAATTGAGATAGAATCAACATCAGGTGTAATACCTGGTGTCCCCTCGAACCAAAGACCGTTAGACGATAATAAGTTAACTGATAAGGACAATAGAATAAGTAACTTAGTGTTAAGTTCAGGCAATAAAGATAGTGGTGTCTCAAAAGAACCAGATAGCCCAGTAGCGTTATATTTTCCTATTAAATACGAACCGTCAGATCCTACAACGCCGTTAGAAATGCGAAGACCGACCTTCCAATCTTTTTATGCTGGTAGTAGTGATGAAACAGTTTATGCCGAGATCGGTCCTAGAACTATATATGCTAACTTAAATACTGAATCACGAATCTCAACGAGTAAAGAGCCAATTTATGAAAATATTGGTCTCGAACCCCAGACTTTAACGAATAAAGAGCCAATTTATGCAAATATAGGAACCGAACCAAGGGAAACGAAAATTGAGAGTCCTGACGAGAACAATGAAAATGAATTGCTCTCTCTGACACAACCTAACGATGAAGCATTACTATACCAGATTAGGCATTCATTACAAACAGAACTGTCTCCTGCAGTAGGAAACTTAATTCGACCTTTAACAAAACAACTACGGAACAAGAAAGTACAGGTCACAGTTGTTCGTCGCCAGGGTGACGAAAAAGAGAAATTAGTTAGGGTGACGTCTTTTTCAAGCTGACCCCTCAGCCCCCTTTGAAGATTTATTACCTGAGGAAAATGTAGTTGGAAATTTTGATATGGAAATACATGCCGAAGTTTTTCAAAAGAAAGATGTTAGCGTTCAGACCGAATATAAGTTTCCTAAAATGATCAGGATTGACACGAATCGTGATCTCAAAGTTATTCGGACAACAGCTACTCAGACCAACCCTGTCATGTTTGAAAATAGCCTTACCCTCCAAGAGAAACTGCAATATTTGGACAGTATAGATAACATACTCGGTGTAGTTACTAAAGTTAGGTAGTCAAACGGAGATATTAGTAGGGCAGATTCAGATGGGGTGAATCTTTGAAAGACGATTGGTTGGGATACGAACTGCAGCAGTTACAAAGCGAAGAAATAGTCCAATTACAAGAAGACAGCCCGGAGTCTCCTCCTGCGTCATCCCTGGAGGATGAGTCAAAACCTTCTTGGAACTCCAAAGAAGAACTCCGATATGACCATTGGGATCCTCCTACGGTTTCTACTCCCCGAGCAGCGAACCAAGACTCTCCCACAGAGGACGCCGATCAGAGAGATGATCTCGTCGCCCCTGCTCCAGTTGAGAGGATGTTAGACGATGAGAAGAAAAGTGATGATGCTTTTCCCTCAGTTTATTCCGACCACCAGAAGCAAATTGAGGAAAAAGAAGAAGACAAGGATTCGTGGTCTGAGAGTAGAATAAACGAAATCATGGGTAGAATATTTGATTACGCGGAAATTGGTGCGTCAGTAATTTTTTTTGGATGAGGTAGAAAATAGAGACGATCCCTTAACCTCTCCAACCCAAAGTGAATCTAACAAACAAACTGACAGTGTTAAGAATATTGGATTACAACCCTCCGCTAGTACTAGTTCTAAACTTAGTTCCTATAATGAGACTAGTGAATCACCTGCGACCAAGGAAATGAAAAAATACAAACAAGAGGAAAAGTTAGATCCCTCACAGATAGTGTTTGTTTCGCCACCTAGCAGCGTAGTTTCACCCACGACCCCAGTGGAGAAATTAGAGTTTAGGGAAGGAGAAAGGACAGAAAAAACAGTATTTAGCGAACAAGATAGATCTTATACATCAGAATTAAGTCCAGATCAAACCTCCGAGTTAGAAAATAGAAGCGTAACTGATACCGACTATAGGTCAGTTTCTGAACATTTCAACATCTCAGCTTCTTTAGACAGGTCCTTAGACCTGAAAGATGAGCCTTTGTCACATACATCAAGTGAAGATAAGAACTTTGACAAGCAAAAATCAAATCTTTCTCCCTTTTTAAAATTAGATCCTGAGGATAAGCCTTGCATAAATTTAAAATCTGATCAAGAAATTAAAACTAGTCCGGCTACCGAGCCATCTATACCATACCATATAGTTTTGAAAAACCTAAATTTACAGATACAGTTAGAACAGACCAAGTTAGCACCCCTCCTCCCGAGGGTGACAATCAAAATTCTACTATTAGTGCTAAACCAAAGCATTCAAGATTTATCCAAATGTTGAAATTCCCTCCTTCTCTGTTAATAGATATGAGTGCGTGGAAACTTTCCTACAAGAATATGAATCAGTGGCTAGCATATACGAATGGTCGACCCCAGAGATAGTAAATTATCTCCCTTGTTGTTTGAAAGGGGAAGCTTTCTCCTTCTATTTAGTAGATATAGCAAACCTTTCACCCTTAAGCTATAACGAGATGAAGGAAAAACTTAAAAAGGCATTTCCTAGTATTGAGTACACCGCAAGATTGGAATATGACGTTGATATAAGAAAACAACAACCCAATGAAAGTACTTTAGCATTTATTTATAAGTTAGTAAGGGATCTGAAATAATTACGAAGTTGGATTAATGAAAGTGAATTGATGAGTAAGCTTAGAACGAGTTTGTTACCAGACGTACTAAATAAGCTGATGCTTGAAGTGGATGATTGTGATAATCTCGAACAGTGCATGCAATATCTGAGAAAATATCAGACAGCACAAAGATTAGTTAGTCAGAGGACTAGTTATGACGTAATATGGGAAAATGACCGCTTGGACTGGTCAAACATTAAAGAAACTACCCAACCTGGGTTTGTATAGGTTAGTTCTTGTTACTCAGACGAAGTGTTGGCAGAACAGGGTTATAAATTGTATAGGAACACTCACCAAAATACCTATGGCTTTGGCCATGGGCGAGCTGCTGGGCGCAAAATAGGAGACCGCTGGGCGCAAGCCCTTATTGACACAGGGTCGGAAATCTCGCTAGCTTCGAAAACCCTCTTACCCCCATGATTTCCACAAACTGAGAGACTGAAGGGTTATGTCAAGCTTCGCGGGGTAGGTGTCCACCCCATAGATTACATTCCTGTCGTGAGAATAGCGTGTTGTTTCAAGGATCACTTGAAGACAACCAAACGAAGGTTTCTAGACGTGGCTATAGTTGACCCACAGTTTGGGCCTATGATGTTATTTTAGGGGTAGATTTTTTGCACAAGTATGTCGCAACAATTAATTCCAAATACTTGGAGCTAGCAGATAAAGACGGGAATCATGTGGAAGACCTATGGTTCACAATCCCAAAAGGTACAAATGGGCATCGTCAAGGTGTAATTCATACTTTAGATTTAACACATGTTGTACTATACCCACCGTCAGTAGTAAAAGGATCGTTTAACGATTCCCAATCGGCACAGGACGATAATGCTAGACAACCGGCCTTCTCTAACACTTCCTCATAGAAACAACCAACCTTATAGGAAACGGAACCTCCCACTTAGGAGTAAGGATCCGTCTCCAAAGTTGGTAACCGGAAATCCCCTAAATCCCGTTGCTAGTGTAGCTAATAAGAGACAAAAACTCCCTGCTAAAGAAATTACATCTCGAGTATTCGTGCGTTCCAGGGAAACTATAAAATTTCCCTCGGAGCCTACGAATAGAACGAATGGAAACGTTAATAGGCGTGAAAAGGCAAGACGTAAACGAACTAAGAAAAGTAAGGTATCTTCCAGTGCTCCTGAGCTGGAACCTATCAATTCGCCTGACTTAGGGACAAAGGAAAAGAATCTATCCAACCTTGCCCCTCAACCAGGCCCTAGTGAAACTTTGGTAGCTAGCCCTACAGAAAGTTCGAGTACAGAGACTATTCCCAGAAAGAAAAAGAACGCGTTTCATGCAACAAAACATAGCAAAAAGAACCAATACTCTGTAAAACCACCCCTGGCCTCACAGGCGCCTTATGAGCCTGTAGAGGACAAATCAAATAGAGGACAGAAACATTAGAGAAACCTTCGATAACGCAAAGAAGTGTAAAGGATCCAGCAACTCTCTCTGACCTAGAGAGTTTTGCTCAGGATCATATTAAGAAAGAGGTCGTGCCAAACCCCTTGGGGTTGGACGACGAAATTTTTGAAATCTATCCGGACACTACCTTTAAAGTGCACCTTCCAGCAAATGTCTGCGTGCCGTCCAAGGCTTCGTATGACAGAAATTACCGCACCAACCGGGAAAGTGCATAAATGGGAATTCATACCGTCCAAAGGTATTCGGTATTGGCACTCCTGTATGATCCCCAGGAGACCAGCTTTTACAGAAAATGGAAATATTAATCTGACTATTTTTAATAGTTTGGATCGAACTAGAACTTTGCCTAAAATCCTTTATTTAGGGAAACTTGTTCCCCAGGTTGAGTCTTTAAGTGACGAGACGGACAAAGACGAGCAGGCCGTTAATCAGATCATACGCCTTACTAACAAAGATGAAACAAACGATGTGGAAGTCTCTGGACAACCTCAAAAAGTCCCACAAACAAAGGAAGAATTAGCTCAAGTTCTAAATATTGGTCCAAACTTAAACCCAGAAGAAAGAAATAATTTACTGGATTTACTGATGGAATTTAGGGATATTGTAGCCTGGGACAAATCTCGTCTTACTGCGGCTACCGATAAGTTTATGTGCCCCTTAGAGGTCATCACAGATATTCCTGTTTCTCACACTCCATACAGAGAAACGCCAAAACAGAGAGAGATAGTCGCAGAAGAGATCCAGAAAATGTTAGACAGTAATATTTTCCGGGAAAGCAAAAGCCCATATTCGGCACAAATTGTGATAGTACCTAAAAAGATGGCTCCCCGAGGATATGTATTGATTATCGATCTTTCAATAAGATATTAAGGCCAAACTTTGTGCCAGTGCCGCGCATAGATGAGGTACTAGCTTTCTTAAATGGTACCAAATTCATAAATACCTTAGATTTACAAAATGGGTACCATCAGTTGCTCATCCGTCCGTGCGATATGGAGAAGACTGCATTCGTCTGCAGCCGGGGAAAATTCGAATTTTTGAGATTATCATTCGGCCTAACCACGGCCCCGGCCCTTTTCCAAGACATGTTGAATGTTATCTTTGGTGACATCATGTGGAAGTATGTAATCTGTTATTTAGACGATTTGGTTTGCCCTGGTCCTTCGTTTCCAGCTCTAATAGAGAGGACGAGAATTATTCTATCTCGGCCCCGGGAGGCGAACCTAAAACTCAACCCTAAGAAATGCTATTTTGGTTACGAAGAAGCCTCGGTGCTTGGTCACATCGTCGGTAGACGAGGAATTTGTGTAGATCCTGCCAAAACTGAGGCTATATCAAAGGTACCATACCCCACTACAGTCAAAGAAATACGTAGTTTTATTGGACTTTGTTCATTTTACCGAGCTTTTGTCCAAGGATTTTCCACGATTGCAAAACCACTCATTTCATTAATTAAAAAGAACTCCAAATTCGACTTTCGAGAAACCGAGAAAAAGCAAGGGATACTTTGAAATCTTGTCTCATATCTGCTCCAGTCCTCGCACACTTTGACCCGACTCAGGACGCCATAGTCTACTCGGATGCCTGTCGAGACGGAATCGGTGGATACGTCGCAAAAATTAAGGAAGATAATAAAGAACACCCGATAGCCTATTTTTCGAAATCTTTGACTCCAGCGGAGCTCAACTATTCCACGGTTGAGCTTGAAGCTTTAGGTGTTACTAAGACAATTTTGCACTTCCACTTTCTATTGGCAGACCGCCCCTTTATTGTTCGGACTGATGCCTGCGGCATCTGTTATCTAAGAAAAAATAAGATGCTAAATTCTCGTCTTATGCGCTGGGCCATCCGTTTACAACCTTATCAATTTACGATTGAACATGTAAAAGGCCGCAATAACGTTACCGCAGATTTCTTGTCAAGGTGTCCGTTGAAGGATGAGTTACCCTCCAAATTTAGTCAAGAAGAAGATTGTGCAGACGTGTGCAACCTAGTGTTATGCCCCAAGATAGATATAAGAACAATGCAAAGAGAGGACGATAAAATTAGAGAACTAATACAAAAGAAGAAAGATAACCCTACTGATCGTGCTCTAAAACCCTATTTGGTAGTTGACGGTGTTCTATATCGAGTCATGAACAAAGATAAGAAACTAGTGATACCGGAAAAGGCTATCCCCGACATCTTACAAGAGGCCCATTCGTCCGCTGTGTGGAGGTCACTCGGGATTCACTTGCACGTACTCTAAAGTGAACGAACGTTACTACTTTCCTAACATGGGGAAAATAGTTAAGAACTATGTCCGCTCTTGTGACGAATGTCAAAGGGTGAACATCCCTCGAGAAAAGAAACAAGGTTTTCTTCACCCTTTACCTGTAAAAGAGGGACTATTCTCCCGTTGGAGTTTGGATATTTTTGGCCCGCTACGTAGTAGTGCAGGCTACAGTTACATCCTTGTTATGATAGAATACCTTAGCCATTTCGCAATATTAGTACCGCTGAGAAACATGAAAGCTCCTACAGTGGCTAGAGCCATCTTGGACGAGTTAATCGCGCGTTTCGGCCCCCCAAAAAAGATATTAACGGATAGGGGAACTAATTTTTTATCAGCAATAATGGCAGAAATAAATGACTTATTTGACATTAAACATGTTCGAACTGCAGCATTCAAACCGTCAACAAATGGGCTATGTGAGCAATTTAACTCTGTCATTGCAAATTTTCTAACTAAGTACACGGCCAAGCAGCCTACCAAGTGGGCGGAATATGTCCGATTGTGTGCATATGCTTATAATGTATCAACCTCCCCTATTAGAAAATACTCCCCATACGAGATTGTCTTTGGTCAAAAGGCAAGATTCCCCACTCAGTTGGACACCCAGTATCAATTTACAAAAATACAGGAACATCAGAAACAACTAAAGTTAGTCCGTAAGCTAGATCAGCAGGCCATGACGCATGTACAGCAGCAGACTAAATTTCGGGTTGACCGCACTAGACAACCTATAAAACTAAATGTTGGTGACTTAGTTTTATGTAGAGATTATCTACCTAAGAAGAATATTTCTCCTAAATTGACACCAAAGTTTATAGGACCGTATTACTTAAGGAGTATTTCTCTCACAAATGCTTGTAAAATCGAATTAGTGGCAAACCCTAACCACACTCAGATTGTAACCATCGAAAGGTTAAAGAAGTATTTCCCCCGAGACAACTCACGCGTGCTGGAAGTTTCTAGCGATAGTGAGGACGAGGAATAGTAAAAAAACAAAAAAGGAAAAACTAGGAGTATATTATTTATTGAGTGTGTTGAATATCTCATATATCGCATAGACCACTAAAAGGTGGAGTACACGTATTTAAATATGACCTCTGGCACACCGGAACACGTGTATACATAGCTATACATAGAGCCTAAAGGTATACATACATATTGCCATGACTTGAGATCCACTCCCTCAGGATAACTTGAACTCCACCCCAGCAACAGAGGGTTGGGTCACTAGGATCAACCCCGTCACTTTCTCATACTGTTAGTCTCACTTTCTCTCACGTATGAACACTGGGTCTCACCAGGTTTTCCAAAAGCAACAAAAGGATCTCTTACAAACAGTAAAAATTATGAAATGTAAAAATGTGAAAAAAACTGTATAGTATACTCTTCGAAAATCAGAAACAAAAAGTTGATTCTCCTCTTCCTTCTTGGGATCCATCCCCCTCCCCCCTCGATGCCGTAAGAGGCATTCGTAGGCCATGTAGGCCAGTTGGCGGCGCTAAGACTGATCTGAGGATCAAACAAGTCATTTTTAGAATTAGGGCCCTACCATACCAAGTATGTTAGATGAGTCACAGGAAAAATTACGTCGAGTTGATACCTAAATGAATGTTTTGTCAACATATTGGGATGAATATTTTTCTGTTCTTTGTGTGAATGCGGCCGGCCCCGACTGAGTTACCCTTCTTCTTCTCCTATAGGACTTCCAATATGCTGACAAACACGAAGAACATATAAGGAAACCAAGTGTTGACATAGCTCAAAGAGAAAATAGTATTAGTGATCCCGAACATTTACATCATTGTATTACCGCGTATACTCAACTCCGACTTTAAGTATACTTCGTTGCAGCTGCATACTCCTCATTCACATTACAGGGATCCATCCGTTGCCGACGACTGATTACTTTATTTGTTTCTCTCTCGGGAACTCGCCGCTCTCCCTCTTCGTGTGTAAGAATGTATTGACCTAGAACGTAAAATAGATTCAGTATTTTTTTTGCTCACCTACAAACTTACTCCTACTTATGATACACATTTAATGTTTACGTTTAGCTTTACATTTGTCCTGGGTTATCTACCCGTAAATTTTTAAAACAAGGGAGCTTGATTCTCCCCACCAGACATTTACATAGGCTTCTTATCTATGCCCGTTATTCCTTTCCAGGGTATCATCTTGAATCTTACGTTTTATCCTGGCTTTCGTCTACTCTTCCTCTTCGAGTGCTACAACACTCACCTGCCTTTGTGTACTCCACCAATGCCTTGCCCGTTTGTTTTTTCTTTTGAGCTTATTTAGCGATTATTTTTTTTATTTTTTTGCGTAGTTCAGACGGAAAGCGTATTAAGTTTAAAAATAAAATAAAAAAATAAAATGAAATAAATAAAAATAAAAATAAAAACAAAAAATAGGGAAAAATACGCCTTAGTCTCTCTCATGCTTCTTCTTCTGCTGTTGTGAACACCATATATATATATATATATATATATATATATATATATACGTACAATTTCCCTCCGACCCTTCTGGGCGAACACAAGTGAACTTATGCTGCTGTAAAATTGCTAAGAGATTGAAAAAAACGGCGATCTATTAGCATACTGCCCATATTGTACATAATGCATTTACAACTATATATGTATCGGCCGTACATTTTTTAAAGAATGTAAATAGCTACCTGTGAACTATACTTCGCTACCTTTAGTTAGTAAGATTACACTACCTTTAGTTATGTTCAACCCATGTTGAATTACGATCAAGTATTAAAAGTTATGCTCATTAAAGCTGATGCTCATTCTAGACTACTGTTTTCAGTTATAAGGATATTAATGATACATATCAAACAAATTGGTAGAATCATACTGCATCACTATCTCTTGTTTCATTGTGGCACGCTAAACTTATGTATGACGACCTATTGAACTCATTGCCAACATTCTAGTTAAATAGTTACACACACCACATATTTTAACACTTTATCAAGGATGGTAAATAGTTAAACATGTTAGCTGATCTATTGCTAGTAAAACCATTAATGTTAGTATACTTAGAGTTAACGCTACCATATGTATTTCGTAAGGACATTGGGTGTAGATCGAGGCCCCCATTTTTTATGTCCTCCCTGCATTGGGTAATGGGCTCGAACCCGCTACTAGTTCAATTATTGTAACTAACTTGATTATATTACTTATCGACCTGTTATGTAAAGTAACGGTTACATAAATAACATCATTGTGGGCTATAGTGATTTGGTCTTACCACTACACCACTATACTCGTGTTTCTCAATCATCCCTGTGTAACTGCCTTGATACAAGTTAAAATCTTAGCTTGGTTCGATTAAAAGGCACACAACGCAGATAACACAAGGCAGAGTGGTATTAAATCACGCTATCACTTGCACATAATAATAATAATAATAATAATAATAATAATCATAATAATAATAATAATAGTAAACAAATAAACAATGGAAGAGAATCATTACGTGTATATCATTTTGTAATTAGGTTCAATAATCGAATAATAGAATCCTTCATAATTTACATGACACATATTAAGGACACTCGAGCTCTATCAACTTGGTTTTAATAAATCCGGTATAAACTAACTTGATTCTAGTCAGAATCAAACTTCTGATTAAATCAAACAAAAGACTTAAAAACTAGACGTCATGAGACTTTCAAGTTTGGTGGCCCCCTCCATAAGCGGCCCTGTTTGATAGGTGAAAAACATTACATCACAACAGCGCACAGCACCGCTGACACACGGTAAGTCAAAGTCAGATAATCCATGAGAGTGATATACGAACTTTAGGATATACGAACTTGACGTTAATTATAAATTTAAGTGAAAAAAAGTTAAATGTCAAACCAAACAAACAAAAGTAGTACTCTTTCAAACTTAAAAGTTAATCGAATATCATTTGTGTAATGAAATTTCTTAAAATGTTCGCGGATAGTTCCTAAAAACCCGCCTCTCATACAGCGTTAAAACTAAAGCAAATCACCTCTTATCAGGTTACAAGAGTGAACCCAGCTGCTATCAAGGACTCATGATGGTTGCGCGTAGCGTCAACTTCGAAGAACACACCAACATTTACAACGAGAAAATATATAAATAATTAAGGATAGGGGAATGAACCTACAACGAAACGAAAAATAACAATAATGTTGCCCGACAAATCATCACGATTCGGATACACCGTAGTCTCTGTTGAGCAATTGGTTCTCAACGACCTCTGGTTCGATCCCCCGATGAATTACTTCTTTTATCCTATATCTGGATTATCGCTCCGCACGAGCGAAAGTTTATAATCGAATTGGTTATGTTTAAGTAGATTAAAATCAAATACCTTCAATAGAAATCTAGTTTACCACATATCATCACTATCTACACTAGGGGTCCCGAGTTCGAGACCCGGAATATTCCTGTCAAAATTAATGTCGTTGTCAAAATGATCTCAATTTCCGGTGATTATTGGCATTTATACAATCGCTTCCAACTTTGGAAAGAAACAGATAAGTCTGAGATCGAAACTCGACGGACGTACCTTCTGTATGCGTAACACGCTCAAAACTATGGTAAACCCCATTTTTGTTTTCCTTAGGGAAGCACTTACTAAATTCATAGCTATCGAAGTCACACAAAGTAGTACACTGTCTGAAGCCTCGGCTTCAACTATCGGTAATGCAAAACGCAACTTCGGAAACTAACTTATCTTTCGATGTGGCTTTCACTTAATTCAGTTATAATAGCAATCGGTATGGGATACTCCCGGGATACGAACCTCGATTTCGTTGCACACTAGAGTTCAGCACTGAACCATGTCAACACTCAATAGCTAAACGAATTGGTAACTTGAAGTGAAGTAATTGAAAATACATGCTTCTAGTATAATACACTAAAAATCCAGGGAGATAGTACTTACCCCTTTTTCCTTTTTTATTCTCCATCAAGAAATACTTCTGGTAACATTGTCCACATTGTCTTTGGAAACGAAAGTCTCCCCTTTTCATTCCTTCACGTTCTTCGAGCAAAGATGATAAGTATACCCCAACAACCTGAAAAAACAAACCACAAAGCTAAGGACTTATTTAAATTCAATCGTTCTTATATCTACTAACTTACCAAGTGAAGCAACAAGATAATATAAACCACCCTCTAAGAATAAAGTAACTTTATATTGCCCCATACTCGGAACTAGAACCTCGCGACACTACAGACACACTCGAGTCCCCGGGTTCAATCTATAATACTATTTTGTGTGTGAGAATTTTTCGTTCCAGAACTTTCATTCTAGAAGCCTTTCAGCAGACGCCTGCCCAGGTGAGAGAAGTGAATGAACCTGCGCATTGGAGATAACTGAGTATTCAATTTCCTTTTTAATTTTGTTAAAAGTTATTAATTTTTATTATTTAATTATCAAATTACTTTAAAAAACATATATTTTTTGTCACTTTTCCTTTGTTAGTCTTCCTAAGCTACCTACAAAGGTATACAAATATCATGAACAAATAATAAATAAGGTGCACAAGATAAGACTGCCTCTTCCTATGAGGGCCTAATTTGCCAATAATTAACTTTACAATGTTGCACCAAAGTTTTAAAAAAACAATCCTATAATATTAATTCAAAGAAATTAATAGTAATTGAGATAACATATTATCAAGGACCTACCGAGACACTATTTGAGAAAAAAAGGAAATCGGCATACAATTGTGAAAAATATGCACGTTAACTGAGAATTTCTCAAATGCTTGTTATGCCCTATTGTGGGATATGTCTTATATTGAACGCCTTAGTTGTAATTAGGCGTGAAACTAAAAATGAATTTCAACTATGAAATATTACATGTTTCAAATTTATTTCACCTTTCCTGAGATTTTTTAATGTTAATTTAATTAATTGACAACAATATTGAAGATACCTTGAAACTACCCCCTAACTGGCATAGTTGCAAAGGTATAACTAAATTTAATTAAATGTTGTTGAATCTAAGATCTGCTTAATAGTCCTATGGTTCACTAAATTACTTGAAAGCATTTCATCAACTCGTTAAGTTTTATCTTTGTTAAAATTAAAATTAAAAAAAACGTAGATAATGTTAACATTTCAAGGTATAAAATACCGTATACAACACAATTTCTGTACTCACGCATAGCACACCCATTCTTTATTTTAGAAATAAATACAAATATACTTATCTGACAATGTTATTATGTCCCTGGTCTGAAGTGCTTGGCGAACTGGTAGAGTAGAAGGGCGTCTTTAACAGTAGACGAGATATTCTCTCTCAGTTGCGTTGCAAAACCTCCTTTCTTCCCCTCAACCCGAACATTCGTAAGCTGAGCTGATAATTTACAAACCACATATCATTATACCAAGCTGTATAATTAGCTAACTTCCGCCAAGCTGGCTCAACTCAAACTTCCTTTTAACACTCTACTCCTCAATCTGACCACTTCTGAAAACAAAATATACGGCAAATGTATGTTAATAAGACAATTACGTCCCGACATTCTAATAACATACAAAGTATTGCCCATTTTGTAAATTACCTTGGATTTATTCACCATATGACTCATCACCCATTAATCACTCCAGTATATGAAAATTATATTTGATAATCCACTTTCCTCCATCATTATTGTTCCACTCACGAAGAAACAGACCAAATTAAGTAAATCAATCATCTTGTGAAGAACTTGTTCTACCATGGTGTTATCTTTATCTTCGCACACAGTCACAGCTTGAACACAAGAGACATCCTAATAATAATGTGTGGTCAGCGCACATACACTTATTTCCAGGCTTCCGGTTTAATTTGTTCATGGTACAAAATTGATTCTTAATCTCCTTCTGATATTAATATTACCACATACAATATTTAAAAAGGTATCTATACCTGGACTCTGAGGATGTGTGGACAGCACACTCAGGACATCTGGATAAAAACATTTTCCTCGTTTGACTCTCACTGTCAGAAAGCTTCATTATTGGTAACCTTCGCAGGTTCCATCAATCACTATACCTTTCCTAGACTGATGTATGGTCAGCCCCATAAAAAAAAACACTTATGCTAAGCATTAATGATGAACAATTACGAGAAAGATACGTTTGATCATCCTATATAAATAAGTACTCCGCTCAAGCCAAGTTTATTATGTAAAGCATTAGTGATAATGTAGTCTAATAGTCTCTATGATTTCAGATCTCTATTCATTGCTTACCCAGTGTGATGCCTAGAGTAAGGCCCCCACAGTCCTAGTATCTGGCGATACTAAAGGGTCCGGATCACAGCTTGTCAGCCCCATCCAGGGCTGATTCAGAGGGACGATATGGAAATCGATCTTTTTTGCGATCCATCACTTTTTATTAGTGGACAACAGTTATCTAAAATCCGAACCTCCATCCGGATACAAAAGTTTTTCTGTGCCACAAAAACTTATGTACTTCTGCAGGGACAAGAAAATTTCTTTCATCTACAGACAGACTCCCATTTACAAACATCAGTTCATTTCTTACAGGTGAAAAACTCTTCTCGTACCAGTACAAACACAAAATTTGGACAAGTGATAATACTCAAAGCAGAAGGAATAAAAACTCTTTCCAATCGGCGTTGTGACAAATCATAAGAAGATTGTAATAATAACCAAACAGCAAACGTCAAGAGACCATGAAACTTTATTCGGAATAACTCAATTTCAATGTAATAACCACGATAATAATGTACCAAAACCATTGCAATTTGTTGCATAATATATAATTCAAATTCCTTTTATTTGGTCAAGTGAAAACACAAAATTTGTTTCAGACAATTGAAGAAGCCTATATGTGAGTATGGTAATGGTATCTCCACATTCCCATTCCACTACGTTAAAGACCGTAATTTTTGTAACCCGTGTATATTTATCTTTTGTCAAAAACAGCGAGAGAAAGAACAAGGAAGTATTTTATTAAATTACCCACTACACATTAAAATTAATCATATCTGCATTCAACTGTTGCTCAACAACAGGATATATATATATATATATATATATATATATATATATATATATATCCATGTATTTAGTATCTATGTAGAATTATTCTTTGAATAACTAAATCACTTACAATATGAGTTTAAGGTTTGCAACAGAAAAGTTCGCCACAGACGGAAGCAGATTGTTGTTATCAGTCAAGGTTATTGGAATTAAAAGAAAGAACGGAACATACTTCCGGTGTTATAAAAAATAATAATAAAATAAAATCCTCTAGCTCAACCATAGCTTTTGTTGTGGTTAACTTTGTGTTTAAAATCTAACCTATAAAACAACAGGAACCACCAACATGACGGAACACGATTACTGTAACTTTAAGTCGTAGATTTCCTTTTAACTACAAAGGAATCCCTCCAGATTTCGTTTTGTATTTAGAAAAATAAAATAAAATACAAATGCTAATACCAATACTACTTCTAATACTAATAATAATAATAATAAGAAGAATACTAACAATACTAATCTATAGACCCCCAAACATCCCCCCTAATTTCGAATAAACTTTATAGTGTTTCCTTGTACAGTCCCTTTCAAAACATGTACTTTACTATGGATAATGTAACTGCATCCCTGACCATTAGAATTTGTATCCGTTATTACCGTAGGCCATTAGGGCATAGACTAACACACTAACCATAGGGCCAATTCCCAATTAGTAAGTCTCCCTCTTGTTGACAGAACCCCTCATAGAGAGTAGCTCCATAATTATTTGTATTCAATCTCTAGGTGCGCTAAAGTGCGCTAATCAGCTTGTAATGTTTGTATATTGTTAGTATAGGTATAAAATGTCAATGTGTCTGGCGTGATGCATACCACACAGGATGAGAAAAACAAAATGAGTAAATTAAAAAAAAATAATATATATACTTTGATCACTAGTATAGGACAGAGTTATGCAGTAAGATTGGAATATGTTACACTTATTGCAACCAATGTAGATAGAAATAGCTAATAATGTTAGTTATATTTTTTTAGATAAAATTGTACTTAATGTTAATATCAAATGTTTATAGACGAACTGAAAAATTTAGTAAGCATGGTTATTTAATCGTTAGTTACTCATTATTCAACATACAATACCACATTCAAGTTATATTACATACACGCTTTGAGCACTTAGTATGCAATCGATTCTGTGTTACAAGAAATGCATTACAGGATATGTAACATTGTACTTAAACAATTCTCATGTTATATTTCTTCTTATATGCCATAAATATTCAACATTCGCTTGATTCTTGTTTTATAGGAAAGTAGAGTATCGCCTATGCTTTGTTAATTATAAATGGTATATTGAAACAAAATAATGAATTTTGTTCACTAACTGTAAGGCACAACCCCTCCAGGTTTTCAGAAATAGGGCAAAAACGGTCGAGTGTACTATTCTATATCGTTAGGTGTTTCTCATTTGGTTTATACTATAGACAAGGGAAACTGCTCTTGTAATTTTGTTGTTCAGCTCATTCATACTTTGAAGCGCTTCACGCTATTTCTTGGGTGTACTTAATTTTGATCTTGTTATTTCTTTGCTGAATCATGTTATTAGCCTAAGATAATCACATTTAACATGTGTGACTAGCTACCCAAAGAACATTGGTTACATGTATCTGTAATTCAATCATGTACTATTTTTCACTCATTAATTGCCAGTAAATGTGACTGTACTTAGCAAATCAGTTTATTCTCAAAATCTTAATTTTCTTTATGACACTAACGGTTGCACTCATAATTGGTTCAAATTCATGCTGGTTCGAAATTGTTAAAAAAAATATCTACTATTTTGATTTCACACGAAACCTCTTAGCAATTATAAGCTAAAAGGTTACCATGATTGTAAGGTTTCATTTTACAAATTTCAAATCATAAAGCTTCGTATATACTATGTACCTATTCCACTGAAAGTAATAGTAGACATGGTTCTCTAATCTACACCTTGGTTAATGAAACTATTGTAGCATTTAAACGTAGTATAGTCGAAAGACATGAAATCTTACAATCCTGCTCTCTCGCAATTCATTCGTTCACAATCTCCAGATTCTCGGTATTTTTTTTTTTTGGTTCCTTAGCGCCTGAAGTAAGGCCCGTTCTATATTAACCCTTTAAATCCCAGCAACTTGCCTTGGATGACCGTTTCCGTATTTGGAATTCATTCTATCAGGAAAATAACTTTCGACATTTTTTTGTGTATTTTTTTTACTGATGTCGGTGGATAACTGTTACACAGTTAAGCTTCGAAGTCCTAAGCCGGAGTCAAATTATGGGGCGAGACGCCCGCGCTTTTCTAATTGTGTGTGTCGCAGAGAAAGAGAGAAAGGGAGAACGGAGTCAAGTGAGGCTTTGATTGTATTAGCAATCTGATGCCTCATTGGCACCAACCCACACGCATGTAATAGTCGTATGACCCTGGCTTTGATTTATCCAAATCACAGCGCTGAGTCGCGGCATTAAATTTATTAAACACCACGCAAGCGATAAGTACATAAAAACATTATGTATTTGGAGCTAAACGTGAAATAGAGATGTATTAGTAAATGTAAAATAGATACTTGAGCTCCGGCGTGATGGGGGAAAATCATAGAAAAACTAGAGGTCTTGGCCACTATTGGGCATGCACGTGAACAAACCTTCTCCAAGCTCGTCAAGGCTCGTGACGTAGCTTTCGAGCTACGTCAGAACTAGCAGAAATGCGTGGGACGAAGTCGCTTTATAAGTGAGGCTCTTCGCCGAGCTCAGTGGTTCTTCTCTGGCGTTCAGCGAGTGTTTTTGACTCTCTCACGGACGCTCCGTATCAGATCAGGTATGTAATTATTTTTCTAAGTCCCCCGACATGGGACGAACACTTGAGACTTGTTAGAAATTATCATGAAGATTCGACTTAAAAATGAGACCAAGTTTCCACTTCGAAAATTATCACTTCCCCTTTTGGGCCAATGCAAGTTGCAAGTCAAATTTACTATTTTCGATAAATCGTGGCTTAGCTTGATAACCTTCTAGCACCCGGTCTCTAATGTAGGGGTTGTGCCCTTACATGTCATGTAGTAATAATTTAAGGTTATATTTTTAAATATCCGAATTGTAAAATTCTTTGTATTTTCATTTTTTTTTTATTCTTATAAATAAAAAGTAACGATGGAAATGGTCTCTTAAATTTAGTCATGCTATCCCTCCCTATCTGGATTCAGTTCAGTCTTCATATGTTACCTGGGTTTCGATTTCCAGTACAAGCTCTACCTCTGAGATACAAGTCTCCCCCCCCCATTATTGAGACTTTTAGTGCACTTTCTCATCATCTTCGAACCAGTAAGGCCTAAAACGTCCCGATACTGAGGCTTAAAGGGAGTTGGACTCAGTACCAACTTTGACATACTGGGTGGAGAGTAGAGAAGTGATCTCAAATACGATTTCACGAAAGAAAGTGTATACAAAACATAACGACAATCTGAAAAGCACATAACAATATCTTATATTCGATCATGTTGTGTTCAAAGAACAACTATATGAATATCAAATTCATCTTTTTCATACCTTCTTCATGATGCCTAGGACCCGGAAAAGGACTTAAAATTAAATAACTTGCAAATTAAATTTCGAATGTGCCTTATCGTCGTTGCAATGTATAAATAAATGAAAATGATGATAAGGTTAAAATAGATATGATGATAAATATGATAGTAATATTGTTATAAAATTAAATATGATATATATGTATGTATAATTATATGAATTGCAATTTTCAAGCATACGCGGTGCATTCGAAAACTCGAATAATTGGTATGTAAAAGTAATCGATCCAGAATTGTTTCTCTTTTTATTAAGTAAATGAATAAAAAGAAAAGTCTGTCTGGCGCCATAACATACAACGATACGTTGTATATTTAGTACTTGTAAATTTTTGGGGCGTAGAGTATTTTATATATGTACTAGACTGATTGTGCCATTCGAAGAAGAAAAAGAAAAAGAAATATGTTAAATATAAATATACAAGATTGATATAAAGAAAGATGTTTATATGTTTGTATATGTCTCAAACAATATGATTTTGGATATGAGGTTGTCAGGGGCAACCAGAATCATGAGATAAATAAATGGATGCATTGTAGCAGAGAAGTTATCGTTTTCTTAAGGCTCAATAATAATCATAAAGAACCAGAATAGTGATTGTATCGTCTTAAAGTGTCAAAATACATAACATGTTTTTTTTATCGGATATTAAGCTCAAATAATTCTGAAAAATCTTTATTTATTACCATCACATTACATTGCATATGTATAGAGCTACAGAATTAGTGTTTAAAACTTAACCGATCAGAAATCGGTCCAGACTGAAAATTCTCAGCACGCATATTGCTACAAGCCTAGTGTCCTTTTTGTTGTGATTGTTTGTTTCTTTCTTTTGTAGCTACTGTAATTATACACTGATATTTTAAAGTGTGGGTGTAAGAAATCTGAATGCCCCAATATGATTAACATTATTTTCAAAGTAGACATTGATTTTACACCAAACAACTTAGCGAAATTGATCCTTACACGAAAACATAAAATGAAAATTACTGGTCACCGCACTAAAAAATTCTCGCTCAAATTCCTTGAACTAAATAATATTATGCCGCAGTAAAATACAACAAAATTTTAAGGCGTTTTCGGAAAACTCCAAACTATTGCTCGAGTTATTGGTTTCTTGTACTGTTACGACCAATTTTCTGTGAATAATATCTCTGAAATAACGGAATTGAGTACCAAGGTTACTCTATGTGCTTTTTCATGTTTTCGTCCGAGGATTCACTTCCCGAAGTTATTTCCTGACACCATGTGTATATATTATACTCGCTTATTTTTGAGTAACAAAAACTAGAAATGTTCGAAGCCCTAGTTCTACTTATATTTATTACTATAATTTGAAAGCTTTAGAAAATCGTTCACGTAGTCTAAATTATTGTGGCATTACTACGTCCGTTCTTCATTTTCTTGGTTGGTTAAGTGGGTTTAGAGCTTAGCGTCCCTTTCTGCGCCGATATTATAAGAGACGTGAGCCTTCAGTGGAATCCAAATTGTTAGTAATGTGTTGAAATTTCAAGGCTCTTTCACCGGGCATCGAGTCCGAGATCCGTTATCCAAAGGTGCGGGAGCTAGTCACCAGACAAACGAACGGGAAGGACTGTTGTATTTTTGGAATGTTACTTAGTATGTTTATTAACGGGAAAGTTGGTTATGAAGTTCAATCCATCATTTCTGTTGAATGTATCTTGAAACAAAGTTGACTGTTGATTTTTTTTATTACTTCCAGAAAAGTATTTAAATAGGTAATGTGGCCAGAAAGTAGAAGTAACTACCCGCCATGAATTTCAAATCCCAGTTACTAGAGGGAATTATGTAGTTTGTATCCAAACAAACGTCTCATACAAACTTAATGCTGCAACCTGTAAAGAAAAGCTAAATTTCAACCATGATCTGTACCGAATTGTTAATCCTGTTCTCCCAAGGATATACTCCTCTATTTCCTACTGTTGAGGCAGCGTTATTACAAAGAGTTTGAACGTACTAATATGAAATTAGTGGCTAGCAATAATCATGTAACTAGAGTTATTAGTAACGAAGAAATTGACCTTCTCTACCTGATCTTTGCTTTCGAAGTATACATCACACAGCAGGAAATCGCAAGAAGCAAATATTTCAAATGTCCGTGTTCTTCCTTTGTGGTGTTTACAGAAAATCTTCTATCCGCTCTGCAGAAACGAAGGAAAGAAATGGGATGAGGATGGCACCCAGAGGTGTTCTACCACACCCATTAGGAAAGGACTTGAGAGGGGAAGGGAAATCCCTGCCTGTCAGCAGGACATCTGTTCGCGAAGATCACATTGGAACGCATAACCTTCAATATATAGTCCATTACAATGTTACTGAAAAAAGTTCATTACTCTTGACCTACGTCATTAAGCGTGAAATTGAAACAACTACTTAATTTCTATTGTTTTTCTCTACTCATATGGAAAATTTTAAGTTGTTACGTGCCATATTACGTTACATATTCATGAAGTAAAATTTACATGTTATCTTATGGGGACGGAGAAACCAGTGGTAAAAGGTATAAGATCACCTTAAACATGTACACTCATTTCCAAATGATTCTCGCATAGCTATAACTGTCTTATTGTAAGAATATAATTTGATAATGATTTTGCAGGATACTTTTAATACTGTTACTATGTTTAAAATTGGGAAGTGTATATTTATCGTAAATTTAGTACAAAAAGAATTTTAAATACGAAAATTACAATGAGTAAAACAAAATGTTGCTAAATGGACAAGGTTGTTTTATTTTCGTTTTATTGTTCTTATTTACGGCTCTTTTGACATGAAATTTGCCACATATGGGCGACCTGGGCAAGAGTGGACACTTTTTGTAAATCAAAGAATTGTGGTGCAATGGTGACAGCGAAAAATGCAAAATGTCTTTTATGTGAAAGCTTGTCATCTCTAACAACATATACAGTTTAATTACGACAAAGTAAGCAGAGGATACAGATGAATAACATAGTTTTAACGAAGGAAAAATTTTCTACTCGTGCCCCATGTGGTGGGGTAAGAGTAAACAACGGTTGGAGTAACAGTATATAGTCGAATGAAAACAAAGAAGCGTAGACATAGACTCCAAGAAACACATTGAATTATAAATGTATATGTACTGGTTACTTGGAACTAAAGGAAGTTATAAAATACCAAACAGATTAGGGTCAAATGGAACTGCCAACTAAAGTTACAGTACTAATTACAAAATATGAAAATAGGATAAATCAGTTCAACATCCGTCACGAAGCATAAAAATGTTACGTACAATGCTACATACGTGTACATAGGACACACACGTACAAAAATTCCCTTGTTTAAAATTGGAACATTGTTCGTGAGACCAGTCGTTCCATATGATACAGGAAATCTACATTTCACCGTTTGGAATATCTGAAAAACAGTTCCCCACTGAATTGCCAGGGCGTATCCATGTCGTCCGGTACAGGTATATTTGCCTGGTGAGTGATGCTTTGTGGTTGGTTGGATGACTGTTGGGAATTGCTTATTTGCTGTTCCTAGCTTCTTTAGTGTTTGCCGTGCAACATAGCCTGTCGACATTCCCATGCGACATGCCATGTGCTCAACAACTCAGGCTGTGAAATTCTAAACGATAATGCAAACGTTTTGTTAGTAGTCTATGGCCGCCAACTTCTGTCTTACCTCTGCAAATGTCTTTTACTCAATGTTACATGTTGGCCCCTATATTTTCTTTACCCAACTATACCACAAGGGGCAACAGTGAACTTCACACTTGCCCCGTACACTCTTGCCCCGCCTCAGGTATCTTTCAATCATTGCCCACCATCTCCTGTCTGAACATGTTTTTTTTTTTCTTGCATACTACTGATAAAAAATACGAACCGATACAGCTTTTCCACGATATATTTCTAGTCCTGTATTTTCAACTGAAACTGCATTATATGCTGTGTAGCGATGGGCAGTGGGAATATTCCCGGTGGGAAGGAAAATAAAAAATGGGAATATTCCCTTTTTTCCTGGCATAAAAATCCCCGGGAAGGAATTTATTTCCATTTCTTTATTTTATCTTTCAAATTATAAGAACCGTATGACTAATTACTTTACTTCCATTTGTTATGATTTATTTCTTGGCGTTAAATAATTTGGAGGTTAAGAAAATAAAATTCGTTTACTCTACTTTATATACCGGTAACTAATCATATGTTGAGAGAGGTATATGGGAAAATCTCTCTCTCATTAGTTCCATTTCCATTTGCACTAAAAAGTGCCAAATTACTAATTTACAAATAATGAAAAGGAACCAGTTTGTAAAGTAATGTAGGAATTATGTAGAAATAGAGATGAAGTACAATTAATACACCCCGAACCATCGTTAGTAATAGACGTCGGTCTGTCTCCTGTCTCTATGACTGAATTACTCAAGAGGTACTCGGACTCCTCTACCATGTGAATTAACACATGAAATTTCGAGAAATAGGTAGTCAGAAAGGTCGTGTGTGGCAATGTTACGTGGTAAATTATAAAGATAAGTCAGTATCTTGCAAATTTTGTGAACAGAAATATGTATGCGCAAATGTTGAAAAATGGTGAGATACCTAATCTGTTTATAACATGCAAAAATTTAATATGTTTAAAATATCAGTAGTAGAGTGACGTTCAGAAAATCCACTTACTTACAAATTTAAACTGTTTAGCGGTGTAAAAATATGTGGACTTACCTAGGACCACTCCATCGTCACGGGCAGGACATTTACACTACATTTTTGATGCTTTAAAGTTGTATATTTCTAAAAATACAACATAAATCCTGCTAATTGTATGATACATGAGCAGTACAGACTTAGGAGTATATGTAGCTGGTGTTTTCAGTATTTTTTTCTGTTTAGAGTAGAAAATATTAATTCCTAATCGTCTGTCACGGGCGGGGACAAGAAAGAGAAGGGACTTTCGAGACACCAAGTGAATGTTACAAAACTCTGTGAATTCTTAGGTCAAAATGTTTTTATTTAAACGGAAATGTATAAATGATGATTTTTTTTTTTTTTTACCAAACTTCACATAAGAGAAATTTGCCAAATTTTTATATTAATGAAAAAACTAAACTTTACTCTGTCACGGGCAGGACACCGTGTGAATCAACACACAAAATCTCAAGAATGATTTGAAAACTGAAATAAAATCGAAAATAAGTCAATTTATTCTGTTCTGTTATATCATTGTACACAAATAGTTCTATTTACTTTACTTGGGACTCGCTTTTATCACATAATATAAAAATATGTAGTACACTTATTTCTCACCACCTACACTTCAGGAAATGGTTTTATTTGCCCATTTTCACGCACCTTGTAGGGAACTTCGTACAAAATATTGTCTAACAGTATATAAAATAGGTGCTGGTATCCTGTGCCCGTGCCGTGGAAAATCAGCGCGCAAGGCGAGAGTATACGACGGCGCCCCGTAAATATGAGTGAGGTCGACAGACCAGCCGCAAAGCGTCACCATGGTTGGCGCCATGCGTAAGAAAATTTTCAAAAATAAACCCTGCTTTTCCTTGATTTTGAGCACTATTTAATACTTTTTCCTTCCCTTTTTTGTATATATTTTATTTTTTCCTCCTGAATTTTGCGCCCCCATACTTTGACGCCCGGGGCCGTCGTCCCGCTCGCCCTTCCCCCCAACGCCACGGCACTGCTGGTATCACAGGTTTGATTGATATGCATGTGAGACACTTCAACAGTCTTGAAAATTTTACCGCAATCGCTTACGGTCTTCATACGAATTTCCTTGACTTCTTCGTCCTCTTCCACTGGGCTATGTGAGATAGTTGCATGCAAGGATCTTATAAAATATATTTAATATTTTATAAGATCCTTGGTTGCATGTCTATGCTTTCTTTTTCTGTTCACTAGAGAAAAATTCCATCAACAAAAATGTTCCTTGTGCTATATCTTCAACAGCTGGCCTAACACAAGCCTTGTTAACATGCAAACCTAAGTCGTCGCTCAGGATAGCTTCATGGCTTTCTGAATCATCATTTTCAGAATCTGAATAAAAGTCTTTCAGGAGTTTAAAGATTTTACACGGGATGAAGCTATGATTTAAAAGTTCGACGAACTACCAAATTTTCGCTGTCAAATTGCAGGAAAAATTGTTTTGATTGGCGACATTCAATTGACAAGAACATCTTCCCGTCTTTTATTCAAAGCGTCTTTTTTTTTTTTTTTTTTCAATTTCTGCTGATGATAGTAGTAGTAAAACTGATATATTTTGAAACGAAGAGCTTAAAGCTGCTACGAAATCAGCAGCACATTCTACAATTACTTTCTTTTGTTTCACAAAGTTCCATACTGGCCTTTTTGTACGTATTCCAATCCCATCCACTTCTCCCTTGAAATGAACAAAAAGGTGACGCTAATGATAATATTTATATGACACTTATTTTACGTTAAAACATCATACTGACAGTAACAGATAATCCTCTATTTAAGTAAATAATGTTCATGCTTAGAAAACTTTATTTTAGTACACAGGGAATCAATTTCTATCATGAATAACCAATGTACAAACTTTCCCACCAATGCCATGCCCACTGTCACGGGCAGAACAAGTTTTCAAATTGAAATAAATCGAAATATATTATTAGCATTAGTTCAAAATTTGGTAAATGTGAAGTACGCATGCAAATTGTTACTTCTACTAAGTACGAACCACATTCTCAAATTTAGTAATTCAGTACAATAACTTTTGGTAGTTTTCTGTCACGGGCAGGACACTCAAGTTGACGTTTATATCTTTAAAGATATTATAAACAATTTTTATCCTGTAAACACTTTTTCAGCTGCAGCTTGTAGCAAAAAAGAACCATCTTAAATAGCTCGAAGTTACTTCTGCCAAACACGCACAAATTTCCGTAAAATGTTGCCGATAACAAGAATAAAAAATTTCCTCGCAACTGTCATGTTACAAATTCACAATATAGATTTAAAATTTTATGTGAATTCTAAGTATAAATAAGTTTTTCTTTGTGAAAAAGTAAATTTCGTTCTATTTACTTCATATATGTGTAAAAATGCATTTTTTGACAATTTGGAAAATTTGGGTTCAGCCTTACTTTCGCGTGGAATGGCCCCGTACCATTCTTTCCATATATTTACTTTTATGGAACAAATTGTAAGTAAATACACATTTATGCGTACTCTCTAAATATAATAAAATATTAATAAAGTAACATAGTACTTTTTAGAATATACATTTTAAAGAATCCTCTGTAGACAACTAGCTATATAATAATATACTGTGATAGAAAACGAATTTAACTTTGAAATAATAATATAGTAGTAGAATTCAATTTTCTTTGTATCTAATTGTACATAAATTCCCGGAAAAAATTCCCATTTTGGATTCGCTTATTTACCGACGTTGCCACTTCTAAGTAAATAGTGTTCTCACTCTTGTCCTGCTTACCCATACATCTTTTTTCCAATTGTACACATACTTACATTATGAAAAATCCCGGGCGAATTCGTTATCAAGTTATATGACTACAACAACATATTTATAGACATGCGACAATAATTTTGGATATGAGTGTACTTTTTAAAATTTCTGTTTTTTTCTTCGGAGTTACGTACGAGTGATTCGACACGTTCCGTGATATTCAACACTGTTTTGGTTACCCAGCTCATAAGCCGGGTTGGGCATTCAATTGTCGGTTTCGATCCTAGTATCTTATCCTTGCTGGAAAGTTATACTTTTGGAACCGGTTAACCTTGATCTGAAGATTTTTGTTCATCCCTTCCATAAATCACTTTCATACAATGAAACCATAGTACAAAATACAGAAGCTGAATCTTAATATATGGCCAATAGATGGCAGGACAACTGTATTTCTTTTTCTTAAAACCTTTTACTAAAACTTCTATTACTCTTATCCACATTTCTATTCATTTAAAAGCAATTTAAAAATAAACACATAGTTTTACTAGACACTTTCACATAGGTAAAACTGCTTGAAAACTTGGTTTAAATCTTATAAGTAATAACTAAAGCTTTCTTGGTATTTTCACAGCACCCGTTTATTTAGCTCGCTCATTCATTACTGACAAAATTTCATTACTGGTTACCGGCCTCGTGGTCGGTGGAAGTTAGGATTTTTTTGAAGGGCACAAACTTGAATTGTGCTTATTTATTTATTGTGTTCATTGTAAAGATTATTAAATGATCAGATTTTGCATTTTTGGCAGTGCAGAGTTGAACTCATGGGGTATTTCACAACGGACGAATGAAAATTGTGATTCTTAGCGGAGAGGAGGCATTGAAAAAAATCGTGTGAAATTCTAGAAGCGAAGGAACATAATATTAGAAACTGAAATAGGTAACAATAAGAAATCAATATCAGTATTATTTGATTATTTGAGGAAAAGCGTAAATTCCTTTAGTAATACTTGGTAATAGTCTTGCATGCGTAGGGGAGAGTTGTACAAAACGGGGACGGCGGTTCAAAGGGGAACATGCTGTTTCTACATGATTGGCGCTGCTTACAGCGGAAAGGCTATGCATTATTGTTCAAGACAACAATTACACCATTTTGGGTAGGAATATAAACATCACTGTACAATTTGTGTGGATGTGTATTGCTTTGAAGTTTTTTGCGAAATAGTTTTCGATGTGTCGCCTTTCTACTATTTGACTTACTCCCTGATTACATGTAGAAATAAATTTGGTAAATACACTAATGTATTCATTTGAATTAAGCTATTGTTTACATGTTTCACTTATTGGGTTATATAACCTTTGAACATAGGGAAGCCATGTTTTTCCATGTATGTCACATTCTGCCAAAACGGGGACAGAAGGTAGTACAAATTGGGGACGTCCCCATTTTAGACGACATGTAAAATCATTATAATTTACTTGCAGTTCGCGTATTACAATCCACTTAAGGCTGCGTATTACAGTGCAGCACATACTAACACTAAAAGAAAGATTTTTTGGACTGACACTAATCGATTTACGTTCTCTTCCGTTCGAGTTAACTGAAGCGAACCGTATTTCCTACTCGTTTAACAGGGACAAGAAGATTGTTGGAAAATACTGACTGTACGGTTTTCTCTCTAGGCATCCTAACTTTTCTTCGCGTTATCCTGAGAAGACATCAATGGCTAGGGCAAACAGATTTAATCGCGAGACTGTCAAAAAGTTTTTGATCTATTGGAGTCTTTTTATGAACAATATCATTTGTCAGCGAATATTTATAATGTTAACGAGACAAGCATGATGATGGTACCCAATAAGCCGTCTAAAGTGCTTGCGCTCTTTGTGAAAAAAAAAAAAAAAAAAAAACAAGTAGGTGCTTTGACATAATCGGAAAAGGGGGTTTTAGTGACTACAAAAATGTGTATAAATGCGACTGGTAATTTTGTGCCCGCCATGTTTGTTTTCACCAGGAAAAGGGAAAATCATATGTTGATGGATGATGCACCTCTTGGTTTAGTCTATTTGTTGTGTATCACGAGAGTGGCTGGATAAATAAGGAAAGTTTTTGGTTTGGTTTTATACGTAAATATTTAGAGTTCATAAATCCTACTTTTGAGAAAGCTGTACTGCTTCTATTAAACGTTCACAATTAACATGTCAAGAGCTTATAATTGATCAAATCTAGCAAAGAAAAGGAATGTAATTTTGCTCTGCTTTCCACTACACATCCCACAGATTACAACCTCTGGATGTTAGTCTCATGACACCTCTAAGTCAGGGCGCAAAATTTCCGGTCGCCAGGTCTCCACTGGCGACTAGAAATTTAGAGCTGGCGACCAGTGTTCAGTAGGAATTGTTTCTGCCTAAACTCACAGGGCTGTGCAGTTTGTTTCGCATGAAAATAATTGTCAGTGAGTGAGAGAAAACACGGAATGTGAAATCTTCACAAAGTTGCAATTCGGTCCTCCTTTCCTACCCTCAGTCGAAATGGTTTTCCTCCAATGGTTGCTTTCTTCATTGACTTTGGATTAGACTCTGAAAAAGATTTACACTGAAAATTTTATTAGAAGATTCCCAAATTTGCTTCCAACTGTCACATCTTGTGCAGTTTTACTTGTGAGCACTGTGAGAGAGGCTTCAGCAGTCTCAACAGAGTTAAGACTACCTACAGGAATTCACTGAAGACTGAAACACTGGATGATTTGCTGAGAATTTCCAGCAATGGCCCTTCAATTAAAGACTTTGATCCGAAAACTGCAACCGACAACTGATACTTCAGTGCAGAGAAAGTGTTATACAAACGTGAAGTTTTAATGTAAGATATTTCTTAACAAGTACATAAATTGTCCAATTCAAAATTGGTTATCTTGAATCTAATTGTCTGGTTTTAACATTTTATGCCCCGATGTAATCTCTTTGTCAAACCAAAGCCGTGGAGGGAACCTCTCATAATTTGTTCGTGAGAGATATGGCGACCACTATTTTTGGATTGGCGAGTGCGTCTGATTTTGAAATTTCGCTCCCTGCTCTAAGTAACTACTATTCTGGAGAAGTAAGGAAATGGTTGATAAACATTCTGGCCGGAAAGTAACCATTTAGCAAGTCAGGAAAACTATTCAATGCAGCTTTTGTAAAGGAGCTTCAGTGCAAACAGCAGTACATGGCTTTAAGAAAACTGGAATGTAGCCCTTAAACAGAGATGTATTTACTTATAACTTATTCACTCTGAGAAGACCGAAAGACCATGCGGATCGACAACAACGGCTGAGCTTCTCAACTTTCTTTTTTTAACCTCTGTGCCCATTTGTGTCCCGCCACCAGTTCCCGAACCATCTCAACACTCAACATCTATAACTACCAGTTCTCCAACATCTGCTGCTGAGGTTTCTCAACCTTCAACATCTTTGCCAACTTGTGTCCTACTACAAGTTGCAGAACTATCTCAACATTCCTCATATGCGGCTGCCACTCTCCGACATCAAATGTTAAGCCTTCTCAACTTCAATATCTGGGATTAATTGGGATCCGGCGGAAAGTTTTTCAAGTTTTCGCATTTCATCAAACTTGCTTATACCTCCACCTTAAGAGCTGACCAGGGTTAAGAAACATAAAAATAATAAAAGAGGGGGCAAGGCGGTAGTTTTCACTTCCTCACCATACAAAGTTAAATTAGAAGCAGATAAAAAACGAAAGGAAGAAAAGAAAAACCTACAGAAAGGTTACTAAATAAGGCTACTCCTGGAGAAACAAACATTAGAGGATCTACTAGTAAAAAAGGAAAAGTGAGCAAACGTATTAGAATGAAATGTGAGATCTTGTCTGATTAGGGTTATACCCTTAATGAGATTCGAAGTAAAAAAAAAACTAACTCAAGACGGAAACAAAAATATCTTGTACGTCGGAAGAGGAAGAGAATTCTGATGTGGCGTATGTTTTTTTGCAACAGACTCTATATTCATTGGAAAGCAAAAGAAGGATGGATTAGGTGTTCTGGCTGCAATGGGTGGGCACGCGATGCCTGCTCTAACGTGGACGAAGATGATGTTCTATTTGTTTGTGACTTTTGTAACACGTAAAGTTTAAAATGTTGTTTACTAGACAAAATTATTTTATTTCTAATTAGTTTTATTTAGTACAAAATCTCATTTTATTTATTTTCCCATTATAAACGAGATATTTGTAAACTAGATATAGGTATAAGATATAAACAAGTTGTAAACAAGACGTAAAACGTTTTAAGCAAGATATTTGTAACTTTTGAAAGTATTTAATAAGTTTTTAAAGGCAACCCCATTTTACCCGACTAGTAGTATAAAACGGGGACTTTTCCCCTTTCTCAGTTTCCCTTATTTTTTGTTAAAATAAACATTCTTGTGATACAAAAAGGCCTGTTTGACGGTAACTAACATTCCACTGGATGTTTTCATTTACATCTAGCAATTTTATCATTGATAGTTTGGATTTTATGTACTAAAATATATAAGGTCCCCATTTTGTACAATTTTCCCCTACGTGATAATCTCTTCCACTCACGTGATCTCCTTGGTAAACTCCTCTAGTGTCTATCATTGCCATGGGCAGCGCTATTTATATAAATTATACGATCAAAGTGCATTTACATTATTTAAAAAAAATACAATAGTATATGACAATCAGGGTAAGTAGAGTGTGTTTAGGGCCTGAATCTTAAACGATACTTAAGTAACTCAGGACTTTATGACATTCGAAAAAGATTGGTCCGATATTCGATTCCCGGTGAGAGAGCACAAACGTTTAATATTACAATAATTTACTTCTATTAAATATTCGTGTACTTTAACCATTTCGGAGTCATTTTTGACGTTTTCCTACATTTTCAGTTAGTGACTTTTTGCTCAAAAACTATTTACCCGATTGATATGGTTAAGGTCTTGTTTTTTTTTTCGAAGAAAGATGTGTATATTTTTTTGGTGTAAGTTACGTTGCAGTGTTCCCAACGGGAGAGAAACTATTGAGGGAAATGTAGGGGTGAAAATTTACCAAAAAAAAAAAAAAAATCCCTAACCGAATTTCAAAATGTTTTGTAGCTAGCATCACTGTTGCCACATGGGTCCAAGTCACCTTACAAAATTCTTTGGTGTGATGACTTGAAGTCGCTGGCACTCATACAAAGAGAGAAAGAAAAAAAATTCTGTCATCACACACATGGAATTTTCACACTTTTTAGGCCTCGGAGGCGAAAATCAATACATGCCGGAGCTACAGCTTTCCTAATTATACTATTGAAGCTTTTTTAGTTCGTTCTGTAGGCAAAGAGGAGGCTTTCAAATAGTGGTAAGTTTCTTCCAATGTAGCTAGCAAGAGGGAAATAATAGAGGGAAAAGGGGTTTTCTCCCGAATTTTTCACCTAAAATCAAGAATTATTTTTTTGGCTGGAAACACTGCCACCAGACAGACGCAAACTTAAAAAAAAAAAAAACCTTGGTACCTCACTAATATATAATACAAGTATCATGCCGATATCTAACAAAGTAAGCATGAAATTAGAAAGAAATATCTCATTCTACCTCAGAAATTCACCATTTTATTACCATTTACAGAACATAGTTTTTTATAAATCTCCTGTATTTTACCTATTTATCCTACTGAAACTTTTTATGGTGTGTTGTGTAGGCTAAGGACGAGGCTTTCAGACAGTGGAACGTTGCTCCAATATAGCCAACAAGAGAGAAATAGAGACAAAATATAGAATGTTTTCAAAATTTTCCCCTAAAATCAGGAATTTTCTGTAGCTGGCAAGACTGCTACCGACAGAGGCAAACTATCTTAGAATAAACAATAGTACACCACTAATATATCCTACAAGTATCATGGCGACATTTAAGAAACAAAGCTTCTAATCACAAAAGATAGATTACGGTAAACAAAAAGTAGGCAAAAACTAGAAAAATCAATTGTTAGAACCTAAATACGAATTTTTCGTGCGCCCCCTAATTACCTATTTGTAACGATCATTACCAGCTTTTGTTCAGTAAGGACCAATGTTCAACGGACGTAAGTTGACTTGCGCTCGGACGTACAGGTACGGATTTATAGACGTAATTTATGGAAATTATAATTTTCGAAGCTGGCAGCACTGCGAGCGGGCCGGTCCAAATGATGTCAACAATAAGGTATCCATCGGAGGTTTCTACGTGATAAATTTTAAGGAGATCCCTCTACAACGAAGGAAGCTACAAGGGAAAAGAAAAAAGACAATTCGTAATTCGAAAATTCTCGAATTTTTTACTTTGGGCTGAAATTTAAGAAGGAAATTCGACACCCAGAAGAAAAAACTAATATCATAAACTATATTTAGCCAAAAAAAAAAGTATCCCAATATCTTAAATACTGTTCACACAGGAGCGGATTATAAAAGTGACACACCCGTGTGTATCACTTTGACCACCTGGTTCCGAAAGGGTTAAGGAAATAATCTTGGAATGTTCAGCTAAGGAATTTCGCTTCTTTTTCTTTCGAAAGAGCTGTTTGGAATATGTAACGTTTTAGTAAAAGACATAGAAAAATATAAAGAAATCCTGTTATAACTGTATGTTATGTCCATGACTGTGTAAAAGAATGATTTGTTGTGTCCTACAGTAACATTAGAGACAGAAGCGGAGTTTGCGGTGGCCAATGAGGCAACCGCTCCAGGCGCTCCGCTCGGAGGGCCGCGCGTTTTGAGGATGTTTCTTCCATTAAGTAGACAAGTAGATACAAAAGCATATTCTGCACATACACACACACACACACACACACATATATATATATATATATATATATATATATATATATATATATATATATATATATATATATATATATATATATATATATAGGGTGTTTCAAAACAACACTGACAAAGTTTGGGAGGTGATTTTCCTGACACCAAGATAAGACAAAAAGTATAGACTAACCTGGGTACACAAATGCTTCCTTTCGGAGTTATAAGCTGCCGAAAATATGAAAAAATGAACTTTAAAGATCCATAGCTCCAAAACTATGAAATCTATCGTAAGCGGGTCAAGACTTCACTTAGGATTTGGTATGTACCCTACCCAAAAATCCATGTTTCAGAATCCTGCGGCACTTTCCCAACAATTTTGTAGAGGTAGTTGGTGAATACTTCAAATCATATGCCCATAGTCAAACTTCCTCTATAAAAATTGTTGCGTGAGTACAGCAGGATTTTGGTGTATGATTTACAAATGCATCTTAAGAAATAAATTACCGTGTGCGTGGGTTTCCTCGGGGTTCTCCCGTTTTCTCCCACTTTCTTCATTCCACCATTTCATTCATTACTCATCTTCACCGTCTCCTTTAGCCTAACCGGCATAACCGTGGGACGTAAAACTCAAAAATTTCATTTCACTTCATTTTTAAGAAATAAATTGTTTGCAGCCTTGGGAAACATATATTGAACAATTCACGTATATATAATCTTTATTGAAGGTAAAATTTTCATCTAGTATATACATGTTGTTATATGTCAAGAAGAGTAATGCCAATATTCTTTTGATTAGAATTGATTTGCAAACATTTTTTCAGATAAACTTGTATGTATGGTTTCCATGCGAAACGTAATAGAAACGAAATCAATAAAGAAGCATGAGAAAAAGAGGTGTTGTTGAGTTACATACACAACAACAAAGACAGTAGGGTGACTGGGACGGTAGTGGACACCCTTGAGGAAATTATGTTTTTCATATGTTTTAATCCCTTGTGTTTTAATGTTACAGTGGTGTCTTTTTATCCACCTGGAGTAAAACTTTGTTCTCTTTCAATGCAAGCACAGCTTTCATTCAATAAGGGAAGTAGTAAGAAAATATGCCAATTTTTCATTGGTAAGAGCAGTTTTGATAGCAGTGGTCACTTTCTTCTAGTGAGGGTCACTTTTATATTCAGTAGTGGTCACACATTTTAGGTAATACTTATTATACGTTACTGTGTTTGTTCACATTATATTTTCTTAGTAAAATTAAATTTACATTGAAATGATCAATACTCTAGTGTTATTAAAGTAATGAAAACATTTTCTTTAATTTCTACAATACTTAATTAAACTAAATAATTGGATAAAATATAAAAGCAAAATACAATATGATTATATTTTAAGTAAAGTGTTACACTTTTTTAAAGAAAAAATATGTAAACCTATAATGAAGCTATGCTTATGTACCTTTACATTTATACATAGGTGTACTTTTGTCCGCTTTTTTTCCCAACCCTGACCACTGTTCACTTTTGAATGTAGTTCCCCTCTGGTGTCTGTATGTAGGAAGTGTTTCGGTAATGGAGCATATAATGTACTAGTATTGAAATGAAAATTTAAATGCACAACTTCGTATCAGATGTGTGTAGTACCCGTGAAATATGCTATTTTCGTTTTAATTTCATCGATTTAAACAGCATCGGAAAGATCATTGATCATCTCGGCGAGCCCGAAGACTATGGATCCGACATTAATATTGGTCATTTTCGATCATATATATATATATATATATATATATATATATATATATATATATATATATATATATAGGGTAGGATTTAAAAGTAATGAAGCTTCGTTCAAAAACAGAGATTTATTGAGCTGATCGGTACAACTGACTAATAGTCTTCAGAATAAGCATCTCCTGCATCAATGTAGTTCTGTAGGCGGCTTTTTCATGACTTAAAGGCTTTCCCGAAGGCCTGTTCTGGGATAGCTACAAGGGCTGCCTTGATATTTGCTTTGATGTCCTCGATGGAGTCGAAACGTTTTCCTTTCAGCGCTGATTTTAAGAGCGGAAACAAGAAGTCAGGAGGCGACAATTGCAGCAGTTCTTCGCATCGGAGCACTCGGTTCCGTTCTGTTCTTCAGTCAAAAACTCTCGGCACATGTTTACCGCAGACTTTCCGCACGTGCATGTCCTCGGAAACAATGCGTTGCACCGATATCTCCGATAAGTTCAGGGCTCCTGCTACTTGGTAGAGACTGAAACGCCGGTTCGTGTTCAAAAACTCACGCACTTGCTGCACATTCACGTCAGTACGGTCCGACGACGGACGTCCAGACCGAGATTCGTCAGTCACCACTTCGCGGCACTCGCAAAAACCTTGTGCAACTTTTAGACTTGAGAATAGGACAGAAAATCAGTCCCAAACGCCTGTTGAAGCATGGAGAACGTTTCAGAAGGAGACTTGCCCAACCGGAAGCGAAATTTGATCGCGTAGCCTCTAACAAACTTTCCATATAGCCGTGTCACGCACCACCGTATAGGGGCTACTCTTAAGGCCGATGCTACCGCTCCGAAAGCTGGGAGCCAACTGACCCGCGTTGCGCTGTAAAAACAACACCCACTACCACCGTCTCTGTCATGCGCAGTGCGCTACAGAGTGCGCACGCGTCAGTATAAAGTGACGCTCATTACTTATGAATCCCCCTGTATATATATATATATATATATACAGGGCCGTACTTAGGGGGGTGCAAAGGTTCACGTGCACCCTCCTTCGTTGTAAATATACACTACCTAAAGTGAGAAGCTGGCAGTGAGTTTTGCAAAAATCAATAGCTGCAGTCACGTTTCTGACGGTTGAAGGAAAAAAATTCATCGAGAAGAGAAACTTAACATTTCCAAGGCAATTCCTCATCCACGCCACATATGCCAAAAGGTTTTTAAAAAATTCAAATTTAATTCAAATGTACTGGCTGTTATTTGGTGCACCCCTCAGAATATCCTGGAACCGACCTATATATCGGGTGTTGCAAAATAAGTGTTACAACTCTTGGGAGGTGACTCCTGCCACTGAGACAAGAAAAAAAGTTTTCTTGAACTTTCGGCTATCGGACATAGTTTCGGATCTACAAGGTGCCGAAAGCGTGAGAAAATGACATTCGGACGCCAATAGTTCGGAAACTATTCAACGTAAAGAGGGCGGGTGAAAAATTCACTGAAGAAGTCATACCTGCTGTATTGAATTTTGCATGTTTCACAATCCTGCCATGCACGCGCAAGGGATTCCCCAAAGGAACGTAGGGAGTCCCGGATAATCTGCCAAATGAAAATTTGTCTAAATGGATATGAATTGATAGGGTTTCTACCAGGTAACAATAATTCGTTTGAATTAACTCGATATCTGGAACAAATACAAAATGTTGGACAGCTTCTTTCCTGTTGTGTGTGGTTGCATAATCGCCAGGTACGGATGCTGGTCAACAGTGACGTTCTGAGTATTAAGTGTAGCGAATGTGTACTCAAATGCTCTAGAAAGACATCTGGAGTGTTGGTAGAGCTCAAAAGATGAAGCAGAGTGATTCACATGTGTGGAAACACTTAACGAAAAATGCACTCATTCTCAGTAAACGTGAATTCAAAGCATCGGAAATGTAAGGATTAGCGTCAAGAACATGAAAGCCATTGTCAATTCACCAATAATATTACATCAATCCGATGCAATGTGATCCGCACAGTTGCATACCAATAGGGATGCAACAACTGAGGCCAAGTTGAAATGGTGCAAGGGGACTCACTAGGAAAATGGGTAAACTAAATGAATGCCACTAGTGGCATCGCATGATCGAAATTGAAATGTGGCCAATGTGTGTGTTGTTATCGATATGTAGCTAATGGACAAATGTCAACATGTCCCATTACTGCTGGGACACCATCCCACGTGCGGAAACTAGGAAAATAACGTTGTATATTCTGTTATTACATCTGGTGCACTTTTTGGTAGAACGTAACTAGAACACGATTGTATCAATGTTCCTCTTTGTTTGGGATATTGTCCCACAGTCGACAAATACGAAAAGAAATCTCTTAATCCATGGTTCAAATTCTGATAGAGCGTGAAAATAACAAAATTGTATCATGTCCCACGTCTTCTGGGACATATGACGTACTTGAAATATAGGAAAATACTTCCAGAAATTCGTATCTTACACACAGTGCACATGCCAAGACAAAAACGAAAATGAACCAATTTGGCACATGTAGGACTACTGCTGGAACACCATACATATGAAAAAAAAAAAAAAACGACATGAGAAATAGGTACGTCCTAAAGCTCTGATTGTTTACAACTGTGCAGTAGGAGTAACAAAATGAAACACACAAGCATGTCGGGAGGCTGTACTAGAGCGCTTGCCAAAGTGGGTACCCCTCAAGCAGAGACGGAGTGGGTCGGTGGGTCAGTGGGTCAATTGGGTCAAGTTTTCTTGGTGGGTCAGTGGGTCGTGGGTCAACAGCATGTGACCCACCACCCACCGTGACCCACTGCGACCCACCACCCACCATGACCCACTGTGACCCACCACCCACCATGACCCACTGCGACTCACCACCCACCGTGACCCACTGCGACCCTCCTCAGTATGATCTACCGACCCTTTCTGCTCACTGCATTGTAGACAGTATCTTCTGAAGACTGGTAAATTTGTCTCTGTTTTACTTTCAAGATCTTCATTTCCCTTACTTTTCCATTTGTTTCTGTCTATTTACCTGAGGTGAGTGTATCTAACCAAGTGAAAAAAGAACTTCAGGCACTTTTGGATATTGATATTATTAATAGTAATAATAGCAATAGGACTTCCACTACTACTTGGCTTTCGAGACCTGTGAGTTTTTAGAGCTAACTACTGGAAAAAATACATTTTTGAATCACTGTAATATATAAATTATTATATAAAAAAAATTGAATGTAACTATGTGTGCCTGATCATCACGGTCAAATTTCGAAGTCAAATGAAATTACTTTTGGTATATAGTTAGGCCTTAATCCAAATTGGAATGTTATATTGCTTTTATTATAATGCATATTATCCTAAGGAGGTAGTGAGGATCCGAATTTTTGCGAAAAAAATTAGTATCTCGACCGCCGTTAAACTTACGGAGATGAAATTCAGTGTATTAACTCTTTATTGAAAATAAACAGTGTGTGTCCTAGCATTTTTTAAAATTCTTCTTTATGTGGGGGGGGGGCACTTTCTTTATATGGAAAATTGGTATTGAGTTGGTTTGTAAAAATGATCGAAAACGACCGATGTTATTTAAGAAAAAAAATAGAAACAAAAAATACAGTGCTTGGCTTCATATATCCATTGCTTTCTGCTATAATAATTGCTGAAGTTTATGTTTATTATTTGGAGCGCTTACAGCACAGGGCAATCAACCCATAAAATTGTGAGAAAAATAGGCATAAAATTTGTACTGTAAGCTTAATTACACGGAAATTTGAAGTTTGGATTGTACGCATAATTGTATGGAAAATTTTACACTTTTTCTCCCTTTACGTTGGTCTACTTACTTTGATTTGGAACTTTGAAATTTCATCCTTCTTTCCACTGAAAAGTATTGATAATTCAACAAGGAAATAATTATACTATGATAATTTAATTGAAATTCATCGTAATTTGGCACATGGCAAACAGCAGTGTGGTAATTGAAGTTGAAGAAGGAGGGAAATTCCCATTCAACTCTGAACACTTTCCAGGAACCTCGTTCCCTTTCGCTTTCTAGACGGGGGAGGGAACTTGGTAATGGTATCAAACCTTCATGTGTAATTACAAAAAATAAATTTATAAACAAATAAGAAATCATCAGTTTATCAGGCTTTAATTGATAATTTATTAACAAGATTCCCTATCAAAGGCGTGGTAGATGAAGTTTCTGTTCTACATGGGTCGACATTACCAACTGACATGGTCGATATGGAAAAGATGTTGTATGGTGATAGAGAGATGATACTTCTTGCTGAGTATTTAAAACCTAACCAAGAAAAATCGTCATCAGACTTAAGTCTAACAAGTAGATTGCCAATGAGAAGTTGCAGAAATCGGGTAGAAATATTATCAATTTCCACGACAGAGTGCGAACGGAAATTTTCCCTTATGAATTTAAAGATGACTAATATTAGAAATACACTAAGTGCTCAAACATTGTCTAACTTGTTGCTCATCAATGTTAATGGCCCACCGCTAAACAAGCTCAAAGTATACGAGCTAGTTATTTCTTGGCTGAAGGATGGACATCATTCCACTGCGGATGATTTACCGCCAAAAAGTTACCAACAGGAAATAAATCCGATTTCAGATTTGTTTTAAGGTGGAAAATTACGTGTTACGGAAAATGTATACTTGTATTACTAATGGCTTGTTTGTGTTATTCAACTTTGTACCTAATTTTTAGTAAGTCTCTTCTTTGCTTTAGATAAACTACTTTGAATAAATATTCATAATAATTGCATATTTGTAACTTAAATTTAAAATGGTGTTTTAGTGATTACACAAATTACAATTATGAGCATACTTTATGGTGTTGCTCCCACAGAGGGTAACCGAGCACATTTATACCCTTATTTTGTGAGAAAAATACTGTGAACTGAGAAACCATAACCGTTCCCATATTGTACAGAGGTATTTTCCTCCGAATAGAAGTTTCTTGTGGAATGCGTTCAGAAATTAACACTTGAAAGAATACTTTCTTAGTACAAGTATATTTTAGGCACACACTAATTTCCCCCCACCTCGAACTGTTTCAATTTCCTCACTGACAAACACTTTACCATTTTATATCGTAAAGGTCAGATCCACCGTTATTGTAACAGAGTGGTACTTGAGCGATTGACTAGAAATTCAAACTCCGATTAGTGACAATTTCACAGTCTTGTTTTAATACAAGTGTAAACTCTTTAGTCAGTTTAGAAGAGGCCGTGGATCGTGTTCAGAGTTGATGACGATGGATTTTGGTGAGTCAGAGTAGGTCGATGAGAGTGGTTGATGGTGGATGGTGGGTCAGAGTGGGTCACCGTGGGTGGTGGGTCATGGTGGGTCACAGTGGGTCATGGTGGGTGGTAGGTCACGGTGGGTCGTGGGTCAGAGTGGGTCATGGTGGGTGGTGGGTGGTGGGTCGTGGGTCAAGTTTTCATTGACCCACGCCAACTCTGCCCTCAAGGAAATGAATACAGAGAAAGTGAGGGTTCCTCGAAGCCTCAGGGCTAGAGCGCTCGCTTTCGCTCGCATAGTAGCAGTTTCCAATTCTACTAGGAACCCACGGCCTCAGATTCAAGACCCGAGTAGTTATTTTCCAATTTTTCGCACGTGGGACGGTGTCACATCAGTAGTGGGACATGTTGACATTTGTCCATTAGCTACATATCGATATCAACACACACATTGGCCACATTTCAATTTCGATCATGCGATGCCACTAGTGGCATTCATTTAGTTTCCCCATTTTCTTAGTGAGTCCAATTGCACAATTTCAACTTGACCTCAGTTGTTGCACCTCTATTGGTCTGCAACTGTGCAGATCATATTGCATCGGATTGATGGAATATTGTTGGTGAATTGACAATGGCTTTCACGTTCTTGACGCTAATCCTTACATTTCCGATGCTTTGAACTCACGTTTACTGAGTATGAGTGCATTTTTCGTTAAGTGTTTCCACACATGTGAATCACCCTGCTTCATCTTTTGAGCTCTACCAACACTCCAGATGTCTTTCTAGAGCATTTGAGTACACATTCGCTACACTTAATACTCAGAATGTCACTGTTGACCAGCATCCGTACCTGGCGATTATGCAACCACACACAACGGAAAAGAAGCTGTCCAACATTTTGTATTTGTTCCAGATATCGACTTAATTCAAACGAATTATTGTTACCTGGTAGAAACCCTCCCAATTCATATCCATTTAAACAAATTTTCATTTGGCAGATTATCCGGGACTCCCTACGTTCCTTTGGGGAATCCCTTGCGCCTGCATGGTTGGATTGTGAAACATGCAAAATTCAACATAGCTGGTATGACTTCTTCAGTGAATTTTTTACCCGCCCTCTTTATGTTGACTAGTTTCCGAACTATTGGCGTCCGAAAGTCATTTTCTCACGCTTTCGGTACCTTGTAGATCTGAAACTATGTCCGATTGGCGAAAGTTCAAGAAAACTTTTTTTCTTGTCTCAGTGGCAGGAGTCACCTCCCAAGAGTTGTAACACTTATTTTGCAACACCCGATATATATATATATATATATATATATATATATATATATATATATATATATATATATATATATAGATATAGATATAGATAGATAGATAGATAGATAGATAGATAGATAGATATATAGATATATAGATATAGATATAGATATAGATATAGATATAGATATAGATATAGATATATAGATATATAGATATATGCAAAATAAAAGTTACAACTCTTGGGAGGTGACTCCTACCGCTGAGACAAGAAAAAAAGTTCTCTTGAACTTTCGCCAATCGGACATAGTTTCGGATCTGCAAGGTGCCAAAAGCGTGGGAAAATGACTTTCGGACGCCAATAGTTCGGAAACTATCCAACGTAAAGAGGGCGGGTGAAAAATTCACTGAAGAAGTCATACCTGCTATATTGAATTTTACATGTTTCATAATTCTACCATGCACGCGCAAGGGATTCCCCAAAGGAACGTAGGTAGTCCCGGATAATCTGCCACATGAAAATTGGTCTAAATGGATATGAATTGATAGGGTCTCTATCAGCTAATAATTATTATTTTGTATTAAATCGATATCTGGAACAAATACAAAATGGCGGACACGTTCATGCCTTTGTGTGTGGTTGCATAATCGCCAGATACGGATGTTGGCCAACAGTGACATTCTGAGTATTAAGTGTAGCGAATTTGTACTCAAATGCCCTAGAAAGACTTCTGGGGTGTCGGTAGAGCACAACAGATGAAGCAAGGTGATTCACATGTGTGGAAACACTTAACGAAAAATGCCCAGAAATGCACTCATACTCAGTAAACGTGAGTTGAAAGCTTCGAAAATGTAAGGAATAGCATCAAAAAAAAGAAAGCCATGCCAATTCACCAATAATATTCTCTCAAACTGATGCAATATGATGTGCACAGTTGCATACCAATAAGGATGCAACAACTGAGGTCAAGTTGAAATTGTGCAAGGGGACTCACTAAGAAACTGGGTAAATTAAATGAGTGTCCCGTGATCGATATTGAAATGTGGCCAATGTGTGTGTTGATATCAACATGTAGCTAATGGACAAATGTCAACATGTCACACTACTGCTGGGACACAGTCCCACGTGCGAAAACTAGAAAATGACTTTGTATATTCTGCTATTATATCTGGTGCACTTCTTGGTAGAACGTAACTAGAACACGATTGTATCAATGTTCGTCTTTGTTTGGGACATTGTCCCACCGTCGACACATATGAAAAGAAATCTCTTAATCCATGGTTCAAATTCTGATAGAGCGCCAAAATAACAAACTCGTATCATGTCCCACGTCTTTTGGGATATATGATGTTCTCGAAATATAGTAAAATACCTCCAGAAATTCGTAATTTACACAGTGCACATGCCAAGACAAAGACGAAAATGAACCAATTTGGTACATGTAACACTACTGCTGGGACACTTCAAATGGAAAATTAAACTACATGAGAAATAGGAATAAACGTCTTAAAGCTCTGATTGTTTACAACTGTGCTGTAGGAGTAACAAAATGAAACACACGAGCTTGTCGGGAAGCTGTACAAGAGCGCTTGCCAAACAAAGTGAGGACTCCTCAAAGAAATGAATACAAAGAGAGCGAGGCTCCCTCGAAGCCTCAGGGCTAGAGCGCTTGTGGTCGCAATTTCCAATCCTACTGGTAGCCCACGGCCTAAGATTCCAGACCCGAATAGTCATTTTCCTATTTTTCGCACGTGGGACGGTGTCCCAACAGTAGTGGGACATATTGACATTTGTCCATTAGCTACATGTTGATATCAACACACACATTGGCCACATTTCAATATCGATCATGGGACATTCATCTAGTTCACCCAGCTTCTTACTGAGTCCCCTTGCACAATTTCAACTTGACCTCAGTTGTTGCATCCTTATTGGTATGCAACCGTGCACATCATATTGCATCAGTTTGAGGGAATATTATTGGTGAATTGGCAATGGCTTCCATGTTCTTGATGCTATTCCTTATATTTTCGAAGCTTTCAACTCACGTTTCTGAGTATGAGTGCATTTCTGGGCATTTTTCGTTAAGTATTTATATACATGTGAATCAACTTGCTTCATCTGTTGTGCTCTACCGACACTCCAGAAGTCTTTCTAGAGCATTTGAGTACAAATTCGCAACACTTAATACTCAGAACTTCACTGTTGGCCAGCATCCGTACCTGGGGATTATGCAACCACACACAACAGGCATGAACGTGTCCGCCATTTTGTATTCGTTCAGATATCGATTTAATACAAAATAATTATTGTTAGCTTATAGAAACCCTATCAATTCGTAACCATTTAGACCAATATTCATGTGGCAGATTATCCGGGACTCCCTACGTTCCTTTGGGGAAACCCTTGCGCGTGCATGGTAGGATTATGAAACATGTAAAATTCAACACAGCAGGTATGACTTCTTCAGTGAATTTTTTACCCGCCCTCTTTACGTTGGATAGTTTCCGACGTTGCGTGTTACTTGCCACGGTGTTACTTGCAACTATTGGAATTTCGTGTTACTTGCCACGGTTACCTTATCGCATATTTATCTATCTATTACAGCGTGTCCGTTGCCACGCATCTGCATGTAGATTTGACCTTGAGGGGGTGGGAGTAATTTCCCTGTGTTGTTTTATCTTGGCTGGAAAGCTCATTCTAGTTTCTTATAACAGCAAAACACACTTCCTTCCACAATTTCTTCTTTATATATATATTTCTTCTTTAATGCTGGGCTTTTCTCTATTTCCTCAATTAATTTTTCATAGTCTCTATCACTAATTAAAGACTTGCTAGTCACTAATCAAAGAATGTATTAGTTTTCATTGCGAACACTTCTTTTCACGCGCTACACACGGAACGAACTGTTACGTGAAAAAAACCTGTCGAAAAAATTTCTACTTGGAGATATCTCGGCAACTTTTCTGTTGCCGTCGCCTCAGTGAGCGGACTCCCATAAGATTCAATGAAATTTTAGATGTTGTGCAACTGTTCCATCGCCGAGCTGTTGCCCCGCTGTCACCCTGCTTACCAACACCTCGGCAACTTTTCTGTCGCCGTCGTCTCAGTGAGCGGACTCCCATAAGACTCAATGCATTTAGTCAGAGCAACATAATAGTTGCCCAACAAAATGTTGCCAGTGAGCGGTAGGCCTAAGGCAACAGCTTGGCGACGGAACAGTTGGGCAACCTGTAAAAATGCATCGGAGTCCGCTCACTGCGGCGATGGCGACAGAAAAGTTGCCGAGGTACATTCAAGCAGAGATATAAAAAAAAATTAGATGTTTTCTACAAGTTTTTTCACATAACAGTTCGCTCCATGTGTAGAGTATGAAAGGAAGTGTTCGCAATGGAAGCTAATACATGTATGTCTTTAATTAGTGGTAAAGACAATGAAAAATTGAGGAAATAGAGAAACACAAAACGTTATATAAAAAGAAAAGTTTGCAAGAATATTCAGATATAAATTAAGAGAAGAAATTGTGGGAGAAAGTTTGTTTCGCTATTGTAAGAAACTGGAATGAGCTTCCCAGCCAAGAAAAAAAATAACACAGGTATTTACACAGGACTCTATTACATTTTGAAATGAAAATGAAATGAAACCTTGGAGTTTTGTTCCACGGTTATGCCGGATAGGCCAAAGGAGACGGCGATGGTGAGAATGAATGAAATGGCAAGATGAAGAAAGTAAGAGGAAATGGGAAAACCCATCTACACGGTGTTTGTCCACCACAAACCCCACTTATAATCATTATGACGTGCGACGCGCAAGTGACAAGGTTCATATTGGAACTACCTAGGAGTATGGATCGAATGTGATGTAATATATAAATTATTGCGTTTCTTCCATGCTTTCAGGCGGCAAAATAAGCGCTCGAATTACTGAAGAACTTCAATTGTTTGTGTAGATTTGCAAGAATATTCCTTTCATCAGAATCTTGTTTTGTTTCTTGTATTTCGTGCGAGTTTTGTGAGTTTTGTGACACGCATAAATGTAACAAGGCAGGGGAGTCATTTAGGGGGGCAGGGAGGGGCATTTGCCCCCCTGAGTTTGAGATTTATATAGATTTTATCAACAGAATAGTAGCAAATCAGTAAAAAACGCGAAATTTTACTTATTTCAAGGGATCTTACCCCCCCAAGCAAAATTTGAAATGACGCTTCTGTAACAAGGTTCCTTTTTCTTAAATCAGAAATTTGATTTGTTTCTTGCGTTTCAGGTGATTGCCTTGCTTTGAAAATTGCTTGGGAAATTACTCCCATCCCCTCAAGGTCAAATCTAGATGCAGGCGCGTGGCAACGGACACGCTGTCATAGACAGATAAATATGCGATAAGGTAACCGTGGCAAGTAACTCGAAATTCCAATAGTGGCAAGTAACACCGTGGCAAGTAACACGCAAACAGTTTCCGAACTTTTGGCGTCCGAAAGTCATTTTCCCACGCTTTCGGCACCTTGTAGATCCGAAACTATGTCCGATAGCCGAAAGTTGAAGATAACTTTTTTTCTTGTCTCAGCGGTAGGAGTCACCTCCCAAGAGTTGTAACACTTATTTTGCAACACCCGATATATATATATATATATATATATATATATATATATATATATATATATATATATATATATATATATATATATCCCTACCCCATGTTGCGGGCCTTGGCATCGGAAGTGTCACCTTTCATCTCAGCGAACCCAAAAAATGTGGATTCAGCACTAATATCGATCATTTTTAAATATATCTTCCTCTCCCTCCCTCCATTTGCGTAGTTGAATTTGAATTTAAACTTAATCGAAAGTATCACTGTTCATCTAAGCGACCCAGAAAACTATAAATTCGACACTGATAGTTTTCATTTTCGATCCTATATATATATATATATATATATATATATATATATATTGGTCATTTTCGATTATTATTATATAGCTCCCCCTCCTCCGTGCTGCGGCACACGGCATCAGAATTGTCACTGTTAATCTCAGCTACTGCTAAAACTATGGTTTCGACACTAATATTAGTTATTTTCGATAATTTTTAAATGTTTATCCCCCTCCCCTACGTTGAACCCTCCCGTCCTCAACGATCAGGGCTGAACTTGGATTAAAACAGCATCAGAAGTGTCACTGTTTCATCGACCCAGAAAACTATGTATTAAACACTAATATCAGTATTTTTTTTCATTTTTTAATTTCTCTCCCCCCTCCTACGTTGCATCATCAACGTGAATAGCCTAAAGTAATCCCTACCCCTAAACCAATGTATGTTGAACATTTGATTGAGATCGGTCGGGTGGTTCAAGAGTGATGAAGTCACATAAGCAGTCATTTTAATTTTAATTCTTTACATATATCTCCAACTCTCCTAGGTTGGCTCGTCAAAGTGAAACGAGAAAAAACACCCGAAGCCCGACCCTCAATATGTTGAAAATTTGATTGAGATTGGTTGGGTGGTTCAAAGGCTATTAGGTTTTATTAATTTTTATTTATATGCCCCCCTTCCCTATGATCTACCGTTAAAGTAAAGTTACAAAAATGTTTGCAGTTCCAAACCTTATGTATCTTGAAAATTTGATTGAGATGGATCGGATAATTCATGAGTTATTAAGTTACAAAAATAGTCACTTTCAGTCTTATATAAATTGATTTTTATATATATCTCCCCCTCCTTCTCCTCTCCTATGTTGCTCCGTCAAATTTAAATCATAAAAACGATCCCAGCTTTGAACCTCATCTATGTTGAAAATTTGATCAAGATCGGTTGAGTAGTTCAGGAGTTATTAAGTTTGTTTTTATTTTTTATACCCTCAGTTCTACCTACAAAATGAATCTCATCCATGTTACAAATTTGATCGAGACCGGTCGGGGGTTCAGGAGATTTAGAGTCACAAACAATAATTATTTTCAATATATATATATATATATATATATATATATATATATATATATATATATATATATATATATATATATATATATATTAGCTGTGAGCTAGTGACTAGGAAGTGTTCAAAGTGGTTTTTCAGTTAATTAAGCTATGTCTCGAAGAGATCAAAATAAATTTCACAAGTATGAATCAGATGCAGAAAGAGCTAAAAGATGAAAGATGCAAATTAAAAGAATTTTATAAAATCAAAAGGGAGCAATGGATACCCAGGCACTTTCTGAAAGAAGCAGATAACCAAGATCTTGATTTACCTATAGCTGCTCTACCATCAAATCTGGTCAGTATAATAGTGACAGTGCTGATATTGAAATTTAATCGTACATCGCGCCATTATCGGATGGGAATAGGTCAATAAACTTTGAAGTTACAGACAGTGGAAGCTGAAAACATTTTTTCAAGGAATAGCTCATGCCAAGGTAAGGCAAAATATATTTACGACCTCGGTAACTGCGAACAGATAACATTGCTTATGTGATTTGCTGGTTGAAAAAGATTGATCGAAAGATGTCGGACGGAGAACGTGTGGACAGTCAATGGTTGAGTTATTCTCAATTAAAAGACGCAGCATTTTGTTTCTGTTGCAAACTGTACAGGCACATCTTCCGATGGAAATTTCCAAACGAAGGTTGTAAAGATTGAAGGTATCTTAGTGAAAAACTGAGAGCTCGAAAGATCTCTACACTGTACATCAAAAGCATGTAGGAATGACTCGAAGCCGTGGAGCGGATGTCCAGGTCCATGGAATAGGCGGTATGATGTTGGAACAGATCAAGAAAGAGAAGCTTCATTGGCGTGAAGTCCTGACAATAATCTTGGCCGTTGTGCAGTATATTTCAGAGCACAACATCCTTTTCTGTGGGAAGACAAAAAAACTCTATTCTCGGGACAACGCTAACTTCTTAGGCCTGATACAGATGCTGACTAAATTTGATCTAGTTATGGAAGAGGACGTTCGTCGAACCGAAGATGGAGAAACACATGGTCATTGTCTCGGACACTAAATTCAGAACGAATTCATCGAGTTGATGCCGTCTGTGGTAAAGAAAATAATTATTGATAAGCTAAAGGTTGCTAAGTATTTTTCAGTTATACTTGATTGTACACGTGACTTAAGCCACAAAGAACAGATGTCTCTGATAGTGTGCTTCGCAGATATATCAGGGCCTGACGCAGCAGCGTAGACATAAAGTTAGTTTGGGGGCCTGATTCTTACACACACACACACGTGTGTGTGCGTGTGTGTGTGTGTGTGTGTGTGTGTGTATGTGTGTGTGTGTGTGTGTGCGAGAGATAGTGTTTGTATGTGTTTGTCAAGGGAGACAGCTTTAATTTTAATATTATTATTATCGTAATTAATTAATTAGTAATACTTACATCTTTCTCTGAAGTGCTGGCTTCTTTAGATGTTTCTTGATTAATTCTCGATTGCTGATTTTGGATATTTTCTTCGCCAAAATTAACACAACCACTGCCTGTTTTTCGTGCTAGACATTTTACTGAAACGTTTTCTGACTTTTTACAATTGCGAAATAAGTTCCTATTTCGACACCCTGAACAAGTATAAATCAAACACATCTTCTGAGCTGATCTAACTGATGACACATAAAAAGTTTATACGGCATAGTCACACGCTATATGTCTTTACTATTGTTTTCCAACCTCTCCTGTTAAAGATTATTTCGTCAAAAATTTTCCATCTGAATAAAACCAAAACAACAAAGTAAAATCTTTATTTTTACCTGTTCCTTTTTTCTTTTTGCATTGCAAGCTAAGGGAAATAGCTGCTCAGTTCCTTGGCTCAGTTTCCAAACTCTGTCTTTGAGTCAAAGAAGACATAAAAACTGTAGTCATTGTTATGTCAAACAGTAGAACCACAACTTCAAAGTCACTATATGCATATAGATCCTCCTCACCTCCTTCCTTTCTTCTCTTTGAACAGCAAGGATCCTCGGAAAACTCGAGTCGCATACCCCCCAAAATGCAAACATTTAACGAATCAAGAGTACGTTGAACACAGGTTGTCTAGGAGCTGTTTAGTGAAATATTTTGTTTGAAGTACTTGAAAGGCAATTGTTGTTTATTCTGAAAAGAAAAATAGAAATGTCAGAGTACCAAAATCATTGTCAAAATTTTGGGGGGTCCTGGGCCCACCCTTCCCTACGTCACTGGCCTGGCGTAAACATTATGGAACAGTTTGTACAATTTCTTATTGTTAAAACTACAGGAAAAGGGTTGGCAAATTAGTCGTTAGCGGCAATCAGGGAATTTGTCTGAAACATTGATGAGTGCCAAGGGCAGGTATATGATGACGGCATAAATATGAGGGGGAAGCACAAAGTAGTCCGAACCAATACCCAACAATAGCGCATTTTTCACACTATGTGGTTGCCACAATCTGAATCTTGTGTTAGGAGATAAGGCCAAATGTAGCTCACATGGAATGTCATTTTTTGAGTTCTGCAAAAAGAAATATATATATATATATATATATATATATATATATATATATATATATATATATATATATATATATATATATATATATATATATATATATATATGTGTGTGTGTGTGTGTGTGTGTGTGTGTGTGCTGTTTGCCGCTTCATCTGCGTGATGAGAAACTTTTAAAAGATAGTGTCTCATACATTATAGTCCAGGCATTTTGTACCTGGAAAATTTCCCATAAAGCTGAATTTTTCAGAATAATTACCTTTGTTAATGTACTTTGACATAACAAAAGTCCTTTACTCTCCGACGTGTGCTTCCTATCGAAATGGCGGACAAAGATGGCGGCCATGAAATTTCAACTTGATGAATTTGGGCGACAATAGCTTACCGTATTTATTACATTTTGGATACATATCAAGTATATATATGCATAGAGGAAAGATTGCTATTAAGTTTTATTCATACTTATCTTCTCAAACTTCAATTTTGGTTGGTTTAAATTTCTTATATGTATAAGAAATATCAAACCAAATATCACTTTTTATTTTTGGAGGTAATTATATTAGAAGACAAATTACAAATAAGGAAGATTGTTTGAATAAAAGCTGGAGATAATTTTATGAGCTTTAAAATGAGGTATTTACTTTGCCTCTATGTAACTTGATGTAGATTGTATATAAGATTTATTATATACCTTATTATGTACCTTATTTATACATTATTAAGAAACGAAAACGTTTTCTACATCTTGAATTTTTTTCTCAGATTTAACCGCGAAGTAACTGCTCAAACGAGCGACTCGTTCCAAATTGCCCAATGAAACCTCTGCCTTTCATAAATTTGAATGCTTCCAACGTAAACACAATTGATACAGTCCCGAAAATAGCGGCAAATGAGTGTTCAGAACATAACCAAAGAAGTTGAATTGCGATATTTCACCAAACACTCTATATCAAAGTTGTAGAGATTGTCGAATCATCAGGACACGACTGTGTTCTTGGAAATGTAATTAGGCTAGGTGGATTTTACGCTATTATGTTATACCTTTGAGCAATAGGTCACACGATGTCTGGAAGTGTCCTGGAAGATTTGTGGGCTACGGTTTGTGCTCCAAATTCCGTTGTGTACATGATAAATGTTCGTGCATTTTCACGAGCAGCGAGGGCTCACATTCTAACTCTTATTGCTCTTATGAAACATATGTGGACAGCTTTTAGCCGAATAGAATGTATTGTCCACAACTTTAAAACGAAACTTTCACTCTTTATGAATGGTTCCGCAACAACAAAAGAATGTTTGGTTATCAGCAGTGAAATGACATCGTCCCAAAAAGTAATAGCTGCTTCATGTATAAAGGCTGAAGAAGTTGGACGTACAGCTAGATAGTGGTTCCAGTATTTTGAGCAAGTGAAAATTATGTTACTGTTTTTTAGACCTGAAAGTACTGGAGACTGGCAATTACATTTACTTGCCGCAAATCTCATACTGCCTTACTTGCATGCAGCGGGTCGCGTAAATTATGCCAAGTATGCACACTTATATGCCCAGCAAATGGAGGACTTAGAAACAAGACTGGATCCAATGGAATACGAGGAATGTGTGTGGTTTATTTACAATTCGCAGAAGTGACTCTTTCTGAAGTGGAGTGTGGACTGATATGGTTATTGAGCAATATTTTATGCGTCCACTGAATATATCAGGAGGATTAAAACAAAGCAAAGGTATTACAGAGAGTACTCTAGCACGGTAGATACTAACTACGACAGTTTGTCTGGATATACATGAAGAAGTTGAAAAGTTTTGTGATATGTACTCCTCTTCGAAAAAACATCATATTGAACTTCCTGAGTCTCGACAAAGTCGTGATAGACAGGACATTAACACCTTTTAACAATCAGTTAAGGCTCATTCACCGTTTGCAGCACAAGATGACTATGAAGACGTCATATGTGTAGGTAATGGTCTTGAATCAAATGAAACTACAAGCTGTGATCGAGCAAAGGAAGACTAGCAAAGGAAACTAGCATTCAATTTCGGCATTGAGAAATACCTTTAAAGTTGCTGAAGATGTGCTGGAGATAAATCCTCTTCAGTTGTTCAGTTGTTCAGTCACGTAGTTTGCGTTTTGAAATCTCAAACTAATCTCTCAAGGTATTTGTCGTATGAATTAGAAACTTTTCCGCTAGCTCTCTTCAATGAATTCTCAAGGAGAAAAACACAAAAAGTCAAAGTTGTTCGACGTAATTGAAGATATCGTGCCATGTGTAAACTTTTCTACTAACTCGGAGTTTGTTGTTGATGGTTGATTTTTACTGCATCGTGTGGTTTCGCCTTCAGCAACACCAGCAGCATCTATTATGTACGGCAACCTTTGCGAGAGACACATCGAATATGTGGAAAAGCACTTCTCTTCATCAGCAACAATTATCGTTTTTGTTGGAAACGATTCCACAAGCACAAAAGCACTAGAAAGAGAACATCGATCATGAAAAAGACATCGGCTTCCATTGTTTCTCTACCAGAATTGAAAGTAACCGTGAAACAGAAGAATTTCTAAGAAACTCCAAAAACAAGAACAGATCTATTGTTATGTTGACAGACTATATAATCTAGACAGAAGTTGAAGTAAAACAAGCAGAAGGTGATGTCGTTCTCTTAATAGTGTCATCTGCGTATGAGATTTCCCACAAATACCAGAAAGTTGTTACTGTCGTAGTCACAGACGTACATTTACTTCTTATTCTGATGACCAGGACAGTACCTGAAACTCAAGGTTTCTTCTTTATGCCTAGCTCCAACTCCATACCAAATAAATGTTTGGACATTTCAGCGATTCAGAATAAACTTCTGACACTAAAGGACGGCATTCTTTCCCTCCATTCCAGGACAGGCTGTAATACAACATCAGCTCTCTACAAGAAAGGAAAGTACATTTAAACTACTTCAGAAGAACTCTGAACTTTTGGAATCGGTAAAAGAGTTCAATGAACCCAACACACAGTCTGAAACCATAATCAAAGTTGTGGAAAGGTTCCTTGTAAGCTTAAATAGAGAAAACTCTTGTGACGGCCTAAACAAACTTCGTCGTGTTCTCTCTTCGGAACTAGTGTCTCGGCACTCGATTTCAGAGAATTACCAGCTAGTAACGCCACCTCCAACAGAGGCTGCTATTTGTCAACATTCACTGAGGATCAAGTACAGCAGAGACTAGGGACTTGTCTTGATCCACTCGACTGGGAGATGGACTCTAAAACGAGGACAATTACGTCTCATTCAAACTAATCTAGTAGCTGCACAACCTGAAATTCTTAGTTTGATCAGACGTACTTGCAACTTTACTGCAAACAGCAACTCTTCAACTAAACATGAAAATTGTTCTGCTGATCTGCAACGTTCTCAAATGTGTAAAAACTGTCTCGGGATTAAGTATGAAAATACAGAAATTGTTTATGAATCTGAGAGCGAAATTGAAGATGTAGAAAACTTCCATTTCTTAATAATGTATAAATAAGGCACATAATAAGGTATATAATAAATCTTATATACAATTTACACCAAGTTACGTAAAGGCAAAGTAATTATCTGATTTTAAAGCTCATAAAATTATCTCCAACTTTTATTCAACAATCTTCCTTATTTCTAATTTGTCTTCTAATATAATTGCTTCCAATCATAAAAAGTGATGTTTGGTTTTACATTTTTTTATACATATAACAAATTTAAACCTATCAAAATTGAAGTTTGACAAGATAAGTATCATAAAAATTTAATTTCAATCTTTCCTGTATGCATAAATACTTGATACGTATCCAAAATATAATAAATAAGAAAGTTATTGTCTCCTAAAATCGTCAAGTTGAAATTTCACGACCCGCTCGGAGTAGAGGATAAATGTATGTTCTGGCGCACTTTCACCCCCACCCCTCAGGTGAATATTCAGTCATCTATTAAACACATTAGGGTAGGCTCTAGTCAAAAACATTTCGAATTTCAACAAATCCCTTACGAAAATAATGGGCAGTTAGAAAGACAATCAAAATAGATTCCCCAAAAGCTCATTTATATTTCCATATAAATCTTAATTGTAAAATAATAACAGGGTAATTATTACTTACACTTTTTTTCAGAACCTTTCAAAAGTAGACTGGCTTCAGAAAATGCTTCAAATCAAAACAATCTAGCCAACACAGTCATTTGAAAAGAACATATAATTTTGTCTCAAGTTACCCTTAAGTCTCAAGTAACCCCACTTGACGGTATTTTACTTTGAATCCTTTTCCTTGTTTCGTTTTTATTGTATTTATTTTTTGTATATTTCGTACAGTACTTGAAAAAGCATTTTTGGTTACGGTGCCCAGAAATATAATTTTAACTGATCATAAAACAGAAATCTGTCGGTGAAGTAATATGGAGTAATGTGTGGTATTTTAGTTTCATACCACTTCCTTCGTAGCTAAGCAGTTAGCGTACGCATCTTCGACGTAAGAGAGCCGGTTCGATTCCCGGTGTGAATTCATGTGGTACGGATTCCAAGCTAATCAGTAGGTAAACGTCTGATATAGTCTCGCTGCTAGAAGGGATGTTAAAATCAACTCAACATTATTTTTATACCATCAATAGAAGCAAAAGATAGACGATACTATCCTGCTAAAAATACGTATTTATCTTTTTGGCACATATTACAAAGTATCGGACTATTTGCGACATTAACTAAAAAACTTCAAGAAAAAGAAGCTTTATGGACATTAAGTCGCTTCAAGCGTGCAAATCGCTATATAAAAATCCGGGTTATGAATTACAATAACTTTTTACGTTGTATTTAAAAATACAAGCATATAATGTTTTCTATCTCTCTTACATACTCTCTCTCTCTATCTCTTTCTTTCTCTACATATACACCTGTATATTAGAATAGGTATCAGGAACGTGAATAATTTTTATTTTGGACGTGTGATTTAGAGTTGGTATTAAAATGAGATATCTGTTCCCATTATAACAACGTTAACGTTCCTCATTTTAGCGTCTTCGTGTATAAATGATGACAGGGTGAATAAATGTAACTGGGCTTCCAAACGTGATAGATAATTTGATTTTGTTTTTTCAAACATTTCGGAAAAGAACTTCATATTTAGAGAAATCTTTCTATATATTTAAAAAAAGAAACTTCCCGGAGGAAGATTCGAACAATAAAGTTAGTTACTTTCACATTGAATAAAAATTAGCAAAGCAAATTTCACTGTTTAGAGTGTTGGTTCTTATGGAAGCTTTCAGACTGAAGCGAAGATTCCCTCATGTGGGTATCGGATTGCCACAATTCACCTTGCTGAAAGACATGGTTTATCAGGAGGTCGGCCAAGATTCTTTTGGACTTAGCCTGTAGACTGCTTCTGGTCTCAATTATTCCCATATAACAAGACTAACAATATATAAAGTTGGTGCGAAATTATTTAAAATATCACTAATTGATCTGAAGGGGATAATCGCGATTTAAATATTCGTAAATCAGAGGAGATGTAAAAGTTAGCGTTAAAATAAATCTGATAATTCCTAATGCAAGCTAATGATAGCAATAAAACTCCTTATGTAACATTTTTAAAGCTAAGATTAACAGTTATGTTCTTGAAGAGGGTTTATGGCAACATAGAATATTATAAATCCAATTATCATAAGTAGTACCTCTGACAGCCCCGCATATCACATCACCTTCGCCCTTCGTCCTGAAAAGTGGGCAATCCACTTACCCACATTGACTTTTCAGGCGTTCCAGTGACATCAATATCTCAGTTTAGGTTCGGGATCATGTTTCGGTGAACCTTGACTATCACCATCAGCAGCTATTAGAGAATCAGAACTTATTTCTGTATTAGATAATGTGGGTAATTATAGCTTTTCGTCTATAGAAGACGGAGAGCGTGCCTTCGGTGCCCGTGGTCATGAGTTCAATTTCTGGAGAAGCACTCAACAATTTCGATGTTGATCCAGCATTGTGAGGACAATTGGGGAGTTAAGGAAGAGGTACCGGACTCCAGTCTAGAAAGCCGGCATTAGGGACTTCGGGTGTCGATGCGTTGACTACACATCCCCACTTTCAACATAAGCCCGTTGGTAGGAACCAAAGGACTGTCGTGCCAAGAATTTAGTTTGTTTTAATTATCATAAATGCCTTCTTTATTATTAAATTTTATCCAATATTTTCTTTTCAACTAGTTTGCGAAATTCAGAGTTAACTACTTGTTTTCTTTTTAATTCATGTTCGTAGTTAGCACAACTAATCACTAAGGAAAAACAATCTTTTCAATAAAATTCGTCTTGCGCCTTTCGTAGTTTTAAGTTTAGTTATTTTTAGTTAGTTTTTTTTTTAAGTTGAAGGGCGGTTTATCATTTTCCCCTCGCTTTCCTTTTTTTTTCTAGTTTTACCTATGTTTCTTTGCACGGACATTGCGCCTATACACACGTGCTTATTGTGTTCGTTTACAAAAACGGTCCATTTTCCTGCCACTATAGAAAGTAAGAGTGCACTGTATCTGAGAAATATTAATTGACATATGTAAGTGAATATATCTGCGACGAAGTCATAATTACTCAGTTTTTGCATCGTACACAGTTTCCTCGTCCTTATTAATCTCTTCACCCCCGCTTCCTGAATTCCAGTTCTAGTATTCTTTCTTGATAAGGGACTGATGTCTCATGTACGCTTATTAACTATAACATCAGCAATAAAGAAAGTACGGTTTAATTTTCACTAATTTTAAAACATTACGTTAATTAAATAATTATAATAATACGGAGCGAGCTCAGGTACTTGTTAGGATTCTTGCTTCGCAATTGGATAATACCAGGTTCGAATTCGGAGACCAGCCATCCTGACTGAGGATTTCCAGGGTTGTTCCTCAGTTATACTGGGCAAATGCTAGTTTAGTACCTTGTTCTAAGGCTCTGGAGACCTTCCTTTGATTCCTTTTCCAATGTTTTCATCTGTTGATTACTACAGTGTAAAGTGGCCTCCGATGATGTATCTGGTAGCTTATAGTAAATAAACAATAACGACGTAATATATCTTCACGAAACGTGTGGGTTAATTTAACTAAAGCCTTACAGTCCCAATAGATAGCTAAAGTTTTAATATAAATTTCCTGACTTTTGAAAACTGTTTTCATATTGTTTCAGCTTTCAATTTTCTTTTGTATGTTCCCACCGAGAATTGATCCTAAGTTCACATGAGCAAATGCGAATATATTAAATATTTTTGAACACTTTAATATACAAAACACAAAACGCTTCAATGATACGATGCATAAATATGTTTTGGTTACGTCCTGCAATGTATGATTAAAGAAACCTGGAGGGTGAAGAAAAAATAACAGAAATCTCTTTTATATTTACTCCTTCAACATACTCCCGACTTCAGAAGAGCAAGCCATAAGTTAGGTAATAAAGTCATACAACGAACACAATCATATCGCTCTCCTGAAATTCTCGTGTGTATGTTTAACACTACGTAACGTTGGGCCTGTGAGACAGGGGCGTCATTTAGGGGTGGAAGGGAGGGGCATTTGCCCCCCTTGAGTTTGAGATATATATAGATTTTATCAATAGAATAGTATTAAATCAGTGAAACACGCGAAATTTTACTTATATCAAGGGACTTGCCCCCCCCCCCCCAAGCAAAATCTGAAATGACGCTCCTGCTGTGAGACCCAAGCCTTTACAAAAAATAATAAAACTTTTGTTGGCAACACTCGAACTGCTACATCCTCCCGCTACCTTCCGCTCCTAAGTTGTAGTTTAATGATACGTAGCCTGTTTTAATTTTCGCTTGGTCATTGTTGTGTGCCGCGTGCTTTTTCATAGAGTGGGCCAGACAGACCCAACGTTACCAGTGATGTTATTTTTACTAGCACGACTAAATAATATTAAGTAGCGATTTTAGAAGAGAAAACTTCATATTTCCGTGTGTTGATTTGCATGTTTTTTAAAGCACTTGTCGTATAGTTTTATATATATTCAAGTGAAGCATGGCCGAAAGCTATGAGGCATATGTTCAAAGAATAAGGGACATGTTAGAGCAAGAACTAGGTGATGTAGCTTGCAAAGAAGATGATGAAGATTGTGATCCTGACTTTTGTTTGCCTAGTGATCATTATACTAGTGATGAAGGAGGAAACAGTGATGGAAATTCTGATTTTGAAGAAACTGTGCACAAATATTTTGTAGGTAGAGCCAAGGGCACGAAATGGAGGAAGAAAAAAGGAAATGTGAATATTCGTTCTCGTTCTAGTAACATCGTGACTGCTCGTATACCGATGTCTAAAGAATTGACACAGAGCCAGTTGATGCAGAGAGCAAAAAATAAACGCAATCCTACTGATCTTCGAAACTCAGCTGCAAGATTATGTGGATTAACCCTTGAAGAGCATACTCCTATGCAGCGAGAATTGAAACGAGGACGTTGCAACATGTATAAAGACAGCAAAACCAGGTACTTTTGCCAAAATTGTGGTAAATGGATTTGCCTGGGTCACGCAAGAATGTTGTGTGGTGAATGTTCAGATCATTACATGTAAAGATGCCAATAAGAGTGGCTGCAGTTTTTTATAAATTCGATGGAAACTATAGCAAAGAATAATTGAAAGAAAGTTAAAAGACATATTTCCCTTCAGTTTCAAGTAATATCGTCATTACTTACGAACTTTCATTTTTTGTATCATGTCTGGAATATTGTTTTACGTATTGAATACTGTGTTTAAACCAAACCTTACTAAGTAATAGCTGAATGAAAAATATTCGTTAAATACTTTCATAACAATAAAAAACATATATTGATTTTGAATTTGGCGTTCAAAATAAATTACTGTACTCTTTCGTTTAATGTAACTAAAGATAATTTCGTCAATGTAAGCTCGAAGTAATAAAATATTCTTCTTTAAATGATTTCAGTGCATAAAAACTTGAATGGGTAACGTAGACCGAATGTTACCATTTATGAAAGTTTCCTGAACGTTACCACTGTAGTGTTAAAAATCTACTGTTGTTCCACGCCAACCAGTTTATATTTTTTGTTGTATATACCTTCGAAGTGCGTCAGGACCGTAATACGGCAAATTGTGGAGGCGTTAAAATATTAAATAATGCTTTTGATAAAGTGGATACTTTCAAATATTTAGGATCAATATTAACAGACGAAAATCATATTCACGAAGAAATTAAATGTCGACTAAAAGCAGGAAATTCGTGTTACTGTTCGGTTCAAAATCTCTTGTCGTCGCGAATTCTGTCGAGGAATTTGAAGCTTAAAATATATAAAACGATAATCATGCCTGTTGTTCTGTATGGTTGTAAAACATGGTCGCTTACTCTGAGGGAAGAACATAGACTGAAAGTATTTGAGAACAGGATCCTGAGAAGAATATTCGGACCCAAGAGGAACGAGAATGGGGAATGGCGGAAGCTTCATAACGAGGAACTACTTAGTTTATACGGTTTACCCAACATTGTTAGGGTCGTCAAGTCTAGGAGGCTTAGGTGGGCAGGTCATGTAGCTAGAATGGAAGAAAGTAGAAACGCTTTCAAAGTCTTGACTGGTAGACCCATAGGAAAACGACCATTAGGAAGACCTAGGCGCAGATGGGAGGACAATATTAAGATGGATCTCGCAGAGATAGGAATACAAAGTAGAAAGTGGATCCAATTAGCTAAGGATAGAAGTCAGTGGAGAGCTTTTGTGAACGCGGCACTGAACCTCCGGGTTCCATAGGCCATAGAGTTAGTTAGTTATACCTTCGAAGTGAAAGATATTCATTATTATATTTGTTGATTGTTGGACTCTAGTGAGTTAGAAACTACTATTAATAAAGAGTTTTTGTCTAGTATTCCTGCGATTAGAAGGGCCTTATCTAAAAGATATTTCGTTTGTATATGAGCAAATAGTAAAGTTTATTTTCAAAGAATGAAATAAATATTTTCAATGTGAAGCTAAGATTAAGTTTCGAAGAGGAGCTAAACAGAAGAATTTGTTACCATTTACATCAGTTTTCACACAGTTCACTATACTCTGAAATGGAAAGAAATCAAACTTCGAAACATTTTATTAAAGAGACTTCGACAGAAAGTGCAAAACGTAAATATTGCAAGGTTAAAATAAAATAAAGAACAAAGGTAGCGCAAACGTGTTATGGAAACATTTAAAAGCACAGCAAAATACTATATCAGTGAATCCGAAAAAAGTTTTAACGAATTTTAGATATTCAATTTTATCATCACAATTTCAGATGTAAGTCGGGATACGAATCAAGATCTGAGATTCGAATTTCCGATCAACATCAGAGATCCGAGATTCGGAATCCGAATTTCGGATCTAGATCCGAGATCCAAATTTCGAATCCAGATCCGAGATCCGGATTCAGGTCCGAAATCCAAATTTCGGATCCAGATCTGAGATCTGAACTTCGGATCCGGACCCAGATTTGAGATATGAATTTCGGATCCAGATCTAGGTCCGGATCCGGATCCGGATTTCACTGGGTCCGGGATATCCGGATCCGAAAGTTTTTGGCCATCCCTACTTCGTTCCCTTTTATGACCTCATAGATAAATTTTGACAACAAGGTATCCCTTCGAAATATCTCCGTATTATATACAACATTCTAGTCCAACGTACCTTGTATCTTCGTCTCGGTTCCCAACTCTCTGAAGGTCGACCAGTTCCCTAGGTCTTCCTCAAGGTTCTGTATTATCTCCTCTTTTATTCAATCTCTTTCTGGCTTTTATTGTTCGCCAAATCAGTAACACTGTACGGGTTCTCTTATTGGCATGATTTAGCCTTCTATATCCGTTCTCCCTTCCCTGAACATGCTATAAACCAACTTATTTCTTCTCTCACCACATTCTTCATTTACTATTCCAAACACGGCTTACGAATAAAATAGAACAAAACTTCATTTCTAGTTTTTACCCGCAAACGCACTCCCGCCATACCCTCCGTTACTTTTACCGGTATTATCCTTTCCCGCCGTCCCTCTGTTAAATATCTCGAAATCGTCTAATTCTTCTTTACGTTGGATCCCCCATTAACAACTTCTACTTTAAAAAACATCATCCTTCTTACGTTTAATTCGCTCTATTTCCCCTCTACTTGGTCTACAGATATCCGTGACCTTCAGTTATATATGAAGTTTTACTTCTCTATTTTAACGTAAGGTGTTTTTTCTTTCTCCTTCTCCTTCTAGGGTCTTTGAACGATTCAGTCCCTTCAATATTCTACTCTCTGCAATACTCTTAGCATTCCTACCACCACTGCTGCAACAGCGCTTTATTCTGAGACCCGAGTTCCACCCTTAGCAATTCAGTTGAAACACCTCTCAGACAAATTCTGTCTTCAACGTTTCTAACTTACCCGATCCCCTCTCCTCCCTAAACTTACTCTCCTCCGACACCTTCATACAGGCCGCAAACGTTCTCCATATCTCGCATCTCTCCCTTTCATATACACAAGTTACCTTGACCTAACACCGCATCTGTTACACATTCAGCGCATGTATACTCTCCCTTGCTACCTCCATGCCTATTGTGTTTTCCCAATCCCTTTCTATCATTTTCCTCCAGCATCCTTCCGCCTACCTTATCTACTCACTCCTCTTACCAACATCATTTCTCCTCTCCCTCAGCACATTGTGCATTTGTACTTTGACGGTTCTTGCCAGGGCTTGCATTTGGGCTCAGCCTTTTACGATTCCTCTCTTCAGCAATGTTTCAGCTTTAAACTGCCCCATTATGTCACTATTTTTCTTACTTAAGCTTGTGCCTTTTTTGCAACTCTTCTTCACTTTCTTCGGTATCATTATCCATTTATCTGCATCGCCACTGACTCTAAGGCCGCGCCTCCATTGCTTCCGAATGCGATTGCGAGTGCGAATGCAAATTTCCCAGCACGTGTAAAAAAATTGGAGTGCCTTGACTAGTTCCGACTTGCGAATTGCGAAACTAACGAAAAGATGCGAATTCGAACGATCCCAACATGCTGTAATTGTTCGTCCGAATTCGTGCGAATGGAGAGTCGTCTGCAGAGGAATTGAGCGTTACATGAGAGAAGAAAGTTTGTTTTGCGTGAAAGCAGACGACATTGAGAGGTAAAGAGATAAAAATAAAATAAAAATAAAGATGGAAATAGATGTTGATGCCTTAATAAATAGTATTTTGATAAAGTTCCATTGTCGAACAAAGCTCATCCAGATTACCACAAACGACACGTCGTGAACAAATTATGGGCAGACGTAAGCAAGGAACTTTGAGTGGAAGATATGTATATTTTCTTTTGTTTTATGTTTAAAATATGAAGATTTAATTAATACACGAACCACAACATTTTTTTTTAGAAATAACAATGATTTTAGGAATACATTTAATTATTGACAAATATGTTTGAAATAGCAAACACGGGTTTCTTTATTCATGGAGAAAATTTTCTTAGAAAGTAGGTTGATTCTGTAATTTCAAATTTTATTTAGTAGTTAATTTATTTTAAAGTGTAAATAGTAGCGGTTACCACGGAAGCGACATTCACTTTATTTTGCACACAAAGAATATGAATATATATTATTGTTATTTAGGCTCTCAAGACTTTAAGGTACGAATTTTCAAGCAAAAATATTTTACATTGAAGCTTTGAAAGAGGCATTCAAACTTGATTCGCATTGGCACAACTTCGGATGTAGTAGAGGCGCATGAATTCGCAGTTATCATTCGCATTCGGAAGTAATAGTGGCGCGGCCTAAATCTCTACTACAATACCTAAAATCTTCTTCTAGACTTCGAAATCCTCCTGGATTCTTTCTGAAATTCGTCTTCTTATACACCGTCGCACTTCCGTCAACTTCAATACTTGGTCATGTAGGTATACTCGGGAATTCCCTAGCAGATGCTGCAGCCCGATTCGGAAATCTGTACCGCACTCCCATTGATCTTTCAGTCTCACTCACCTGTTCACCATTTCCTACTACTTACTACACTTCATTATCAAGGCTGGACAACATATAAGTCTCATGCACAAAGACAGGTTGGTACTGGGAACACCCTTGTTCTCTCCGTTCCCCATTTTGGTTCTTTCATCAAACTCTCTCTCCCTCCGTCCTCCATGATCTAATCTTTAACCCTTTTAGGGTCCTGGCATTTAGGGCTATTTTTTTAGACTTTCATTCAAGCAGCTACTGCATCGTCACTATTTATCCTAGGATCATGGTTCATACCTCGTTCTCTTCAGAATAGAGCTGGCTTTCAAATGGTATCACTTGCATGCCCATACCATATACCAGAAGCGGGAAAAAAATGTCAAAGTGAAAATTTTGGAGGGAAAAATTTTTTCTCGAACTTTGGTCCCCCTGGACTCCCCCTGTGTGATCGCAGCCATCTAAAAAAATCTGATAAATAGCACTTGGTATACTGAATGTGTGTGCCAAATTTCAAGTTTCTATCTTGAATAGTAAGGGCGGGAGAATATGTACCAAAAAAAAATATATACCGACAATGACCCATATTTCCCTATATAGAAGTATATTTTTTAAAAATTCCCTGAGACATCTCTAATTACCCTAGGACTATAATCCCCCAATCATTCTCTTCAGAATAGAACTGTCTTTCAGGCGGTACCATTCACATGTCTCCATCATGTATCTAAGGCGGGAAATTCCTGAAAAAAGGGATTTTTGGGGCAAAATTTCCCTTTTTTCAACTTTTGCCCCTCTGGACCCCCCTGTTTTTACGCAGAAATCGGAAAAAACTTCTGGTAAATACTACTCGGTGGACTGAATGTTTGTGCAAAATTTCAATCTTCTACGTAAAAAAATAGGCCCGCCAGAAAAAATTTCCCTACCATGCCCCACTTTTACCCTATACAGAAATATATTTGGATAAAAATTGACTGAGACGGCCCTAATTACCCTAGAATAATACTTCGACCGTCAGAATGGAACTGCCTTTCAGACGGTATGACTCACGTGGTCCTATCATGTATGTGAGACGGGAAAATGAGGAAAAACGGGATTTTTGGGGTAAAAATTCCTTTTTTTAACCCTTTGCCCCTCTCTTTCCCCCCGTTTTATCACTGACATCGGAACAAAAAATTTGGTAAATATTACTCGGTGGACTGAATGTTTGTGCAAAATTTCAATCTTCTACGTTCAAAAATAAGCCCGCCAAAAAATATATATACCGACAGTGCCCCATTTTTCCCTATATAGAAGTATATTTTTTTAAAAAAATTCTCTGATACATCCCTCGACCGTCATTCTCTTCAGAATGGAACTGGCTTTCAGCTGGTATGTATGTAAGGCGGGAAAATTACGAAAAACGGGATTTAAGGGGTAAAAAATCCCTTTTTTACCCCTTTGCCCCTCTGGTTCCCCCCTGTTTTAGCACTGACATCGGAACAAAAAATCTGGTAAATACTACTCGGTGGACTGAATGTTTGTGCAAAATTTCAATCTTCTACGTAGAAAAATAAGCCCGCCAAAAAATATTGAACATAGGCCTAGAAAATGAGAAAATAAATGTTTCACTTATGACGTCATCACCTCCTATGTCTGGACGGTCTGAAACCATACGTAATGTCTTTTACAAGGCCTCTGGACTTGGAAAACAAACAAACAAAAAAAAAAACGGACGAAAAAGCCCAAATAGAAGAGAAATAACGCAATGTACCATGAAAAACGCGTATGGTACAAATTGTACCATAGGTTCCCAAAGTGTTAACAGACTTCACATTTTGTCTATTCCACATATTCCATTTTGTAAGTGTGGTACGATATTGGCTCCATCAATCATCTCATTTTCTCTTGTCCTCTCTATCAGCAATATTTCCAGCCTTTTCTTGACATTCTCCATAATTTTCATAGTTCTGGTCCATTTAATGTCTATTCGTTAATTTTCACGCTATCTCCTCTTGTTCTTAATACCTATTATCTCTATTTACAACGATCTATGTTATATTGCAACTTATGAGCATATCTAAAGATTCATCTCATTCTTCCATCTTCTTCTTTTGAAATCATCGCCGATTATTGCTCTGAGAACGATCATCGTTAAGACAGAAGCGAAGAAGAAGAAGAAGTTTTCGATCTTTTGCTTTTGCAGGTAAGTTTAAATACAGCATAGTTTGCAAAAGAAAGTGTATATGAAACGCATGTAAACACCACCACTCGAAATGAAATAATTGTTAAAAAATAGGGGTTAACCTCTGTAGTTGATGGCCCCGAAATAAAATTTACGGAGAAATGAAGAGAACCGGACGAAATGTCAATGCAGTTTTACTATACGGATCTGTACAGTAAAACTGAACCAAAAAAATGTTAAATTGTGATTGATATTATTTTGCATGTTGTTCCGATATTATGAGTAAGCAGTAGAGCATAATATAGATAAGTTTTAAACCCTCTGTCTTATTAATAAACTTAGAATGCGCAAGCTGCAGTAATAAAAAATAAATTGAGAATGTAGCGCGGAAACTAATAAGTGTGACTGTTGCCTGAATCAAATAGAGGGCAACGGGCTAAAATTTTGTTATATCTTATTTTATGAGGTATATATTCCAAAAGTCACGGAAGAAAGATGTTGCTAGATTTAATAATAGCATGGTACAAGTAATCAAAATATATTGGAAACTAACGTCTTCCTTGTATAATAAAATAGATGTACGAAGCGGAAAGTGAAATCTTGACCACGTAGCACTTCTTAAGAAACACGTGATGAAGTGAAGTGCTATGTAAAGGCAGTGTACAAAGTGATGGTAGATATTTCACATTCATGAGCCACACACAAAGCATGTGTTTAATGCCATATGAAGTTGTCTTTTTTTTTTTTTTTTTTTGTAATATTTACAAAGCTCACCACCGGTAACGCGCCTGGACACATCCTTGTTATACTGCTCCTCCCTGCTGCCCTCCTGCCTTGACTCGTTTAGATAGTAGAGCTCCTTTGTGGCTAAGCGGTTAGCGTACGCGCCTTTGGCGTGGGAGACCCGAGTTCGATTCCCGGCGGGAGCTCATGTGGTTCGGATTCCACATTAATCAGTAGGTCCACGTCTCATATAGCCTCGCTGCTGAACGGGACGTTAAACTCAAAATCAACTCAACTCGTTTAGATAGTATATGTGTTTTTTATTGGGCACCTAGCGCAGACTGGTTAGTGTTTATAAGTTAATTATTGTGCACTGCTGTTTTATGCCATGTTTGCAACCACTGTACTAACAGTCTGCCCTCTTAAAATCAGTTTGCACTCGATGATGCAAGTCTTCCCTTAAGACACACTTTGTAAGGCAGTAACAGTGTAATTCTTAATATGGGAAGTTCATATTTGTTGTATATAAGTGTCTCCTTTTGTAGTAACCTTGTACAGGATATGTGTATGGTGGTATGCATTGTTTAATTATTTAGAAACATACGTTTGATAGGGGGCTCTGCTCCAAACACCCCAACCTCTAATGTTTATTTACATATTACTGTAGTTGTTGGTTTTAATCCCTGAAATTAGATTGTGGTTAATTGATAGCGGCACAATAAAAAAGAATACTCGATATAAATGTACGTGACTCAACCTTTGCTTTTATTGCAAACGAACAACTTACACAGCATCTTCTCGACCTCTTCATCAAATATATTGGTTTTACCTGATGAGTTTAAACTCTTCAGACTGAACCCTGACCATGCTGCGTCACAGCAAACTGACCTTAATGTGTGATGTAATTGGTTCTCTAGTTGGAATCTGCCTCTAAGCCTCAATAAATGTACTGTAATCTTTATTTCCTTAAAGAAAAAGAATGTTGTTCGACTGGTATATATATACCGGGTGATTCAATAAGAACGTACCAGACATTTATCGCAGCTAATACTGCACGTAGAGCCTTCAAAAAAAAAAAAAAAAAAAAAAAAAAAAAAAAAAAAAAAAAAAGGCATTACCAAATTGTACGTGTAGAATGCAATAAAAATAGTAGCGAAACCAGTGGCATCTCGTGAATACCTCCAACGGGGGGCAACTTCAAAATTTGAAATGGAAAGTGGTATAACTGTTGGAATCGTTCGAAAGGACATTAAATGTCATGCAACTTTTAGAGGACAAACTTTGTCATATCCTTTCCCATTTAGTCGCTAGAGGCGTTGTTGCATACTTGTATCTGACTATCCGTAGCAGGCCTTTATCTCAGCTAATAATGCACATATAGCTGTCAAACAAACAATTGAGCTATCAATTCGTATTTGTAGAATGTAATAAAAATAGTAGCGACACCAGTGGCGTATCGTGAACATCTCCAACGGGGGTCGTCTGCAAAATGTGACATGGAAACAGGGGTTGGCTGTGCCTTCATTGAAATAAGCGCACAATAAATGAAACGTCAAGAGGAAAGACCCTTGCACCATCTGACTTTCATCTAGTAACGCGACCGTGTTGCTGCCAAGGTGTTTCCTCTCGACGTTTCTCTAATTGTGCGCTTGTAGGTTGCTGTGTTTTTAAATGTTTCCATAACACGTTTATGCTACCTTTGTTCTTTATTTTATTTTAACCTTGCAATATTTACATTTTCCGCTTTCTGCGGAAGTCTCCTTAGTAAAATGTTTCCAAGTTTGACTTCTTCCCATTTCAGAGTATAGTGAACTGTCTGAAAACTGATGTTAAGGGTAGGAAATTCTTCTGTTTAGCTCCTATTCAAAACTTAATGTTAGCTTCACATTGAAAATATTTATTTTATTCTTAGAAAATAAACTTTACTATTTTCCTATATACAAATGAAATATCTTTTAGATAAGGCCCGTCTAATCGCAGGAATACTAGAGAAAACAAAGTCTTTATTAATTGTAGTTTCTGACCCTAGAGTCCATCAACGAATGTAATAATGAATATATTTCACTTCGAAGGTACTATATATATATATATATATATATATATAGACTGGTTGTCGTGGCACAACAGTAGATTTTTAAACACACACGAGGATTTCAGCAGAGCGATATGGTTGTGTAGTAGTATTATTATTAAAAAAAGTCTTCATTGTATGACTTTATCACCTAACTTATGGCTTGCTCATCTGAGGTCGGGGTTTGTTGAAGCAATAAATTAAAAGGAGATTTCTTTTTTCTTTTTTCTTCACCCTCCAGGTTTCTTTAATCATTCATTTGCAGGACATAACCAAAGCATATTCATGCATCGTATCATTGAAGCGTTTTGTGTTTTGTATATTAAAGTGTTCAAAAATATTTAATATATTTGCATTTGCTCATGTGATCTTAGGATCAATTCTCGGTGGGAATATACATGAGACATTTAAAACTAAAACAATATAAAAATAATAGTTAAAAATCAGGAAATTGATATTAAAACTTAAGCTATCTGTTGAGACTGTAAGGCTGTAGTTAAATTAACCCACACGTTTCGTAAAGATATATTACATCGTTATGGTTTATTTACTATTAGCTACCAGATACATCCTCAGAGGCCACTTTACACTATAGTAATCAACAGATGAAAACAACATTGGAAAAGGAATGGAAGGAAAGTCTCCACAGCCTTAGATTAAGGTACTAACCTAGCATTTGCCCAGTATAACAGGAACAACCCTGGAAAATCCTCAGTCAGGATGGCTGGTCTCCGAATTCGAATCCGGTATTACCCAATTGCGAAGCAAGTATTTTAACAACTAGCCTAAGCTCGCTCCGTATTATTATTTAGCTAACAGTTAACGTAATATTCTAAAATTAGTGCAAATTAAACCCTACTTTCTTTATTGCTGATGTTATAGTTAATAAGCGTATATGAGACCTCAGTCCCCCTTTAATGTTCCTTGTTCAAGAAACAATAATAGAACTGGAACTAAGGAAGAGAGGATGAAGTGATTAATGAAGATGAGGAAGCTATGTACGATGCAAGAACTGAGTAATTATGACTTCATTACATATATATTCATTTACATACGTCAGTTAACATTTCTCTGATACTGGGCACTAGGGTGGGCCGAAAACGGCCGATTTTTTTTTTTTTTTTTTTTTTTTTTTTTTTTTTTAGAAAAATAAGATTGAGTACCGTGCAAAAGTTGTAAAATGTTATATTATGTTTCCTCATCAAAACAGAGCCGGATTAAAAGATATTTAACCAGGCCCCGGTGGCCCCAAAGATCGTTAATTTTGAAAAAATAGTTGCGACTAGTGAAAATATTATTGAATTTTTTTTTTTTACAAAGTTAAGTTTCAGTACTGTGCAAAAGTTGTATAATGTTATATTATGTTTCCTCACCAAAACAGAGCCGGATTAAAAGATATTTAACTGGGCCCCGGGGTCTCCAAAGAACATTATTTTTGAAAAAAAAATAGTTGCGAGTAGTGAAAATTTTATTGAAATACTTTTGTTTTAGGAAGTTAAGTTTGAGTACCATGCAAAAGTTGTATAATATTATGTTTCTTCACTAAAATAGAACCGGATAAAAAGATATTTAACCGGGCCCCGGGGGCCCGAAAGAATACTAATTTTGAAAAATAAAAGTAGCCAGCAATGAAAATATATTAAAATATATTTTTAGAAAGTTTCCTACCGTGCAAAAGTTGTATAACGTTATGTTTCTTCATAGAAACCGAGCTGGAATAAAAGTTATTTAACAGGGCCCCGGGGGCCCTAAAGAACGTTTATTTTAAAAAAAGAGTTGTAAATAGTGAAAATATTGTTGAAATATATTTTTTAGAAAGTTGTTTGAGTACCGTGCGAAATTTATAATGTCGTGTTTTCTCGCCAAAACAGAGCCGTATAAAAAGATATTTAACCGGGCCCCGGGAGCCCGAAAGAACGTTAATACTGAAAAAATATGGTTGTGAGTAGTGAAAATATTATTGAAATATTTGTTTTCAGAAAATTAAGTTTGAGTATCGTGCAAAAGTTATATAATGCTATGTTTCTTCCCCAAAACAGAGGCAGATAAAAATATTTCACCAGGCTCTGCGGGTCCGAAAAGTGTTATTTTTTTTATATATATATACCATTATTTTAAGTATGTATAGAAAATTGGTTAAGATTCCTAATACTTTAACTTGACCCCAGGATTTTAAATGTTCTGATCTGATGTGCAGCTCTTCGCCTGATTGGTGTTTAGTAGATATAATAGTACGGACACAAATACATAAGGTAAGGTTGAAAAATTGACCAACAAACACCAAACCAGCGCAGAACTCACCACGTGGAGATGGTACACAGCGAGTTCCTCCCACCCATCCTCCTCTTACTTAAAGCTCCTTAGCGGAATCTTGGAACAAAATATTGAGATTTATGTCCGAAGCTTGTTACATACTTTCGTGCTTCCAGTTTTGCACGAATATAACCGTCTCGTGCAACACTACTGCATACTTCTGAAGAAGAATATGTTACTACATTTAAACACCTCTCCAAAGCCTGTGTGTGAAAGGGGAACGTGACAAACTGAAACCTCCTCTTTTCCACAATCATTTCGGTTGGTTCTTCTATTGATACGTTAGCCGAAATTGGAGGTTTTGTTACTATTACTTCTGACCAATCGGTCAAGTGGATATAATCCGCATATTCTTCAGTGCTTTGCCTACTGCAATTGTCAATTAGAACTATAGTTTAATATTTTCGGTCATCAAAATAGAGACCCTTAAAATTAGTAGCTTTACACTGTAGTGGGTTTCTTTTTTCTTTTTCTTTTTCTTTTTTCTTTTTTTTTTTTTTTTTTTTTGTTTTGCTAGTTTCGTACGGATTTTGTTTTTATCTACTACCGTGTCTTAGTTTTGTTCAGTAAATTCATATCTTCTAAAACAGCGGATACAATTTTAGCAGCCGAAATATTCGATATACCTGTTAAATCTTTTGCGGTACTTATTTGTTTAGGGCTCACTATTGTTTATTTAGGTTTACTTTAGATTTTATTCTCTAAACGATAGCTCCATGCGAACTCTTCATCGTCTGAATTCGGGGTGGAAGCGCTTAATGTATGTTCCAAGTGCGGGATTGAGGCTAACGATTGTAACCCTCTTGTAATTGGTACCGCTGCATCATAATCATCTGTTTGTCATTCTTTCTCTTGAGCCTATGGGTTTCTGGTTAATCTACATTGCAACTTGTCATTTGTCTCTGATTTCTCTGATCTAATATGAGCTCCCACTCCAAAAGCGATATATAATTTAATTTACCACACTTACAGGTTAATCTATCGCAGCATTTGGAAGAGAAAATATCACATAACTTCTGAGCATAATTTCTTTAATTTGGCTCTTAATGGGGTATATCTCATTTCTTAATGGGGTTAATGATCGTTTTGCATTTTGAGTTGTAATTCAAAATCATATGCTTAATTCGAAGGCAAGACAATACAGGAAGAGAGGCTCGCAGCCATATTGTTTCTAGTTTATTTGAATTGAGCAATGTACGCGCCGCCTTCGGAAAGCCAGTGTTATGTATTTTCCATCCAGATGCGAAAAAGTGATATTCTCTTAAAGTTTGAGAGTTCTGAGGTGGGCTCAACACGAAGGTTTTTCGTGTGTTAATATGGTAGTTATCAAAGTTAGTTAAGCTCTTAATAGTTATTTGCGTAGATTAAAAGCATGTACTTCATGTTTTATGTATTAATAGTATTGTCTGGTAAAATGTTCTTATTACCTAAAATCATTTTATTTGAACAAAAAATTAGGAACTTTAGGGCCACGGGGGCCCGGTTAAATTTTGTTTTAAAATCAACATATTTGACATGCCTTTATTTCGTACCAATGCACAACTTTTGATAACTACTCAATCCTGAATATCTTAAAAAAAATTTTTCGGCCCACCCTACTGGGCACCCTCACTTTATATAGTGGCAGGAGAAAGGCCCGCTTGTGTAAACGAACACATTAAGCTGTGGCTATAGGGGCAATGTCCGTGCAAAGAATCATAGGTAAAACTAGAAAAAGTGGGGAAAATGATAAAACGCCCTTCAACTTAAAAAAAATCCAAAAAATTACTAAATTTAGAGCCACGAAAGACGCAATACGAATTTTATTGAGAAGTTTGCTTTTCCTTAATGACTAGTTGTGCTGACTATGAACATGGATTACAAAGAAAACAAGTAGCTAGCTCTGAGTTTCGCCAACCAGTTGAAAAGAAAATACTGGATAAAATTTAATAATAAAGAAGGCATTTGTGACAATTAAAACAAACTAAACTCTTGGCACGACAGTCCTTTGGTTCCTGCAAGTGGGCTTACGTTCAAAGTGGGGATGCGTAGTCAACACATCGACAACCGAAGACCCTAATGCCGGCTTTTTAGACTGGAGTCTGCAATCTCTTACTTCAGATAACTCTCCAATTGTCCTCACGATGCTGAGGCAGCACGAAATTGTTGAATGCCTCTCCGGAAATTAAACCCATGACCACGGGCACCGAAGGCACGCACTAACTACTGTTTGTTATATACATATGAAAAGGTAACAGCTTTTTACCTAATTATTTAACCTGCTGAACGCTTTGCACGGATTACACTGTAACCATTACGACACCACACAGACATAGAAGTAAACGAATACAGTTAAAAGAACCTATGCCCGAATCGGAATTCGAATCCAAGGCATTCACAGCAAACGATCCACAGCCTAATACCGCAGACCACCCGACTATGGCTGTTGGGTATTCTCGGCTAAGCGGTAGCACATTTAAGGTAACAGATTCTTTTAAAAGTTGCTCCTAAATACTGAGAATCTAAGTCTTATGTTTCAAATATTTCCTGCGATAATACCATACACTCATCGTCTTCTATAGATGATAAGCTATAGTTACCCATTTTACCTAGTACAGAAATAAGTTCTGATTCTCTAATAGCTGTTGATGGTGACAATCAAGGTTCACTGAAGCATGATCCACAAACCCAAACTGAGATATTGATGATGTTACTGGAACAGCTGAAAAGTGTTTGTGGGTAAGTGAATTGCCCAATTCTCAGGATAAAGGGCGTTTGTGATGTGAAATGCGGAGCTGTCAGAGGTGCCACTTATAATTGGATTTATAATTTTCTATGCTGCCATAAACTCTCTTCAAGAAGATAACTGTTAATCTTTGCTTTAAATATGTTACAGAAGGAGTTTTATTGCTATCTTTAGGTTGCATATAAATCTCTTCATTCTGGAATTATCGGATTTCTTTTAACACTAACTTTCACATCTCTTCTGATTGACGAATATTTAAATCGGGATTATCACCTTAAGGTCAATTTAACTCATTAGTGATAATTTAACTCATTTCGAACTATGTATATGGTTTGTCTTGTTATATGGGAATAATTGAGACCAGAAGCAGTCTACTTGCTATGTCCGAAAGAATCTTGGCCGACCTCCTGATAAACCACGTCAGTCAGCAAGGTAAATTGTAGCAATCCGATACCCACATGAGAAATCTTCCCGTTCAAGTGAAAGCTTCCATAAGAATCAGCACCCTAATCGGTGGAATGTGCCTTGCTAATTTTTCCCCAATGTGAAAGTACCTAACTTGATTGTTAAAAATGAAAAGGTCTTTATTTTAAACAAGTCGCCATTACAGTTTTCGTATTTGAAGACAACACTCATGTAAAGTCATGTTAAAACGCGACTTACCCCTGAAAAAAAATATTTATCTTTTTTTAGTTTCTCTTGTTCCCCAAGGTACACGCGGAATTAGTGCAAGGGCCTTCCGCTCGCATTACAGCGGCTACGATCTTGGTACTAGCACATGTTTCGGTTTCCAGATCTCAAATATTTATCTTTCAGCATGATTCTATATATGAATCCGAAATTTCACATCTAGATAAGGGGCACCAAAATTCATGCTATATTCTCGGTGCTCATATTGTGATTTACCAAATAATTATTAAATCTAATTGTAGTGTACATTTGATATTTTGAGCAGACTGAGCAAGATAAATATACATAAAAACTAGTCAATACTTAACTCTTTTCTTAATTGTCAATGAAATAGGTCTCTTGAGGAACTTGAGGTATTCGAGTTTTGCATTCCACTTTCAAATGTTCCAAATCCAAGGTGTGTATCTCGGTCCTGGAACAGGGCAGACCTAGATTCGACATTCAAACTCTCATCCGGATCAAATCAGATTTTTATTTATTTATTTATTTTTTTTAAAGTAAGGGCTAGCATTTGATCTTTAGAGTATAATGGATAAGAGAAATAGACTCCTCAATATTCGTCTTAATTTTATGTTTTTTTCTTCAGTGTCAGGACTTCGTGACATTACTTTTGGCGAATTTTGCATATTCAAGTTTATCACAATGTGGGTGGGATGTGGATTTGGGTAAGAGTCAAGATCTGACACCCAGATTTCGGATCCAGATCCGAGATTAGAATTTCAGTTCCATATCCGAAATTCGAGATCCGGACCTGGCCATTCCTGATATATATATATATATATATATATATATATATATATATACAGTGGCGTATTTACGATTTTGTTTCGGGAGGGGCTTTGCTAACTTTCGGGGGGGGGGGCTTTGCCTGAAAATGTGAAAATTCTGCAAGATATTTCATTTACTTTACTATACTAAGTAAGATTTAGGGGGCTTAAGCCCGGAAGCCACCCCCCTAAATACGCCACTATATATATATATATATATAATGTTTACAATCTATCTATGAGACGCGTTTCATCTCAGAAAGTTCTACGTTTGAGGAAAACTCTTCTTTGTGGATCATATCAGTTCGATTTCATCCAGTGCTATGAAACTAGTTGGTATACCCTTTAGATTTCTGGAAATCCAAAGCCTTTTTAGTCTTACAATGTTATGTAAAGTATTTATTTCTCCGATCATTGAATACCGGTATTGCTCACCTGTATGGAACATGGCAGTACCGGTACCTACTAATCTATCTCCCATTGACTCTGTATTAAATTTCTTTCCTGCTATAGTTACATTTAGAATTCCTGAGTTACGTAATTACTCGAAGGAAAAAAAATAATGTGTTTAATGAAGCTGGGCTGATTTACTTTAACTGTCTAAGAATATCAATGGCAAAATGATTTTGATTTTTTACTATCGCAGATTAATATTGGTGTTCTTCTGCGGCGAACTGGCTCTCTCAATTTAATAACTTATGAGACACCTGGATTATCGATTGTAGAGCGCTCCTTGTTTTACATGCCAGCGCACGACTACAATACATTACCAACAGGATGTAACATTTTTACCTCTGAGAGAACCTTTAGAACACAATTGATGAGAACCTTGTATATTGACAGTTGAACAGTTTTACCGTTTTTACCTCTTTTTTGATTTCTTTCTATTTTTGTCAGTATGTTGTACGGTTTCAGCGAATTGGCCTAGTGTTGTACGAAACTTCGGGAATAAATTTATATTATTGGCTATTATTAACTTTGATTATTGATATATTTAGGAGTGATCAGAAAAAAAATAGTTTTGATGCAGTACGTAATTGTCATATTGTGTATATCACTATACTAAATTGATTCATTTCGATAATATCAGTGATTGTAGTTACAATCTCGTATTACAAACCACTTTTTTTTTTAAAAAGAATATTTGTACGTTAGTAGAAAATTTATATCCTTGTTTCATGTAACTCTATTATCTATATGTTATAAAGCATAACTTCACATCTTCATATAAAGTTCAGATCAGAACGCATCGTCATACACTCCAGAAAGTTGTTGCAGTGCAGAAATAGTCTCCCACCATTAATTCCTTAAATATTTCCATTTTGTGTAGTATAGAAATGAATCTTACTTCCATATCTGCTTATACACGCTCCAAAATAGTTTATTTAATGATTTGTAATTTGATCATGCTTTGAAATGTTATACTTCTATTACCTAACTGTCGTGTCTATCAACAAATGAGATACGATACAATTTACTAAAATCAACTTTTTTTTTTTTATTATTTCAGAAAAGCCTTGAAGGTGATACTCTTCGATCTCCAGCAACTGCAACAAGCCAACTTAACGGTTACTTGTCTAGTGATTCCTAGCTTTAAGATGTTGAACCTCAAAAAAGCCATTGTTCTTTGCGAACGATTGCCTTTGTTCTATGCTTCAGGATCCAACAAAAAATCGGAAACTAATAATATAATTGAGCTAAAGTGTCTTAGTGCCGGAAAGAAAGAATTACCTTCAGTTGCTGAAGGAATTAGAAATGAAAAACTAAAATTAGAGTGCTGCATGCTATCCAGTAAACCAGAATGCAAGTTAAAGACAAATTTTAATTCATCTCATCTGAATTCTATATTAGAGAAGAAATCACATTTACGTCCTTCAGCAGAAGAAGATATACTGAAATTAAAAATCCAAACTTTGCCTGATGATTCATTCCGTAGGTCACAAACTGAATTTTCCGGATGTTCTTCTATTTTAAAACCGTCTAGGACAGAAACAGAAGGCAAAATATATTTTACAGATAATAATTATCTCGGAACGACGTCTTTAGTAACAAGGTAATTTATGAATTAGTTTACTTAATATTTCTAGAACCTGAGGCTTAAAATATTGCCGAAATATACACAAAGACAAAATACACAAAGAGTGTGTCTACCAAATCACTCCTCTATTTTATTTGGTTACAAAATGAAAACCTTGGTTAATATTGTGTTCAGTTTTTGGGTAGACTTGTAACAATTCATAAAGTTTCATGTGATAAGGGGACTCAATGTGTGCCTCACCTGTCACACGGCAAACATCTAGGCGACAATCGAGCATATTCCATACTCTGAAAAGCATATTCGGCGTGATTGTATTTACAGCTTCTGTGATTCTGTCCTGCAGAATTTCCATGGATGATGGTAGGGGAGGTACGTACACTACATCTTTGATATACCCAATACTTGATCAAATCTGTGCCTGAATGCACGTTGAACAGACACAACACTCTTCGTTGTGTGGAATTCGAACACACACTAGCTGCGTTGCTGCTTGGAGAGCGTCATCTTGAATTTACTGCCCCCTAGACGAAAAATGGGTAAATGTTACAACCTTTAGGGAAGAACAAGGTTATTTTGAGTCACTACATCTGACATCTTACTTACAAACATATTGCAAAAAGTTTTCATTGTACAATAAGTTCAAATCTGGGACTGTTTTAGTGAACACATTGTAACATATATATATATAGTGTCGATACCTAAGTTCGTGTCGTTCCTACAGTGGTCTGATATTAAGTAATATTAAAATGTTTGTTAGTTAGTAAATACACTGCAATACGCTACAACACAACGTAATACAATATATAACATGAAGATACTGATTCACTGTGTAAATCAATAATTACTCTCTCATGCAATTACCATGTTGAGGAAATCTGTTAGTCAATTGCTAAGAGGGGGCCGCGGTGGCTCAGTGGTAGAGCGTTCACCTCTGGTGCTTGGGGTCTCGGGTTCGATCCCAGCCCCCGCCAAATGAGCTTTGTCGTGGACAAACACCGTGTTCGTTTGTTTCCTCGGGGTTCTCCCGTTTCCTACCACTTTCTTCATTCCACCATTTCATTCATTACTCATCATCACCGTCTCCTTTAGCCTAACCGGCATAACCGTGGGACGTAAAACTCAAAGATTTCATTTTCAGTTGCTAAGGGAAGCTTACTCGTGGAATTCTTTTTCCCTAAATGTTAGAAACATGCCGGAAGGAATGGGAATCAGAAGCGGCGCTGTTTGAGGAATATGGAAGATGAGGAAGTGATCCCAACCAAGTCCAGCAATCACATCCGTGATCATTCTAGGCGTATGCTAGCGTTCACTATCATAAAGTAACAACAGAGGTTTACTTGGTGTTTTGTTTTCTATAGCAACAACGAGTCGTCTGTACCGTTCAGTATTCACAGCAACATTCATCGTTTCATTTTAGGTAGCTATTCATAGTGAAAAATGCTTTGACGCGGGAGACCTGGGTTTGATTCCCGGCGGGAGCACATGTGGTTCGGATTCCATGTTATTCAGTAGGTCCAGTCTCATATAGCCTCGCAGCTGAAAGGAACGTTAAACTCAAAATCAACTCAACTCATATTCTTAGTGAAAAACGCCAGTTTGGCTCCACCAAACTTTTTTTTGAGGTTATCTTTCCACGGAGTGTTGGTTTTTTGATGGGCTGAGCCATTCTTTCCTCTTCACATACAAGCAGAATTTTTCGTCATCTACAACTCATCACAAGTCAAAAGGTAAGGAGCCAGCAAAGACCAACATAGGGTTATCCTCTGAAGTTTTTTCGCCCATGTGGTACCCATGTACCCAATTTCTGCACCTTACCCAAATACAAATGGCGCACAAGGATTGTGTGATCACGTAAAGAAAATGGTGCCAATTCCCTCGTTGTGTGGGGAAGATTATCGTGAACCAAGTGATTTAGGCGGTTTTCATCAAAATGATAATGTCTTTCAGAACGTGGTTCATCACACAATTCAAAAATTACTTCTCGGAAACGAGAAAGCGATTTCCATGCAGTCGTCCAGACAAGTGTGTCATTCACGTACTCAGTACAAAGGTTTTTGTGCCTTCTGTAGCACTAGAGCCTCGATTAAACTCCAAGAGTAAAATGTGTCGGAAGTCTTAATTTTTCCACACTTGACATCCCATTCTTATTAGCCTTGAAAATGGTTAAAAGGAGCTGGTTAGCAACAAGCAAAATCCTGTTCGCAACAATCAAACTCTAAACAAAAGTAAAACAATTGAACAACGTGAAATGAAGCCTACACAATCCAAAATTCGTGCCATTTTCAATGGAAAGTTCCTGCAGCTTCTAAACTTATTCATAAAAAGAAATCAGGTTTTATTACACGCAAATACTTACATGGGACATTGTCATATTTTCCAGCGCCACAGGACCAACAGTGTGGTCAACCGAACAAAGTTGTTTTTTTTTTTTTTAAATAACATTACGTCAAGTTGTTAATAATTTAAATCGACATCTCAAACAAAAATGTAAAGTACCAAATTATTCAGTATTAAAAACTAAGGATGGTACAGTATCTCAAACAACCTTAAACAACCACATTTTTATAGGCTTCTATAGCGGTATTGACGCAAATGGAACAGATATATCAATGCATATCCGAAGTACTTTTATGTTGAGTACTTTCGTCATGTTATGACAAATGCAATGGATAAAAATGTTATTTTCATCAAACGGTTTCTTTCGAAATGGTGTTTAATCTCATCGCTCTGATCACATCATTTTTTTTTAATAGTCGAGAAAGCCAGCGAGCCAATTACAGCAATTTAAGATATAAATATGTTCCCGAGATATAACGAACATTATTAAAGTTTGCCTAAAATAATGTAATTTCCAGAACTTCTTGTAATTACAACTTGAAAAAATAGTTGCCATAGAACAAGAGGAAGCAACATGTTTAAAAGTAATTTCCCACACATTTTAAGCAGTTTAGCAATCTGCTCATATTTTTCACATCTTGAATCGTTTGAGATGAATTACTTTAAATGGCATTATCACTTATGTTTATTTGAAACCATCTATGTGACCGGATGTGATTTTTAACTAAGAACATTTTCGAAATAAAGCCATTTCAAGCAAGTATAGCTCTCAATCCCTTTTAACTTTGTTCTGTATGTTAGAAGAATGCCGTACAATTATCGTACTAATCGTTACTAAGTTTTCTTTCTCGCTTTAATGTTGTAATGTATTCAGAATCTAGTCATTTATAAAATATTATTATTATTATTATTATTATTATTATTATTATGTTATTGTTCCCTTGCTTTGGTTATTATTTTTACTTCACGGTATTGTAGTTTTGTTTTACGAATTTAATTTCTCACTTGTTATCAACTGGAGCATGCTGGGAGTTAGCTGGCTCGCCATGTAAAAATTCTCAGATGCTTCAGTTGACGTAATTGCCTGGTGAGTTAACTTCATTTTTTATAGCTCATCACTTATCTATAGTTTTGTGACAGTATAATCGAGTCTTGCCAGTAATATACGTATTGCAGATAAGTTTAAAATATATACATATATATAATTATGTGAATCTTACGAGTATTAGTTCATACATAATAATTATAATTATTTGTCATTTTATTTTATCTTTTGGCTGACGCCATTTTTGTAACAAAAAGAAGAAGGACTATTGTGTCCTCGTGGTTAAGGTAATTTTGAACAAAACTAAAAATATTACATATCCACAACTTAGAGTTGACAAAACTAAATTGCGTTTAGTTTCTTGTTGAATATTTTTGATAATTAAAGATTATATGTACAATTGTTAATTTTTGAATTTTTTTTTAATATTTCTAAAAATCAGCAGTATAACCTCTATAGTATATAAAATTCATGTATGTATTTTGGCCAGAAACTAAATTAAATTCTCGGGAAGTTAAATAACTCATCCAGATGTGTGGCTGTTTTGTCTCTCTGGCCTTACAACCTGCTTTCCAATACATGTTTGGATTTATTCAATTTTGTCTTGGGTGGGTTGTGGGTTGGAGAGGGGAAATGGTTACAATGTTCATTGTTGTATCTGTTCCACTTGCCTTACTACTGTTACAGAAACCTCCCAAATTTAGATGTTTGCTAATTATAAGTCTAAAGGGTAGTATAGTCAGAGTGCAGACGGGACGAGTTTGCTGCATTCACTACTTTCCAAACAACCTTAGGTTTTCTGTCGGTAATATCTTGAACACAACTCCCAGGATAAATAGATATCGAAGTAATTCTATGCGAACTCCAAATTCACCTTGAAAGGAGATATCAACTTTGGATGCCGTTGCATACTTAACCTGTTAGCTCCCAAAAATAAAGATTTTTGCCAGAAATTAGCATACCCTGCTTCTGGCGACTAATACACTGAGATTAGAAAAAAAAATATGCTATGGGAAATAGATAACTGTAAACATGGAAAATTACTATTTGATATGTTATAAATCGAAAACCAGTGTTGTTTGCAGAAAAATTTGAGGTAAAGAAACAAGTATATAGATAAGCGTTATATAATAGGGAATCATGACAATTTCTTACGAAGTTACGAATGAAAGTTTAAGTAACATAAATAAAATTCATATTTATAGACAGGAACGAATGAGTTCTGCTTTTGTCTGAATCCAGATGAAGAAAGCAACAAATAATAATCATAAAAATTTTGGTTAAATAGTATCAATATTATGAAAATTGATTTTCATCTTTGTTAATCGTGGTGATTCTACCACATTACGGAAGTTTGTGATATAGCGGCGTCCTTAATTTATAACACTAAATAATAAGTGCGGCATTGTAAGTTTTCGTTTGGCATGTGGATTTCAAATATCTCATAAAAAAGCGTAATGTTATTTAGAAAAAATATGAATTTAGGTTGGGTTGACAATACTGTGAATTTTCTGATATTGCAGAGTATCTCAATTAATAATGTTAGATTCTCAACGTTTGTATGTTAAATAATTTCTTCGAATCTTATCAATTAGTTCAGTAGTTGCAAGGGTGTTCTGAGATAAATGATAAACCTTTCAAATCATTACAAAAGAACTGTGAAATTTTGTATGCTACTGCAAGTATCTACAAAAAAAAAAAAAAAAAAAAAAGTTTTATATAACTGGCATTACCAGAAGATTAACAGGGTTACCAGAACAGTATAAACTTCTACTTTTTGTAATAGGCAATGCATCCTTGTATTACCGATCTCACATAAATAATGAGTGTTATAAACTAAGTTGGTCAAATTCTGATTAGCAGAAATTTCGGGGCCTTTACAAAATCAGTAATAAAAATAAAACTTACGAATTAACGCACACTAGAACTATTTTAGTCCCGAATTATGTATCATATTGATATGACGTATTTCGAAAGAATATGAACGAAGCTATAATTGTGGAAAAATTTATTTTCATCAAAATCTTTTTATTTCCAAAAATTGTTCAATAAGTATCGTATCGAAACACGTAAATATTTTTTAGTTGACGCAAAGGGGTCATAATTGCGTATTTGCGATATGAGAACTATAAATGTTTCTGATATATGATAAGCATCAGTATGGAATACGAGAAATTCTCTGTGCAATTACCAAAAACCAATTTTCTAAAATTTATAAAAGCTAACAATCTCTAGTCCCGTTTTCTGTACCTCTCGCATGGTTTGAAATATCAAATTACTGGAAATGTCTCGATTTTTAAGACCATTGAAAACTAAATGCAAAATGGAATATGACACCTACAAAAATATAGCTTTTTGGTAAATGTTAAATTCTCAATACTTTTTCACTGTCTAATCGAAATATGTCGTACCATAATCATATTTTTCAAAATTAAGATACCTTGGATGTGCATTGCTACTTTCGATCCATTTCTGATATAATACTGTTGTAGAGGTCTACAAAATGTGGATGTTTTCGATACTCTGTGGTTCTTACTTTGAACACTGAATGATTACTTTAATTTTTAACTATTATTTTTTAAATATGTAGATTTCTAATAGAATCTAAAGATGTGAAAAATAGCTTTCAGCCGTGGAATCATCCTCTTCCAGAAATAACGTAGCCGTTGTTCTTTAAAGTTGTAGCGCGGAAATAACTTCAGTTAGTTACATGTTGTTGCAAAACGTATGTTAAAATATATCATCTATATATATGACCCAGGTAAAAATATATTATCTATATATATCAATCCATTTCATATCACCCAAGCAATGTTTCTCAACATTTTTTAATTTTTAATTTTTCTTTCGTGAGTTCCGTATAGGTTGACACAAAACGCTGAAAAAAATTTACATACCATAGTTTTTTCTGGCAGCCATTTTTGAAATGACGGTTGGGAAAATTTTAATAAGAAACATGGTTTCCGAAAAACTTAATTGCCGAGCTATTTTTAAAGGTAACGGAATAATTCAAAAACCAATGTATTCAGCGTAAAATGAACTTCAGGTATACATTATTTCAATTTTTCTGTCATTCAAGAGAGTCAGTCAAACCCTTTACAGTAAAAACTCGGAAAAAATTTGTCAATCGTTAATTTTGAAGACCATTAGTTTTATGAAGGAAAGGAGACTCACTAATGATATGTTACTTCTGTGTTGAATATTTATATAACTACCTGCAGTATAAGTTTCAATCCTGATAATGCACTTTTTTTCTAGAGCTTTTCCAAAATAGCCGAAAGCCGTTTAACGTCAATTTTCTCAGGTCAGTATCTAAAAAGTGACTGAATGAAAACAACTGAAAATTTTACAGAATATTCTTTATACAAATAGAAATATCTCACAAGAAACTTATGACTGAGACTCAGCTACATTTAGAGTAATAGAGCAGTGAATTTAAGTAAAACGCTCCTCTTCTACAAGCTCGAGTGACAAGGCAGCAAGCTAGGGCTCGAAATTATACAACTGACATTGGTCGAATGATGTTTAAATCATTACAGACAATAAATGATCAAATATTTCTAGTTTTAAATAAAATTGGCAGTGCTAACAATAGGTGAGAGTTCTAATTCTTAAACGTAACTAACCGATACATTTCGTTATACTACACTTGCGTACAGTATACACACAATAATGTTTCTCTGAGAATTTATATTTAAACATTATCTTGTTGCCAACTCTAATTTCCGTGAGAGAGTTAAACAAATACGATATTTCATTGCATCGTTTATCAGTTATGTTGTGTGTTCTTCCACACACTATTGTGAGTTCCAATGGAGTCAGTTTTCGTAATATTTCCTTTGCAGGCATTCAAGCAGTGTGATTTTTGGTAAGTTGAAGGGCAGTACTCTGTCCAGAAGTGTGAAAGAAGTGCACCAAAACATCATTGAGATAGTCATAACAACAAAATGAGATGTTAGATGATATTCCCTTCGAAGACCTTATACAGACAAATCCTGAATCCACAAGATATGTTAAAATACTGTCGAGAGAATAATACTGGAGTTAAATATATATGTTTCATCAGCTGAAATTGAACAAATGGAAACAAAATTAAGTAAGAGATTTGAATGTTGTTCACCGTTGAAAGGAATAAGAAGGTATCACAGATTTTTCCCCATATGTGACGATCAAAAAAGATGTTTTCTTACTTCCAAAGCTCAAACGTTGAATAATCAAACCCAAATACTTTTTACAAACTTATTATCTTTTACAAACAATAACTATGTTGCTAGATAACAGTGGCGTTTTGGTGCATTTCTTTCAACCTTCTGGACCAAGAACTGCCTTTCAACTTTCCAAAAATGATACTGCGTGGGTGCCTGCAAAGGAAATACTACGAAACGTGATTCCATTCGAACTCACAACAGTGTCTGGTAGAACACACAACCTACCTGATAAACTATGCAGTGAAATATCGTGTTTGTGTGTATACTGTAAAATGTAACGGTAAGTTACGTTTAAGAATTAGAACTCTCGGCTATTGTTAATACTGTCCATTGTTATTTAAAGTAGAAATATTTGATCATTGTCTGTAATGATTTTAACATCATTGGACCAATGTCAATAGTAATAATTTCAATCCGTTTGCTAGCTTGTCACTGCACGAGCTTGTAGAAGGGTAGAAAGGTACCGTTTTTACTTAAATTTACTGCTCTATTGGTCTAAATGTAGTTGAGTCTGTCAATTTTTCTATTAGATATTCCTATTTATATAAAAACATTCTGTAAAATTTTCAGTTGTTTTCATTCAGTCCCTTTTTAGATACTGACCTGAGAAAATGACGTTAGAAGGCCTTCAGCCATTTTGGAAAAGCTCTAGAAAAAAGAAAGGAGTGAATTCTTAGGACTAAAGCGTATATTGCAGGTAGTTATATAAGTATTCAACACAGAAATAACATACCATTAGTGAGTGTCTTCTCCATAAAACTAATGGTCTTCAAATTTAAAAATTTATACATATTTTTCGAGTTTTTTTACAGTAAAGAGTTTGACTAAATCTTTTGCATGATAGAAAAATTAAAATAATGTATACATGAAATTCATTTCATGCTGAACACCCTGCTTTCTGAATTATTCTGGTATCTTCAAAAATAGCTCGTCAATTAAACTTTCCGAAAATCACGTTTTTTGTTAAAATTTGCCCAACCTCCGTTTTAAAAATGGCTGCTAGAAAAAAACTATGGTATGTAAATTTTTCTCAAACAGAGTTTTGTGATTGTCTGCCTATTGGTAACATATGATAAAATAAATCAGAAAAATAAAAAATGTTGAGAAACAATTTTGTGTAAACTTGAACGATTTAAAATGGATTGACTCCAATCAAAAGTATTGAAAAACCTGTAGATTGTAGCACATAGGATGTGTTAGATACTAATACTGAGGACACGTCTGCTTCTTTCCCCGTTGTGAATAATCTACTAGGTAAAGGTATGTTACAAATATGGTTGGATAGAAAGGAACAATATGTGTTACTGGTCCGATGATATAGATGCGAACTGCAAATTCTCTGAATTTCAAGTTGAATTTCGGTTGTGCGGTTAGTAGACGCAAGTATATTTAAGGTAAGTAGTGCGTTGGTTGTCGTCGCGAGAAGTAGTGTCGCAGAAAATACCAGGTCTTAAATAACTCATCCCTAAAGAATACGGGCAAAGAATGATGGTAGACAGAAGTGAAACCTCTGAATGGAATAGCTAAAGAGTGAAAAGGGTTGTCACCAAGGACTGTAGGGCTACTGCGGCAAAACTGAAGGTCGATGTTAAATTGTACATAAAACAGTCTATGCGACAAGCACATTCATACGCAAAGGGGATAATAATCCGCGGTAAAGTCTCAATTTGAAAATCGCTGATTGTCACCACTAAACTTTACCACGAAGAAAATTTTGATGAGAACACGCATAGTGGACCACGATGATTGGGAAGGAAAGTATAATCCGACGAGCTTCTTCCATTCTTTTTACCAACGAGGTGTGCGCATGTTGGCGGAAATTTATGCTCCGAAATCTTCCCCTCTCCGTTAAATGTGGCAGCGACTTTGTGATTATATGAACCACAAGTTTACGTATTCCATTGATTCTGTTCATACGTTCACAAAATACGTTACTGCTAATAATTTTGTGCACATTTTGTGTTCATGTTATGAACCAGATATTGTTCCCCACAAATGATGAAATATTCCAATTTACGTTGCTTGAGTTGTTGAGAGATGTTTGAATTTCAACATTGCATTCTTGTAAAATATCTAACCATGTATCGACCTATCTCAAATATTCCTAATTTACACCTGTAATTATGAAGCTGTGAATCCAAAACAAATATGCTCAATTCTTGCTGAAAAAGTCAACATCATAAGAGTGCAGTTTACATGGTAATTAGTTATAGCCTATATATTTTCATATAACAACGATTCAGAGTTGTTCTGTAGGCTAACGCTGGTTTCACGCTGTACTAACTTCGTAGAGTACTCTTTATAACGTATTTCCAAAACTATATTGCTTGTGTTCAGTGTAAAAATTAAAATCCTTAATTTTAATTATATTTAAGTTTTCTAAAAGCAGTGATATCCACTACCTTTCGCCATATACACAAACATTTCACGAATTCATTCCTACAATTATGTGCGTGTGCAGAATATACTTAATGTTTGGAACTAGTGTAAATTGTGTCCTTGGTTCGGTATCCTCGATGTTCAAGAGGCCCCAAATACAAGAAAAAAAGTATTTCTGTTTAGATTGTATTGACTTTCTCTTTTTAAATCACTTGTTAATTTACAACTATGAAACAAGTTTGTTTTTGAATTGATTCGGATTCGAATGAGTTAACCCTGCACCACTCGCGCGGTGTTAGGTATCAAGAACCCTCGCTTGGGGTCACAGTGACCCCACTTTATAAGCCTATTAATCGTATTTTTGTGTACGAAAAATGTTGCAGTAAACAACTAATTGTTGGCCTTGAAGTAGACAATACAGCAGACAGCTAGAAGGGTGGCCGGGTCAGAATTGCCAACTGTCTAGGAAAGCCAAACAAATAATATCCCTCTGGGGTCATATTTACCCAGCGCGAGGGATGCAGGGTTAAAACCCACGTACGCTCTTTCCTTACAGGTAATATAAGTCCTCATAAAGTTGTTTGGTAGTGTAAAGTGGTGAAGAATCCGTATTGTAAAATACCAGAAATTTCTTTCTAATTCCAATTCTCCCTATCAAATTAATCGAAAAGTATATCCTTTTAATTCCAGTCGGGGTTTCATAAACTCCTTCCTGTCACTCAGCGCCATTTTGGATAAATGATACCACATGAAAGAGGCTTGAAATCATAATTTATATAAATATTTAGTATCGGATTAGTAGTAAGTAGTGAGAAAGTTCGAAACTTCCCCTCTCGATTATATATTTCTTCCTTTCCAAATTGAAAGTTTCCTGCCTATATTGTTTGTGATAGCAACGGAAACTAAATATGAGTTTTAACTTTGCTCTTTCCCCTCCTTTAACTTGTAGAGTGACACGACAAAGGGCAAAATGATTTATTGGTTAATAGAAAAAGATGAATTACATCAATTCTTATACTTGTTTAATTAGTTTAGAATTTTACCTTTGTATTTAATACATAAAATTTTTATTGTTTCATATATTCCTATATGTGTGCTGCTAATTAGATTTAGTGAGACCCATTGTGATTGATTTCAATTAAAATGTGATTTGTGTTTTTCTATAATAAAGTATTTGTTTGGTACTTCAACCATGTTCTGAAGTATTTTAATTCTAGGAAAATAATTTATAGTTTTAGCTGTTAAATAAATATGGACTCATATGTTAAACTAGGTTTCCTTTTATCAGAGATAGTGTAGGATGTAGCCATTAAAGTCTCGTGGGAAACGAAGATTGCACCTATTAGTGATTATGTATAAAGGAGTGATATGTTTATGTACTCTACTTATAAATTACACATATCACATCCACATCCAATAAACTGTATGATTAAACCCATTTTACTGATTCACCCAGATATCATGGGAGAACGAGAAATAAGACTTAACGAATATTTTAGATGTTACTTGCTTCAATTCTTATTCAAAAGTATGTGCGTTAATATGATAAATATGATATGCTTTGTTCATATGTTAATATAATGTTATAATACTTAAATATTAGTGCAATGAATTACTTATCTTAAATTGTTTCTGCAATAATTATAATTATTTGTCCACATGGTTGCTTGCTAAACGATCACACACTTTGTCTTCGATCACACATAAACTGAGTAGCACTCTAAAACACTGTTAAGAACATGTAAATCGTGTGTTAATTAACATGAGCGTTTTTCTAAAAACTATGAATAAATATGCTTTTCTAAAACTATGAATGATTATGCTTTGTCTAGTTGCACTGGACAACACACTTTACGAATGCAGAGACACAACTTGAGTAGAACACTGAAGGCAATGTTGCCAGCCAATGCAAACACAATTCACTAAAACTCACCAGAAAGATCATTAAAAAAATCACAAAGAATTCACTAAAACCACTAAACTATATACAAAAAATGAAAATATGAATAAAAATAAAGCACATATGCAAGCTTATCCATCCTCTCCTCCTTCATTAAACACAATCAATTAATATTCTAGGGACAAAGGAATTAATTTAGCAACACTGCGCCAAAAAATGCCACTTTTACACTTGACAGTTGCCACTCGCACTACATTATCACTGCCCGGATGAACTTCTTTAATCATACCTAACTTCCACACTTGAGGAGAAACATTGTCTTTTATGAATTCGACCATGCCCTGTTGTAGATTAGGCTTAGCTGACTTCCATTTTCTTTTTTGTTGTAACTTGTTGAAGTAATCCCTTGACCAACGTTTCCAAATATTCTGCTTCATTTGTTGAATCCGTTGCCACGTTCCTATTCTGTTGATAGGTACGTCCAGTAGATCTGGTTCCGGAAGGCTGAGAAGTGTAGCTCCCATCAAAAAATATCCTGGACTGAGATACATTGGATCTGTAGGATCGTTGGAAATGGGTGTCAATGGTCTTGAATTTAGAATAGCTTCAATTTGAATAAGTAACGTGTTCAACTTTTGGTATTTCAGACTTGCTGTTCCTGCTACACGTCGTAGGTGGTACTTCATGGATTTTATTGAACTTTCCCATGATCCCATGTGAGGAGATCTGCCAGGAATGAATTTCTATTCTAAACCTTCTTGAGCTGAGTATTCCAGTATGTCCCTTCTGTTAGTCTTGGATTCAAAAAATTGTTGCAGTTCTCGATTGGCGCCAACAAAGTTTGAACCATTGTCGCTACAGATAAGCATTTTCCTTTCCTAGCAATAAATATCTTCAATGCTGCGATAAAGGCTTGAGAAGTCTGAAACTATTTCTGTGTGAACTGCTCTAGTGGCTAAACAGATAAACAACGCTGCGAAGATTTTCATTTGAATTTTGTTGCGAATTGTGAGCTTAACATAAAATAATTCTGCGTAGTCCACTCCCACGTGTACAAATGGCCTTGCCTCATTTACTCTCTCCTTGGGTAAGTGTCCCATTAACTGAGATGAACTTGTTGATCTCCACTTAAGACAAACAAAAAAATTGTGTACTATTGTCTTGACCATCTTCTTAGCTCTTGCAATCAAATACCTGGTACGCAAAGATGAAATAAGAAGCTGTGGTCCTGCATGTATCAACATTTTATGTTCTTCTTTGACTATCAGGTGGGTGAAATGATGTCCTGCAGGTAGGATGAATTGATGCTTATTGTCGTACTCCAAGTTTGAATGTTCCAATCTTCCTTCTACTCTTAGCATTCCTTCCGTGTCCAGAAATGGAAAAAGATCCTTGATTAAGCTCTTTGTTGAAACTTCCATTTGTTGATGCAAGTTCAATATTTCTTGATAGGTAGTATGTTGTACTATCTTGATACATCTGTGTAACGCTAAACGAAGTTCCGAAGCGTCAAGACTATCGGTTTTTCTTTCTTATTTCTTGGAAAGACAATTATGTTTGAATCGCAAACAGTATGCTACTACTCTCAACATTTTGTTTAACGATAAATACCTTTTCATAAAGCTTGCTTCATGAACTGCCACCATACTTATCATGACTTTCTTTTCTGGAATATTAACTGGCTCATTTTGTTCTTGACATGGCCATTCTGCTGTGAGAAGAAACTCTGGACCATGCCACCATTCTCGAGACTGAATAACAGCGTTGGGATCCGCTCCTCGACTAACTATGTCTGTCGCATTTTCTTTACAAGGCACGTGATGCCATTGATTGATTGATCTGATTCTCTGAATTTGAGCCACCCTGTTGGAAACAAATTTCTTTCAACGATTGGGAAGTGATTTGATCCATGATAAAACTATAGTTGAGTCTGTCCACAGGTATATACCACTGACCTCTATATTCAATATGGATAGTGTTTTGTCTATTAGCTTTGAGAGTAACAGTGCTCCACATAATTCCAATCTTGGCAAAGTTTGCTTCTTCAGTGGTGCAACCTTCGACTTTGAACAAAGTAAATTGACTACAACGTTTCCTTGATTGTCTGTAGCCCTGATGTACACTACTGCTCCAAAATTTTCTTCACTTGCATCGCAGAAACCATGTAATTGAATTTCCTTAACATTCTCCGAAGACTTTACGTTTCCTGTAATTTGTATCTTTGCCATCGCAGGTAACCAAGACATTAATTGATTTCACTCAACTTGTAGGACTGTCTAATGGGTTATTCCAATCCATTCCTGTCTTCCACAACTTCTGTAAGAAATTCTTGTATTTGATGACAATTGGAGCGATTAGACCTAATGGATCGAAGATAGATGACACTGTGCTGACGACTTGTCTTTTTGTTATTGCAACATTATTTTATACTGCAGTTCCATGTTTACAAATTTTGTTCGAAATTATAAGTTTGTCTGTTAATGGAATCCATGCTATTCCTAAAGTCTTAAGACCATTTTGCTGACCAAGTATGATTGGCTGTTGTTTTTCCCTGAAGTCTTCAGAAACGCCTTGAAGTACTTCCTCTTTGTTAGAACTCCATTTACAAAACTTGAAACCTGTTCTGCTTAAAGTATTTATAAGATCCTTCTGTAGTTCTAAGGCCTTTGACACGTTTGATACTGATTTTAACACATCATCAATGTAAAAATTGTGCTTTATTGTTTTTGTGGCTTCTTGAAATTCCTTGGAATTTTCCTCTGCGGTTTGCTTCAGACATCTTGTTGCCAAGGAGGATGCTGACGAAGTCCCGTACGTGACTGTTTGTAACTCATACGACTGGATCGGTTCTTCTACTGAGTTTCTCCAAAGGATGCGTTGTAAACACTTGTCCTCATCATGAATTAGTATTTGGCGGTACATTTTCTCTAAGTCTGCTGTAAATGCAAGAGGATACAACAAAAACGTTTAAATAATGGAGTACAAGTCATCTTGAACAATTGGCCCAACTTGAAAAATGTCATTCAATGATTTGCCATTAGACGTTTTTGCACTTGCATCAAAAGCCACTCTTAATTTAGTTGTTGTACGTCCATCTTGAATCCGGGATGATGTGCTGCTGCTGCTGTTCACGTCTTCTGTAACTTTCCGCATGTGACCGAGGCTTAAATACTGATCCATAAAAGCGGCATATTGTTGATGAAACTCTGGATTTTGTAGCAATCTTCTTTCAAGCTGTTTAAATCTTTGTACTGCCATGTTGTAAGATTCTCCTAAAGCTGAATTCTCTTCCTTCTTTTGTAATTTGACAATAAATCTTCCGTCTCCATTTCTGGTTGTATTTTTGTAAAAAATGCTTCTCACAATTTTCTTCTTCCTGTGTGAATCTTAGTCTGCAGATCTTCGAGTTCCCAGAATTTTCTCAATTGTGTATCCAAGTCTGTCTCCATCTGAGCAAAACATGAAATTACCGACTCGTTGGCTTCTTCGGGCATTGAAGGCATATTTCCGACGACAACGTATCCTAGCTTCGTTTCCTGCAAAACTGGGTAATGTCCTTTTCTGGTCATCTGGCCTCGCTCAAGGAGACTGTTGAATAACCCCGCACCTATAAGCATGTCCACTGACAGCGAGCGATGAAAATTTGGATCGGCTAAGCAAATATCCTTTGGCAAGTTCCAATTACTGTAATCAATATCTTTAGAAGGTATGTAACCTGTAATGTTTGGCAATACTAAACAATCGACCACTGCATTAAAATCACATGTTCTTGAATAAATATGAACTGAGCTTCGGACTTTACAGAATTGATACCTCTAATGGGAACGCGATTTTTCGTTTTCTTGAGACCTAACCTATGAACTAAAGCTTCTCTTATAAAATTCGATTGAGACGCTGCATCTAATAGCACTCTGCATTGTTGAAAACAACCTTCAATGTCTATTACGTTAACTAACGCTGTTGCTAATAATATTTGCTGACCATAATTAATCTTAAATGAGCAATAAGAGTCCTGTGGTTCTGTTCCTTAACTTTAGGTACGTTAGTAGTATTGTTATTTGTTTTGCTTGAACTTGCTTTGTTAGTAGCCTCCTGAGTAATATTTTCATGCAACAGTATTATGCTTAAAATTACATTTCTTACAAGTACTTGACTTGCATACCTTTACTTGATGCTTATTACCTAAGCAATTAAAACATAATATATTTTGCTTTACGAACTCCTTTATTTGATTAAGGTTAGCACTCAGAAATTCTGGGCAAAAAAAAAAAAAAAAAAAACGCGTTTCTTTGCTACGGCAAATATTACATGCATTTGGAAGCACAGTAACAAACGAATTCACTTGACTGTTATTCTTCCTTTTTGCTTTGGAATCTACACGTTTGTTGTCATAAGTATTTTCAGATTGAGTAGGACGAATGTTTTCTAACATTTGACAGCAACCTTCTAAAAATAAAAATAATTCCGATAATAATGGAAAGGAGTCACTACTTTGCTCAGCCTCCCATTCCCTTATGCTTGCCGAATCAAGTTTTTCTACTAAATGTTGTGTTAGTAGTACGTCATGCAAAGGTTTGTCCAAATTCAATGTTTCGAGGGCTTGAAAACTACTACGTGCGGTATTTACAAATTGTCTAATGTCTTTAGCGTTTTCTTTCGTTACTTGCTTAATATTGAGCAACCCTTGTACATATGTCGAAGCTATCAACGGTTTGTTTTCGTAGCGTTCAACAAGAAGCTTCCATGCAATTTCGTAATTTACTTCTACTGTTGGCAGATTTGCTATTAATGTAAACGCTTCTCCCTTAAGCGATGTGCGCAAATATTGAAATTTACAAATTGTACTTAATGACTCGTTATTGTGAATAAGGGAAATAAAAATGTCCTTAAAAGGCGACAAAACCTCATATTTACCGCAAAATGTGGGCAAAGAAATTTTAGGTAACTGTACTGAACTATTACTAAAATTTGCAGCTTTGTTATATGCTGTCCCTGAATCCGCTTTTTGTTCAAAACTATCAATAAATTCTTGTAACTTAACCTTTGAATTATAATACAGATCCTCAAATGTAATTCTGTGCGTTTCTTGTTCACCCGTCTCATCCAAGAGCTCTATTTCTGACTGTATTTCATCAAACTTAACAGAAACCCTTTCAAGTGCAACCAGCCTCTTTCTCGCTTCTTGTATGCTAGGTTTGTTTTCATTCTGTAATTTTTGAAGAAATGCCTGTATTCTTGTCTGACCTTTCACCGATGCACGTTTCTTAATTAATTGACCCAACCGCACTTCTGCCATTTTTTCAGTCTTTTTTTTAACTACTCAAACCGCTGACAATACAGATATATGCACTTTACTTTTCACTTCTGAGTGACCTACAAACGTGTAATCTTCAATTCAGCTGGGTTGAATGCACACACTCCACTGTACTGATATGAACAATTATGTGCTGTGCACCCACACAAACACACACGAGAACAAAGAATGGAAAGCCACGTTTCTCGTTCTGATATCCGGTGGACGGAGGACCAAAGAAAGAAAAAAAGAAAAAGAAAAATATGATGATGTATAAAGGGGTGATATGTTTATGTATTGTACTTATAAATTATACATCACATCCACAGCTAATGAACTGTATGATTAAACCCATTTTACTGATTCACCCAGATATCATGGAGGAACGAGAAATAAGACTTAACGAATATTTCAGATGTTACTTGCTTCAATTCTTATTCAAAAGTATGTGCGTTAATGTGATAAATATGACATGCTTTGTTCATATGTTAATATAATGTTATAATACTTAAATATTAATACAATAAATTACTTATCTTGTTTCTGCAATAATTATAATTATTTGTCCACATGGTTGCTTGCTAAACGATCACACACTTTGTCTTCGATCACACATAAACTGAGTAGCACTCTAAAACACTGTTAAGAACATGTAAATCTTGTACATTAATTAACATGAGTGTTTTTCTAAAAACGATGAATAGATATGCTTTTCTAAAACTATGAATGATTATGCTTTGTCTAGTTGCACTTGACAACACACTGTACGAAAGCAGAAACACAACTTGAATAGAACACTGAAGGCAATGTTGCCAGCCAATGCAAACACAACTCACTAAAACTCACCGAAAAAATCACTAAAAGAATCAAAGAATTCACTAAAACCACTAAACTACATACAAGAATGAAACTAATATGAATAAAAATAATGCATATATGCAAACTTATCCAATTAGTATCTGAAACTAACAGTATATTGTAAAGCATCTGTAATGCGCAAGCAAGACGTTTCGGTAGTTCGGGGATGTTCCACCACTGTTTGTTTATGAGGCAAAGAGAACCGTGATAAAACGAAAAGTCATTGCATTTTTAAATGTATATTCATAATAACAGTGTATATTCATAATAATGTATTGAGTTTGTGTGGTTTGTTGTTTTTGTAGTATGTCTGTTAGATATTATCATAATGTAAGTGTCAGGCTTTAAAGTGTTGTAGGTAGGTTTCTGGTTGAAAAGTATATACCTTCACGCCGTGTAGATCTACTGAGAATGAAAATAACATATTGTGCTTCAGCGTTTATGTTTTATGTTCATCATTTTTCCATAGTAAGAAACTCAGACTCTTCTTACAATGAAGAGTACAGTGAATGTACCAGTTTTTAGGAACGATATAAATCGCTCAGTGTATCTCTGGCTCTATATTCGTCACTCTCTCTGTGTTCTCTGAATTTTTCGTGAATTTCTCTTAAGTATTCTGAAGAGTATATACTACTGTAAAGTGCTGAATTCCAGTAATACTGTTCCCATAATCAATTTGAAATCTTACACGTGCTGTCAAGATTCTTTCATGAAAGCTTGATCAACCAAAAATCTTGACATCATCCGTTTTTTCATCTAGCTAAAATGAAATATCTTTCAACATACTATCTGAAGGTTCTGTTGTTTACAAACAGGTTGTACAATGTTTTACAATAACGTAACAAAATAGTTTACAACATTGACATAAAATACCCGACATTTGCTTATGAGACATACACAACAGAAATGAGAGTTATCAGATATTAAAATGTAGTCAAAACTTGTTTTCCAAAATTGTGCTTTTAAATAATTAAAACTTCAGGACTATGGCTTCACACATTATCAATAACGCATATGAAAAAGAAATCTAGCAGCAACAGTCAAGTTTAATTTGTTATACTAACTTGTTCAACTGGTTTAGTAGGTTATGTTTAACAACGGCAGCAAAAGGGATCAGCCACTTGTAGCATCAAAGTATGAAGATATCATAAAATACAAATGTCAAATCATTGAATAAACGCTTTAGAATTAAATGTATTTATACGATCATTGTTGTTATTTCAGATCCCGTCCACATTCGCCTTCCAGAGTGTCAGAAAGGAAAGAAAGTGAGCTAGAATCAAAGAATATAGAATGTAGTTCTCGTAAATCTATCAAAGCTTACAGGAAACATCATGTGCGTTTTCAAAAGAATTATATTAATAACAACATTCTGACAAGCGCAAAATATTTTGAAGATATAGTACATAGTGGTCCCGTCACTGAGGTTGGCAAAGAAGAATACAAAAAATCGTATGAAAATGGTGATAATAAATCATGGAATAGTAGTGAATGCGTAAATGTGTGTAGTTCGAAACAGCTTCTACATAAACACATCAATCTTGAACACTTTGAGTGTCAGGCACAAAAATGTAATAATTTTTCGGAATCGTCTAAAGATAACATTTCTTCAATTACTCAGGAATCGATTCTAGCGAAGAAGAAACCTTTCATTTGTGAATGTGGGAAACAATATAAGACAAAGGTGTGTTTAATCATACATATAAGAGAAATGCACCTCGGGGGAAAGAAGCTAAAGTGTGAATATTGTTTGAAGCAATTCTTGTTCAAAACTAAATTGGACATCCATTTGAGGAAACACACTGGGGAACGAGCCTATTTTTGTGAAGATTGTGGAAAATCTTTTTCTCTTAAATCTTATCTTCAGAATCACGTAGTTGTGCATACCAAAGAAAGAAGATACAAATGTGAAATTTGTGGAGGGAAATTTACTGAACAAGGAAGCTTAATAAGACATAAAATACTTCATACACGAGAAAAAATATTTGAATGCAATACCTGCGGGAAAGTATTTTTATCGAGAGGCAATCTTTATGTTCACATGAAACTACATGATTCACAGGCAACGTACATATGTGAAGAATGTGGCAAATCTTTTACATTACGATGTTATCTCAAACGTCATGCAACTGCACACGCGAAAGATAAATCTTTTATTTGTGAACAATGTAAGAAAGGTTTTGTTAATAGAGATAACTTAGCTCGGCACATAAAGACCCACATGAAAGACTCTAGTTACATTTGTAATGAGTGCGGTAGACTGTTTCATCGTAGATATCATCTGATAACACATCTACGAATCCACATGGGAATACAGCCTTATCAATGTGCCTATTGCCCTAAGAAATTTGGGAATTCCGGAAATCGTAAATTACATGAGTACATTCACAAATATGGAATTGGTTATAAACGTGTGAAGAAATTATTGAAGAAATAATACAAATGGTAAAACAGAAACCTAGTAATTCTTAAAATCAAGGGGATCTTCATACTAAGATATTTCGATACGTAATTTATGGAATCACTTAACATGTATATCAGCTCAATAAAGGTTTCAAAACATCAAAGTCATCTATCAATAATCATAAATTTTGTTTTACTAATATTTCATTAAATAGAGGATATAGCATTTGAGAAGTCAAAAACAGAGAATAGTACATGAAACAAATAACATTACCAATGATGCAGGTAAAAATAACGAATCACCGGTAACTTGGAGAAAACGCATTCAGTTTGTGTATTGAGACTCAGCTTTCTTTTCAGTACGAGCCTAAATGTGATTTCGACCTACAGCTAACTTAGAATCTTAATCACCGTAATGCGTTCCGGTTTATTTGGTCTCAAATCGGAAATCGAACCCAGGGTTACGCGTATCAAAGGCGCACGGTAACTACTAGGCCAGCAAAGAGGGTTTAAGGAACCTCCTTATCCTTTTAGGGAGTTAAACCGTACATCGTGCATGTCGGAATCCATAAGCTGAAGCATTCCAGTAACACAGTTGTAAATCAATAGTATCTACTAATCTGGTCTAAGGATATGCATCGAGTCCAGTACCACAGATGAAACAGATGAGCAAACATACTACATTCATTGCTTCATATATATCTAAATTACACCGGTAGACAAAACATAAATAAAATTTAAAAAAAGTTTTTCTCATAAAGTTTTCTGCCACAAGCAACAATAGTTTCTTACATGATGTCTTTAAAACTCGTTATTACACAAAGGAACGAGCAGCATAGAAGAAAACAATAAGAAACTTATTTTAAAATGTTTTCTATCCTATTTCCTGCGAAACTAACATGGAAAAGTCCCGTCGTAAAGTCTAGTAATAATCGGACAACATTGCTGCACTCCACTTTGCTTGATGACCCTTTTCCATTTGAGAAATATCCGGGTGAAAGCGCTCACCATGTTCGTCATTAATGGCACCAAGGATTCTGGGAAGAAATCCAAATGGTAGTTCAGGAAATGCAGTTTAAGTGACATGTTACGTGCCATACGGTGATATAGTCTCAGTAGTTAATGTACAATATCGAGACAATTCTCTGCTTTATGGTTGTCTAAAATTCTTTTACGCACATTTACAAAAGATATCCATGCCATTTTCTCAACATCGCTCAACAAATCAACAAAATTCTCATCACTCATTAAGTCCCTACAAATATTTCTTCGTTTATTTTAGCATCACTGATCTTTGGGAACTTCTGCCGCAAGTACATGAATGCACGTGATGTTTGGCCCATACCTCTCACCAGGTTTTCGATAATTCCCTTTTTAATATGCAGTGGGGGTAAATAAACATTTTTAGGGCCAACAAGAGGAGTGTTCGCCACATTTTTATGTCCAGGCAGCAGTTAATTGCGAGCATGCCACAATTGTGATTTCTCGGTCCCTGATGTCCCATTCGCATAGAAAGTAGCTGTTCTTTGTGTAACCCGGCTGCATGCCAAGCAGAATAGCAATTACCTTTAGATGTCCACAATTATTCCATTTCTTCATTCGAGCACGTCACCTTCCTTCGAGAAGAATTCGGTAAAAGCTGCGGTCACGAAAAACATTCACTTTTGCATCAGAAGAAAGAAGATTCCATAGTTTCAATCGCAAAGCTAAAAGCTCAGAGTGCTGCTTAGACAAATTTAAATCGCGAACAAGATCGTTGAGATCACCTTGTGTCAAAATAAACAAACTCCATGGTTCTGGATTATCACAATAACGTTTAAAACACAATTCTAACCAGAACAAAATGAATCAATTAACTATACCTTTATTTTTATAGTTTCAAGGTCCTAACGTCCTCTTCATCAGACATTGAGAAAAGACAGATGACGGCAAATCTTATATTTTCCTGAGCCGTTAGTTAGCATATTCATTTATAGAATTTTAATTGTGGTTTTTATATATATAAAATTTAAATTTGTAATATGTAACAATATCATATACATTGTTAATACATGATTATTTTCAATGCAATTTTACAATTATATTGTTCTTTATATAAAACAAAATAAAATAACAGAAATTTGGAAATATTCAAAATGCACTAATAGCCTTTATGCATTTTTCTTCTCTATCACTTCTAATAATTTCTCCTATTGCTCATGTATATTTATACAACTTGTCCATTTCATTAAGTTCTCCTCTTGTTCTTTCTTTATTCTTCTCGCTTCCTTCCACTTCCTAATAATCTTTCTTTTTCTAAACCTCTAGCCTCTTCCCAATCTATCCTATGTCCCGTTTCTTTCACATGTTTGTAAATAGCGTTATTTTTTTCTTTTCATTCGAACATCATCTTTATGTTCTTTTAATCTGTTCATGAGCCTTTTCCCGTCTCCCCTATGTATTTCATGTCACATTCACTACATTTCACTTCATAGATAACTTTTCTTCCTCCTCTATATTGCTTTCCCTCCTTTTCTTTTTTTTCCTTATACACCTCAACAACGTTTCTCCTTTTCTATATATCTTACTACCTCCTTCTCTTAATAACTTCTTTAGCACTTCCGTCTTTTCTCCTATGCTCTGAATTCCATACCACTTTTTATTTTCTTCCTCTTCTTTCTTTTTTATATTTTCTTGTTTTTTATTTCCTTTTAACTGTTCTATTCTATATCCATTATTTTAAAGTTGTTTATAGAAATTTCCCAAATTTGTTTTCCTTCCCTGAACTTCACTTTCCAACACTGAAGAGAATTTGTCATAGTTTGAAACGATACCCTTCAAACTGAAAAAAAAAATGTGATAATGATACTACATTTCTTGATCTTCCTGCTCAGTGATGACGATGTTTTTTTTTTTTTTTTTTGTTTTGTTTTGTTTTGTTTAATCAAGACTATCCGCGATGTGTATCATGTTAAAATGAAAATAAACATGCTGTTTACTTCGAATAAGCTCGTTGAAGTAACAGCAGCAGGGGTCGGGATTTAAACGAGAAAGAGACGCTGTTTTGTGGTTTGTTGCCTTCCGGATTGATTGTTACAAAGGATTTCCTCGTTCCACTCTCCGCCAAAGGAGGGGGGTTGTTGCCAGCACACAAATGTAATGTCAAAATCTAAAACTAGTTTTATCATGTTGAGGTCAATGCCTCCTGTGGTCTGCACATTCTGACCGCGGGACCTCTAAGTCAGCTTAGTTAATCTTTTTTCCTTTTTCTAAAACATGTAGATATTAAAGCGTGCCACAAAATATCCTGGAGTTTGTAATTCTGCAATTAGATTTTTTTTTAATGTGGTTTCCACAAGAGACCATGCATCACTGAATCCTAGGTGAGTAGTAAACGTTAAAGACACATTTCCTGGTTTAATTCTGGTACGTTTAGATGGTACGAAATTATTGCTAAACGATGGGTAAACTAAGTCGTGTGGCAATGCGTAGAAAGAAGAAAGAAAGAGACGAAGAGAGAACATATAAAGATTGATTCCTTTTTTACGACTGTTCCAGAAAATACGAGTGATTTTCATTAGCTTCAGGTAAACAAAGAATTATCCAGGGAAGCCGGTGACAATGTTAGAAAAAAGGAATCATTTGATCGATTCCTTGAGAAAGCATTGCTCATATGTGCCAAGTGGGGAATTGCATGCACGTTCTCCACCAATCGAGCGAAGAATGTGAAAAATATTTTGAACTATATGAAGATGAGAGCTTAACAGACGCAAAAGATTTCTTCAGGGTATCTGTTTTCCTGCCCTTGACTGACACCATCCGTTACACAATCGATTCAAAGGGTTGAAATCAATCGTAGACAATACAGTCATTCAGCCCTGTTTTGTCTCCAGTGCCTTTGACGACGATCTCCGAAAAGAAGCTATTAAATTTTCGGAGACATTTCCCAACGATGTTTTAGCACACTTCCCACCACAAATTTCATCAGTCAGAACATCTTTCAAAGTCCAAGTTAGAAAAATCACCGACGTCAAAGAGTTTACAGATCTGTTAGTGATAAAACATAGTACTTTAGCGTCTAGTTACCCTTATTTGTGTACTGCTCATTTTGTGTACTTAACGATATCTGAAACAGTTGCAAAGGCAGAGAGATCCTTTTCCGAGCTAAAGCTTATTAAAAACTATTTACATACGTCAATGAGTCAGGAAGGACTTTCTGGGTTAGCATTGCTTTCAATTGAAAACCACAGGGCAAGACAATTAAATTTTTCTAAAATAACTGACGCATTTGCTGACAAGAAGGCAAGAAAAAGACCTTGATAGTAAATTGAAAGCCGTATTAATACTTCAGATTCTTCCATAACTATGAAAACATCGCAGTTGAAAAATATACAAAAAGATGTTTCGGAAACTCCTGCTTTCTTCATCACTTTAGTGAACAACAAAACAGAATCAACCTTATAAAGGAAGCAAAAGCTTTCGAATGATCTTCTGTATATGTCTCTCAACTGCTATTATTAAATAGTTTTTGAAGAATTTGCGTATTAAATTATCATCATCGCTCGTTAAATAATATGTTTGTGAAAGCTCTATTGTTAATTTACATGTTATTACAATAATTCTGATACTATATATGTGCAAGTTTGCAACTCTTTGTTCCTCAACAAGTAGCGTAAAATTTTGTAATTTACCAACACAATTTTCCATTCTGGCTTCTTTGTAATATTCAATGATATAAGTCTATTTTATAGCTAGAATACAAGTTTTACTTATTGCACAGAATTCAAAATATTTATGATTAAGTTAACTACAAATCATATATGTGTAAATTCTTATAATATTTTATTTAAATTTATTTATTTATATGAACTTCCCAGAATTAAGGTTATATTCTCTTCTGCCTGGTTAAAAAATATAATTTTACGAACATGCAACTTAAAAATTATAAATGCTATTAAAATATGTACCTTAAAAAGGCACTGCTAAATGATGTGCTTCTATGTCAAAAATAAAAAGTGATAATATGACCAACATTTGACTTTTTTTTTGAGGGGTTCTCCTGGCCAATGTCTGTCCCGGGGCCCCGCCTGGCCTTGTTACGCCACTGTGTTCATCTAACGGCGCAAGACTTTTAAGGTAATATTTCCAGTATCACTTGATTTCAGGCTTTCCCATCTTTGAAGAAATGTTGACAAAAACAATATTCCTGAAAAAAATGGCGCCGAAGATTGCTCAAGGGCAAGACTAACTCGGTAACTCAAAGGATTTAAGACTGCAAAAACATTTTAAAAAATTACTCCTGTATCTCATGAAAATGGAGAAGGGAAAGAAAGTTCTATTGTGTGCTATTAACAAGCCAGATATCTGTTGGAACTTTGAATAATATTTTCAGTTACATATGAAGATGGATCGGCCAATTTCTTAAGAATTATAATATATATGTTTTCTGCCCTAATGATGACCACGAGGTCACGTAGAAAAGTTCATTATCTGCAGAATGAGCAATACTTGATGTCTCAAAAACTTATTGCCCAGTTCCATCCATTCTCTGCTTAAAAGCATGCAATGAAATAGACATTCAGGGAAGGTCATACAAGCAATTTATCTTCTATAATAAATTACAAAGGTATTGAATTAGTTGTTGATGGAGTGAGAAAGGCTCTTATTTGATTTTTACCTATGGGTGCTCATGATGCTTAATGCGCTCCAGTAATACACAGATTCTTGCTACAGACTTTACCAATAATTTCTTGACTTAAAGCCAAATTTTATTGTCCACAATTAATCAGCGCTTTTTTGCAAGCTATGCATTAAAGATGACGAGAGCCATTCCGTTAAACCAATTTGGTGTCCCGCTGATCGTCACTTTCTTTGCAATTTTCCGTGGATTAAGGTTTCCGGATGTAGCTTATGCCTTGCGTATAGGGGTCTAGTATTGTGAAATGTTTCTGTTGGAGATTCTGTGAATATAACTTAAAGGACCGAAACTGTTACGTTCCCGTTATGCTTCAATTACAGTAACCGCAACGGTCCGTAAAGCTTGTGCTCTACATGAATTACAGAAATATTTTGCGACACGTGTGATATTTTGAAAGATTTCGGTACAATTCGTTAGCCACCATGCGTTTGCATACTTGAGAAAACGTCAAAGGTGAGAAGTATACCAACAATGTTTCGAAACTTTGAGTCATGGCAAACAAGCTACAATACAGCATTTAATGAACTATAACTCGAACAGTAACAACTATTCTAATAAAAGAGTAACAATAATAACAGTGCAAATAGAGAACAACAACTATAAAATTTAACAAACCGAAACCTAGCGGTATGACAGTTCTGCCCTCACAAGGTATCCTCCTTATAGCGCGGGAGATGACATTGGTAAAATTTCATGGGAGCTTAACGACCGGCATACATAGTCGTGTTCTATTGGGTTCTAAAAGTGGTAGGTCGAGTTCAAGCTTCACGGTTTCTCGCGATCACTATAACAATTAGTGATGTCAGGTATAAAAGGGTGGCGTGTGGTGCTGTTGCCAATTGGTTAACACAACATGAATAGAAATATAATCTTCTATTGTCACACACAATGTAATATTTGCATGTGTTTAACATAAGGAACACCATGTTTATGAGTTTTCCCGAGAGTTTTTCCTTTCCTCTTACATTATCATTCCATGGATTTTTTCATAATTACCCGTTTTCTTTACCATAAATGATTTATCATGGAACGTTAAAGACTTCATTTCATTTATACGCATGCTCGACCAGTACTACAGTTGATCTACTTTCAATAACAGTTGTGAATCTTGGAAATCATTTTCTCAGCTGTGAAGTGTTCAAATTTTGTGAAGTAATATTGCAACAAATTGAGAACTTGAAATTTCATGTCTTGTTTCGTTAAATATTTAACGTCTACATAGCTGCTTATGTAGTCTTGAATGCCACTGGAAGTGGTAGCAAAAGCAGTTGCGTTCAACAAATGGTTTGAAACTTCCAACAATATTCTACTATCAAATTCAGCAGCTCAATGTTGTTGCTTTTGTTCATTGACTCTCTACCTTCTCAATGTTTTCAATGATCCTACACCTGATCTATGAAAAAAATAAATAAAAGAACATTAGCATTAATCAGACGTTCTCTTTATCTGTTCGCTTTTACATTTTCATTCTCATAGCGTTCCATTTGACGTTAGTCGTCGAGTAATCAAATGTCTTTACGCAGTACTTGGACAAATAAGTTTTGAGGACTATTAACAACACCCACTATTTATAACCACACTATGCCTCAGTTTGTACATACATTTTAACTATTACACATATTAGCAATAACGTCAAGAAATATACACCAATCTCAAACTCTAAATCACTATATTTCGTAAGAAATGACTGATTTTTATATTATAGTTCAAAATTTTACTCTTAACTATCATGGAGATTCATACACTTATTAATATATAAAACATTTCCCGTCACTATAGCAACACGACCCGCTCGGGAGGGTAATACTCCCGGAAGTAAGTTTTCTTTTTGCGTGCTACCCGAGGCAGTTGTTTTCAGTTGATCATAAAATTTATATTATGGGGGTCAAGGTGTAACGAAACGAGCTCTGCGGGGCTTCTAACCTGTTCCTACTCCTACTTCTGTTCGTAGTAGTAGTAGTACTAATACTACTACCGCTACTAATATATTTACTACTACTACTTATCTGCACAAAAGTAAGTAAATCACTTTTATGAGTATTAGTTTCATCTTATTTGAATAAAAAAAGTATTATTAAAATTTTTAAAAAGTAAGAAATCTCCATGGGCCGGGTTTGAACCCACGCCAAAAGCGATTTCCATTACTAGCACGCTCGGCCATGAGTACCGTCACCAGCAAACGTTTGATTTCTGTTATATGTATGATACGTGGCAAGAAACGGATATCGCCAACTAATCAGAACCGTGTATTTAGTTTCCACTTCTGGGAGTGTCACTCCCCCGAGCTAGTCCTATAGCAACGTATAAACAGAAATATATCCAGATCACTTGACAGATATCGCTCACATTATTACTTTCTTCTTCTACAAAAATGCTCGTGCACTGCTGCCTGGATTACGAATGAATATATAAAATATACAATGTTGTTGCTGTATACATAAGGATGATAATTTTACTCTGAGAAATTCCAAACTCCTTTTCAGTAACAAAATAAATATTACTAACATGACAATTTATCATTTGGTGAACACACAATTAACCGTTTAGAATTATGAAGATTACTTAAAAATAAGTTGTAAGATTTATTTTCATTTTAAATTATGTAACGCGAAGAGACCTTTCATTTAAAAAAATAACCGTATGTTATCATAAAATCTAGTGACCGAAATGGACTGTTTCACTTCAACTATAAAAAACTGCCTGGCTGATTTCTGTGCGAAACGAAATTTCTGAATTCGTAAACCTAGAAGAAATACCACTCACCTGTTCCATTCTCGTCTTATTTCTACCAATTTGACTAGAAATATGGAAACCTAAGTATTCCCGATTCTTTTAAAAGTGAGCAATATCACTACAACGTTTTACACAAGTATGAACAAACTCTGTTAATCCTTAGCAAATTAAAATTACATAACCAAACTGAATCTGTGACGAGCTGAGTTCCGCAATGACAAATACACTTATAAAAATAGGCTAAGCGCTCACCTTTCTTTGCTTCGTCGCTATGTTCGCATCTGTTCGGTTTAATTCAAAAGAGTGGCACAAAATAATCCATGGAAAATTCGCTGCTCCTCTAAGGCTTCCCTCAAGGAAGCAAACAATTTTCCACATAACTATGATTTCTCCAAAATCATAAATAACTATAGAAACGTAATAGATATAACAATTAAGTGTTATAATGAACTAGGGTTCGATACGTCTATGTCACCACAAGATGAAGTCTAGTAGGGTATGGGATCTATTTTATGCATTCCTGAGAGGAAAACCATTTTTATAAGGTATGTTGGGTTTGATACCCTATATTATGTTCGCATGGGCGGCATTCTTATAGTTGGTTTAGATTTACCTATGCTGTGCCCCGCGATTCGAATCAATATACAAGGTACGGTACACCAATTAAATCAATGAAATGAAATACATGCACTTACCAGTAATTTTAAACCGCAGAAATATTAAGTTACATGAAAGAAAAGAAACAGCATCAGTAAGTGCTGAGTTCGACTCCTTCTTACGTGGTCTAAATAGCCTCAGATGGGAGAACTATAGGCTACTACATTACATTTTGGAATAGAAATTAAGATGCACTAATGGTAGGCAGCAAACAATAATAACTACTGCATTATAACTTAAAACTACAAAACAAATATTTAAAAATTAATTCTCATAGGCGGAACTAGAGAGGAGACAGGGAAGGCCGGTTCCCCTAGAAGCAAAGCTGGCTTTCCCCAGAATTTTTCTGCTGGACGAAAATAATGTTGCTAATTTACCTTAATTTGCGCATGCCAATTTTGGTGATGATTGCATTTGACATATTTAATAGGGTCTATACGCGTCCGCCCATCGATTTCTTTTTTACAGACGTGGACAAATTATTAGCAATTTTAGGATGTTCACGCGAAAATTGAAGAAAATTTCAAATTAAAGAAAGAATACGTGTGTAAACGTGTTAATATATGAATAATTTCTCTTTCATTACATTCTGTGTACTGTTACAGTATTTTAGTACATTGTATGGAAAAATTGGACTAGACGTAGTGCCTGGATTCGCTTTGGCACTTGGTTTATTAAAGTACAGCAGAAGTTCTTCATTTCTGGATCACCGTACCATACACTATTCACCACTTCTATCAGCTGGTTTCTTGAAGTTGAATGCTGCTCCGTAACTTTTTTCTTCAGAAAGGCCCACAAAGACTCTATGGGGTTCATTTTTGGGTTGTTTTCTGGCCAGTGAAGGACTCTGATACCTTTCTGTTCCAACGTCTTGGAAACAGCCTTAGCAAGGTGGCACGGCGCACCATCATGCATAAAACTCGGGTCCCCAGATGGAAATCATTGACGCAACTGTGGCAAAAGATGTTCTGTGATGACTTTTTGATATTGCCCTACGTTTATGTTTTCTTCTACTACATAGAAACGTTCCTTTCTTTTCACACTAATCCAGCTCCATACCATCACTTGTGTTGGATATTTCACATTTTGTCTTACACAATCTGCCTTAAAGGCTTCGCCATGGTTTTCCTTTCATACTGGGAGCTCTCCTCTTCTACAGGAGTTATGGTCTCATCTCTGAATATAATATGGACAAATGACTATGTTTTAATTACTTTAAAATCACTGAAGTTCACATGAATCACATTAAATTTCTTTCACTGACCAACAATACAGACAGCCTATACATTTGCAATCTATCAAATTACATTTAAATGATGTATTATTACACCCAAATGACAAAAAAAAAAAAAAATATTAACCTATCTTTCCTCAATCATCTACAGTCCAATCCTGATGATCTCTGACTCACTGATACCGTTTCTTCACCATCGCCGAAGTCAGTTTTTGTTTCTTCCTGGGACGCCTAGGTTTCAATCTTTCTCAAACAATCGGCGACGAACAATTCTCGATGAAACAAATGGACACCAGCATTTGCGAGCATTCCATGTAGTTGTGTAGAAGTTGCTCGATGATTTTTCTTGATTCCCTTATCAGCAGTCCGTCTGCATAGGCTGATAGCTGTGATTTTCGGCCGCAGGCACCTTTACGTTTTGGTGACAGTTCATTCCCACGCCTTAAGTTTTGTACAAATCTTGTAACATACGATGCACTACCCCTACGTTTCTGCTAATCTCTAACTTGGACATCCTTTTTAAGTTCAACAGAATAAGAATTGTCGCTAGTTTCTTTGGCAACATATCTTTTCTCTTACCCACTGCTCCAAAACCACAGTTCACAACAATTCCAAGAGTCCTTTTCAAGCAAACACACAAAATCGCACTTGAATCATCATACATGTATACAAAATATTCCATAAACCAGTAGTTATGTTCCAGCAAGCCTTTTTCCTATCAAGAAAGGCTTTTTACTGAACACTATCAGCGATTTTATCTCCGAAGACGAGTTTACTTGCCCTCTGAACTTTGCCTCCATTAAAACATTCCTCGTCTTGAAACCACGCGTCCTCATATTGCGTCAGATTACTTGATCAATTAATACTTAAGAATTCGTACACAACTTAGAAATGTTCCTCAGTGATAATATAGTCATGTGGTGTCTCACAAATGACTAGCTCTCTTCAACAAAATTTAGAAAATATAATAAATCCACAAATTTATATGAATTTTAAAAAATTGTTAATAATTTGTCCACGTCTGTAAATGTGGTCTGGTGCCTAGATGTAATAAAAGCCTTGGGCTAATGTGGTAGTGGGCAGCATAGCGACCTCTCTACTTGCGTTATATGCAACTTTTTATGATGTCTTCATTAATGTAAATTATTTTTGTATTGCTTCAAGTATTGACGTAGTAATTTTATCTTGTTTATATATGTATGATAAATCAGTCTTATTATTTTATATAGCATAGTAATGTTTGCATAGTTAAAAGATTCTTAGAACAAAGTATTATTGTATACTAAAAAGAAGGAAAGAAAGAAGAAGCCGAATTTTTCAACTGCTAAACTCAATAGATTGTTATCCATTCAAAAGTCTCTATTCAATATCGTCCCTAGTCCCAGTTCTATCGCTTTGCTTATTATTATTATTATTATTATTATTATTATTATTATTATTATTATTATTATTATTATTATTAATGGTAATAGGAGTCTTTAAAGACAATGTGATTGTTTTTCCCTTAGGTACATGTACATATATCTGTACAATAGATTGTTACATTAACAGAGCGAATGTAGAAGTATTAAGACGAACAAAGTGTTACCGGTATTGTAATCTTTATGGAACCTTTGCGGATTTTTGCAACTTTCAAAGTAAGTATGAACTGAAATTTGTGCTTACATTCTTAAGGTATAAACTGTAACCAGGCGCACACCCAGAAATTTTTGTGCAGGGTGTGGGGACTTGGAAGGAGTATAATACTGCAAGACAAACACAGGACGTTATTCTGCACCCGAATAAACGACAAAAATTTTCAAGTAGCGGAAGTTGTGCATCCCACTAACACTTTTTATATTTTGCTTCGGAAAAGGATAATGGAAGTATGTTTGTGTTATGCTAAAGAAAAAGATATATTCTTGAGAACCTGGTATCTTAGCTTTATATTGTAAAAGTTATATGGGCATCGCTGCAATAACAAGAGCTAGAGTGGGATTTTATCCATTGTCAAGTAACTTTCTAAATACAAGGAATATAATGTTATATAAAACAAATAATATTGCAGTTTTATCACATTGTTTGCTGAAATAGCATCCAATGAGTATTTAGCTAGGCATATTTTTTTTTTTAAATACAAATTCATAAGTTTCTTCGGGCTACATCAAATAGCTATCATCATATGCAAAATATTGTCCCTTGGTACTTGGATCGCCCTATTTAAAAATTAAAGTAAATTTAACGAAGGGAGTGTATAATAAATTAAAGTATTCAGAATGTAGAAGGAATACATGTGTATCTTAAAATGCTGGAGCATTTACTTGTTACTTCCACTTATGCGACAGCAAGAAAAGTTCTCCAAATGTCAGCAAGAAAAGAAGAAGTACCTTGATATACGAAAAACATATATTGCCTCTCACTTTACTTGTTTCTCTTTGTATGCAATTACTTTATGTTACCCAAATGAAGTATAGAAAACTGAATTCAGTGATAGGAAGACAGAATTGGTACGAAATTCAGGAGAGTTGTAGGTTCCATGTTCCGTGGTACATTGTGTCCCTGGTACGCACGACTTTCTCTACGTTACCCATATTCACAGAAAAATTAATGAACTATATTCTTTTTATAAGAAAGAAAAGAATGCAGATATAGTGTAAGTTCAAATCTTTAAGTCACATTAATAATTTCACTGTTAAAGAAAATATAGTTTTATTAAGAAAGTGCACAAATTTCTGTCAAGTTACTAATATTGCATGCAGTCCAGGTTGGATGGACTTTCCATAAGTGCGCTCTGCTACAGACAAAACATATTTTTAAATAAATCAATTTTTTGAGGATCCAGTGTACCCTCCATGGGTGCCCTTGGCTGTAACCATATTTTCCGACTTCCCCTACTTTATACTATCTAACTACTAACGATGCTAACGATACTAACGATGCAACTACAACAGTATGCTAAGATGCTCATATGTAAAGGGCGCGTGGTATAGCATGAGCTATGACCTTGAAATCCGCAAGCAACACATTTGAAAGGAACGGGCAATCCTAATAGTGTTACTAACTGCCACAACAATGAACTAGAATTTGGCGATTTGAAGTATTTCTAGGAAGGGATGACAGAGACACTTTGAATAAATCTGCAGCCTTTCTTTTTTCATCTTCATCTAGAAATATCTGAACAATAAATTAACCTATTTATTTAATAAGATGTAAAAGTGCACTTGGTGCAATAAAGGTTTCCTTAGTCGTTCAATGTTTTTTTTTATTTATTTTTTAAATGAGTAAGCTAAAGTAAGTAAAACTTACATCACATAACACAACCTATATTTGCAATTCATTCATTCTGGGGACCACGACTCATGTCATAGCCTTAGGGAAATCGTGGCTACAGACCTGTCAACTCCTCCCCCTCATACAAGGAAGTTGGTCATTTTCGCTGGTAAAACAAAGTGGTCCTATTAGCACCCTCCCTCCCGGGGTAGTTATTTACGACAGATGGGGGCGTCTTGAGAGACACATGAAGAAGCCGAACCGGACACAGTGTTCTTGTGTTCATTGAAGTGTGGTTCTCTGTGTATAGTTCTGTGTTGTTTTCACTGATGTTAGAGATTAAAATCAGCATGGGTTACAAACACTACCAAAACATCTTCCTCCCCTCTTCACCGTCACCCTCGCAGCGAATAGCGTTCTTCCTACCTCCCGTTTCTCATAGCTCATGCTATCTCTCGCGCTCTGTAGATAATTCAGGAATATACAAGAGTTGTCTTATATATACTGCAAAAGGTATACAAGCCTTTCTCTCATATCTGTCCCGTCTATCAATATAAAACTTGGTACAGTCATTTCTTATTCCCATAGTATTTTTCGAGACACATTTGGATTGAGTGCTTTTACCCGGGGCTACTCGAGAGGGGTCCAAAGTTAATGGGAAGAATTTCTGAAGCAAATTTCCCCACATTCTCCCAACTTTCCCTGTTCAAGCACATTATGGACTCCAATACATAGCACATCTGGAAAGCTTTGTTTCATGCTGAAGAAAATGAACCATAAACCATGACTTCTCAAAGAACAGTGTTGATGTAATAACTATTTCACTGTGAGTCTATGATTTTCTATATACTAACAGGATTAATGGGCCCCAGGTACTTACTTTGTTGTCCATGACACCTAATTTTTTGTGCATGAACATATCTTTAATATGTTTATCGAATGGACTAGGTTTGATTCGGAAGTCCGAATGACAGATTCATGTCCCTTGCTTGTGAGAACATGATAGTCAACGTTTACGAATAATGTTCTTTCGCTCAGAATTGCACGAGTAAAACAGTAATAGAAAATTGAGTTTTCATAATTAGAGTAGATTTTAGGTAGGTATTAGTAGCAACTGAATATAGTAAATATACATTTTTAAGCAAATTTATGATGTAATATATTTTCACGGAAATGTTACATGACAGTCTCGTGTTAGGACAAGTGTACACATTCAGTGTTCTTATGACGTGTCCAACTCATATGTTCACGTTGTGAACAATTTGTATGAAAAAGGATGAAAATAAATACAATACAATACAATACAAATAACTTGAAGAGCTTATAATGAGTGCGGGGAAAGTGGGATTTTGTCGAGAAGATGATATGAGTTGGCAAAGTTGTCGCGTCACTGAAAAGGTATCATGGTCGTTAGACGTCGTCAACTGCACGGACCTCCTCAGCACGGAAATTATCTGAAATAATGAGGTAAGATATTTTTTTTTTTATATTTTTGCTACTAGACTATTTTCAAGAAAAATAAGCTCTAGAAGCGCTTCTAGGAAAGAAGATCAGCTATATTTCTCGGAAAGAAGCTGGTGTTTCTAGAAAAGATGTTCGTATAGACTTATATAAATTTCCTTCTTGTGAAGAGGTTTACAAAGATCCTCCCTATAAAGATTGGAGACATTGTAGCAAATGCAATAAATGGTGCACGAAAAATGTACTTTTTCTGAAAAAAATTGTACTTTTGTGTTTTAATATGTTGGTAATTCGAAATATTTAAAATTCCCACAGTCCTAATTTGAAAGTAAATCGTTACACGAATAATTGAGGAACTCATTTTTAAAAGAATACATCTCGTTGGTCACTCAGTGAACATGTTGCCGTTTTATTGTTTATTTGTCAAAAGCTTCTAGATAAGAATTGAGCGCCCGAAGTAGAACACTTTCCTTTTGAAAATCAGCTACTTAAGTTTGCAAGTACGAGACATTAATAAGTTTATGATCACAGTATGTAATGTGTTGTTTTCAAAAATGTATAGCTTAATAATTATACCTTTGTAAAAAAAAAAAAAAAAAAAAAAAAAAAAAACAATAGCACATACCTTTATGCTCTAAGTGTTAAAATTCCTTTTTTTAAATTCAAACACAAACACAATTTGTTTTTAATAAAAACCATATAACTATGAAACAAAAAGTTTATCAACGTAAATTACTCTTTTGTGTATGTGTCCTTTTACCCCTTAAGTGAAGGACTATTGCCCCCATATGTGGGGTAAAAGTCACACTCTGAGTTTGTTACTTTATCGCCGTCTAGAACATGCTTTACGAAATCCAGTTGTCATCCACCCAGTCTGTTTTATAAGTAAAAGAATAAGGTTTGTTAACTGGTATGGATAATCTCAATATTGTTTTTGGTGTAGCAACAATAGCATGCTAAACATTAAGTGCGGCCTTTTACCACGCTTTACTCTCTGTATCTCTCCCTATATATATATATATATATATATATATATCAAGGTCTTCTAAAATATTCTTCCAATTTTCATAACTAAGGGGCCACGGCTCCCCTAGGAAAATATACTAGTTACACCAATGTTAATGCTGCACACTTACCAATGTAAAGTGTAACATTAACGTAACTTTACTGACACAACATAATTCTCACATGAAACCACAGGAACGTAAAATATATAATTATTAGGAACCGAAATTTTCCGAATCACATACGATTTTTTCTTTACAAAGCAAGAAATAATTAATATTACATTTTAGAAATCAAGATATTGGGCTCTCTTTTTATGGTAACACGAACCGATTGCGACGGCATTACAAATATTCAAAAAACGACGTGCGTTGAGCGGGTACGCTCACTATTCCGCACGAAAATTATTCATATCATCACTATTCTTGTGTTGTGAAGAAAATTAGAGGATGATCACTGTTCAAAAATTAATCACATTCTGATATACCTGAATAAATGAAACTTGTTCCTTAGTGTGTACAAATTTATGAACACACTATCATTAAACGTCTCCCTTCTCCAAAAGACACTGGCTGACAGACGTATAATTTTCTGTGTTGCTTCTGAGAGTAGCTAAAGGATGCGGAATAATATGTTTTCTGTTAGAAAAGTATCCGACTTTTTTTTCTCGGAAACCTGATGGAGTTGAAGCAAACACGCTTGGTTGAGCTGACCTTGAACTTAAATGGGTACGTGAATTTTTCCCCGCCTGTCGATAGCATCAATTGCTGGCAAGAAGCATTTCAGTGAAGAAGTGTATAGTGCTCGCGTCGGTTTTACAGTTCAAGTGAAATGACGGAGCAACTGGAGCAGCGCTACTTATTAAATTTTGCCAAATACTGGGTGACAGACAAGTGGAAACCATTCGGAAGATTCAGGCGGCTTCCGGGGATGGTGCTATGGGGGTCACACAGATTAAGAAATGATACAACCGGTTTAAAAACGGCTGAACATCGGTGGAGAACGAGCCACGCTCCGGTCGCCCATCAACATGCCGAAATAACGAGGTCATTGCCAACGTGAACGCTCTGGTGATGTGGAAGCGTCTTGTGACTATCCGAGAAATAACGGAAGAGGTAGGCGTAAGCATTTTGTCGGCACATACTATTTTGACCCAAGATTTGGCCATGAGGAAGGTAGCGGCGAAATTCCTGTCTAAGCTCCTAACAGCGGAGCAAAACCAACTTCGTATTGAAGTCGCACAGGACATGCTGGACTCCGTAAACAGTTACCCCGACTTCATGAACACCATCATCACTAGTGACGAGTCGTGGGTGTACAGGTACGACCCGGAAACCAAATCTCAGTCATCACAGTGGAAGCATTCCTTGTCAACAAGACCAAAGAAGGCTCACCAAGCACGCAGCAACGTCAAAATAATGCTGACTGATTTATTTGACACCACGAGTAAACACTACAGGGTCAAACAGTCATGAAAGAGCACCTTGAAATGTGTGCGGCGCAAGAGACCGGACTTGTGGTTAACAGGTGTTTCGCGCTTTAATCACGACAATGCCCCAGCACTCTCATCGCACTTGGTTCAGACTTTTCCGGCAAAACACCAAATTCCTGTGCTTGGACAGACTTCTTACCCTCCTTATACGTACCCCTGTGGCTTCTGGCTGTTTCCCAAACTCAAGAGGCCATTGAAAGGAACGGGATTTCAGATGAGAGAGGTCGTTATTACAGCAACGACAGCCGAGTTCAACTCCATTCCAAAACAGGTTTTTCCGCATGCTTCCACCATTGGTGGCACCACTGGGAGACGTGTGTGAAGTCCAAAGGAACCCATTTTGATTAGATGTCCAACACTCCAGATAAGCAATTTTTTCATCGAAAGATTGGGTACTTTTCTAGCAGACTACGCATAATTGCAACAACACCACCTCGCGTGAACCCAACCGCATCAGTAAATACGATTAATGAAAAAACAGACGGCCACACCGATTAAGATACCACTGGCAAAAATGTCTTCCCGGATTATAATATGCTTCTTCTATTTCTTGTACATGGTGCAAGTGGTAGGGATATAGTTGTTATTTGCGGAACATCTCCTAGCATTGTTAGCCTTTTTGCACTCGTACAAGTATCTTCCTTAATTACCTGAAGAATTCTTTCTTCTCGATCAGAAGTCAAGACTATTTAAGTATATCCAACTGAATCATATGCAGCACGCACATGCAGAATCGATAGCAGCAAAACTATTACGATTGGGAAAGACCCGATTTGGAAAACATTGCGCTTCATGTGAGTTCCCATAAGCACGATCATATATAAGATGCATATCTACCACTTCATTAAATGTGTACATCTACATTTCAATAATGCCATGCAGGAGATGAACATACACCAAAACATCTAATTCCATGCACTGCATTGTGTGTTCTATTTAACTAAACTGCCTACGAGAATTCCAGCAAATCGAACACGCCTACTACAGAACTACACGAGGTACGTCTATTCAGATAAAACAAGTGCAGGTGTGTGCACCAAATACAAAATTTGTTTACTATGTTTATGATATCTATACATAAATTGCTTAATGTACTTTTTCCCTTGTAATTCAGAGTTCAATAAAGTTTCGAAACAAAAAAGTCCTTTTCATTTCATCTTGAAACGAATGTTTACAATTGAATCGTTATAACGTGTTAAAAACTGTATCCACTTAAAGAAATGAAACGTTAGGAAACGAGACAACGGAATGTTCCTCTGAAGGTGTTAATTTCCAATCAAATTTAACCTTACCCTCACAAAAATATCAATATCTCGTCTTATTTTATTTACTCTCTTTCTCCTTATTCTCCTATTTCATAAATGTTTCCGTAATCATTCACTTTCTACATTCACTTGAAACTCTTATCCGTGTTAAATCAGGGTTGCGATACGCCATCTCCCGCTATAAAATTCGTTGCGCCGGTACGATCTAACTCTGAAATGTGAATATTTAGATAGAGAGTATATTAGTTTCTCTGGTATTTCTTTAACCGCCTTTAATATGTCTTACAGTTTTCGAGCTAGACAGTCTCAAAGTTCCACTTTCCTCGTTTTCGGCATCGCGTAACTTTGAAGCAACGCGGTTTTCGACCTATGTCCCTATCGGCTTTATTATTTGTTTAGGTGCACCACTGGATTTTGTCTACATAATAAATAAACAACCTATATATATATATATATATATATATATATATATATATATTGTGACGATTTGTGACGTTAATTTCCACATTTTATTGAGAACTGCTCACGCTATATCTTAGCGGGTGTCACGAAAGAAGTATACTTAAATTACACCATGATTTTCATGGGAAAAAGTGGTTTTATCTAAGGGAATGACAACAATATTTATAAAAAGTAAGTTTATTATATAACTAAAATGGTAATATACAACAACATTTAATTCAGTGATTCAACAAGAGTAATTTCGTATCTGATAGTTCATTTGGTAGTTTGATACCTTACTATAGATTGATTAACAGGCTAGATATTCAAATATTTAAGTTAGAAGGAATGGAAGATGAAATACGAATATGCGACTTCAGTCCTTAATCTTGATAGTTTTACGATAGGCTGAATAATCATTTTATAGTACTGCATGACATCTCTTTACCTGAAATTAATATAGCGACAAGTGCTTGTACATACCTTGTATTATTAGTCTTCTAACACTTTGCAACTTGGAGTCCCGAATGTCTGAATTTCGATGCTCCTAATCTCCGCGTCTCTGGGCGTCCGAATCAATCATTCAGCCCTTGAGGTCCCTTTCTATTATTTTTCGAGGGACACACCCTATCCTCATATCAGTCAACATTTTCTTTGCTTCAGATCCACAAATATGGAAACTTGTTGCTCTTTTGCATTCTGATTGGCTATTAGCAAGGAACCGCACCCAAATTACATGACGTGATTCAGCACAACGTGGATAGCGTGACTGTTACCAACGGAAGATTTCAATAACAAGATTTCTCGACTTACCTACATCTATCTATGACTTGTCCACAGATTCTTAACTATTAACCACAATTTCCGCAAATGCGGGGTCACGTTGTCAAAATCGTGATGGTTTATCCTGTTAGTAACCAAGCATAACCTTCAGCAAATAAACATCCTACAATTTTTGCGCAGTAAAAGCAACCACACTCACCTTCGAGGTTTTGCGTATTTCCTTTCTCTGTTGCTAGCTTGTGACAAGCTAAAAGAGAAAATTTTATTGTAAAACGCACATTAATCCAAAACAGCCTTTTTCAATTCCTTCAATAAAGAGCAATGTAACCATATTTTTGAATCCAGCGTCACAATATATATATACAGTGGCGGATCCAGGATATGATCAAGAGAGGGGCTAAACCATAGTTTGCCGTTTTATCCAGTGTAAAGCAGGATTAGAGCCCATTTTATCCAGTGTAAACCTGAGCGCTAAGAGGGGGCTATAGCCCCTAGAGCCCCCATTGGATCCGCTACTGTATATATATACTGCTATCCCAAGAAGTAAGAGACTCCTTGTGGGGTTGATAATCAGTGAAACACAATAAGGTTGTCAGAAAACTTAAAAGTATGAATAAAATTTTCATGTAACTGGTTGATTTCGTTGTAGTATTTACGACTAAATATGGAAACTGCTTTAGCGCATCACTAGGATCTTCTCTAATGCTACAGTAGGACGCAACAAATCATTTCCTTACAGAGTCATAGATATAAGATATGGCTAGAACACTATTTTTTTATATTTCTATATATCTTTTACCAAAACGATGCATATTTCCAATAGCTCTTTCGAAATTAAAATAAATGAAATTCTTTAGTTTAATTTCCCATGATTATCCCCTTAAAGGAGACGAATAGTTAATAAAAACGAATTATTGTAACATTAAATATTTGTGAATTTCCACTGGAAATCCAACGTGGGGCCAATCTCCTTCGAATGTCATAAGCTCCTGAGTTACTTAAGTAACGTTCCACATTCAGGCCCTAAATAGATTTAACTTACAGTGATTATCATCCACTTTTGTAGCATATTTTATATGGGGTAAATGCACCTTGATCGTCTCAGTAATCATAAGACGGGGTTACTTTGCACCAGATTTAAGGAATTTTAAAGAAAATCGCATGTAACTTACAAACGTAATGATTTAGAGCACTATATTTTCAACATATAATAGCTAGATACATAAGAAAAACATTCGTGCAAGTGCGTTAGTAAAGATTCAGTATGACCATAGTTATTGAAATATAAACATTGGTGCAAAGTCAACCCGTAGGTGGGGATACTTTGCGCAACATGCAAAAATTATGTTCATCATAATGTTTCTGTGCTGCACTTCCTACACAAAACTGCATACAGTCTACAAATATTTATATCACATTAGAGTAATAGTACTGGTATCAGTACTTCGTATGAATTATCGATATTCGTAACGAAAATTAGATATTTTCTGGTACCAGCACAAACACCACTTTCTGTTCGTTTAACATGCACCAAAAAAAAAGCCAACCCAGAAAGAGAAAAAGTATTAACAGATGAGGGGGAAATATTTCGAGACATATGGACATATGGAGACATAAGAAAGGCGACAAAACTGACTGTAATAATTATCGAGGCATTTCTCTTCTGTCAACATCCTATAAAATCCTTTCAAATATTCTGTTAGCAAGATTGACCCCATACGCGGATGAAATTATTGGAGATTATCAGTGCGGATTTAGACGAAATCGATCAACTATCGACCAAATATTTACCATTCGCCAAATACTCGAAAAGAAGTGGGAATACAATACCCCGGTACATCAACTATTTATTGATTTTAGAAAGGCTTACGACTCGGTTAGGAGAGAAACATTATACAACGTTCTTACAGAACTTGGAATACCGAGAAAGCTAATTAGATTAATTAAGATATGTTTAAGTGAATCCCAAAGTAAAGTCCGGGTAGGAAAATTTTTGTCCACGAGCTTCCACGTCGAAAATGGCCTAAAACAAGGAGATGCGTTGTCGCCATTATTATTTAACTTTGTGCTGGAATACGCCATAAGGAAAATCAAAGATAGCAACCAGGGCTTAGAGTTGAACGGCATTCACCAGGTTATGGCATATGCTGATGATGTAAATTTAATAGGGGAGGATAGGAGAACAGTAGAAATAAATGCAGAGATCTTATTAAACGCTTGCAGGGACATGGGTTTAGAAGTAAATGCAGAGAAAACTAAATACATGGAAGTACGTCGGGACCGTAATACAGCAAATTGTGGAGGCGTTAAAATATTAAATAATGCTTTTGATAAAGTGGATACTTTCAAATATTTAGGATCAATGTTAACAGACGAAAATCATATTCACGAAGAAATTAAATGTCGACTAAAAGCAGGGAATTCGTGTTACTACTCGGTTCAAAATCTCTTGTCGTCGCGAATTCTGTCGAGGAATTTGAAGCTTAAAATATATAAAACGATAATCATGCCTGTTGTTCTGTATGGTTGCGAAACATGGTCGCTTAATCTGAGGGAAGAACATAGACTGAAAGTATTTGAGAACAGGATCCTGAGAAGAATATTCGGACCCAAGAGGAACGAGAATGGGGAATGGCGGAAGCTCCATAACGAGGAACTACATAGTTTATACGGTTTACCCAACATTGTTAGGGTCGTCAAGTCTAGGAGGCTTAGGTGGGCAGGTCATGTAGCTAGAATGGAAGAAAGTAGAAACGCTTTCAAAGTCTTGACTGGTAGACCCATAGGAAAACGACCATTAGGAAGACCTAGGCGCAGATGGGAGGATAATATTAAGATGGATCTCGCAGAGATAGGAATACAAAGTAGAAACTGGATGCAATCAGCTAAGGATAGAAGTCAGTGGAGAGCTTTTGTGAACGCGGCACTGAACCTCCGGGTTCCATAGGCCATAGAGTTAGTTAGTTAGTTAGTTATGGAACCATCAGTCGCCATTTTGAAACTGCGGGAACTTTTGTAATGGAAACCCCTATCGTGTGATACATCAAATAGAACCGATTTTTTTTTAGCAATTCAGTGGTAAAATGTTTTTGGCTCTACAACTAAGTGTTGCAAAGTTATAACGTATTTTCTTTTGTTTCAGTTGGCGTAACACGGAATGGCACAATCAAGCGATATGCGGATAGATATCACGTTGATCTCAGGAGAGCACAGCAGTAGAAAGATCGTAGACGATTTCATAGCTCGTCGCCATTAACGGGAGCCCATTTTCCGTAGTGCAGTGTGGAAAGTTATAGCGACATTTAAGGGAACCGGGTCGCTGGAAAAGAAACCAAAATCAGACAGGCCTTGCACAGCGACGGACGAACCTACATCCTCTGCTGTGTTGGCATCATTCGCGAAAAGTCACACCCGCAGTATCCGTCGCTTTGCCCAAGAATGTAGTGTATCCCTTACGTTGATCCTGCGAACTCTATCTGTACATAAGTCGCACCAACACAAAATACAGCTATTCCAACATCTAACTGAGGATGATCCAGATCGCGTGGCGAATTGTGTGAGTGGGCCGCGGAACAAATCAGACAGAATCCTCAATTCGCATATGACGTGCTGTTCTCGGAGGAGGCCTTTGTGTGTGTGTGTGTGTGTGTGTGTGTGTGTGTCGGGCGAGGTGAACAAGCAAAATCACCAAGATTGGTGTGACAACAATGCACACTAATACGCGATTCTCGGGTCGTTGGCTCATAAAGTGACGTTATGGTGCGGTGTGTGAGGTACCCGTGTGGAGAACCCATTCTTTATCAAGGGCAGATTTAATGCAATTACCTACCGTAACATGCTTGAGGAGGAGATCCTGCCGTCCGTTGCATTAGAGGATGACTCTTTTCCTTTGATCTATCAACTTCACGGAGTGCAACCACATTTCGGATTATGTGCTCGTGAGTACCTCGATGAGCAATTCCCACAGATATGGATAGGACGGAGAGAACCTGTGGAATGATCAACGCGTTCCCCAGACCTCATTCCACTGGATTTTCTTCTGTTCGGCTACATGAAATCCGTTATGTAGGGTGAATGTGCCAGTACTCAGCCTCCTAACTCAAATTTTAAGTTTGAATGTTATTTTTGATTTTAATTTTGAACAGAATGAGACTTCTTCATGATATATGTATTCATTATTTAGTCTAGTTTACAATTAAAGGAGTGTTTTTAATGTCATCTTTAGGATTTTAGCAATATTTATAAATTTCCTAAAAATGACGAAAAATACCAGTACTCAGCCACTACATTCTAGAACTCAGCCATTAACGAACCTAAAGTCAGCCAACAAAATTCGAAACTAATAATAAAAACAGATGTAATATCATGGAGCGTTTTTTTTTATTTTGCTACATGACACTACAAATATAACAGATTACGTTATAATTGTTTAACAAAAAAACACATTATATATTTCTCGGAAAAATAGGAACAAAATTGCATTGAGCGCACCCTTCGTAAAAATATAAGCAACCATGAAGCTAAAACATTTCAAATAGAACTAAAGTTGTTAGATCATAGCCAAATTTCATGACCAGTATATCACAATATTATTTGATCACTCCAGTTAAAAGTTAGAAAACGCAAGAAGAAAAAAAAACTATGTTCAATTGCTATCTTCCGTTCTAAGATCTTGGCTATCATTATATTTCTCCATTCATCTGACGATATGGCACTTGGTAATTTATTTTGCTCCGTTTCCTCTTTGAAGACTTCGCAATTGGTCCTGGCCAAAATAAATTATTTTCAAAATTTGGTGAGATTTGTCTACTGTTATTTGAACTCCTTTCGGGAGCTTTATCTATGACTGTTCTCAATATTAACGTTGGCGCTTTTAACTTGAAGTAATGTACCATCTTTCAAAACATCGTACCATCTTCCATTACATTATGGTTGACAAGGAAATAGAGAAGGAATCTGCGAGGAAATCAACTCGCAGATGAGCAGAGTTGAAATTCGGCGCTGATTTTCTTTGATGTTACTAACAGTTTATAAATTCCCCATTCTTTCAATAGAATTATTATGAATCAAAGCTTCCTCCTCGATATCACTTAACACTGTTTCAACATCTACACCTTTCTCTGCCAGTTTTTCTCTTACATATGAAATCGCTGACTGAGCTGATTGAAAGTGTTGTGAATTAATGTCAGCCGATACACTGCAATCTTTCTCGAAACGTCTTTTCACTAAGCTATTTTTAATGCGTTTAGAGTAGTCTACAGCATTTGCATTGAAAGGGCACAAGCCACATTTCCTGAAACCATTTCTAATTGAATCAGAGAGAAAAGAACGGAAGTAATACCGTTAACAAGAGTGAAGAGACTTATTTATGTTTTTTGGGTTGGCTTTGCCAGTCATGAACTGTCTTCTTCCATTCTATCTTGACGGATTTGAAGACACTAACATCTGCTGGCTGAAGAATGTGTATTGTATTAGGTGGTAAGGCATATAGAATTATTCAGTTTTCGATGCAAAACACATTAAGTTCCATAGTTGGATGTGTGCGATGCCCTTCAGCAAATAAAATTATTGGTCTTTTAACGTTATTTCTTCCAGCCATTTGTTTATACCATTTACAATTTACTCATAAAAAATATCAATCCTCATCCAGGCCTGTTTCTGATCTTCCCCAAAACCAGACCTTCGGCATACTTTCTATGATGTCACGCGGTGGTCTAACATACGGGAAAATAACCATTGGAAATACAGTTTCGCTGTTTGCAGAGAAAACTAGAAGAACAGTGATTGTTTCTTTGTTAATTGCACGTCGGACTTCATAAATATTTTTCAAACCTTTCGATGCGATAACTTTACCAGTTTCGAGGCAAAGGCTAAAACTGGTTTCATCACCATTAAAGATTCGGGTGGGATCTTGAAGAATATCGGATGCGTTAATGCTTTGGAGGTACTTCTCGAGTTCTTTCAATCACTTCGAATAAATTCTTCGGTGATTGTTGCTCTTGCCTTCGGGAACTCTGCAAACTAATTCTGGGTTTCCTCGTAAGAACAATGTATACAATTTCTCTCCTAGATAGCTCTTCTTGAAAGGTTTCTTTCTATTGTCACTTTTTACAATATTGTATACTGTATTCAATATATCCATTTTATTTTGCCCAAATCCAACTTTGGCTATTTCAGTAATTCACTGAACTAGCTTATTTTATTCTGGTAGTGTTAACACTGGATCTGTCTCATTTTCCTTTTCTTTTCATGTACTCGACCATGAATCCTATCTTGCAGTGCGTTGCGAGAAACATTGAATGTTCTGCCAGCTTCACGTATAATCATTCCATTTTCTACAGCCCTCTTGTGCATTGTAGAGAGACTCTTCTAAGTACTGGTGAATTGACAACCGTTTTCATTTCTGAACTTCTATTTTTCTTCCTTTTTAATTCATTTATGTTTACTTACATGAAATGAGTAAGTGGGATCCTGGTTTTAGCAAATTTGGATGTTGATATTTAAAATAGCATTAAATTACCAACAGGGCTGACTTTTCGCTTTCGAGGCACCAGTACTCGGCCTTTGCATTTCTACCGGGGCTGACTACTGGAAAAACGAAGATTTGTGAGTCATGATGTATATTATTAACAGAAGGGAAGTGAATACTTGGTCTGGGCATGTGATGGGCGAATTGCACACACATGCGATAATTCCAGTACTCAGCCCCGGGGGCTGACCTTTAGAAAATCGCTCATTTTTCAATTCTAGTACTCGGTCCCCCCTATACAGACGAAATGCTCAAAATCTACAAAAATATTTTTTCTGTTTTCATTTCCTTAATATATACAAATTAAAAAACAAAAAGAACATTTATTATTTTTACATTAGATAACAAATACACACTTGTAACAAAAAGTCTCATCTGTTATTTTTTACGTAGCAGATTCACGCATTACAACATAGCGTCTTCTTTGTCCACCTATTGCTGCGACACTAGGTGACATTTCGGTGTGACATGTGATCGGCTGTGTAGAGGACGAATGTCTAAAAGCTAAGCTTCATATTGATAAGGGTCAAAACGTAAGGTTTTCTTAATTTTGTTTCGAAAATGCGTAAGTGGCTGAGTACCGGTGAGGGGCTGACTAGTGGCACATTCACCCTATGCTACCAAGATCAGGGATATTAACCACCCTCAACGTAGGATTATTGACGCATTTGCCAACATTCTTAAGAACATGCTGGGTAGGGTAACGGATGACTGGCAGCAGCGGATACATTTAACGATTACTCAGGAGGGACGGCACATTAAACAGTTGCTGTAACATTAGTCAATGGGCTACATATTACTTGCATGTTATCTCCAGATAAGTGAAGAAGAAAATCAGTTAAAACTTTGTAGCGGTTGGTCGTAGTACCGAAAACATTTCACAATTAGATTCCTCGAAAAAAATCAATCCTATTTGATGTATCACACGATAGGGTTCCTATTTAAAAAATGTTCTCGCCATTTCAGAATGGTGGTCGATGGTGCCACGTGTCTAAAAAGATTCCCCCCTTGTCTATTATCATGATCTTTTTTCTTTTTTTTTCACAATTCTAAATGGTTTGGATTTTATTTGGGTGTTTCCACACTTTCGGAGTACCTCGGATATACACATTTAATTGATTAATGACAGTAGAAATTACTTTTACAGTAGTGGTGATGCTATTTGTTAAATAATTATCTACTATTAATATAAATAGTGGAAAATATATATTTACTCTTTATTGTATTTTTGTGTAGCCCCTGCCTACCCAGCCTACCCCCTAAAGCCGCTACTGTTAATTAGTGGAATATTTATGGAATTTGGGGCTTTCAAGCTAAAACCCACTCAAATTGCATTACTTATTTTTTTTTAAAAAAAATCTAATATTTATCATTTCAATGTGTATAAGCTTGTACCGCCCCCCAAAGGTATAGTGATTTCTAGAAAACAACAGCTTTTCTGAGTGAAGCCTTCAACAAACAATTGATTTTTTTTTTGGATCCACCGCTGTTCGTAATTTATTTTCCAACAAGAAATCTATTCCGGCATCTACCTAAATAGGAAATTTACTTAAAATTAGAAGGCAGGAGGTACTAGCAATACTAATTTCCTATTAAGGGGTTGCTTTGACCGGTGCAAAGTAACCCCGATTATAAGCGGAAATTACCTTCTGCCAGTTTTATTTATTTATTACTATTTTAGGACTTTAAAACGTTTCACACTTCAACTTCAACTATTCCTTCAAAGTCCCATTATACACAATAGTATTCTATGAAACTGACTTCACTTTGACGAAAATTCTTGTAGGTAATATCTTTCGAATTTTGTCGGCCTTTACAGTAACTGCTTTCCATATTTCTATGTGGACATAATTTTTTTTTTATTACAGAAGACAGATCATAAGGTAGATCACAAAGCTGAAGATTCTAATAATGACGTTTTAGTGCAAGGGCAGATTAGCAGTAATGTTAGTAATATCTTTATCCGGTAATAGAACTAACTGAAAAAACGAAGGTTGATACATATAAGAAACGCACTGTAAACAATAGCGAAGTACCATGTCCAATGCGACAATCAAACAGAATTAGAAATCCTCCTTCTAAACTCAGTAATGGTGATTTTTTATATGTAACATTGCACAAATAGATGGTAAATATCAGAATCAAGGTACGAATTCGAACAAATTAAAACTTAATTTGAACACTAAAAATCAACAAAACACGTCAATATGTGAAAATATGGATCAGCCTCCAAAGAAATACAATAATAAAATTACTACTAATAAAAATAACCCACTTACACTCTTCCATCAAAATACACAAGGTTTTAATACAGATAAACAACTCCAATTAACAGTACAGTTACATGATTTGCACAGAGATGTTGATATTATATGTAAAACAGAACATTGACATAGAGATGATGAGATTGATTATATTGCAATTCCAAACTTTACCCGTGCACCAAGATATTGTAGAACTAATTTATCAAGAGGTGCATCATGTATTTTTGTTAAGAATGAAATGAAAGTAATAATTGTATTATGTTTGAAAAACTTAATGAAGAAAAACAGTTTCAATGTTGTATAATAGAGATACCTTTGCAAAAAATATGTATTATTTGTGTGTATAGGACGCCCGACAGTAACATTGAAATATTTATCAATAAGATGGATAAAATTTTGGCGTATTTTGATGTTAAAAAGTATTTTACAATTATTGTATGTGATTTGAATGTAAATTTTCTAAGTGAAAAACTAAATGAAAGCTTTGAATCTTTACTTCAAACATACAACTTAAATCCCACAATTAAATTACCTACAAGAATAACAAAAAAAACTCAGTATCTAACATTGACCAGATTTTAGTAAATCCATTAGTCATGAATTATAGTTATAAATTAGAAGTTATAAATACAGGTTTTTCAGATCATGAAGCGCAAATTGTAAAAGTAAACTTTTAAAACAAACACCTGCAACTATAGAGAAACCCAATGAACACCCATAATAACGAGATGTTTTAGTTCAAATAATATTTGTTATTTTGTTTATTTGCTTAGCTTGGAGACGTGGGATGATATTTATGAACTAACCGACGGGAATGACGTATATGAGAAAATATATGATACAGTAAAACATAGTTTTGAAGTAGCATTTCCAATAAAAATAATTTTAGTAAAATAAAGAAAAAATAAAATGGATTACACCTGAAATCTTAAAAGCAAACATGGTAAACGTACAACTAAATAAAACTAGGGAGCGTTACCCTACCGGGATGAATGAATTAATTTACAGACAACACAAAATCAGTTATAAAAAATTGTTGAAGATAGCGAAACAAAATTATAACAGTAGGAAAATTCTTCAGTCACACAACAAAACAAAGGCAATGTGGAAAATAATTAAAGAAGAGCTCAACATGCAAATACGTAGCACCCACATAAATAGCATAATTTATGAGGGCGTGAACATAACAAATCCAAAGGACATAGCAACGTCTTTTAATAAATATTTCACAAATGTAGGGCAAACTCTTATTAAAAACAAAGGAACTAGTAAAACTAACTTATCGGAACTTAAAATTAAAAAATGTGATAAATCTATATTCTTGAAACCAGTAACAGAGAGTGAAATAATCATCATAATAAAACAAATGAAAAATTCGAATTCGGCTGGGTCGGACGAATTATCTTAGAATTTAGTAAAAATATTTTGTGTTGTTACAAATATTTTGTTAAACCATTATGTTATCTCTCAAATATTTCAATCGCCACAGGAACCTTTCCTGATAAATTAAAGATTGCTAAAGTTAAACCTTTGCACAAAAAAGGTCAACTCAATGAAATAGAAAACTATAGACCGATATCATTGCTACCCATTATAGGTAAAATTCTGGAATAAATAATGTTCAATCGGGTTATGGATTTCATTAATAAATATTCTATTATATCCAACACACAACATGGTTTCTTGAAAGGTAAATCTACTGAGACAGCAATTTTTCATTTTCTAAAAAACTGCAGAAAGTTACTGGATGAGAAAAAAATATCTATAGGAATATTTTTTAGATCTAACAAAAGCCTTCGATTTAGTAAATCATCATATATTGCTAGAAAAACTTACTTGCTATGGTATTAGAGGCTTAGCAAATAAATGGTTTGAATCAAACCTTAAAGATCGGAAACAAGTAACTGAAATCATAGGAATAGTTAAAAATAGAATTCAAAAATGTGTGTCAAGTGAAGAAATTATTAATCGTGGAGTACCACAAGAATCAATTCTAGGACCACTTCTCTTTCTTCTTTATATAAATGATCTTTCTGAAAGTATTAATAGTTCATGTTTGACTTTGTATGCAGATGATACAAACATAGTAGTTAGTGGGAAAGATGAATGCGAATTAGCTTCAAACTGCCAAACGGCAATGAACCAACTTTCAAGTTGGATGAATAAAAATGATCTAATCATTAATATACATGTGCCTAAAATTTTAACAATGGTAAAAGTAATCAAGCCAATGCAATAATAAAAAAATAATAAAACAGTTAAATATGTAGAAACTGCTACCTTTCTCGGAGTTAAAATATCTAATAATTTCAACTGGGAACCACATATAGAACATGCAAGAAGTAAGCTAAGCAAACTATGTTATGCAATTAGATGTGAAAGAGACAAGATTAATGTAAAAACAGCTAAGTGTATATATTACTCAAATTTTCATTCTACAATAAAATATGGCTTGATGTTCTGGGGAAATGCACCTAAAAGTATTGCTATCTTTAGGCTCCAGAAGAAAGTAGTAAGAATACTTGCAGGAGTAAAATGGAACTCTTCTTGCAGAAATATTTTTAAGGAACTTGGAATAATGACTCTTCCCTCAATGTATTTGTTCGAAATATTAATGTATTTGAAAAAAACATAGTAGTGAATTTATTGTTAACAAAGACATTCACAGTTATAACAAAAGAAGTAAAGACGACATTCACCTGCATGCACATAGGACAAATATATACAATAAATCAGTTACGCACAAAGGTACTCTATTATACAATCTACTTCCATCATGTATAAAAAATCAGGTCTCGGTCAATAGCTTTAGATCCAAACTTAAAAGGTACTTTATAGAACATTGCTCTTACTCGGTTGAAGAATAATTCGTATACGTAAAATTAAATGTATAGTAAGTAAATTAGTGAAACCATAAGAATCTATATGTAATAATAGTATGTATACTGGTATGTTTATGTATACTGGTATATATATATAAATGACATGTCTAATTTCGTTGTTTGACGATGAACGGATGCAATAAATTATGATTATGATTATGATTAGAACAACAAACCCTTCGGGTAATTAGAATTGATGTTAACCGCCAATATTATAAACAAAATACAGTTAGTTGTTCTCTTACGGTGGCAGTTGAAAGTTTCTCTACACAATTCATGAGTTTACTGACAAGAGAACGGCGCAACTCTTTTTATATTTTGTGCAAAGTTCCCCCTGAAGTGCAAAGTAGGGTAACGGTATATAAATAGTGCTACCAATGACACTAACGAAGAAGTTCACCCCAAGAACTCCACGTGAGTGGTGAACATTTCGTGCGAATGAAACACAATTACGAAGTATTACAAAATGCATTTGCAATTTTCCTCAAATAAACAAATAATAGGATACTTATTTCTTATTGATACCTATTTCAGAGTTGTTCAATGTTTCTTCGCTTCTAGAATTTCCCACGCTTGTTGTTAATGTCACCACTCAAAAATCATAATTTTCATTCGTCCGTGGGAAATATCCCACTAGATCTACACTGCACTGTCAGAAATGAATAATGTAATCACTCACTAAACTTTACAATGAATATATTAGGTAAACAAACATAATCCAATATTGTGCCCTTTAAAAACGTCCTAACTTCCACCGGCCACGGGACCGATAATCATTAATGAAATTTTGTCAGTAGCGAGTGACAGTCAGTCAGTCAGTGAGTCATTGTCGTGGTTGTTGTTGAGTGTTGAAGTGACGGGCTTGAACCCTTGCCTTCCATGTTTGTTGCGGCGTGGCTTGTTTGTGAGTGGCGTAACTGTTCGTTTGGGCCGCAACTCTCGCTGTCTCCGTACTGGTCATCTGGAGTGATCAGGGGCGAGGCATCCTGTACAAATGTCTTATTGGTTCTTTGGTGGCGATGTTCTCAATGTGTGGGTATGCAGAACTTCTGACCTAAGCGGGTGACAGTCACTCAGTCAGTCATTGTCGTGGCTGTTGTTTAGTGGTGAAGTGACGGGATTGAGCCCTTGCCTTCCATGTTTATTGCGGCGTGGCCTGTTTGTGAGTGGCGTAACTGTTCTTCGGGGCCGCAACTGTCGCTGGCTCCGTGCTGGTCATCTGGGGTGTTCATGGGCGAGTCATCCTGTACAAATGTCTTCTTGGTTCTTTGGTGGCAATGTTCTCAATGTGTGGGTATGCAGAACTTCTGACCTAGCGCCAGAAGGAAGCTGATTGTTGTTGTCGGACCTCATTCGGTGTCGCCAAGTTCAGATCTTCATGAAGTTGAGCCACCCTGGTGTCCCACGAGTGTCCTATGATTGCTCTCGCAGTTTTGTTCTGAACCTCTTGCACCTGGCGGAGATGTATGTGTGGTACGTGGCCCCAGGCTTGGCGGACGTACAGCAGTACCGATCTGACGTTCATCTTGTAGACGTGAGGCTTGGTTTCATGGGTGATTTGGGGGCTCAGGAAGAGCGGAAGGAGGGCTCGGAAGCGTTGTGTTGCCTTCTTCACCGTCGTGGAGAGGTAGGGGATAAAGGAAAGTTTCTTGTCGAGCATGACTCCGAGGTACTTTGCTTGGAGACTGAGTGGGAGGTTGGTTCCTTCTAGGGAGAGGTGGATGGGTCTCTGCTTCCTGTTTTTTTGTAAGTTTCACAAGGCTTGTCTTGTTGGAATTTATCTCATTGCGCCAATTCCATGTCCAGTTTTCCAACATGTGTATGTGTCGCTGCAAATAGACTTCTGCATACCGGTGATTCAGATGGCTCGCAAACAGTGCGGTGTCATCGGTATATGTGGCAGTGGTGGTGGTGGTGGTCTGAGGGATGTCGCTGGTATATACGTGGTAGAGAATGTGGGAGAGGCAGTAACCCTGCGGAACTCCCGCTCTAATACTTCTTCATGTGGTGGCATGCCCTGCATGGTGTACATGGAAACTCTTGTTTCGCAGATGGTTGTGTAACAGTTTCACGAAGTAGGTTTGGAAACTTGCTTGCATGAGTTTATAAATGAGACCGTGCCATCCTTTTACAAAGACCTTTTCTATGTCCATGAAAAGGCCTAAAGTGTGCCCACGTTCGTTAAATCTGAAGGTGATGTCACCTGCCACACGCACCAGTTGGACTGTCGTTCCGTGTTCTGGTCAAAAACCAAATTGATGCGGCGAGAGGATGTCCTGTGCTGTGATATGTGACAGCTGCCGCCGTTGGATGACCGTTTCCACAAGTTTGCTGAGGTGAGATAACAAACTGATAGGGCGCTGGTTTTTGAGTTCTGATCTGTTTCCCAGCGTCTTAGGAATGAGTATGACTCTTGCGTCCTTCCACGCTGGAGGGAAGTTGCCGGTGTTGAAGATGGCGTTGATCAAACGGCAAAGGAGCACTGTGACTTTCCTTGGTGCGTATTTGAGCACTTGGGGTGGGATGCGATACGATCCAGCGGCACGGTGGGTCGGAAGATGCTTTACAATTTGTTCCACTTCTCTTGGGCGTACCAGTGGGGGTAGTTCAGCAGTTGAAGGTGATTGGCAGTGTGGATGGAGTGCTGAACTGACTCCAGCGTCTCGGCGTCAGGTTGTATATCATTCGGTTGAAATGCACCATCCAGGTAGTCCGCAAAGAGGGTGGCTTGCTACTCCGGGTTGTACACCAATCCTTGTGGACCCCTGAGGGGTTGCGCACATGGTGGGACAGTAGGTCGGACAAAAATGTACTAGCTAATCGTCAAAAGTCACCTGGAGGTTTGTCCATCTCCTGTAAGGTGTTATTCCACTTCTGTAGACGCCTGCGTAGCAGCCTCTTCTTTATTCTTATGGAAAGGGAGTTCCATACACGCTTGTATTCTGGGTGAAGTGTTCGCTGCCAAAGTTTCCGTGCTGTTCGTTTGAGATGGATGAGTGCCGATGTGCGCAACTCTGCCGGGTCTGGTTACTGCTCGTGAGATGGATTGTTGCTGGTGGTGGTGGTCACATCCATCGCAGTGAGAATGTTGGAGGATAAGGATGCTACTGCTGCGTTGATGTCTTCAAGGGTGCGTAAAGGGAGATGAGGGTCCACCAACGCTGCCAGAAGGTCTGTGTTTTGCTGCTAGTTGGTCTGTCGCAGTGTAGGTAGTTGCCTTGCAGGAACATGTATGTGGAGGACCACTGTTAGCTTGATGGGGATATGTTCTGAGCTGAGTTCCGGAATGGCAATGGATCCGTCCGTCAAGGCGATGTTTGCGCTAAGTACCATATCCAAGATATCGAGCTGTCCGCCATTCCGGGGAAGATGCGTGGGCGCGGAAGGCAGAAAGTCGACGCCACAAAGAGCCTGATGGAGAATGCGGCCATATCGGTTGGAGGATCTTGAGTTCCAGTGTGGGTGTTTGCTGTTTAAGTCTCCACCAACCAGCACTCCGTGTCCCAGCCTTCTGAGAAGAGTGAGATCTGGCGGGTGAAGAGGTTCATTATGAGGTTTGTAGGCGGAGAGCAGTGGGCCGTCCGGGGAGTAGACTCTGACTCCTATTGTTTCAAGTGAGGTTAGTGCCGGCGTGGGGAGAGGGTCGTGGGCAATGTGGGACTTTATGAGATTGGCCATACTACCCATGGGTCCATGTCGGTCTGAGCGGTATGTTGTGTAGTTCCTGATAGTAAATTGCTTGTCGGGCTTCAGGTGAGTTTCACTGATGAGGCCCACGTCTATTCTTACTCGGGTGAGAGAATCTTGTAGTTTTGTACGTTGGTCGGCTATGCCGGCAGCGTTCCAGCACTCCACTATCAGATTGCGGGTAATAGCAAATTTATTGCGTAACATCATCCAAAAGGTCTGCGGCTACTTCCAGGACAGTAGTCATTTTGGCGATTAGATCTGTGGTTGCAACTATCTTTCTTAAACCTTTCTTCAACTTCTCGATGATAAATGTGAGATTCAGTTCCTTGAAAAGATCTAGAAGTTCTTTGATAGAGGCTGCTAGTGAGAGTTCGTTGGCTGGATTGTTTCCTGCAGGTGGAGGCGTGGTCTGTTAACTAGTACGGAAGTGCTTGGCTGTGGCATCCGTGGGACACACTGACTGAGTGTTTTTCGTAATTTTAGCACTGTCACTGGTTGCACTATTACTAGTTTTACTGTCACTGTTCTTATGCGGTTGCTGCGGGGCTGTATTTGATGGTTGCGAGGTGGTCTTGTTGGCGGGTGTGGACTTGGCTTTGGGGGCCGTAGAAGGGCTGGAAGCAGTTTCAGCTTTCTTATTGGGTGCTGCAGGAGGTTGTTCTGTGCAGGTGTTGGACTCTTGTTGGTTGACTGCTCTTCTGCTTTTAGCCGTTTTGATATATTCACATCCTTGGTAGTTGGCGGGTTGATTGCCGCCGTAGTTGACACGCGATGCTGGCGATTTACGCGTTTTCTTGGGGCATTCCGACGTATGGTGCTGGTCGCCGCATTTTACGCACCGGGCGTCCGCTCGGCACGTCAGTTGGGAGTGCCCGAGGCGCTGACAGCGGAAGCACTGTAAGATGTCGTCAGCGCCTTTGTAGGGCTGAACTTCCACCCTATAGCACAGGATATAGAGGAGGTCATAGATTTTTTCCACTTCCTTTGACTTTGTGAGGTGCACCAGAAAGAGCGGGAAGCAGGACGCTGCCCTGTGCTGTCAGGTCTGCCTTGAAGCTGAGTCACCGAGATGACCTGAAATTCTTGGTCCACTAGATCTTCGTAAATGTCCTTGGTTACAGCGTCTATGTGAAGCTTGCGTATGAGCACTTTCATTGGTCGGGATGCTTTTGGAATATCCGTGGAATAGTAGCAGCTTTGGCTCGAGCAAAAGGCGTCCGACATCTCGAAGTCACGCGGTGCATTGCATTGAAACTTAACATAGTCGCAACGCTGGTCTAGTTTGGGTGGGGCAAATAGGATCTTTTGAACATGGATTTCACGAAGGCAAAACTGTTGGTGATGTTATAGATGTAGATCGGGGGGATTTTTTGGCTGCTGCTACCGGTCGGGGCGCTGTCGACGTAAAGGCTGCATTTTCAAAACTTTGGGCATTGACACTCAGGGGGAGAGACCTTTTTCTAAACTGCATTAGGGAGGAGATGGGGCCCTGTGTTAGAGGTCGCGCCGTCTTTCTGGAATATTAAAATCCAGGTGGATCTGAGGCCTGGTCTGTGGCGTCGTCCATGTCCACCACCACCCCCAGGTCGTCCATGTTCAGTGTCGAGAGGTCCACTGGGGAGCTGGAACTGAGGTCGTTTGCAGAAGAGAACTCTTCAGGGAGGACGCTATGGTAACTTTTTGTGCGGTGGGATGAACTGGAGCATACAGCTCCTTGTGGAGTCTGTCTTCTAGCACTTCTTGGCTGCACTTGTCTAACTCGCTAGCGGTGAGGGGTACACGCTAGCGGGGCCGGTGCCGAGTGCTGTGTATCGCAGTTCCTTGAACTTTTTAATTTCCTTTGTCCGGCCGGAGGACTTTCCTGCACTTGTTGGGTAGCGTGGACATTATATGCACTGATAGAATGTAGATTGACTAATAAAAAGACCGCGTAGTGACGGGTTTAAGTGATTTTTAAAGGAACCTGAACAGTACTCATTGGTATCGTCGGTAGTAATTTGTTGGTTCCTATTGTTCTAACACTGTTCTCGAGCGTATTAGACCTGCTCGCACAAGCAGAATGTCTCTTTTCGCCTTGTATTCCTGAGTCAATATAGTCAGTCTTGATTCATATGGGGATCACTATCTTGTAATGTTCAAGTAAGCATCTTGTTCTAACGCACCCTGCCGGGTGCTCGTAGCGCACTATGCACAGATATACGGTGGAATCTGCTTGTATATGAGGGGGCTAGAGCTGGCACAGCGAGTCAGGTGAAGGTGCTTTCGTTTTTTCCCGCGTTCTTTTATCACTAGGTTTTAAGCGTCAGTGAGTAGTGTGTCTGGGGAGTGCTTTGTTCATTGTTGCGTGCAGCATACGACAAGCGCACACGACCTACTGAATACTAACTATGCACCCCACTTCGCTATCATAGCACTATGTACTGAAAGAGAGTTTGCAAATGGTTCCCATAATGTTTACAATGGTAGAGAAAAGTTCATTTTTCACCAAAGGTTTAGTTTTGCTTGCGGAAAACACGATTTCAACGGAATGAAAACTCGCACGACTTGGCTAGTTTACACTAACATCCGGGTTTTAAGCAAGGCACTGAGTCAAGTAAATGGTGTTGCAACAACAGAGAAAAACCTTTCGTTTTTTTCTTATAAGACTTAAAAACCAAGTTTTGAAGCAGTCTTTCATATATGAGAGCATCTAGTACAACTATATGTCAATTATTAATATACTTTTAACTAAGATAGAATTTGGTTAAGAGTAAAGTAAGATTAACTAAAAAATTTTAAAGGGAATGGTGGGAGTTGTTCTGCCATCTACTGGGCATATATTAACATTCAGATTATCAGCATTCTGTAATATGGTTTCAGCATATGAGAGCGATTTATTTCTAGGGATGGACAGTTTTCAGATCCGGGTAACCGGATTCCAAAAATACTCGGTTCGGAACAGAGAGAGAATCAGACAATCAGAGCATCCACAATCGACAACTGAGTTCCCGAATCAACCTTATAAGCCGAGAATCGAGTACTGGATATCACGTATAGTGATGCCAACCTGTGAGAAAAATCCCATATCGTGGGAGTTTTTGACCTTATTTTCTCGGAAAGGGATAATAAGCTGCATATATGGGATTTTTCGAGAAGATCGAAATTTAGTTTATTCATTTAGATATTGTAAAAAGTAACTAACACAGAGAAATTTAATTTTTTTAATATTATAGCTACGTTTAATTAGTATAATGTGAGAAATTCGCATCTAAAATGGGATTTTTTTGCCTCTCGACATGGGATTTCATATTGTGTCAGGTTGGCATCACACTGATCCAATAAAGAAGTAGAATTATGAATATTAATCTGTTTAACTGACAGCAATTTTCTTTCGCTAAAATTGATACTCCAAAATAAAGCATACAGACTAAAATCCTGTCCAAAACAATATCCTAACAAATCCTATCCTGTAGAAAGTTAATCGTATGTATTGACAATAATTTTTTGTACCACTGCTGTTATAGTAGACCGCTGTGCCCTAATTCCTGTGAGCAGAGGGATAACTAATGAGGTGGGGAATATATATTTCATCATTTTTTTCCCCAGAAACTGCAACATGGCTTTCTTTCTTTTTTCCACTGTCTCCTTTCTTCTTTATACTAAGTCCAGGTGTTACGTGCGTGGAGGTGGAATACTTTTTAATAGTAGCACCAAAAAATGTGCTAAAAATGTGTTTCACAAAATTAAAAAAAATATTAAAACATACTGTTCACTTTAGAGATAAATTAGATTAATTTGGACGGGTCTAGATTCACGTTAGCCTCGCCCACGCAAGGGGAAGCCACTGAACTAGTACTAAATAATAGTGATTTAAATGAGCTCCCAGAAAATCATCAAAACAAAAAAGTGCTCAGTTATTTACCGTAGGAACAGTGTTGCCAAGTTGGAGGCCAACGTGAAGCGGGTTTGAGTTTTTTGAACTCGGCTAAACTGCTGACAGTACACAGTAGCTCTGACCAGCTGATAGCAGTTCGCGATGAACGATGCCGCGAGTAGTCCACTAAACACAGAGGAGGACTTTCTTCTGGCGCAGTGCTGGTTTCGGCTGTTTCAGTGCTGTAATCGTAAAATTTTAAGAGGATATACGCTGTTTTGTGATCATCTATGATTGTTCCAAGAGACCTGAAGGCATTTTAATGAACAATGTAAATCGTATTAATTAATTCAGTTAAAATGTAAAGAATGCATTACTGTTTATAGTCTAAGAGACCTCTTACTATTTCCTTGATGACACTTGTTACTTAAATTACACTATTAACAACATAAATGGGTGTAGGTATGGAGAAGGAACTAACTTCGAGAAGTAACAGAAAAAATCGTTCCGGATTTTTTCGTAACTGACATATTTGAACATCTGTTAAGAATGTGGGAGAAAAAGGTGATATAGTAACATTATCATTGGAGTCATAGACCGGTTAAATAAATAAATAAATAAATAAATAAATAAATAAATATAAATGAAACAGGAGTAAAAATTACTATACACTTTGAAGCAGAAGGTACACTCTAAAGCCTAAGATTAAACAGAGGGTAAATTGCGTGAACCGCTGTGTACTCTCGAATACAGCCCAGGGATGTTTTGGAAAAGGTTCATGGAATGCTAACCAATGATGATGGCGCCGTGGAGCTTCGTACAGATCCTACTACACCTTACATGTCAACACCCCGTCCAGAAAGGCTCATTCCTCAGACGAGACAGGAAAGAAACATAGTGTCTCCTCCCGCTGTTTTTTGGCCCGAAGTCAAATCATGTGGGACCCACTGACCCAACTTGTTGTACTTCCCAAATTGATGGAGGTGCTGCCGAATACTTTCTCCACTCACACTGAATTGTAGTCTCAGTTCCTCATATGTCTGGCCATTGTTCGTCTTGCTGCCTGAAAATCTTCATTTTGTACATGCGTTGGTCTTTCGGCCCGTTGTGCGTCTTGGAGTGCTTTGTCACTGTCCTTAAACTTGTTAAACCACCGCTACACTCTCCGCGTTGTCACGACACCCTCTCCAAAGTTCTGGCATATCTTATTCCGCAATGCAGGGGTATTTGACTCCAGTTTGAACTCGTAGAGCATAGACGCCCTTGTGACGCTGTGTGGAGATCACAGGTTCACTGTGTCATTACGTAAGTTCACGGTGTAACTGAACTGCCACAACCAGGTATAGTATGTTGTGTATACCAACACCAACAATTGACCTTCGCCTTATATCCATTCGCATTCAACTAACGGTGTGAGGACCGATTCTACATAGACCTCCACAAAAAGCGACAGAACTTTCTTGATTACCTTTATATAATATTTCAGACACATGTAACATTTCTTGATGGAAACAATTTCTTCAGTTTTCAGTGGAACTTGAATCCCTAAACTCTCACTTACTAGTTTGTAAGACTGATCACTTGATTACGTAAATTTTACGAGTCACTCGTTTTTATTATTATTATTATTTATTTATTTAAGAAATATCACAATGTCGTTCTTAACTGGAGAAATATTGGGAACACGACAAAATCCAAATGAGAAGTAGAGTGGATCCACGTAGTGTGACCGCTAACGTTCTCGCATTCGGTGCTAGTAGTCCCGGGTCCGATACCCGGTGGGTGTATTCCGTCGAAAAATTGTAAATTGCTTTTACAGGCCAGCTATTCTGAATGAGGTTTTCCTATGATTTCGTCATTCACACCAGACCAATGCCGCGCTGGTATTTAACCTATAGGTCCCATGTCGTTTCCTTCCTTCCCCAATCCTTTCTTCCCTTCCTTTTCCCGGATAGTGTGCTCACGGAGGGACGTCATCCCTCATATGTGACGGGCAAACATGGCCATAAATGCCGATGGCACAGGAATCTAAATCCTTCTATCCAAATGTAGAGTACGATTTATAATATATAAATATATGCTAATATTTGCGGAAAACTTTTATGAATGGAAAATAATTAAAATAACTGAATACTTTCAAATGCATTGCTTTACTAATATATGTTTGGAGGGAATATGTTATGGTAGGAAAATGAAAAGAAAATTCATATGCCTTTATTTAAGCGTGTGAGATTTCATAACTAACCCTCGTCAACAACAAAAAGTAGCAAAACAAAAGAATAAAGAGTAATAATAATTAAAAAAAATCATATTAGAGACAGTGACTTCACTACTTGAAATACTTGGAAAAAGATACAAAGAAGAAACAAACTCCAAAAAATTGATAATAATTCAAAGTAACCTACATCGACGATAGAGTTCAAGTATGTGAAATACAAGTCATTACAAGGATAAAAGAAAAAAATGCTGTCTAGTGTCACACCTAAAGGTACTTATCGTAAATACCAGAGACTAATCGTTGATTATAGCGTATGTAAACTTTTAAAGTGTCTTAAAGGCATTAAAGACTCCTGATCTTTAATTATTTTAGACAATGCTTTCCGTGCACTTGACCTTGATATAGAGAAAGATCCCTCTATTTTATTTAGTCTGTGCCATGGTAAGTTTTTTTTTATTATTATTACGAGGCACATACTAATAAATGTCTCACTGATATGTGAACTTACGATGAAATACTGGAGATATTTCATTTTTAAAAAGTTATGAATAAAACGGCAATGACGCGGTTATCTTCACCTTCGCATTGTCAGAATATTATTAGTGTTAAGTGTAGGTAAGATGTGTTCTTTTCTTTGTAGATTAAAAGGAAACAGAATGAATGAGTTATGAGTTTTTTGTAAAGGTTTAGATTTCTAAGTCGAAAGAGACTGTTTGCAATAGCGAAACAAAGGATAAAACTATATTCGGTTACAGTTTTATGAAAGATGTAAAGTAACCTTTACTTTGCAAAGGTGGAATAATAAAGTAATGGTTTTATTACACTGATGAGGAATGTGATTATTCCAATTTAGTTCCTGATGTAACAATGATCCCAAATTTTCACATGAGTACAATGGAAAATGTACAAGTCCTCAATTGTTATCCTTATACTCGGTACATTAGTTTGTTGTGAAATTCCTAGAATGATATATGAACCTATGGAAGGGTTAATAATTACATCGTTGTCATTATTACACCATAGATATGCTAAGTCTGTATTTAGAAGCTTAACTATTTGCATAACATTGTGTGGCGATGAAGTAATAAATAATAGTGTCATCTGCATAACAATGGGCAAAGAAGTATTTAATTGTAGTTATGATGTAAGCAGTATACAGGAAAAACAATAATAAATTTAAAATTGATTCTTGAAGCATTCTGTCGATACCACTAAAGAGCTCGGACATAAAATAATGTGATGTTCTTAGACGCACTTATTACTGTCTACACAATAAGTAAGATTGGACTCATTCAACAATACTATTAGATAGTTTATAATATCCGAGTTTCGCGAGCAACAACTAATAACTTGAAACAACGATAGATAGCCTTAGTTAGGTCTATCAAGACCAAATTGTTACCTGAGAATTTTCAAAAACATTGAATAACTCATCGATAGCTTCAACTATTGCACCAGCAGTATAAGAAATCCAGACAGAACAATAGTAATTACATTATTTACATATTCTGACAAGATTTTTGGCATTACCGGCAGGGATAAAAGTGGATCTGAAAAGGTGGGAGACGAATGACGTCTCGCTGTCTCCTGTGCCTATCTTTGCCCATTGTAATTCTTTTAGGAAGTCGGGGGACGTCATAGATATTTTGGAAGTGGGAGGACGGCGTACCCCGTCACTTTTACCCCTGATTACCGGTATAATATTTATTGAACGACAATCATTCGCAATTTTGTTTGAGACTTATTAAGCACTGGTAATACTTTAACCTTTTCCAAGCTTTGACAAAGCAGCCATTTAATAAGGAAAAATGTATGAATTAAGAAATAAAACTGATATTGACAATTTGAGTATTTTTGTAGTTATTTCATCACATCCTGAATTATTAGATTTTATGCTGTGCAGTGCTTTTACTTACATCTACTTCGCTTAATAGATGTAATTGGAAAAGTTCATTTGTATCTGGTGTTTCTAAGATGTACCTGTACATCGAGTAACTTCGTGATCAACTTTTTGTAACTGTGTCGAGAGTATTCTCGATACATTAGCAAAATGATTTTCATATAATTTGGGTCATTTAGTTTATCAGGAAGTTCTAAAGATATTTTTATGTTAATCATGCCAAGTTCCCGTCCTTATTTACACTTATTTTTGTTCATTTGTGGTTTTTAGCACGATGAGAGCAGTAAGCAATTGTTTCTTGACGAATTATTATTGATGTAAAGTTTGGTGATCTTCTATATATGCTTAACAGTCTTAACAACACGTTCGTTCAAATTTCATGTATGCTCAATTACACATTTTCTTAATTACTTCATGTTGCTTGAAATGAAAGGCATTTTAGATCTTAAAATCTTAACCTTCATAGTAGACGCACGAATATCAAATATAGATCTTAGTGAGTTATTAATAAAATAATTTTTTTTTTTACTATCGTTTCAACTGATTTAATCTTTTCCCAATTAATGACTTTGGTATGACGGTAAAAAAAAAAAATTGCATTGAAAGAGCTATAGTCCCGATACTAACAATTTTAGGTGTACACATGGGAGAATCAATGATATTAAGTACCACATACGTAACATTATGGTTAGAAGTTGCTATGCAAGCACTAACTTCATGTGAAGATACCTTTTCTATACTGTCTGTAATAATGAGATCTTCTAGTGGGATTAACTGGGCATAACTTAGAGTATTTGTTATTGATCCCAAGTAAGCTGTTTCAAGCTTCTTTGAATAAATCTGGTCAAAATTGAAGTCTCCAATGATGTAGAAGTGTCAACATATGGAATTAGCTCAAACGGAATATTTTCAATAGCTGAAAATGTACTGTACTGTAATACTTGGTAACCTCTACAAGGTAGCAACGCCTATTGAAATAGAATTTAAATTTATAATAAAATTAAGGTATTATATATTGTCCTTATGTAAATTGTCTTCTGAACTTAAAATAATTTTTGGTTAACGTTTATAAGATAGCCGACCAATTATCTACCACCTCTACCTACATGTTGATGAATTACAAAATACGCTAGCATATCAATTTGCTTTGTGCTCACAGATTCACTCAAAGTAAAACAGAATATTGTACTGCACTAATAATGAATCTAACTTCATCAGTTTTGGAAGAATTGAACGTACATTAACATGCATAATTATAGATTTCAGAAGGTAAACTTCATTCAATTTCTGAATCATAACCTTATTTTTATTTACAGCGTTGCAGTCAAGGGCATGAGGTAAATTGCCACCATTATTTCTATCCATAACTATACTTAGAACTATTAAGAGAATTACAAACATACAATAAGGATAAGAATTTAGCGATCAAACTCTTAGCACTAACCTAAACATCATGACATGAAGAGTTTCTAAGTACGTGTAATTTCTTTTTATTTGAAATCAACATTATACTGTTATACTGTTATCTAAACAATGTAACACAACATAAACAAAATAAAGAAACTTCCAAAAATTACATACTATTATCTCTTCGTAAAGCCGAAATAGACTTTTTCGAGGTTGACTTGAGAATTTCATCGAACATCACATCGATGAGTCGAACAGTGATTCCAAATCTTCATATCTTCCCTATAAATTATTTGTGTTTGCAGCATATTAACAAAGTTAGTATTAGTCACGTACTGTGAGTACTTAGTACGAGACGTACTGTGAGTAACACTGCGAGTACTTAGTACGAGACGTGATATTTACATCCATGGAAACTTAAACCTAATGTGTAATTAATTGAATATTTTAAGTGGAAGAAAGAAACTTGTTCAATAGAAACGTTACTTTTTCAACCTTTAATCGATCGTGTCCATCATTTTCCAATGTTTAGTTTTCTCTGTAAACGTAACGTTAAAATATCGCTATTACGATATCAGGCACTCATATTTATACACAAAGAAAATATATATATATCCTCTTCGTTAGCTTATTAATCATTCGGATATACTGATTTTGCAAAGAGTAAGTTTTGTCACTTTTATACACCTAGTTCATGCTTTCATATTTAGAAATTTCCTAATTTAGTAAATGAAAAACTATTCCTTTCCCATTATAGTTCTCTTTAAAGCTATCAAGAAATATAAAGTGTTACATTTAAGCTTAAAAAGTAAGTCCTACTTTGCCTTACGGTTATTCTTCCATGTAGCTATGATAAATTTTTAAGGACTAAATTTTATCCAAATAAAAACTTTATGTTTACACGCAATTAGCTTTGATGACACGACTTTCGAATCTACCCATTATATTTTGATCATAAAGATAGAAATGAAAGCTGAGTCAGTATAGCCTAGGCAACACAATTACCTACTCTTGAAGCCATATTCATTTCGCGATAACATAAGAATAAAAACAACTAAAAATCGGGAATCGAATTGTAGCTTTGGTTTCACAGACAACAATAATTACCATTGAGATTCAAAATTTTGGGATCTACATTGTGAACATTCTAATTTTTATGCGATAGAAATTAAGCAATCAAATTTAACTTACATGAATTATACTACGCAAATTTGATAACATTGCATTAAACACAAAAATGGCTCTCATAAATTTTGCTTTTTCAATTGAACACATAGCTTCAATTAAAACACAAGGTGAGTGAAACAGGCGAAATATATATATTTTCTCTTTTTATACTGTTAGGAATCAACGAAGGGCAAATTATACTATCGCGCGAAACATGATCCTCTGCCTTTACAAAAAATTGCATAAATTTCTACTCTGTTTATTCTTTTAATTTTCTTTTTAACAATAGTAGTACGTTTCTACATAAAGAAAAGAAATGATACAAAAAATCTAACGAATTTTAACAGTACCTTGCTATTATGTATCTGAGTACGTTCCATTACATTGAATGATCAAGACAAAACTGATTTGGGCGAGATTTAATTCGGACTTCCTTTCTCTACCAGAAAAGGAAATTGCAGTAGTTATTATTAAGATTCTACTACGCGAGTTTAAATTTTAGTCAATATTTTTTTTTACGTACTTCAGCTAAAGGTAAAGTATATTAAAAAAAAAAAAACTTTTGTACACTCCAAATCAGAGATTTATTCTTTATCGTTCCTCACTTAAGATCGCATAACAGACGGTCACCCGTGCTCATCTCTACTGCGCGAGTTTCTCAGTCCGATCGCAGCGAGCATAAAGTACATAATAATGCGTTAGAATCGATTCTTTTTTTCTACAGAAGTTATCATGATATATAAATATGTCTGTGAAGTAAATTTATCGTTCATTATTGACTAACTTTAAAGTTAATTAATGGAGATTTAGGAAAAGTCTCAAATAAAATGTCATACTGCATCAAAATCGTATGATTTTTACAAAAATGTATGAAGAGATTCAATAAAATCTAATAAATTTTACCATGATGGATACATATGTACATGCAGAAACATACAAATGCTGGTAGAGCCAAATAGTAAAAACTCGTTACAAAAGTGCCCAGATATACTCTTGTTTTGGAATTAAACTCTTCCAGAAATTCCAAAACGCTTCCCCTCTAATATCACTGCTTCAAACTTCATTTGTGAGTTAAAAGCTTTCAACACTCAAACTTTTATGGATACTAGGAAATAAATCATCTTAACAGAAACAGTATTTTAACATCGCAATTTTGCCATCATATTCAGCTCACGAAAAAGTAAATTGAAGTAAATATAGATTAAACGAAGCATATTGTTTTTCTATGAGGAATTTCAAGAACTATTCTGAAACAAAGAAGTAAATGAAAAATTTTATAGGGAATTATTGATCTCGATCTCATCAGAGTTTAATGATAATGAACTCTTGTGCACACTGTACACTATGAAAATGGAGTGAGAAACGTTTCGGTGGATAGTGGCCAATACAGTCACTTTTCGGTTGATAAAAGTGTATAAATACTTAATGAGGCAAGATTTAATTTCAAAATCCCGAATCATCAAATTTGTTTTCATATTACTTGGAACTAATGTAGAATACAAGTCCTTTTAGTGTCATTAATATTTTCTGACAACAGATGTGAACGTCGACATCGGAACTAGTTACAAAAGTAAAATTCAATGTGAAAATGACCTGTCAGGAACTTAAATTTACAATAAAGAGTGACCGTCAGCTACTCAGCAAGGCTAATCGTCTCACAATTATAAATGATGGTGAGTACACTAACTGTAAGCTGGGCGGGTACGAAGAAAATTTAAGCTCCTCCTTGTCTTCTCCGTCATTCTCTGAAAGGATACACATTTCCGCGTAACCCCCTCAATTTTCTTGCATTTTAACCAGAGCTTCTATTAACGTAAATAAATACAAAAAGGAACAAAGTATAAAGGAGCTCTATGGTGCAAATACTTAAGTAGATTTAAATTTTTTAAGTTTCTAAATAAATGTTAGAATACTGTTTCTTTTCAAATCATTCTGTCTTATTTCTTTAATAGTTTTTTTCTTTTTAATATGTAACTACTCACAAGAAATTTATCATTTAAGACGGAATTCTGCAATAAAAACAACATAAACCGTAACCTAACATGGGCAGAAAGAAACATAAAGTTAAACGGAAAAAGTAACAATACATTGATTTTAGTTCATTTGCGTTGTCCCGAAGAAAGGTACGAAAGAAACTAACAATGTGATTTTCGCATGTGAGTCTTCTCATGTAATTTTAGATCTTTGGAGATTTTTGAAGCATGATTACAGAATTTACATTTAAATGGTCGCTCCATTGAATGTCGTTTGACATGAACCCGTAAATCTCCTGGATCTTTTGTCGCATACTGACACAAATGGCACTTAAACGATCGTAAGTTGGAATGACGTCTCATATGACAAAACAAGTTTGATTTTGTAGCAAACATTTTACCACACTCTTTGCAGACAAAAGATCTGATCCCATTATGAAGACTTTCATGAACAATCAAAGTACGTTTCTGTGTAAATGATCTACCGCACACATTACATGTATGATTTTTAATTCCTAAATGTGTCTTTAAGTGACTTTTGAGGTTTGATATCTGAATGAACTGTCTATCGCATTTTGTACATTTATACGGCTTTTCACCTGTATGAATTCTCATATGGTCTACTAATGACTTACGTCTTTTAACACTTTTTCCACACACTCCACAAGTAAAATGTGCTTCATTAGTATGACACTCTCTATGAGACTTCAATTGACTCTCTGATCTAAAAGACATACTACAATCACTACAAGAAAACTTCTTTTCGCTCGTGTGACTTTTCATGTGCGCATTTAAATTACTCTTTAATTTAAAATACTTATTACAACATTCGCAACGAAAATTTTTCCCATTTGTGTGAGTACTTTCGTGATAGAGTAGATGATTTTTCTGCACAAACCTCTTTCCACATACATCACAACTAAATGGCCTCTCTCCAGTATGTTTTCTCATATGGCGAATTAAATAATCGCGACGACCAAAACACTCCCCACACTCGGAACAGTTAAATCCTTTTTCACCAGTATGAGTTTTCATGTGAGTAATTATTGTGCCCTTCCCAACAAACCTCTTTTGACAGTAATGACACTCGTATGCTTTTGTACCTGTATGAGTCTTTTGGTGTAAGTTCAAACTAGTCTTACAGTTGAATCTCTTTTCGCACATACTACAACCAAATGCCAAAGGATTAATATGTAAATTCATTATATGTTGCTGAAGATAACACTTTTTCACAAATTCTTTCCCACATATCTGACAATGGTGTTCTTTCAAATTTTGATGGACAGGCAAGTGCTTTGTAAGAGCAGACCTATGTGAGAAACACATTTCACACTTCTCACATTTGTAAGGGCGATTATATACATGTGTTGACAAATGTCTCTCTAATGTTTGTTTAAATTTAAATCCTCTCTTGCAATAATTGCAATGGTATTTCTTGACCCCGAACTGCTTTAGTTGCGTATCACATCCATTACCATACTTAACATTTACATTTTTTCCTGATTCTAGCAACGTACTATGAAAAGTGTGTAACTTTAAATGGATATTAAGGCTAGTTTCTGTGCGATATACTTGGGAACACCTATCACATCGAAATCCTTCAATTAATCCAGTATGAAACTTCAAATGAGAAATTAAGTTCTTCTTATGAGGAAAACATTTCGTACATATTGCACAGAAATACAATGAGGCTACATTATAGATACTCTTATGGTTGTCATATTGAGATTTGTCCTTAAAGATTTTACCACATTCAAAACATCTGTACCTCTGGTCAAGTTCTGCTAATTCATTGCATTGGATCTTAGAATAATTTACACTTCGTATTACTAATTCTTGCTCTTCAACTACTTTTCCAACATTGGTATTTAATGTGTTTCTCGTTCGTGATTTAGAAATACAACATATTGAATTTATTTGTAATTTTCTGTAAGAAAATGAAAAAAAAAAAAAGTATATAAGAAGCTTATCCCAAAGCACATCAATTATTTTAGAAAAGATACAAAGCAAATATAAAAATTCAAACCAAAAGAAAATGAAAGAGTAACTTTCATCTTCAACATCATCAAACGTTATATTGATCAAAACGTAAAATTTACTTATCGGTTCTGGCAGGTAAATGTTATCTTTGGCAAGAGTTACCGTCGTTTCGTAAATGACAAAATCATTGTTTTTAGAATTGATTACGTTAACTATAGAGAAGCTGTTTACTTTATTGGCAGCAGACTGACAAAACAAGGTTAGAAAGTATTAAAAGACTCTTAAGTATCATCGATTTAACCCAGGTGTGTTATTTTGAACATGCATACATGTCTCCCCAAGGAACACATGAAGCAAACTGTTACTTGGTTTTACTATAGTACACATACTCTGAAGTATATTTTATCCAAGTTTCAATACTTGCTTTGCGAGGACCTGTTGTAATTATGGTAACAGTAGTAACCGTTTCGCGAAATTTACCACTGGTGAAACGCTTCCTGCTGTATAATGTGGGTTCTTATCGAAAAGGCCTCCCGACATAGAGGTTAGCTGCGAAAATACTGAATAAGCAGTCGCGGACAGACAAGGACTGCTCCTCCAGCTTGGGGGTTTGGATGAGGCTAACAACCTTATATTGTAAATAAAAAAGGCACTTCTTCAGAAACATTCACAGAAGCCTCGGACAAGAACTGATAGCTTAGCACCTCAGCAAAAGAAAACAGACTTGAGATCTGGAACATGGAATATTAGAACTTTTTATAGGGCAGGCGCATTCAAATCAGTAACGAACGAGTTAGAGAAACACAGGATAGACGTAGTAGGAGTTTAGGAAGTTAGGTGCGAAGGAAACGGAACTACGAATTCCGGAAATTTTACGTTCTTCTACGAGGAAGGAAATAAAAATCACAAATTATGAACAGGATTTTTCGTTCACAAACGAATATCAGCAATTAAACGGGTTGAATTTGTTAATGATAGACTTTCTCTTATTACTCTCTAGGGTCGGTGGTGTGATATAACTGTTTTAGAAGTACATGCCCCAATAGAAGATAAGGTCGTAATTTCGACGTAATTGATGATAGTAAAGACGTAATTTCGAAGAAGTGGAACGGATATTTGACCAACTCCCGAAATTCCATATGAAAATTGTATTTGTGGATTTCACTGCGAATGTAGGACGAGAGGATATTTTCAAACCGATTATAGGGAACGAAAGTCTGCATAAGGAAAGTAATGACAACGGTGTTAGACTCGTGAACTTTGCAACATCCAGAAACTTAATCGTACAAAATAGTAAGTACAAAATTCCCGCATCGCGACGTTCATAAATACACATGGATCTCACCAGACGGAAAAAAACATAATCAAATTGATCACGTTTTAGTAGATAGAAGATAATCTAGCATAATTGATGTCCAGTCGTTTAGAGGGGCTGATTTTGACACTGATCACTACCTGTACCAGCGATAATAAGAGAGAGATTATAGTTTAATAAAGGAAATATTCAATGTCTGAAAACAGAGAGATTTAATTTACAGAAATTAGAAGAGAGCCAACTAATATAAAAAATATCAAATTGATGTTTGAATAGATTCCCAATTTTAGAAGATTTGGAATGCACTAGTGTTGAGGATACTTGGATTCAAATCAGAAACGGCATTAAAATTTCAGCACAAGAAAAACTAGGACACGCAGAAATACGTAGGAACAAACTATGGTTCGATGAGCAATGCCTTCAAGGAGCGGAGAAAAAAAAACTAGCAAAATTACGTTGGCTATAAAATCTGAATGAAATAACTACTCAAAATTTCATAGACACCAGGTAGGACACTTCCAAAATTTTTGCAACAAAGAAACGCGTGTTTTTGAAACCTGAAAGTAAGGAACTTGAAGATAATAGTAAAAATAAAAATATTCGGGACATGTACAAGGGGATCAACGAATTTAAGAAAGGCTCTACACCTCGTGCCCATACATTAAAAAAAAAAAAAAAAAAAGCTGATGGAACAGTCTTCAATGACACAGATAGTATTTTAAACAGATGGAAAGATTTCTGTGACAAATTGCTTAACACGCAGCAAAAACTAATGTCCGTGGAGAAAGTGAGACACACACCGCAGAACAGTGTATCTCAGAACCTAACCGAATAAAGTGGAAATCGCTATAAAGAAATTAAAGAAACACAATTCTCCGAGTGTAGACGAAATTTCTGCTGACTTAATTTTAGCTGAAGGCGAGAAACTGTGAAACAGGATACACAAACTCATTGTCCTTAACAGGAACATGGAAGAATTGCCACAAGAGTGGAAAGAATCAATCATTGTTCCAATTCACAAGAAAGGAGAAAAAACTGACTGTAACAATTATCGAGGCATTCCTCTTCTGTCAACATCCTATAAAATCCTCTGAAACATTCTATTAGCAAGATTAAACCCATACGCAAATGAAACTATTAGATTATCAGTGCGGATTTAGACGAAATCGATCAACTGTCGACTAATTATTTACCATTCGACATATACACTAAAAGAAGTGGAAATACAATACCCCGGTACATCAAGTATATATTGATTTTAGAAAGGCTTATGACTCGGTTAAGAGATAAACATTGTAAAACATTCTTACAGAATTTGGAATACAGGAAAAGCTAATTAGATTAATTACAATATGTTTAAATGAATCCCAGAATAAAGTCCGGGTAGGAAAATTTTTGTCTACTATCTTTCACGTCAAGAATAACCTGAAACAAGCAGAAGCGTTGTCGCCATTATTATTCAACTTTGTTCTGGAATACGGTATAATGAAAATCAAAGCAAACAGGGCTAAGTCGAATGGAGTTCATGTTATGACATATACTGATGATGTAAATTTAATAGGGGATGAAAGGAGAGCAATAGAAAGAAATGCAGAGGCCTATTTTAAACGCTTGCAGAGACATGGGTTTAGAAGTAAATGCAGAGAAAACTAAATGCATGGAAGTGCATTCGGACCGTAATACGACAAATTATGGATGCATTAAAATGTCAGTTAAAAGCAGCGATTTCGTGTTATTTCTTTGTTCGAACTCTCCTGTCGTCGCGAATTATCCCGAGAAATTTTGAGCTTGAAACATATAAAACGATAATCATACCTGTTGTTTTGTATGGTTCGAAGCATGGTCACTGGAAGTCCTGAGACGAATATCCAGATCCAAGAGGAACGGAAATGGCGGAAACTTCATAACGAGAAACTACATAATTTATACGGTTAATCCAACATTGTTAGGATCATTAAGTCTAGGAGGATCAAATGGGTAGTTCATGTAGCCAGGATGGAAGAAAGTAGGAACGTTTTCAAAATCTTAACTGGAGTACCAACCGCAAAACGACCATTAGGAAGACGTGGACGCACATGGGAGGACAATATTAAGATGGATCTCGCTGAAATAGGAATACAAAGTAGAAACTGGATCCAGTTGGCTAAGGTAAAAGATGTTCCTCTAAGAGCGCGCGGCCTCTAAGGGTACGATCAACAACTTGCCAGATCTGGCAACGCTGTAAGATGTTTGTTTACATTCCTGCAGAAGCGTCGTTGTGTGAAAGATGGTTGTGCGCAAATTGTCTGCTGCCAGCATTTGTATCTAAGTTTTATTAACAAGTAAATATTCTTGATACTTACAGTGTAATAATTCAGTTTCCACTAATTAGTGTGTGTAGTTGAATACAGATATATTCCAACTTTAGTATCAAATGTTAGGTGTTACAATCAAGTTTGGGCATAAGGCAGATAATATCATTACATCTGGAAACTATCGCACACTTGAGAGAGATTTGTAAAATGAGTGCGATTCCTTTAAGAGTACGCATTTTCTTTCTTTCAAGAATACGCGCGCATTCTTCGTGACCGGTTCTGCGTACTCGTGGAGGACTGTGTAGACAATTAAATTTGACTATCAGAGGAGAACACAGTCAGATTCTTTCCCAATTTTAACTCTGCGGGGTTACTTTGAGGCAAAGTGAATAGGTTTCTCTAATATAAACACTAGCAGTGTGCATCGCCGTTGATTTGCATGGTCCGAGAAACTAGGTAGGTCTAAGTATGATGTGAATCGCCGGCGATTTACACGGCTCACTAAAGCATAACTAATGTGAATCACTAATGATTTACATTATAGCAATGAGTCCTTACGCTATTCCTGAAATGAATGAAGTAGGACAAAATCTCAGAAAAATGGATATGATTATTTTCAGAATCAGGTAATAGCAAATTTGAACCTACTGCATGGGAAAAGTCTCATAATTGAACAAACCATCTTGCACTGATTTTTAAATGTTTTTTGTTTAGCTATAGTTTCCTTTTTAATTATTCCAAGGTACTTTGCCAACGTCTCTGGGACGGATAAAGCCAACATTTAGCCCTCTGCAAGAACAGGAATTGGATCAGCACGTAAGGGACCTTGACTCCATGCTTTACGGTATCACATGCTACCAACTAATGAACCTTGCGTTCGACTATGCAGAGAGAAATCAGATCAACCACCACTTCAACAGAGAGAAGAAAGCCCGGGAAGAATTGGGTATATACATTTCGCAAAAGGAATAACTTAACATTGCGCTCACAGGAGAAGTGCAGCCTTGGAAGAATACTTGGCTTCAGCAACACTCAATGCATGATATTCTTCAGGAACTTGCAGCCACTGTTACAAGACAATTTCCATCTCATAGAATGTGAATGAAAGAGGCATTTCAACTGCCCCAAATAAAATTCCAAAAGTACTTTTGCTAATCGGTAAAACGCATGTGGGTAAAGTTGTGTCTGGTGAGAGGGGACAGACGATTACTGTTCTCTGTTGCATGTCTCCAACTGGACTTTACGTGCTTCCAGGCATCGTATTTCCCAGAAAGAGAATGAAAATGGAGTTGAATGAAGTTTGGGCCTGCAGAAACTTTACCTCTGGTCTTAGATTCTGGATACATAACCAGCGAACTTTTTTTTTTTTTTTTTTTTTTAGCTTGGTTAAAACATTTCTCTCACCTGGTGAAGCCAACTCAGGATGATGAAGTGTTACTCGTTCTTGATAACCACACCACACACTGCAATTTGGAAGCAGTGCAGTATTGTAGGTATACTTACATTGCCGTTTTCTCTTCCTCCGCGTGCAAGCCACATGCTGCAACCCTTGACAAGGGGTTCGGACCTCTGAAGACTGCCTTTGCAGCTAAATGTGACAAATGGATGGTCAACTACCATTGATCACCCGGAGGGGGAATACCACAAAGGGACATTTCCGGCATCTTCCACATTGCATACGAAGGGATTGCAACAACTGAGAAAGCTAGGAGTTCGTGGGAGGCTGCAGGGATCCTCCAATTCAATCCTGATGTCTGGAGCGATGTAGACTTCTAACCTTCGACGGTGACCGATCAACTATTGTGCTCTGCTGACAGCGAAGAGAATTGTGCAACAACTCAGATGTTCCAGATGAACCAGTAGCAGTACATCCGTCAGCATGTCTGCCGCTACCTAAACACTCAGGTGTACAGAAGGGGAAAATTTCCATTTCTCGAAATTTCATGCGTTAATTCACATGTACGAAAAGTTCGAGCACCTTTTTAGAAATTCGAGTCAGAGACAGGAGACGGACGAACGTCTATTACTAACGGTGGTTCGTGGTATATTGATAGTACTTCATCTCTATTTCTACACAATTTCTGTATTACTTTACAAACTGGTTCCTTTTCATCATTTGCAAATTAGTATTTTGCTACTTTCTAGTGCAAATGGAAATGGAATTTAAAATATCATATTATTAGTTATATAAAGTGCTGTCCACAAATTTTATTTTTGTAATTTCCAAATTATTTAAAACATAGAAGTAAATAATAATATTAAATGAAAATAAAGTAATTCAACACATGATTCTTATAATTTGGAAGATGAAGTAAAGAAATGGAAATAAATTCCTTCTCGGGAATTTATATGCCAGGAAAAAAACCCGGGAATATTCCCATTTTTTATTTTCCTTCCCACTGCCCATAACTAGAATTGTTATACCTACAGGAAGTGGTGGCATGAGGCCTTTTCAGATTGTGAGAAGCTCGATGATTTAAGTGTGACAGCTGCTAATGATCATAAAAATATCAGGTTTTAGATGGATAATTTCATATAATATTTTTACTTGCTTCCTTTGCGCATATAAGTTTCTATTTAGTTTCAAGGGTGTGTCAACTACACTTTGGTATAATTTGGCAGCTTTCATTTTTTTTTTTTTTTTTGTAATTTCACTTTCTAGGCGTTTGTCAATCGTAGGCTATCTCTTTGTTTCCTCCGTTATCAAGAATTTGTATACTTTTGATGTTACACTTGTATTCTTTTATATCAATATTTCGCAAAAAGAAAAAAAACTCTTTTTTCATGTTTCTGTCAAAATTTTCTTTGAATTGTGTAATGTCATTCTTCATTTGCTGCCTCGTAATAATATTATTGTCACATAGTAAGTGCGTACTCTTAGAGGCATAGTCCTTCAAGAGGACGCAAATGCATTGTTTCATAACAATGCATCTATTGTTATAACTATTGCCTTTATTGTCTTTATTTTTGCCTCCAATTTTGACCTTAAGTAATGAATAAAGATTTATGATAGAAATTATCACTCTGGGTGATTTCTCTTTTCTTCTTTACGCATTTAAAGACTAAGTGCGTACTCTTTGGGGAAATTCGCTTAGATGTCAGTGCAGAGCTTTTGTGAACGTGGCATTGAACCTCCGGGTTCCATAGGCCATAGAGTTACTTAGTTAAAACGCTTGCTGTATCAAAAACTTAAAAAAAAAATGATTATGCTGTGTAAGAGAGTTTCAGCTAAATTTTCTGACCAGACAGATCATTTATGTATTCCTCCTAAATTCTCAATCATTGATGGTGCGTAAACCTTTACTAGATTACGCTTCTAATTTTTGTCCTTTCTGATACATCAGTTTATATCTGCGTGCCATTGAAGTTCTATTTCTATACATATTCGTTCCTTGCAGGGTTTTTTTTCTTTCTTCGTCTCTCTTCCCAATTCATTATTCAGGTTTCTGTATTCTTTCCTGCCCATTGTTTTCGCTCTTCTGCGTTACTTCATTTGAAGAATCGCTTCAAGTATCCATTGTTTTCTCGGTGCCAATATTATTGCGGAGTGTGTCAGGTAGAATCCCTTAACTTTTTCTCAATTCTTTTCTACGTTGCCTACCATACCTACTATTACACAGAATTTTTATTCAATTTCTTCTTTCACATCACTGTTCGTATTTTTTAATCGCTCTCGTTTCATAACGATTTCTCCTCTCATTTTTCTTGATCGTCTTTAACCAGGTTTGCTCTTCCGAAACTAAGAGATTGTGGTCCAAATTAATGTCCGCTCCCAGTAGTGTCTTCACGTCCCATACACTACAACTGAAACGTTGCTTTGGTGGCGTTCTTTATCTCTTGAACTTTTCGCGTGTAAAGCTTGGCCCACAGAAGTTGATAAGCATTTGGGCTATTCGCAACTCCTCCTCCTACTATGGTGTTAGAGTCTCCGGTTACTATGGCGATTACCTTACCTCTTTCCTTCTGATGCAATGTATCACTAATTTCATCATATGTTACTTCTACTTCATTGTTATCGTGATCGGTAGTTTGCATAGACACTTCTATCATCACAATACCGACTGGATTTGCACTTATTGCGAGTATTACAAACATCAGACAGTAACTGCAATAGTTTTGTTTGGTTACACTCATTTCTTTACTGTTATTGCGACACCATTTTTGGCCTCAACACCACCTGAATAGAATATGGTATAATTTCCCGATACTATCTCACCTTTTTCCTGACAATCTTACTTCACTCAAACCTACTATGTTTACCTTATATTTGCCAATTTCCACTTCCAAATTTTCAACTTTACCCGCACGTCGTAAAATTAATTTTGTTCCAAGCTTGTAGACCGAAATGATAATTATTTCCTTCTCTGATGACTCTTCGCGGAGTACTTCCCACCCGGACATCCGAACGAGGGATTATTTTACATCAGAAAGAACAATCATTATTTTTATATGCATTCTCCTTCTTCGTCTCGCGTGAGAGAAAGATAATGTGGTAGTATTACCATTTCCTTTCCACATATCCATGCCGCTGACCACCTTGTGGTTCATTTGCCTTTTAGAACAGTTTCCCTTCCTAAGGACAAGAAGATTTCCTGACCTGCACCTGAAGTTGGGATTTTCACTTTGTTTAGAATGAGACACGAAGGCTTGTTTCAAACCTCTCCTATATTTTCAAAAGGCAATCTCTCGATATTCAATAACATTACTTCTAACCAAGTTTATCTTTTAAATATATTAGATCTTATCTGTCTTAGATTCTCTTCAACTTCCGTTGCGATCTCCTAAGTAGGTAAGTTTTTAGTTATCACATTTTTCCTTTTAGTATCGAAGAGGTTTTGTCTCCGAATTCAAGTGCCTTTATTAAAGCAGGCGAGATTAAGCAAAGGCTGAAACACTAGAGCATTGTTATCAAGAAATAAATGTAAAACAAAGGAATCTGTTGCCCACGTGGATTTTCCAAATAAATTAGATTAAAATCTGGTTTATTGTAATCCTTATTATTCGTCTCGGGTATATTGTTTTTCACACTCCTTGTCATTGTTTTTTTCTTTTTTTTTTAGTGGAGCTTCTCCGTGGCTAAGCAGTTATCGTACGCGACTTTGGCGTGGGAGACCCAGGTTCGATTTCCGGCGGGAGCTCATGTGGTTCGGATTCCACGTTAATCAGTAGGTCTACGTCTCATATAGCCTCGCTGCTGAACGGGACGTTAAACTCAAAATCAACTCAACTCTTTTTTTTTTTTAGTTAGGCTATTCATTTCTTAAAAACTGTTTATTTCTACAGTTATCCAAAGTGTGAAAACACTAATAAGTGGTAAACGCAACAAAATATAACCAAACGAACAATGTCAGTGGAGAACAGACATACAGGAAACTATTTGAAGGTACAATAACGTGTGCCATCTTGAATTTTACGCAATTGTCTCAAATGATAACAATAGCATGTCATACACTACTCTAACAGCAAAATTTTGTAGAAATCGAACGGTGCTCTTAATTTTGCTCTAGCGCTTGTCATTACAAAATTATGGTTGTTTCTTTATTGTATCTCCAAAAAATCATGTTAGATATTCGGCAAGTACCACTCATAAGACGTGTACAATGTGTTACAAATTCAGGTTGATTGCCAGATGCATTCTAAATACTTCCATAAAATATAAGCTGTAATCTTTAAACATTCGTCCAAAATTATCTTCTTGATATACCGCGACTCCTAATTTTCAGCACACACACAACAGACTTCACCTGAGTCCAAAGGTAGTAGTCCAGTGGGCTAGGTCAGGGCAATGATGTGGTCATTCCGTCCACCAATCTACGCATTAGCATACTACTCATCACGGTACTCGTGGACATAGATATCGTAATGAAGAGGGGCATCATCATGCTAGGAAACTTAAGGAATGACCCATCCTTCGACAACACTTATGGCAAGATGTTGTCTTCTAACACAACCCACTGTGACTCCATCAATAACGAATAGATGCACCATCAAGTCCCCCACACATCACACCACAGCAGTACTTTGTCAGGATCACCTGTACGTGTATCAAATCAACGCGGATTACTATTAGACCAGTACCGGATGTTCTGTATGTTAACTTTGTCTGGCATGTAAAGGCTTGGCTTACCTGTAGATACGCCAGAGGTATTTAGGGAATTGTCGTACCTGTTCTGTGGCCCAGTGAGCAAATTTCAGACAACGATCTGTATCATTTTTCTGTAAGGTGTTGACGAAGATGCAATTTATCCATTGACATAATATGCATAATTGATGTGCTACTAGCATCACTTTTACGTGCTACAAATGTGCACTTCCCTTAGGACTTTTACTGAATTACGCTAAAACTACCACAGCTGTGGCGTCGCCTGCTGTCGTACGTGTCCTACCAGTCTTTGGTCCATGAGCCACTGATCCAGTACTTGAAATTTCTTCTACATTTTAAATGTAATACCACTGTTCATGGAGGTTCTTTTCCGGGTGACGGCTGTTAAATCTGTCTTCAATGAAGTTGCTGTTTCGTTCTATAGAAAGAATACTATCTCAATGCAATCTGCGCTCTGTACGCGTAACGGCTATTTACTGCTAGTAAGTCGCCTGGATACACACAAAAAGAGTAATGATTAACGGTAAAGGAAATAACAGTCCCATTCAATTTCTACGAAAACTTTCTATTACAATGTCACATTACATACAAAGGTTTCCATTTAAGGCAGCTGTGTGAAATTCAAGATTGGGAGAATCATTGTGAAATGTCTTCTAACATCTTGCATCCCTACTCCCCACTCAGTTACTTTGGTTATATTTTGCAGCGTTTACCGTTAAACTGTTTCCATACTTTTGGAGCACACTCTATATTTTAGATTATCTTATCTGCTATAATAATACGCAATTGGATTTAGTCACCTGTTCTAATTTTATAACGTACCTTTCTGTTTATGTGTCTGTTTATTCAAGATTAAGCTTTCAATTAATTATCTTTCCTCTAGTCTACTGTGAAGTACAAGAGAATTGTATACTCTATGTAGTATTCATAATTTTACTTAATCAGTTTCCTTAAGTTACACCTATCATGTGTTTTTCAAAGAAATTAGTATAACTGATTTTCGTTTTGCATCCGTAAGTACGATTTCGTTGCTCATACATAAGTCTGCTTGATTTTCTTTATATAATATTATGTTTAATGTAGACTGAGCAATTATTAATATTGAAACTACACATTAAAAAGAGTTTACTGCATTTAATGTTTTGATTGCAAACATTTACTTACGAGTTTTACGTTCCACGATTACGCTTTCAAAATTAACTGACACAATATGAAATTAATGACTAAAACCCAATGAATGCTGAAAAGGTAACACGCACCTAGCGGGAATTTAAAGTAGTAAAAACATGTTTGCGAACACCGTGTGTAGTCGTTAGTACATTTTCAGTTTGCATCTGTATAATGTAAAATATGCGTGTTTCTCCGTTGTGCGATCCCTCACGGACATGGACATGAATCAGCTGCGCCATTTCTAATTCTGCCAAAGGGAGAGCAAGACTCTCTACCGGAAAAAGAATCTTAGGTTTTTTCAATTAGAATATTAGCACAAAATTTAGTAAATAGCATGTATTCTAAAAATCCGGGGGTGAAATTACCCTTATTGTCCTCCTCAAATAATGTCACTCCTTTAATTTGTTACTCGATATATCTAATTTTTGGTCTTCAAAGCCTTACCGAAGGTTATTATCACTCTTTGGAATCTGATGGAATAATTCAATTTTACATTTTATCAATAGTTTATGCGTATCAAAATTCCGAAAACATTCTAAAAAGTTCTTACGTTCTTGCAGATTTACCAGTAAATTATTCGTCTATGGTAAATTATTAGTACACAATTTGGCCTATTTGTTCAATTAGTAGAGTATATTGTCTAAATGCTGGTGTTAATGTTTTTCTTTCTAAAACTGTGGGTCTCACACTTTTTCCTTGAGGATAGAAAACCCTGGGAACTAACAGTTTTCTATATAACTTCCTTCTACTGCAGTGAAATAACATCGTCCTTTTAATATTACCCTTCATTGTTTCATATAAAGATAATACTCGTTACAGTAATCAAAATAGTGTCACAACTCAAAGGGCTACCGAGGAGACTTATGGAATTGTAATTCACCGATCTGAATGAAACTTTGCATACTTGTAAAACATCGAAAAATAATCGGCAAGTATTTTATTTCGGCAATGGTGTGGATTTCAGAAAAGAAACCACCGTCTAAACGTTAGTGGTCTCCAAACATAGAGAGAACACAGTCATTTAATGTAGATAAAAGCAAAGTGCGAGGGCGGCTTTAGGACAGTTGATTCAGAATCTGACGTCAAAATTACAAAATTGGAAATGGCGGATCCAATATAGTGATTACAATTACAAAAAGTCTTCTGGTTTGAAATGCTGTCCAATTAGTCAAGAACGTCATAGTTGGCAGGGGTTACATCAAGAAGGTTGCAGACCGATTTGAAATCCCTTTATGTACTTGTTTAATGTGAGTCTTCTCGCCTTTTACTATTCGCGCTGCTTACTGAAACTGAGATCCCTCGCCTCTTACTACTCGGGGTGCTCGTTTAGAGTGATAGCATTATATTTAGGTCTCGTGTTAAACCTTGGAGAACGCAATAAGATCTAAATTGGAAAAGTAGGTTTAGTTCTAATAATTCTGACGTACTCTAGGGTTTACACGCACACAAAAAATTGAAAGTGTGGTATGGTCAATGAATTCTATAACTCATAGCTACACCGTACAACCTTTAATTTCTGCAAATGGTGTTTTGTCCTTATAGTCTAAAACAACATCTTTAAATCAGAACATCTAATAGTGAAAGCGTCAAATTCGGAAAAATTATTATTAAGTGTTAATAAATCCTTGGTTTTAAGAGGGTTTTCTCTGTGTCTAATCCAAAGTCAATCTTGTTATTAGATTCGCCGAGTGGTTACAATTCATTAACATTAGAATCTATTTTAAGAACAAAAAAATATTCGAAAATAGAAAACATTTCTGCAGGAACAATTGGTAGGATTCAGCCTTTAGATATGTTCTTTATACCATGGAAAAAAATTATTGATACATTCTTCTGATATTGTCCTTCTCTGCAAGAATAAATAAATTTACATTTCCGTGATAATAAAATTAAGATCGAATCACTGATTTATAATCAATCTTGTTATTCCCGATTCGCTAATCTCATTAGGTATGCGTGGTACAAAAGCAGCTATTTGGAAGAAAAACCACCTGCGTTTGAAAATCCTGTAATATTTGTATGACTGTGCAGTGTTTTGTACAGTTATTGCCATATTAAGATGCGCATAGTGTAAACAATGCTAATCCGTCATTTATTTACCATAAGAAAAACGTTTCCTCAATAAATTCATAATTACAAAAATTGAAGACATATATATAAATTTCTAATATAGTAAGAGGCGACAGGACTCACTATAAATGAACTCCTCGACTAGTTAGAGAGAAGCGAACTCACTTCAAATAAGCACCCCGAATACTGAGAAGTGCAGAGACTCACTCCAAACAAGAATTCCGTTAAAATAAATACGGAAAAAAAAATTCAAATGAAAAAAATGAAATCTTTAAGTTTTACGTCCCACGGTTATGCCGGTTAGGCTAAAGGAGACGGTGATAATGAGAGATGAGTGAAATGGTGGAATGAAGAAAGTGGGAGGAAACGGGAGAACCCCGAGAAAACCCACGAGCACGGTGTTTGTCCACCACAAAATTCACTTGGCAGGGGCTGGGATCGAACCGGTGACCCCAAGCACCAGAGGTGAACGCTCTACCACTGAGCCACCGCACCCCCCCCCCCAAAAAAAAATTCAACTCAGTCTACAACCTTCTAGGATTGTTCTTGGCCAAGTCCTGCCAATTATGATTATTCTTGGCTAACTGCAGAACATTTAAAACCAGAAGACTTTACTGTAATCGTAATTACCATATTAGATGCGCCATTTTCAACTTTTTATATTTGGCGCCTGATTCTGAATCAGCTGTCCCAACACCTCCCATCCCTGGCAACATTTTTCTCTTACGTTAAATTGTTGCTTTCTGTCTATGCTTAGAGATCACCCTTAACGTTCAAATGGTGGTTTCCCCCCTTAAGCCCGCACCATTCCGAAATAAAAAAAAAAAATACGTGTCCATTATTTTCGATGTTCTACAAGTATGCAAAATTTCATTCAGATCGGTGAGTTACACTTCTATATCTCTTCTTCTACGAATCCTACAATCATCATACAACATACGTTATTCAGCAATATATGGCCGATCACCTCCCATCAATTTTCATAAAGAATTTATTTTTTTAAGAAGGTCGCTACGCAAGAGATATGCACATTTCTTAACAAAATTACAAATTATAGAAAATAAAGCCTTCAACATCTACCAGCGATCAAACTCGAGAACATATTTACAGAAATTACCGACGCTGCTTACGCAGTGAAAAATATTCGCCACAATAATTTATTATGTTACTCAGAGTAAGCTGCAAAGAAACAGAATGTAGAAAAAGGGAAAACGTTTAGATACCTTTCGTTTTTGCAAAGAATAAGATATAAAATACAAGCAGAAACATATATTTCGTGTTATCAGAAACGAAAGTTGACATAAACCATACTGCGTTAACAATATATCGCGATTTATGAAACTAACCAGCCTGGACCTGCATTCTTCACCTGTATACTAATACAAATCAATGGAAATGATTATGGAGAATCTCATCAAATTTTCCATTAAAAATCACTTAAAGAAATATAACGCGATTGAGAAACGCGTTGGTGCATAAATATCTTGAATAAATCCTTAAAATATACATAACATCAATTTACAACATTCATTATCTGGTTTTCTACAGTAATGTAACATCATTTCCCATATTTTTCACAATTCATTTCTCTTTTAACATCTTTATTAACTGCCCTTCTAACATTATTCGACTTTTAAGCATTACCCCTTTTCCCATTGAAATTGTTGAGCTCGATTGCCTCCCTTAATTGTTTTGAAAATACCGCTAAGATCCACACCGTTGATATTACTATAATCCAATAAATTTAATTTTTACTTTTTTTTGACTACATCAAATGTTTATAAATAACCATTCTGTAAAAACTAATCAGATATACAGGGTGGCCCAAAAGCGTTGAAACTAACAAATGAACAGGATTTTAAAAGAATTGCAAAAGTAATATTGCAGCCTAGTAGTACGGGTGGGCGCTATCTTGATACGATGGGAACCATATGTTATCATACCCTGTTTTCAATTGTAATTTTCTCAGAAATTCAATGCTGTTTGTTTTTGCTTTATCGTTTACCATAAGGAAGTTAAAACTTTTTTTCATGGAAACCTTTCAGGCCACTAAGTTTACATGACTGTGATGCCAGCGAAATGCATTGAGGGTATTTTGATCTCAGGAGATCGAGGCACGAGGTTCCTCACTGATGATTTTAACAACCATCTCTCAGATATGGCAGCAAATAGCCGCACAACAGTAAACAAGTTGATCAAGAAATTCAAGGAAACAGTGTCTTTCAAAGAAACCAACACCAGGCAGGCATCCACGGCAACTGACGAAACATCAACATTAGTCTTGATACTATTTTGCACCAGTTCAAATCGAAGCACTCATCGTTTCTCCGAGGAAAGTGGATTTAGTCGTACATCCATCATGAGTGTTTTGTCCCTCCATATTTGGCACCACTACAAGGTACAAGTGCATCAGTGTTACAGGATGAGCCCGATCGGCATTTGCAATCGTAGAGTGGATAAGAGCAAATACCAAATCCTCATTTCGCTTGCAACCTCTTATTTACAGATGAGGAAAAAATTTATGTTTCTAATGATGCGAACAAGCAATGTTTTTTATTAGTTGGAAACCCATTCCTATTCGTGTCAAGCGTCTGCTGGAATTCTTCGAAATGTGATGGCATGGTATGATGTGTGGATGGCCTATATTGCGGGTCGTTTGTTTACCAAAGGTAGCTTAGAAATCTACCAGTATCAAATATTAGAACTTGTCCTGCCATCTCTCTTATCTGAAGATGGGACATTCCGTGGCTTCTACGAACACGACGTTGCCACTCCGCATTATGAAAATTGTGTTCGTAAATATGTGAATGTGCAGTTTTCCAACTCGTGGATCAGTAGACATGGTACTATAGAGTGGTCGTCCAGTCCCCTGAGCTCATTCCCAATTTTTTTTAACTTTAGGAACATCTGAAGTCCAGTGTGTATTTAGTGAAAATTCTGGATGTTCACCACTTAAATAAATGCTTAACAAATGCGTGCGCAAACATACCTAAAAGCAGTTTAAGCAAGGTTTTGCATGAACGAGAAAACAGAATGATTGCCAATTCAACGGAATGGACAACATATGAAATATATGCTCTAATCAGGAGAAACCTGTGGTATGTGACTGATGTTGTGGAAACCAAAGATATCGTAACTTCGTTACGCTAACCAATAAGGGAAAAACAAAGACAATGCTGAATTCCTGAGAAAATTTCAAATGAGAATAAGGTATCACAGAGTGGTTTTATTTACGGAATTAAAAGAAATTAAAATGGAGAATTTCAAGATTGCACAGATCACTATTACATGTACTAAACTTTCTCTCCCATCTGTACTACTAATCTAAAGAGATACTAATTTTGCAATTCTTTTAAAATCCTGTCTTTTATTTGTTTGTTTTTACATTTCTGGACCATTCTGAATAGATAATACGACACAGAAACTACTACTAAATTAAGCTACAAATTTAGGCAAAATGAATATTTTCGTTCTATTTAAACATAACGATCATTTAAATCTTACCTTAAAATTATTTTTGGAATACGCTCGCTAACACTCTCTTTTACTGTATGTTTTAATTTATCAATGACCCCTTTGATTTCTACGAAATCTTGCGGATTACTGACTTCTTCCCAGTTTCCTGAATGTACTGAGTGACACTCGGTATTTCCAGTCTCACATAAATCACATTTACTTGTAGTCAAGTCATGGATAGATTCGGACGTGATATTTGAATTTATTTCCATCTGCCTAAGTTCCAATTTCTCCTCCTTAATCAAGCATGTGTTTTCGAGAGATACCATAGTTCCACTCAATACATTGTAAACAGCTAAAGGATCGCTAGCATTCGCTAGCATTTCGGATTCCAAAGCATTAACGGTATGAATAGGAGCAGACAGTTCACCCTCTTCCTTCCATTTTGGTTCAAGATCAGGATTCTCCATCTTGTCATTGTTATTCTGAAAATGTTCATAAGAAAAACGATTAAAAACAATCACGAAATTTATGGTTTAATTAGTTTGCCATCCCTTTTTACAACCAACACTATACAAGATGAGACCTACTTCTCAATATAGGATCAGAACCAAAAGTTTATCTGCATCCCACGACGAATCGAAACCAGAAGAACGTGAACATAATGTACACCCGCTATCTACACGAGCACATTGGAACATACGATACAGATTCAAAAGTTATATTCTAATGAGATATTAATAATATAGAATCAATAAAGAAAAATTTGTTCGACAGTATTATACAACAAGGAAACTTATTTTACAAACAAATCCATACTCAACGATTTTAGAAACAGGATTTAAACCTGAATACAACCCAACAATACGTAGGTTAACCCGAGGTCATATTGTTAGAGTACGTGCTTAGAACGCGGGAGATACGAGTTTCATTTTCGGTAGGAGTTCATGTGGTTTGTGACCCATGTTAAGCTAAAGAAAAATGTTCAATATAGGGTGGGAGCTGTAAGGGACACTGAATTCAAATCTTATCAACCATAAGCAGTATGCCTACAGAAATATACGCCACAAATAATATGCATGCGATTAGAGTGATTACATTGTGCGGCAATGAAAACTGCCGCAAAACAAATATCTGCGGTTTATATGAAGTGCAGTAACCCGATGAGGATAGTAAAAACCATTTGTTCCTACCAAGTAAACTTTTCTCCGGAAATGAAACTTTACCAGCGTAAACTGTATGCTGTTTGTGTTTTGTACGATGCGAATTTTGTGAAAGCACTGGACAATGATGGCAGAGATTTCCAATGTCCAAATTTCCAGCGATTAGTGAAGCCTACATTCGCCTTTTCATTTTTTCCTACCTAATTTCGGAGATGTCACTGATGAACGTGTTGAGCGATTTCACCAAATTATCTATTCCGTGGAAAGATTAAACCAGGAAAGATGGTTACCAAATATTTGGCAGATTGCTGCAGGACTCTCCTACAAGAAGTTTCATCATTCACCCAAATGGAAAGTTTCCAGGAAGAATTTCTAGCTTGTAAATACATTTCATTTTGTTTTGTAGATTTTGTGTTCGTTTTTTCTTTAATGCTTTGTAACAGCAAATGGATTGTGGTACATCGTCCGTACTTTCTCCTTCTTTATGTTTCTTCCCTACTGCAATCGAGTGTTTTTCACGTGTCGGACACATTGCTGTTTTTCTTTACTGAATTACAATGTAGCCATAACTGTATGCAACATAGGTAAAGTGGTATATGTGACATCGTATTCAGCGATTGTGAACTAGTAAAGAACATCATTTCTCTGCTGACTAGATAAAAAGTTCCAATTTGTTGCACTGTCTTATTTCTGAGAGAAATACGCAGCAACCTGTGCTAAGTAATCATTACCAATTAGGAGCAGTTTATCTATTTATGTGTACGGTTTATACGCCTATCAAGAAATGTGCGTATGCACAGAAAACAATAAAATATCTAAACCCTGTGCTAAGTGAACAGTACATGCTAATTTTGCATCATGACTTCCTTGTACACAACCACATCTCTAACGATGTTTACAGATGAATTATATGTTATCCGGTTACATAAGACCATTTTCCATAAGCATTGCTCTTCCATTTTTTCTGAATTAAGAGGTATTACTAATCCTGCAGAAAAGCGCTGACAATAATAATGTATTAATTTCAAAGTTGCCAAGTGCTGCATCTTACTAATAACGTACTCCGTTACCAACGGAAATCGTAACTTCAAGAGGCATCTCATGATTCATGAAATTGACGAGACAGACTTTCTTTCAGAAAATATCAAATAGAGAAGACACTAAAATTTTGAAGAAAGTGAGAGAAACAGTGGAAAATTCTTCGCTGAAGCTCCAGATAGAAAAAGGGTTTTTTAGAAGACATTATTTTAGGCTTCGACTCGAAGATATAATTTCCAAAGAACAGCTAGATTACAATATGCATAAATCCAAAACTTCACTTTATGATGTCATTCATCAGGAAAATTCTTTTAATACAAATGATGTATCTGTTCATACAAATAGCTTTGAATGTCATCGATGCGCAAAAATTGAAAATTCGACGGCGATTTGCAACACCTGGAAGTCTTATCAGGAATTAGCCATTCGTAAACACCTTAGAGAACAGGATAAGATATATTTATCACAATTAATTTTGCGTGTGCGCTCGCACAAATTACCACATTATATGAAATACGCTAAGGGTATATAAAAATGAAATAATGTGTTGTAGAAGATAGGTACATCGCCCGATACGATGTTAAATTTTCAACACACTCAGAGTGAACTTTAGATTTTAAGTGGCATCATTACACAAGAATTTAAACATCGATTATTAAAAAAAAAAAAAAAAAAAAGTGTCTAACTTACCTAACCCTAAGAAAACCTAACAATATTCGACTCTAGCTTTCCCTATTGTATCCTGGTCTAGTGCACTCGCATAAAGCGATCTTTATGTGGTAATGCGCAGATGAAAAGTATATTTTAAATTTCAAGCGGGAAGAGGCGTGTGACGGTAAGTAAGGTAGAATACATTACATCATAGAATGTTAAGTTTGTTTCTTCAGGCTCCGTCTGTAAAGTTGATGAAAAAAGATCTAACTTACACTTAATATTTTAAAAGCTGTTGGTAACCCAAGTATCATCATTAGTAAGTTACAACAGTTAGCATCCCAGGAGTTATTAATTTCTAATTTACGACGTATCTCTGCAGAATTGACATTGATTTTATCATAATACTTATATATTATTTTGTCTGTTTGACATGTTGATCGGGTCTCATTTAATAATAATAATAAATAGAGGAGTTCGTGCTGTTCTGGCGCACCACATTATCAAAAATTTACAGATACAATTTAATACCTTGCATTGAAAGGCATGTCTATGACGAACAAATTTCTGCAAGCAACAGAACTCCATACCAAGTAATACAGCTGCATTTTAGATTTACGAATGTATGGTAACTAGTATAAAATTATTACAACTACTTTACGACCGATAAAATAAATGAGTGCAGATCAAAGGTGACCAGCGGTGTATTTCTGCACAGTGTACAAAACCTGTATTTTATGTTTACAATTAGAAAGTAGGTACTAGTATTAAACCATGACAAGTGCTATAGAAAGTCTTATCATTGCTAGAACCCATTTTTTTTCACTACTCTCACGTACGCGCATACTCACAATCACTGACGATCCTTCCCAGTGGTAGTTTTGCAAATGGGGGCCAATACAAAGTTGGGGGGCGCGGTGGCTCAGTGGTAGAGCGTTCACCTCTGGTGCTTGGGGTCCCGGGTTCGATCCCAGCCCCCGTCATGTGAACTTTGTGGTGGACAAACACCGTGCTCGTGGGTTTTCTCGGGGTTCTCCCGTTTCCTCCCACTTTCTTCATTCCACCATTTTCACTCATCTCTCATTATCACCGTCTCCTTTAGCCTAACCGGCATAATCGTGGGACGTAAAACTTAAAGATTTCATTTCATTTCATTTCCAATACAAAGTTAACCTAACCTAACTGATAGTGCCAATCATAACCTACCCTAACGTAATCTAACAACCTAATCAGAACCAACAAAAATACAGATAATATATTAAGAAAGTAAGAAATTTTAAATCAAAATATTCTGGTTCCTCAATTAAAGAATTTGCATTTCCAATCTCCCCTCCCAGCCCAAAGAGGGGACCGCACGGCCTCCACCTTCCACTGCCCTTACGCGGGTAGGCAATATTCCCGCTTCCTAGTTGCCACTTAGCAGTATCTTTTTCACTGTAGTTTTTATGTTACGTATCCGAACACCATATTTATACGTAGATCGTAAAAGTATAGTACATTCACAACACTTCTGGTGGTTCCCCTGATTTTATCTATGCGAAGAGAGAGATTTTCACATCCCCACCGCCAATATTTTAGGGCACAATGATAGAAATTAGTGAGTGAGTTATAATTTTGCAATATTTTTTTTCCTAGTGCTGCGCCAAAAGGAAACAAGTATCAGAAACAATGCATATACTTTTATGTTAGCTTATTCTTACTTTGCACAGGACAATTTAATCATGTAATGCCAATAACCTCACGTTAAACTAAACTTGCGATCGCGAAACAATGGAACTCTTTTATTATGGTGATGGTTTACTTTTGGCGCATCACATTTTCGATACATTTACAGGTAACATTAAATACTTTGCACGAAAAGACACATTTATAACAAACTTCTGCAGGTTCTAGAATTAGATACAACGTAATACTTTGTATTTTAAGTTTACAAGTGTAGTATTACTGGTACAAAATCATTCCAAGTGCCTTACGACGGACAAAATGAATGAGTGCATATGGAAGATGGCTGTATTAGATAGTATTTTTCACCAGCTTAGTATTTCTGCACAATATACAGAAACTGTAGTACTACAAGCATGAGACCATAACAAGTTCCATTGAACCTCGCATCATTCCCAAAACCTATTTTTTTCACTACCCTCGCTGACGTCTATACCCAGCTTCGCTTACACGCCTGCTCCCTTCGAGCGCACCCTCTGGGGTTCTCCTGGTTTACCTTGTAATGACTCCGTTACATAACAATCGTACCTTTTAGCGGCCACCTAGCACAGGTAGGTTTGTTCTTGCACTACTCAATTTGTCCTAAAAGTAGGTATACATCCCTGCACTGATCAAGTAGAACATTCGCTAGCATATAATTATGTTTGCTTCGGCTGTTCCGAGCTTCAGATATAAGAGAAAAGGCATTAAGAACAAATAATAAACTAAGTCTACCTGATGGCTTACAAAAAGAAATGATATAAAATGCAATGAGCTGATCAGTACGGTACAATATACCTACTTTTAGGACACCTTGTATAGCTTTTATGCCATACCTACCGTCACCATACTTATAGGCAGATCGTAAGGAACTGTACGTTTTCAACAATGCAGGTGCAGTTTTACTAGACGGATCCATAGATTACACAAGGCACGAACAAATTTAGGGGTCTTTAATTTGCCCATTTTTTGTCGAGAACAGAACCCAACAAACCCCTGCGGGACTTCTAACTTGTTTCGGTAATTGTTAAGAACAGCTACTTCTCATCTCCGGTGCACGAGGATACTTCTTACTGTTGCACTAGCTACAAAATTAATTCTATTTGATGTACAAGTGGTAACGCAACACACAAGAAACCCAGATCATGTTGTATTCACACTCCAATATGGAGTGAAAATGCAGCGTGATCTGGGTTTCTTATGTGTTTTATTACCACTTGTACATCAAATGCAATCAATTTTATAGCTAGTGCAACAGTAAGAAGTATACACGTGCACGAAATATGCGATATGCGTTCAATTACCCCACACATACTCATACATTAAGTACAAGGGCACTAGACAAACATATATATTAAGTACAAGGGCAACATTTAGAAATGCAACGAAAAGGAGAATAACGGCCAGGAAGCATTCATTTTCACATAGCTCAAATGGTTGGAGGATTACAAGGGCACTACAGGGATACACATTTAAGTACAAGGGCCAAATTAAGAATTGCAACGAAAAAGAGCAAAGAAAAATTCATTTTCACATAGCTCAAATGGTTGGAGGATTATAAAGGCACTACAGGGATACACATTTAAGTACAAGGACCAAATTAAGAATTGCAACGAAAAAGAGAAAAAGGGCCAGGAAGCATTCATTTTCACATATCTCAAATGATTCAAGGATACAACCGAGCGACTGCAAACTCTCTTCTTTCCGTGAGGTAATTCTTATTTCAACAACACCATACTCAATAATATTCCATGAGTCACACACTCACATAACTATAATCACCGACATTTTTTTCTTAGCGTGTTCTCAACACATTCCACGTGCAGCTCGTCGCCATATTACTCTGCCTCCTCCTTCACTCAGCTGCCGCCTATATCAATCTGCGCAGACGCACTTCCATGATTCAGTGACGTCACATAGAACATGTGAAAATCGCACCTCGTCAATGTAAATAAACAGCGTGCAAAACAAAACGAGAGCGGAATACACACACGTCTTATTTTATTTCAAATCACTCATTAACTAATTAAAATTGGGTATATTACCAACTTTTTAAGTAGGTAGATATTCAATGAATAATTCCTGAAAGTATGGCGTTTCTACTCCATCCGTAACCGTGAAGTTCTTCTCCTTAACTATAACCCTTGTTTCTACTCATACTCCTACCCCTACTTCTAGTACTATTTATACTATGGATCCATGTAGTAAAACTCACGAAATTTTATCTATGCCAATGATTAATTCCCAAAAGTATGGCGTTCCTCGTCCTTCCTTAAATGGGAAGTGAGGCTCCCTAAATATAACCTGTTTTTCTAGGAATATCTGTTTTTTTTTTTTTTTTTTATATCGAATGGGAAGAATAATGTGCCCTTGTACTTACGGTATGACTATGCGTGGGGGATTTGAAAACACATATCGCATATCCCGCGCACGTGGATACTTCCTTAATGTTGTACTACCTACAAAGATGGTTCTATCTTCCTACAAAGACGTAGCAATACAACACATAAGAAACACAGATCACGCTATGCCAATCGATGTTTTAACCACTGTTCTAGGTTTCGCGGGAATCGTAAAATCTAAGAAAGATTACTTTCAAGTGCATGCCATTCTACCGTAATTGACATCTAACGTATGTAGTGCGGCCACATGTCTATTTTATTTTTGTATCTTTTATGTAAATTATCTTATTCAATAATATCACACTCTAATAAGTGTAAACAACTTACGGACTCACCAGTACCTATTACCATTTTTTCTCCAACTTTTATTGTTCTGGCTAAAAGGAATATTATTTGAATGTTTCTTAAGTAATGCGTACTTCTACAAAACAACTAAGGTCCACAATTATACGTGCATCGGACATAGATGCGTGTCAGCTACAATTAATATCTGACATATGAATATCTCATAACATAATATTTTAAAAAAAAATAAAATAAATTGTAAGATGAGTAACAGTATAGTGCGCCTCAGATGACAAGATCGACGGAAAATATGCGAACTAAAAACAGGGTAGCAAATTTATGAACTCCAGTAGTTACTGTTGTTATAAGAACTATGTTGTCCTATTAATGCAGAAAGAAAAATGTTTAATTTTCTTGTGTTCATGTTATTCCCTTCCCCCCCATTGTCGAGTCGTACTCGAGAAATATATCCTTTTATTTCTCGGCTGAACAATGACTATATAGGTATAAGTAGGTCTATATAGGTATAATGAATATAAATACAATTGGTTATGATATGATATTTTTTATTTGAGTTTAGTATCCGTTTCAGCAGCAAGAGTATGTGGGACGCGGATCTACAGCTTAACTTGGAATCCGAACCACATGAGCTCCTACCGGGGTCTTCCGCACTAAAGGCGCGTACGCTATCCACATAGGCACAAGGGTGTTCTACAGTCAATTATGAATAAAACTGATTCCTAAACTTTTTAAACTCTTTTAATCTACAGCTAACTTTTTATTTTTATTTAGTATGCTTAAACAAGATTTGTTTTCTAGGCAGAGAAGGAACTGAGCTAACGTTATGGGAAGCGAAGATAAGCGAGTACTATGAGGCAGCTTAACTTAGGATTAAAAACATAAGCTCCCACAGGGAGTCAACCCATCACCTATTAAAACAATGTGAGAAGACAATCATTTAGTCATGATGGAGTATATAGCTTCTCTGGAATAGTTATTTAAGTAAGTGCACGATATTACACAACAATTGAATGATTTTGCAAGCATAGGATTTTGTTATATCAAAATAAAGATGCTGTGGTTATAATAATTTAAGATTTAAGATCCTTTTTCTGTGTAGATGCGTACTCTCCACTCTGTGTTTTATTGTTTTTGTAAGACAAAATTAAACAATATCCTACATGATAAAGGATTATCCACAGTCTACATTCACTACGAAAATACGATTTTTCATTAAAGTAATAAGATATATATATATATATATATATATATATATATATATATATATATATATATATATATATATATATATATATATATATATATATATATATATATATATATATATAGATATAAATAGATAGATAGATAGATAGATAGATAGATAGATATAGATAGATAGATAGATCACAACATACGAATCCATATTTAAAAATAGCACTGTAATAATTATACGAGATTTTGTTCGTTCCTTCGAATTCCTTTTAGAAAACCTGCTTGGAAACATGCTACTTGCAGGAATGGGAGGGAAACACGAGATTTTAAAAAGGGAAATGCTTAACAAAAAAATGTAGGGTAGTAGCTCCATCGTGCCTAAGCGGTTATCGGCGGGAGCACATGTGGTTCAGATTCCTCATTTACCTGTAGGTCCACGTCCCATATTGTCTCGCTGTTGGAAAAGACGCTGAACATCAAATAAAAAATCAATCAAAAATATAGTCTAGTGGTTAGTGATCTTCTTTCTTAATGTGATGATCCCAGGTTCAAATCCGAAGACTTTATCCTGTCTGATGTTTCTACAGATGATTTTTCTCAAGTTCCATCAAGTAAATAAATGATATTTTTCAGTGCAGTCACTTGCCAACTTTCTCCAACAACGTCTTATATTGTTATACAGGTAGGTTGTTTTTTTTTTCAGTATAAATTGGTGTCTCAGGCTGTATCAGGAACTTGGTTGGAATATTTTAATTACGTGTTCATTTGTATCTTACAAACACATATATATTACTATGGTTATATTAATATGTCTCTGTAAGATCCAAATGAACACGTAACTAAAATATTATTATTATTATTATTATTATTATTATTATTATTATTATTATTATTATTATTATTATTATTATTATAAAGAAAAATCAAAATGGAGAAAAATACTTGATGTACAGAACATAATATTCGTTCCCCTATCTCATCATCATTGCCTCCTAACGGTGTAATAAGTACGCTGCTATTTTTTGAAAATCCCGTCTTTAGTCCGGCCTTTTATTATTATTAGGTATTATATCATATGCATATCTCACTACATTATTCGATATTAAAATAGCCTTCTCCTTTGGTCTACTAGCTACCGCGTGTAACTTTGGGTGCACATAGTCCCGGGTTCGATTTCCAGTGAAAATACAAAAATACATGTAATTTTATAATTCACTTTCATCGATCATCCTAGAGGACACAATCGTGGGAATCTTTTTTCATAATAAATTGAACACTTTTTCTATTGCGAGGATCCTCAACCTTGGACTCGCAAGAATATGTGGGTTAAAAAAAATAAAGATTACGTCCTACGGTCATGCCGACTAGGCTAAATAAGACAGTGAAAATGAGAAATGAACTAAATAGTGAAATGAAGTAGAAGGAAACGGGACAACCTCGAGGAAACACGTGCACACGATGTTTCTCCAACACAAAGCTCACTTGGCCCGATCTGGGATTGAATCAAGGACCTCATGCACCATAGGTGAAAGCTCTACCATTTTTTTAAGTTCGTCCTAACTGGGATACTATTTGCCATGGACAGTTCGTGCAATTTCTGCGTAATCCAAACACGATAGGAACACGAACACAGAAAAGTCCAGAAGGATTAAAAATCCGAACCTGCTCTTCAGAGGGATTCGAACCCCAGTGGATTGTGCCTCATGGTCCGAAGTCGAACACCTGATACAACTCGGGTATTGCCACAGGCTTACCACTGAGACACCGCGGCTCGATATAAGGGTGCGAAGGAAGATGTAAATGTAATTAGGGTCTAGTAGCAGACTTTATATATATATATATATATATATATATATATATATATATATATATATATATATTGAACTTCTTTCGATAGACATATTTCTATTTGTAAATTTGTTCCCAAATACAAAAAAGCATATTGAGGAATTACGAGAATCGTTTTAACTTTTTTAAAAAAATTGATATTACAAGAGGAATGAAATTGTTAAAATCTGCAGATTTAAATACAAGAAAAATACAAATAGAACTTACAACTGTAAGCGATGAACAGCAATAATAATAATAATAATAATAATAATAATAATAATAATAATAATAAACAGGAAATTAATTGTGAGGATCGCATGCAAAAAGGTGTGACAAAAGGGCGCCGTGTTGAGCGGGCCTAGTCTATTGCATCAGTAAGTCTTTTATCTTCCGTGGTCTTTGTTTTAACGAAGTGCAAGAGAAGTTAAATCAATTATAATAATGGAACAGCAGAATGCATACCTAAACGTGCCGGTATATAAAAAGAGTAAAGATCTCATACAAATGCCTACACGGAAGCTAGATACTAACAGACATGCGCTAGTCTGAAAATAGTTTTACAAAATAAAGAAATTTTGTATCCAATACCAACACAATATTAAATGATCCTGCGTAAATGACTCTTTCGTCCTTCTACTTTTTGACGTTTAGGTCAAACGAAGAGGGAAGGGCCGGGGAAGATGGGTAGGGTGAAAACGTGTCAACAGCGACTTGCCAAACAGAAAGCGAAAAATGTTCTGACCTACTAGTTGATCATAGCGCCACAACTGAAATCGGAGTTAACACATCACGGCATCTGTGTCTTACTATACCTATGTCGTCTCAAGATTTAATGTCCCAGATAAAAAAATCCCATTTGACTGTTACAAAGCGCATTAGGCGTATAATAAATTAATAAAAGCGTAAAGTACATAGTAAAGAATTAAAAGTATGTACTGTCTGTCAGAAAAGTAAATGTACATCTGTTTTTTTTTTACTCTGGCATTCCTGAGCTCCTGCCAAGGAGAACATGAGAATTAAATCAATCAAATATCTAGTGAGGGACAAGAAGAAAAGTCCAATCTGAAAAGACATTGCACAGGGGCACAAGCTGTGAATGTAAATAGTGCATAGTGTAAATAAATGACAACATCAAAAGTGAAAGCCAGAAACATCTGCTAAACGAAAAAAAAAAGAGTAAAAATTGTCGAAGTGGGAACATAAGATATAATTACGCTGACAACTAAACGTTTCCAAACAATGATCAAGGTGTAGTGGTTCAGATCGAATCCTCTTCAAGGACATTTTTTATTTTTGTTAGTACTGCATACAGCTCATGAGAGATGGTAAAAGAGATCTATTACCCCCTTAATATGTTAAGTGAAAACGAGTTAAAAGTTCCAGTGATATTTATTGGAGAAATGAAACAATGAAAACGAGGAAGTAGGCACATTTAATCAGGGGTATATATCAGAGAGCGGTGATCGAAAACAATGGAAATTATCCCGAATTTCGAACATGTGAGTCTCTATAAGAGGCAAATTTCTTCAGAAATGTGCCTATTGCAGAGACCATGATGTCAGGAATACCGCAAAATTTCTATGCACTATTGTTGTTCATCACACTGTGACATTAAAATCGCCCTAAGTTCAAAAGTTTCTGACGAAATAAATATGACGCTATCTGTGAACGCCATAACTGTCATAACTTTCAGCTGATTGAGACCAAACTTGGAACAAACATTAATTGTTGAAATAGCTTGGAAAAGTACGTTAGCGAGAATAAGCAGAATGTTCAAAACGGCGGCCGTTCAAACCCTTAGAAAGTTCGAAAGGAACCAAATTTTGCTCATAAATGAGTATTTAAGTTAATTTTCTTCTTGTATAGAAATATTTGTGTGCAGAGACTTATCCGCTGTTATTGAAATATTGGACATGATTAGTCACCTAAAGAAGCTTCATGCCCTTTCGCTGCAGCAAGGTTCGTTTTTTTTAAGGGGGGATATTTTCCTATGGGAACGAGACGATTGATAATGATGATACGAAGTTACTCATTGAAGATGAAGTAACTTGCGAAACGTTGTATTTGAAAGAATAGTATAATATGCCTTTCCCTAACACAGAGAACTGTAAATCATGTAGAGTTCGAGAGCGTGAATGGCGTGTAGGATTATTTCATTTGTTCTTTAGTAACACATTTCATGGAAAATAGTGATACGCAACATTAGTGATGATAATAATAATACTAAAAGGTGTTGTTTGTGGCAACGCCACATCTTCCTCAATTCTTCATACGACCTAACGCTGGGGCCGCGGTGGCTCAGTTGTAGAGCGTTCACATCTGGTGTTTGGGGTCCCGGGTTCGATCCCAGCCCCCGCCAAGTGTACTTTGTGGTGGACAAACACCGTGTGCGTGGGTTTTCTCGGAGTTCTCCCGTTTCCTTCCACTTTCTTGATTCCACCATTTCATTCATTACTCATCATCACCGTCTCCTTTAGCCTCACCAGCATAAACGTGGGACGTAAAACTCAAAGATGTCATTTCATTTCACTTCAAACCTAACGCTTGAAAAACCTTATCTCCCTTACAGGAAAAAAAATATTAATAATTTATATCGAGAGAACGGGAGGTGGTAGAGATATGGGAACAACGTTGGGCACTATGAACCCATAATTCCCATCTGTTAACCTTGCTTTAAATAAAATTGTTTACGGGGATTACAGCGTTTGAGTAACAGCCAGATAAAATAAGATAAAAATCTCAGATTTCCCTTTGAAATACGCTCCCAAAATATGAGCCAATTTGGACAGCATATACGCTAAGATTAATTAGAGAAATGATCATTGGTATCAATAAGGGAAATAATAAAGACTTTGTGTTCATGTTAATTCAATTTATTAGCAGATTTTAATATACCAAAATGATTTCTTGCGAGTGCTATATTAACTGTGTTTAATTATCTGGAACTTGTAGGGTTAAAAGAAAAGGAATTAGGAAAATAAAACGTCATATCTATGTGGTGGTGATTCCTCGTAGTCCAGAAGATCGAAATCTACACCTCCGCTTTCGGTCAATATAAAAGATGTCCTCCAAAATTTACAGTTTGACGATGTATGCACATAATAAAAGTCCTTCTTAAAATCTCTAAAGCGTTGTTCGAGTTGAATGATTATCGAAATGTTAACTGTAAGTCATGGAATATGATTCGTATGACTCCTTAGTTCTGACTAGCTCAACTATCAAGCTTTTCTCTGAAATTACTCTGAGGATTTACTCCAACGAATCTCCTAATGTCTCACTCGACGTCTCTCTCCACGATTTTGAAAGGAATCGTTTTATATGACCAAAAAACGTAAGATTGCAGACAAGCACGTACCCAGGATTTCGCAATACGGGGTCAGTGACGAAATACTGTGGTTATCACACCAGTTGCTTATCATTCTAAACTATTTTACAGGCAACATATATATGCTCGTTTACCCAGGATTTCGTAATGGGGGGCATGACATGAAATACTGTGGTTACACAACAGGTGATAGATCAATCTAAACTATTTTACTGATGGCATACCCATATTAGTTTGTTAGGACAATAAAATGTGGATTATGTTAGTAAGTATTTTAATAAAAAAAAACTATGAAGAAATCTTGAGTAAAAGCATATAAACCAGTATTGAAAAAGATATAGTCTTCCGAGGTCATCGAACTCGGCTCTGCTTGTCTTCCTTCTTCTCCTTTTTCATATCTTTGTTTAACCCTTGTACGTCCCTCGATTTTTACATACACATAAGTTCCTCTGGATCAAAATGGACCCATTCATTTTTTTACGTTTCAATTTGTAGTTTACACTACATTTGTACATGCAATAGCGTCAGGGCCGGCGAGAGCGGTCGCGGGCCCCAGGGCTGAGCAATCCCGGGCCCCTTACATGTTCCCTTATGACTTTTTACGGGGGCCCACCCCCCCTCATGTCAATGACGCACCCCCCCCTCAATTGTCTATCCGCAGGTGTTCTTCCATGAAAAAAAATCTTTTCGATTAATTTATACACACTCTCAAACATTTTTATATAGATTTTTACCCCCCCCCCCAAATATTTCAATGACGCAGTTTGCGTCATAGCCCCCCCTTGTGGGCACCCCTGACTTACCACTTTGGACGAAGGTAAACAAAAATGAACATTAAGGCTTAGTTTGAACTATTTATTAGACCATCATTGCATTTAATTTACATGTTAAACAGTATTGCTATATCTCCAAATAAGTGATTAATAAGAACTCTGGACCTAGCCTATGTTCACTGTTTGCTGAAAAAAAAAAACCTCATTAATTCTCTATTTATGATTTTATTTAGACCCTTACTTGTTGGTTCTAAGATTTTTGAAGGCTTCAAAACTAAAAAAAAGGCCTATTTAATACAATGGTATCAAAATACAGAAAAAAGTAACTTATCTATTTGTAATAGCAAAAGTTCCTCCCCCCCCCCCCCAATGCTCAATCAAATGCCCAAAACAAACTAATTTGTGAAGGAAATACAAAAAGAACGTATTAAATAGTTAATAAAAGTTGAGAAAGTAAATGTTCTCAATCATCCAACCTACCCTGTACTATGAATATTTTTGCACAAATTGTTGATATAAATAATTATATAGAAGTAAGCTATGCAGTTAGTCTTCCTTAACTAGAGACATGAGGCATTAGGCCTAATTTAGTTATTTCAATGAAATATTGCTCAAATTAACTAGTGTGATTAATAATGTGATATTAATAGTAATTGTCTGTACGAGAAATTTATTTTATGTATTACTACCAGACAACTGTTACAGTTACAATGTATCCTTTTCTACGTATAGTTACAACAAAATTCCCTTTCTGGCCTTTTCAGGGCAAATTCATCAATGATAGCATCCAGGTTGGTACACTTGACAAGTTCTGTCTCCACTGCCAACAAGCCTAAGCTTGATAATCTGTTTTGATACATTGCAGAGTGTAAAACATTTTTTACTCGATTTAACAGAGAGAAAGAGCACTCTGCACTAGCAACGGTAGCAGAGATTGTGGCGAATATACGAAGGGCCACTGTCAGATTTAGAAATAAAGTTTCTAGATTCAAAGTTTTGATGTTATGTAGGAGATCCCATGGTGAAAGCGTTTTCTAACTAAATTGGCCGAATATATCAATTTCAGGCTATGCAGTTCATCAGAAAGATCATCTCCTAAATCTTTTGGGTATCGCTGGACTAGTGCAGCTGCTTGTTCTTGGATCTGGTCACCTGTCATTTCTTTGCAAGACCACAATACACAAAAATTGTTACCCAAAGAGCACAATGATTGGAAGCGAACTGAGTAAGAATATACAACATTTAGTAATTCTCTGTCCTCGGCCGCCGGGCCCCCTTTGGGGCCGCGGGCCCCAGGGCTCTGGCCCCTCCTGCCCTCCCCTCTCGCCGGCCCTGAATAGCGTTGTGACTGGTTTGTGTCAAATATAACAAAACATGGGTCAATTCTAGACAAGCGTCACTGTTTGGGGAGGGATGTCCTCGGCCCCCTGTATTTTTTAAATACATGATATATTTTCCAGTCGTCCTCAAATATTTAGAAATAATTGTACAATTGTTTTATTGTGCACCGAAATTTAATATGCCAGAGATGCCCTTGCATCTAGAACACTAAAACATCACACACACACACACACACACACACACACATATATATATATATATATATATATATATATATATATATATATATATATATATATATAATACTTTTGACTTCTGTTGCAAGCAAGTTTTATTTAGGTTACTTTTGATTAGGCTAGGTCATGCATTCCTGTTAAATTTTATTAAAAACCTCTGAGAACAAAATCCACGTAAGTGGTTGTTTTCTTTTATGCTACTTGAAACATGTGAACACCCATTTTACTGTTTTTGACATTGCTCACAAATCTGATTGGGATGTCTTTTACAGATAAATTTGTTTCACAAACTGTATTTGATCGTATTTTTGTCGTCTGTTCCCTTCCACGTGTGGCAATACCTCTTTTACTCAGAACATCAGGGCTACTCGTCGTTTGATGAACCCACTCCTCCTGTGTCTCTCCACGGAGCGATCGTACGATTTCTGGGCTGCACTTTTCTTAGCACATTTTTGTTTGTTTTATGTAGTTTTCAGTTGAGTTGATTTTAGTTTAGCGTCCCTTTGAGCAGCGAGATTATATGAGACGTGGACCTACTGATTAGCGTGTAATCCGAACCGCATGAGCTCCCGCCAGGAATTGAACCCGGGTGTCCCACGCCAAAGGAGCAACCGCTTAGCCACGAGGGGAATCTTGATGCAGTTTTCAATCAGAGCTTTCCGAAGAATTTTCATCAGTCAGGGAAGACGAAGACAAAGAATCCTGCACTGATAATTGATCCTCCGTTTCAGATGTCAGTTCATCGTCGGAAAAAGTAAGAAAGTATTGAATTCTTCTGGTGTCAAAGCAGTCATTTTGGACACCAAAATCGTCTGTAATTACTGCACAACGAGGAAACAAGCAATACTACGAATAAAAACTTATCCAAAATGCACCTAAACAATGTTGCCAATACAAGGTGTCTGAAAGAAACTAAACAGCTTTGCCAGTACAGTATACTGGAAGAAACTAAATTATTTTCGGACAGTGTAGTAACTAACAATAATAATAATAATAATAATAATAATAATAATAATAATAATAATAATAATAATAATAATAATAATAATAATAATAATAATAATTTTTGCGTTGTTTTGTGGATGTATTATTATCAGAAATCCATTCAATAATGATTTTTCAGTCACTTAAATATTCATTGAACTAATGGATCTAAATGGTCCCGAGGAATTTATGTGTTAGTTTTTCTACTGTGACGTAACAGGATGGAGATTTGAATCGAAATTTTTACAAAACACATATTTGGTAAAATAACTAAAAGTCACGAAGCATGATGATCACAGCTCACATAGGGTCCGAGATAATCAAGTTGAAAAATCGCTTTGGGTCAAAATGGACCCGAGGGACGTAAGAAGGTTAATGCCGTCAAGGATAACAACGAGATCTCTTTCGGGAGTAAAGACATCCTATAGAATAGATTAGTATTGCCGCGAAATTCAAAATGACTCATATTATTGGTGATTCTGGGCATTGCTTAAGTTCTACCTGAGAGTATCTTATCGAACCAGTTTATCGATCGTCATAGGATTAGCATAGAGATAGGTGGAATTCGGAATGATTCGTTGCAATAATATTCTTTTTCAACTTGACCCGCCCTCCATTTCCTCCACACAAAGCTCCTCATAAGAAAGAGTAACCAAACGCTTGCTGTAGCTTTATACTTTTAAAATTGATTCATCTTCTTTTCTTGTTTCTTTTTGTTTCATCCTTCCTTATTATTTTTCATTTCTGGTTCTGAGGGGGGGAGGTTCGGACCCACGCTTTGGCTACGTGCCTGATCGCAGATTTCAAAGAAATTTCTGGACAACGACCTCAATTGAGAAATACATTCGGTTCACCGAAAACCTTTGAAAACTCCAGGACATCAAATTCAAGATATTCTAAATTCTGTCAATCTAAGAAAATGCAGGAAAGAATGAGTACAATGATTTTGTAATATTTTAGACATTTGCTGTGATACATTTTTGAAAAATAGAACGTTGATTAAGAGGCAGTTATTTAAGTTTTATTATGTAAATTCTTTTGATGCAATGCATTAGCTTGCAGTAGTTTGTTTCATAACAGTAAACAGACATCATAATTAAAGTGAATACATTTTGTGACATAATTTCTTTATAAACTTTTGCAAGATAATAAAATTTAATAAACGCTAATGATTATGTAAATAAAATGAAATTCAATTACTTTTATAACGTCGTAACATTTCCTTGTTTCGAACTCAAGCACCTTAACACATCTAAAGAAAAATATGTGTGAGCGCAAGTCCCCCAAAATTTGATTAAAGAGCAATCAAGTGAAAACGAATGATTTCAAAGCAAATAATAAAGTAGAGCGTCCTCCGGGGCTCTAATGAGGAGTCATGGGGCCACGGCAGAGACCTCTACAGGCAAACAATTGATATAGAGAACATGAGGTGGTAGAGGGATGGCACCAACGTAGGACACTGTGGACTCATAAGGTGCATCGAAAAAATATGAGGGTGCGCCAACCAGCCTTACTTATTTACACATGATAATATAAAATTATACTCTGTGAAATATACGCACGGGTCAGATAGTAATATTTATTATTATTATTATTATTATTATTATTATTATTATTATTATTATTATTATTATTATTATTATTATTATTATTATTATTATTATTATTATTATCAATAGCGTCTTTCACTATCTCCGTATGTTTGACATGGAAGCAAAGAGAAGATCCATTATTCATAGAAAGAATAAGAATAGATAGTAACTTTAACTGTGAAGGGCAACGAAAAATATGAACAGAGTGACTACCTGTAGCCAAAAGACACGATACTTTCTTTCAAATGAATACAAAAAAGCCAAGCTAGATTTGAACTCAAGTGGTCGGACCGAGAAGCCAGTGCTTCGTTCATTCACCCACTTGATCGTTTAACAGATATCACTTCCGTGGGTTTTATGTTATGACCACGTGTTCCTTCTTTGCTGGAAGTCGACAATGGGCTTACCTGTAGTAGTTAAACCTACATGCTATTTAATACATGTGGTATTTAGACCTAAATGTGCTCCATATAGTTTCATAAAAGGTTCATGCTGGAAATAAGAAGCGGAAGATTGCATGCAGAAAAGTGAAACTATTAGTATTACAAGAAATAGTTATCAACGAAGCTTGTGCCGTAACGTAATTCAGAATAGTTACTATTTAGTTCACTAAACGAAGACAAGGGTATAGAAAACAAACATGCCGCTCCACGAAGTCGTCCAGAGTTCACAGAGACAGAAAGAGATGTGAAGTAATAAAACAATTTTTGCTAAATTGATATTTCGTTCTGTATCCTAGAATCGATCGTATGTCATACATCACAAATATACAGGAGAGCAGCGAAAGAAAAAATGTCTCATCTTCCTTGTAGACGATCCAAGAAAGTTTGAACAAGACCATTCAATATCTCAAATTTACATGTTCGAAGGAGTAGGCCTATTGTTCAAGACACTTGAACAAGAGTCTCGAACATACTTGAAACAAGTTTTACACGATCATAGAGGTATTGAATCATGTTTTATATACTTGTTGATAGGTAGCAGTCCAAAACAAATAACTGAAACTATGAAAACAAATAAAAGCGAAACTACGTACTGATTTAGTTTAGACCTTGGGAGACCCGGGTTCGATTCCCGGCGAGAGCTCATGTGGTTCGGATTCCACGTTAATCAGTAGGTCCACGTCTCATATAGCCTCGCTGCTGACAGGGACGCTAAATCAAAATCAACAACAACAACAATTAGTTTAGACCTGCGCATGAATAGCTATAATATTAGCATATCTTTCCTAACTTCCTGCAAGCATTCGGAATCTAATAGATTACCGGTATATTAAATAATTTAGAAAGCAGGTCAATTCATTTTGTAGCAACCCCCTTCGAATTTTCACTAAGTATTTTGCCTCTTTTAAATTAAACGCGTGTTAAATTAGCTTAAGTTAAAAAAGTAAAGTGCTGCTTAGACAAAAAAAAAATCCCTGTACTAAGGTTTTTAAAAATTTGTTTCTTCGAATGGCGTACTGATGGCAGAATCACACTTAAAAAGAAAAAATCGAACTTTTTCCCAAAATTGTATCACGAAGCAATGACTACCTTTTGATGTTATTTATGCTATGGCATCGAAAACTGTTTAAAGAAAGAGCTGAAAAAGCAGATAACCAAACCAAGGAATAATATTTTTTTTCAGCCATTGGTCTTACCACCCATATCTGTATCAGACTTTCTTCACAAACCTATGCCATATTTGGTACTGGCTAAGAATAAACTGTCAAACAAATAGTAATTTTACTATTGAAATGTATGAGTGGATACGAAAGAGGATTGTTTGACGGAAGAGAGTGATGGGATAATTTCGACTGTCGGAACATGCCTATATAATGCAGGAAACAATTATGTTTTGAAGTTTTAATGTTACCAGTATCAAATCATTACAAGGGCTATAATTGAATTCAAATGAGTGAATACGATGTCAAGGGTTTGTTGCACTATTATTATGTTTCTTGCACTATAACCTCCGTTGATGACGCGCCTGCTCCCGACGGACATACTCTAGCGTGGGCCCCTTTCTACGTTCCTGCACTGACACTGTTAAATAGCACTCTCGATTTTAGTGGGGTTTTCACTTTCGTATATGCGACATATGTCTGGATGCGCATTTGTACCTTCCGGGAAAGTCATCGTAAAATTAACCTGCACGCATGAAAGCAACTCCTAGCTTAAGAAATAACTCCTGAAATACTACATGTGAATTACATAATAAAATAATTGCATATTTTATAATAGGATAACGTATAATAATTTCCAGGATACTAAAGTTTGCGAGCATAATATCAATCTGTATGCAATTATTTTTTATTATCCCAGATTAATTAGAGTACAATACATCTTATTAAAGCAAAAAAAGTCAGATATATATTTTTATTTGATGAACTCTACTTTCTTAACCTACACCGGAAATTCTTGTGTATTAAATTCTCAAATTTATACTTATACCTATCATTGTCTCAAAATTTAACAATAGTTATTGGCATGCAAGTACTGTAACTACGTCAATCGTGTATATTGTCAACAAAAATACTAACACTATCCAGGTCAGATAAGCATAGTTTGAACATCAGATAAAAATAAATAAAAGAGTAATAAAAAGATATATATTCAACAGCTGCCTCTCTGTCTCAAGACGCCATCATAGTTGTTTTGTATTTTCCTGCACTCAATTCGAGCGCTGATTGGCTACTGAATGCTCTTGAATTGGATTGTTTAAAACAGGACCGAAACGAAACTATTTAATTCAAGACAAAAGATGACGTCAGTCCTGACGTCTTTTTCATCAAATAGTCTTGAATGGTCTTGAACAAGACTCTTGTTCAAGCTATCTTGGATCCTCGACAAGCAGAATTACGTTGTGATCGTGATATATTAACTTGTTCTGTATTCCTTTACTAGCCTTATCATGTAAAAACAAATGGATGTAACTGTGAATATAAACAACTTGGATTTAAAGAAAGACATTTAGACATTCAATGGATTGCAGGGTTCTATATTCACTAGAAAGACAAGACAAAATACAATTCTTCATATCTCAGCTTCCATTTGCCAGATACATTTGGTTTCTTGTGCTGCCAGGTTTTAATACACGACGTACTACAGGATACAAAATCCTTTGCATTACTTGTTTGTTTGTAGACAGCTATTTGTTTAGTGTTCTGAACACTATTGTCCATATCGATTAAGTTAAAAATGTATTACGTTTATTATGTATTTCTAAATTGTATGCACACAATAGGGTTTAACGACCTCTTATTATTTGCAAAAATAAAAGAGTAACTGTTTTACATTCGTCGTGGTGGAACGAAATGTCGAAAGTGTATAACTCTCTCTACGGTGAGTTTCTCGGTGGCTAAACGGCTAGTGCAATCGCCTTCTAGTGGGAGAGCCGAATTCAAACCAGCAAATGCTAAGGAAAGGAAACAATGTCCTCTATAGAGAGGTTTTCTGGGAATTCTAATAAAAATGGCTAGTTCCCTTTTCCCGTTAAATATCTAGAAAAGAGTAAAAATCGTGGCCAAATCTTAACTCCCCCTCAAACCAAGCAAAAGCGAATTAAATATCGCAAATTTGCGTTTGAGATGCTGTTTCAAAATGTCTGGAACTGCCAACTCACAACAGTTTTATGTTTTATGATTTCTAAATGGGATCAGAGGCTTAGATATCTCAAAAGAGGTTCAGGGCGATTGATATCACGATAATGTTACAAAGGGAACTTACTAACCTTACACATACCATAGAAAAGTCAATGTTGGTCACAAATTTATTTTACAGGCTACCGTATTTTCTAAACCACCTGTATATTTTGCACTATTAGTTTCAACGTTACCTTCAATTATGTTAATTTTCAGTTTTAATATATCTACTGAAATTTTATGAAAAAAGCAACATGTCGCGCCTGGTGATTTGACACTCATCTTCGTTTTGCAAGAATATCGTTTATCCGCAAATCCATCAGTTTCCACTTTATAAATGTATTATTCTTGTGTGACATTTATATATTAAAGCTAACGAGAATATTTTTTTGGTATTATATTATTCATTTCAAGTCTGTTTGGAAAATTCAAAGTAAGAAAGGACAATATAAGATAGTAAAACCAAGATGTGCAGTGTGTGAAGTTTAATTAGTGAACACTATTGCACCAATAGAAAACATGCCATATGTTTCAAATATAACAACCAGTAAAAATATATATTTGTAACATTCCTAGCTATACTCAAAGTAATCGAGATCTGTAATTTCGTAAAGTAGGAAAACAAAAACGAGCCAAAATATAAACAAAAATTGATATAGATGAATCTTCCTGATAATATTTCAATAGGACCTATTTTCACTCTTTCCACTATGGACCAATAAGGGGCATCGAAAAAATATGAGGGGGTGCCAGTCACCCTTACTTACATCCACATGATAATATAAAATTATATTGTACGAAATATACGCATATGTCAGATAGTAATATTTATTATTACTATCGTTATTGTCAACAGCGTGTTTTCATTACCTGTGTATGTTTGGCATGAAAAATAGAGAAGATCCATCTTTCGTAGAAAGAATAAGAAAGGACAGTAACTTTAACTGTCAAGGACGACGAAAAATATGAAAAAATTGACTACCTCTAGCGAAAAGAAACAATTCTTTCTTTCAAATGAATAAAAAAGATCAAGACAAGATTGATTGGAACTCGGGTGACCAGCACAAAAAGCCAGTGCTTTCTCCAGTCACCCACTGTGTCGTTAGGGATTACAAACACTGCGTTAACAGCTATCACTTTCGTGGGTTGCATACTATGATCACGTGTTACTTTTTTGCTGCAAGTTGACAATGTTCTTACATGTAGTAGTTAAACCTAAATGCTATGTAATACATGATTTATTTAGACCTACATGCTTTCCATATAATGTAATAAAAGGGTCATTGTGGGAATAAGAAAAAGAAGGTTGCTTGGACAAAACGGAAACTATTGGCATCAGAACAAATATTTATGTACGTGCATGCGCAGTAAGATAATTCTGAATAGTTACTGTTTAGTTCACTAAACGAAGAAATGGGTAAAGAAAACAAACATGCTGCGTCAACTAAATCGACCAGAGTTGAAAGAGGCGGAAAGAGGTGTGTAGTAATACAACAACTTTGGTTAAATTGATATTTCGTTTCGTATCCTGGAATATATCGGATGCTATACATCACAACTTTACGGGAGAGCAGAGAGAGAGGTACTAACCCTACCATATAGAAAGCTTTACTAACTCGATCATATAGATACAAATAGATGTAACTCTGAGTAATATAACTTGGATTTATCGAAAGCTGTTTAGACATTCAGTGGTTTGCAGGGTTGAATATTCACGAACAAATAAGGCACAATAAAATTCTTCATACCTCAGCTTCCAGTAGCTAGATACACGCAGTTTCTAGTTAGATAATGAAACAGCTGTCGGACCTTAATACGCGACGTATTGCAGTATACAAAATATTTTGCATTACCTGTTTGTTTGTAGACAGCTATTAGTTTAGTGTTCTGACAGATTTTGTGTAAACTATGAATGACCAATTCCGGAATTTTTACTTTCCGGAATCCCGAAAGTGAAACAGGAAAAATTCCAGAATTCACAAAATTCCGGAATTTAAAAATTTCTATTTTCGTAAACATTCCGGAATTCGGAATGTATCCAGAATTTTTCTTAATTCCGAAATTTTACCGAATTTCATAATTTTTCGAAATCCGGAAAGTGGAATTTCCGCTTCCGGAAAATGAATTTCTCTCGGTTAATATGTGCATGATTCTTGCATCTGATCTCTAGATGGAGAGCTTCGAGTAAAGAGAATTGATCATTCACTTTCCGTGCAACCATTATCTTATGCGAAAAAAATGTTACGTGGTGTGAATCGGAAAGAGGTTTTCCAGTTGAAAGTTCACAACGATACCGATACTTCACAGATTACCATACCCAAACATGTTTAACAAATGATGTAGTGTTTACTATTAAGACCAATGACGTTAAAAGAGGATGCTTCAGATCAATGAAGTTTTGAACTACAATGGTAATCCCCGTAGATGTTTGTCTTTTCTCAACCAACATTAGTAAATCGTCCCCATGATACCTTCCTTCCACCTTCTTAATAATTGCTCATATAATATGAGAAATCATTCTCCGATTCTTCACCATCACTTTGTCAAAAAATCTTAGACTTGAAAAGGATTTGAAACTACGTTAATCAGCTGTACTACTTACAAGTCCAATACGTTACCTCTACACTACTTTACCACGTAAATTCGTAAGTCGAATATTGTTATGTTCAACCCTGATATTTGGAATAAACCGGTAATGTTCTTCATGTAATTATAGTTCCACCAAAGTCCATGCGAAAACTCATTTATTCGACGACCTGGACAGAAACTAGTGTCCACTACTAAACTAAATAATATATAATACAGGAAAAACTACAGAAATGACAACGTATTATACAGTAATTTTGAAGTGCATATTTAAAAGTACCTTAATAATAATAACAATAACAATAATAAATATAATAATAATAATAATAATAATAATAATAATAATAATAATAATAATAATAATAATAATAATAATATAATTACATTCACTGTATCATTTTAACTACAACAAACTACTTACTTCTTCGTGCGAGTGGAGATTGGTTCGAGTCTGTTGGGGACTATTGTACACAATGGTTCTTAACTTAGTTTGGCTACAATTGTAAGTCTCGTCGTTAGAAGTTCAGCTGTTTGCTTTAGTCTTTCGTGGCAATTATTATTCGTAATGTTTAGTACTGGTAATATTTTTTGTCTTTGAGTATTGCTTTTATTCCTCTCTTCATTTCGAAAGAGAAGAATATCCGAACAAATGCCACCATAGTTCATCATATTTTGGATATGAACACTACTTGGAATTAGTTAAGAATAAACAATGAATGTTCCGACTTAGCTGCAAAGAGTAAAAATGGAAGGGGAGGGGTTCGAACCCGTACTCATGGTCATTAAAAATAAAATCACTACATGTCCTAAACTTATCGACTACGATTTCTACGTTGGATTCTAGGGGCGGTATTCAGAGAGAATTCGTTAATCGAAGGTTAGTCTCAGACTAGTTAGTAAGCATACTAACTCTTTCCTTAGGAAGGTGCATTTTTTGGTATTCAGAGTCTACTTTTAATACAACTAAAATGATGATTTAGGTTTGATTAACTTATAGAACCCCAATGCATCGGTGAGTAAAATAAATGTGGCAACTACGGAAAAGTAGATGAGCGCATGCGTAATCTGTAAAAATGAAAATACATGTATTACGAAATACGAAATGTTGTGTCGCACTCTAAAGCGTGGGTAAAATATTACACACTGCTCTAGATTAATTAGTCACATGTGATTAACTTCGCCCAATACTACGTCCTAATCAGAGACTCTGAATACAATGTTGATAACCATCCGTTAGTCAATTCCGTAGTAAGGTTTTAATCAGACGTCAAAACGACTCTGCATAAGGCTCTAGAAGACTTGTGTTTGGTTAGGGCTGGTCAATACGTTTTGCAAGGAGGTCTGGTTTAGCTTTGAAGCAGCACAGGTGAGAGAAGGAAGAATGTGTATAAAAGAGAGAAGTAATCAGTAAGATATAAAGATTAATAGAGAGAGAAGAAAAAGAAACAAAGACATGATAAAGAAATGTCAAGAAAGACATGAACAGAGAAAGACGAATGAAGATATAACCCTATATTCACATTATAGTAAAGAACGCACACAATGTTTACTCGGATTTTTGTCAGTGATCGCGTAGTATCAGAACTATTTCCATATCTTCAACTCATTTGTAATAAGGAAAGGGAAACATTCGTATAAACTTGATCTAATTAAAGCAGTATAGAAGTCGAATAAGTTATATTTTACTCATCGTAGAAATCGTAATCAACGGATTAAAGGCGTGTGGTTATTGTACTTTTAATGACCATGAATATGGGTTCGAACTCCACCACTTCTATATTTTTACATTTTGCAGCTACGTTGGAACGTTCAATTTTTGTTCTTTACTAATTGATGGAGTTTACATTAAAAAAAAAAAAAATATGGTAGCATTTGTTCGGATATTCTTCTCTTTCGAAATGAAGACAAAAATAAAAGCAATACGCAAAGACAAACGTAATATAAGTGCTAACCATTAACAATAATAATTGTTACGAAATACGAAACGAACGGCTGAGCTCGTAACGACGGGACTTACAGTTGTGGCCAAACAATGTTAAGAACCACCGTGTTCAATAGTCCCCAACCGATTCGAACCAGTGTCCACTCGCACGAAAACGTAAGTAGTTTGTAGAAGTTAAAACTATACAATGAAGGTAAATTATTATTATTATTATTATTATTATTATTATTATTATTATTATTATTATTATTATTATTATTATTATCGTACTTTTAAATATGCACGGCGAAATTACTGTATAATATTTCTGTGATGTTCCTGCATTGTACGTTATTTAGTTTAGCCCAGGGATGTAATGGAGGGTACATGCGGGTATACGGCGTATACCCACCTCTAAGTTTTGGAAATTATCGCGTAGCCACCTAAAATTTAGGAAGTACGAGGGTATATTCTACATTCGATTCATAGTATACTGACTTGATTGGAAAATACAACTACTACTTTTCATGACTGTGTTTCAACACAAAACAAACAAACAAACAAACAAAAATCACTGAACAGCTGGTCGTCAGGCTCTGGTAGCGAATGATATTTATTTTTTAAAAAATGTTTGTGTTTTAGGGCTGTGGGAATCCAGTTTTCTGAGAACCTCTTCTATAATGGAAAACACCGCTCTGAACCTGCAGTGTTTTTTCCTTAAGATGTCACATGCGCTGTCCTTACCTTCTAAAAGATGACCTCTGGTACTATAATAAAATAATGCCAAGCTGTTTCTAATTTTTTTTTTTTTTGTTGGAAACTCATAGAAACTCTTTTATTTCTAAAGATCAGTGGAAGATAGAGTTGAGTGGTGAGCAGGGTAGAAAGTGGGGCCTATATTCAGGTGGTGACATTGAAGTTGTCCTGTTTTGACATAGCAATGGCCGCAATTTTGCACTCTTTGATCCAAATTCAAAGTCTACCTATTGGATGCAATTTGAGCAAGGCAATACGAGATGGAACCAGTTCCTTTCAAATCGTGTAAGGAAGTTCCGAAAAAATGAATCTTTACTTTAGTTCAAGGGTTAAGAGGAAATTAAATGAATATATTTGCGCCAAGAAATCGTTGGCCCTCACAAAAATAACAAAACGTGACCTATCGTCTGTCTAGTTGAAGCTTTCACCGTCGTCCTCAATACCACCAAATACAACAGCGAACCTCGGATTAGTACTGCTCATTTGTAGCTGCAATTGACATAATAGAAAGTGGCGATTGATTTTCATAAATACTCAGCAGTTAGTACTAGTAGTAGTTTTTCCGCAACCAACTGGGCTAAAAAAAAGTGGGGGAAAATAAACATTTTTCTTTGTTGTTTCGGTTTCGTTCAGGTAAAAAATATTTGAAGAAAATTTGTCAACAGGAGAAGGTGGAAAACAAAAGTCAGGAGAGGCCTATCGTATGAGCATGTCACAGCAACCTTTGAACATTTCAGTAGAGCCATCACTTGTAGTAGCCGAACTTCATTTGCTAAGTAGTTAGTAAACTTTCTTTTTGGGTTGACGAACTAAGAGTTGTTTCGCAATTTGCAAGATGTCCAAGAAGGTGTTAGAAAATTGGTTTAAAAGGGAAAGAGGCAATAACTATGTAAATTCCATTGACGAAAATGTAAAAACAAAGATATTGAGAAATAGGGAAGAAAATCCAAAGAACAAGTTCATTTGCCAACTACTACTTCAGAGTAAGACGTAAGAATATTTATTTATTGATTTCACATTGTAAGGGTTGTTACGGCATCTCCGGCTTGAGGACGAAGATGTCAGAAGGATAAGGTCCTTCGTTAAATGCATTGCAAAGGAGACTAATTGGGACCCATAAGTTAGGCACTATTCCGATATTTGCGTGGTGCGAATGAAGAAAAACCTGTCAAGATAGCTGATCTGCAAAGGAGTTTCCACACCTTCTTCACCGATTTATTGTTATTATTATTATTATTATTATTATTATTATTATTATTATTATTATTATTATTATTATTATTATTATTATTATTATTATATGAATTTACACCTGTGAGAACATCCCAAGTTTAAATTAGCTGGAAACAGCTGTGCGAGCAATTCTATTTAAAAAAAATGATAGTCGGCCATCCTCATTGTTCATTCTAAGTTTTTCCTTGATAGATTAAGTGAATGCTGGAATAGTACATCACTTTATGTTCGGACAGCGTTCTTTTCAAATCCTTTTGTCTGACAGTGTCCCAAGGTTTAATAATTTAATAAGCAGTGATGGAACACCTTTCAATGTCTGATCACGAAAACTGTAATCTACCTAGAAGAGCTAGACTTGCGGGTTTTCTTATTTGCTTCCTCGGTTTTTTTCTAAACAAAAAAAAAAAAACTTAAAAATTCAAATTTAAATTTGAAAAGTGGGAAAGCTCCCATTAGTTTACAGCTTTATTTCTTTTAGGAAAGACATTTAGGAGGAGAGCATTTTTTGTCCTTATCTATTTTTCGTTTTTTTCCAGGGTAAATATTTGTTTTATTTTATTCTATTTCATTTATTTAACAATGGTCATAATACGGCAAATTATAGATGCGTTAAAATATCGAATAATACTTTTGATAAAGTGGATACTTTCAAATATCTAGAATCAATATTAACAGATGAAAACCATATTCACGAAGAAATTAAATGTCGACTAAAAGCAGGGAATTCGTGTTATTATTCAGTTCAAAATCTCTTGTAATTTATACGGTTTACCAAACATAGTTAGGGTCATTAAGTCTAGGAGGCTCAGGTGGGCAGGTTATGTAGCCAGAATGGAAGAAAGTAGGAACGCTTTCAAAGTCTTAAGTGGAAGACCTTCCGGAAAACGACCATTAGGAAGACCTAGGCGCAGATGGGAGGACAATATTAAGATGGATCTCGCAGAAATAGGAATACAAAGTAGAAACTGGATACAGTTGGCTAAGGATAGAAGTCAGTGGAGAGCTTTTATGAACGCGGCATTGAACCTCCGGGTTGCAAAGGCCATAGAGTTAATTAGTTAGTTATTTAACCATCACGAGATACAGCTAAGATGCAATTTTATACTGGATACATAACAACAATAATAACATTGGAAAGGATTTGGGAAGGTATCGGCCATGGCCTGTTTAGTAGGTACTATCTCGGGATTTGCCTGACAGGACTGAGGAAAAGCCCAGTCAGGATAGTCGGCAGTGGGAATCGAACCCACGATCTCCCGAATGCGAGGTGAACGCTCTAGCAATTGAGCTACTTCTCTAGGTAAGATTGTCATTTTTTGTGTTTTTTTTTCTTTTTGAATTGCTCCTGCGGGAAACTTGAGTCTCGACCCGAAAGAAACTATTGGACTAAAGTTTTAGATGGGTATATCGATACTACCCGACTATAACTTCGGGGCTGGCATCAGGATTTAATTCAGCCGTAAATTGGCCTCGAATTGGAAGTACTTGTACAACAATTTCTACAGCCTGACTTACTTAACGCAGAGAGTTAAATAAGGTCTTAAATTAACCTGTGGCACTGTAAGTGATCTTTTTCTTAGTCCCTGGTTGATAGATTAAACGGTTATATAACTATTCTCCATAATGTAGCTCTCCATCCAGGTTTTTATTTTTGTTACTTCATATACATATAGCCTGCTTGTTCGAACCTCAATGGCGCAAAGCGTTGTGGTGAATTTCAGAGGAAATCATAACTGTGTTGTCAAGAAATACCAAGTTCAAGAGTATGGAGAAAGTAGATACAGAATGGCACAAATAAAGTCAAGCTCTCATAGATAATTGTGGATTAAATGTAGCAAAGTTTAATTAAGTATTACGTAATTTACCAAGTATCTTGAATGTGACATTTTTCAAAAATACAAGTATGGTTTCCTCTGAAATTCACCATACAATAGCTTCTAACACTATTATTCTTTGAGCAATAATGCTCAAAGTTCAATTTTCTGGACTTTCCGGTGCTCGTAACCCAAAAAGGGCACCGCTTTCGACTTCGGTGTAATAGTTTTTTTTATTGTTTTCGTGTCTAGTTTTAATTTCCAAGCGTTGTAATAGGAATTATGAAGCACCCTATATATATATATATATATATATATATATATATATATATATATATATATATATATATATATATATATATATATATATATATATATATGCGTGTGTGTGTGTCTGACAAAGGATGGAGAGTATACCCACCTAAAATATTAGCATTACATCACTGGTTTAGCCCTTCCATGCATAACGTCCACTGGGTCCACTGGAGTGGACACTGCTGATTGGTTACGATTGTGTTCTGTCGGAACTCTCTACCCGCAACCCAAGTGCATTTTTGTCAATAGAAGTTACCTGGGTGCACTGACGATTTGAAATTTTTCCTGGAATTCTGGAATTTTTCCTGTTTCACTTTCGGGATTCCGGAATTGGCCAACGTTGGTCCCATCTCATTATCACCTACTGTTCTCTCACTATAAATTATTGACATTTTGGCTGTACTTAAGTACATTGCTCTCCCGTGGCTCCATGACTCCCCATGACAATACCTCTTCGTTCCTTTTTCACTGAAATCGCTTATTTTTCTATGAGTCCTATGGTGCATACTGTCCAACGATGCTCCCAGCCCTCCACCACCTCCCATTCTCTCGACATAAATTATTTATATTTTACCTGTAAGGAAGATATGGCGTTTTAATCATTACATTTGGTGACGAATTGAGGCAGATATTGCGTTGCCAGAAACAACACTTTTCCTAATAATGTATATATATATATATATATATATATATATATATATATATATTAGTTATTATTATTATTAATTTACTTTTGCTTAACACTATTTTACTAAAAAGCAATGAAATAATATTCCTTGCCATTTACGCTCTTGAACTAGAAATACATGATTTACAGTTCTCTGTGTTAGGGGAAAGCACATTTATACTATTCTTTCAAATAAAACGTTTCACAAGTTACTTCACTTTCAGCGAGTAATTTAACATCATCATTAAGAAGCCTGACCGTAGCGAAAGGGCGTGAACCGTTTTAGGTGATTAATGCGGTCCAATATTTAGATAAAAGAGAAAAGTTCCTGTACACAAATATTTCAGTAAAAGTTGAAAAGTCACTCAAATATTGTGAATATCCATTTATGAGCAAAGTTTTGTTTCTTTTGAACTTTTTAAGAGTTTAAAAGACCGCCATTTTGAATATTTTCATTTGATTATTCTGGCTAACGAACTCATCCAAGACATTTCAAGAATTAATGTTTGTGCCAAGTCTAATCTCAATCCGCTGAAAGTTATGGCATTCACAAAAGCGTTATATAGATAGTTAGCCACACACACACACAGAGAACTTTCGAATAGAGGGTAGCTTTCGTCTCAGAAGGTAACGATCGGCAAAGTGTCTAGAAATTTTGCGGCATTTCTCACATGATGGTCTCTGCAATAGGCACATTTCTGAAGAAATTTTCCTATTGTAGAGACTTATATGTTCGAAATACGCGAAAATTTCGTTTTTCCGATCACCGCCCTCTGATACATACCACTAAATATACATACCCGCTTCCTCGCTTATATGGTTTCACTTCTATAATAAATGCCACTGAAATTTTTATGTCGTTTTCACTTAACATAGGGATGCAAATAACCAATCGCCCGGGCCGAACGGTTCATCAGTGCGGGTGAGTATTTAATATCATACCGAAGGTAAGTAAATAATATCTATAGTGGTATAGGGCTAGTAGTTTTTTTCTTGGGCTAGTAAAATTTTGTTGCTTATTTTGATTTCTGACATAACATATTAAACGGATAATACGATCTCTTTTACCATCTCTCTAAGGTGTATGCATTATTAACAAAAAATTAAACAAAAAAGTTCTCCTTCGAGTGGATTCGAACTGACGTCTTTGCATTTGTAGTCTACCGCCTTAACCACTATACCAAGACCATCGCTTGGTAGAATTTTAGTTGTCGGCGCAGTTGTCTGTATTTGTATTTTATGTTCCCACTTCGACAACTTTTACTCTATTTTCTCCGTTCAGCAGCTGTTTCTGGCTTTCTATTTGATGTCGTCCTTTATTTACACTGTCCACTATTCGTATGCACACCTTGTGCCTTTCTGCAATGCCTTATAAAAATTAGAGTTTTGTCCTTACCCTTGCTACTTATCTCATTGATATAATTCTCATATTCTTCATGGTTAGAGCGCAGGAATGCTAGAGTAAAAAATTGAAGTACACTTACTTTCTTGAAAGATGGTACAGGAAGTGTATTGTATGATTAGTAATTTAGGATATAGATTTCTGGGCTTTCGGCAGCTATGGCCCTTTAGCCCGTCGCGTTTAAGCGATGATGTCGCTCGGTGAGCACACTGTCCACGGAAAGGAAAGGAGGAAATGATTGGGAAAGGAAGGAAGAAGCTTGTAACCTATAAGTTAAGTACCACACCAACATTTTTCTGGTGTAAATGCACAGGAAAACCTCATTCATTTTGGCTGGCATGAAAAAGAATTTTACACTAGTTCGACCGAATGTTTCTACCCTGAATCGAACCCAGGAATGCTCGCACTGAAGGCGAGAGCGTTAGCGACCACGCTACGCGAGGCCACAAAAGTATAATACGAAAACTGTTACCACTCATACACCATGACAAGAAAGACAGTTCCTATGCTTGGTTGCTTTGAGGGCTCAGCTATGCACCAATTAAAGCGTTTAATTACATAATCTACAACATTGCCAGATTAAATGTTCTACAACAAGTAACTCTAGTCAAGACATAATTGTAAAATTTGTCCACAGACAAGATACGGACGGATTTATTCAAGCGAAAGGTAAAACGTACTCTTTCCTGTCTTGATATTCGATTGAAGGTTATTAATCCTATCCATATTAATCAGAAGTTACTGCTTACAGGCGAAACTTTGTCAAGAAGGCGAAAAAGGTGAAGCTTGGAAATATTTATAAACTTTCTGTGGATAGATTGGGCTTGTAAGATTAAGCTTCGAAAACCACCCAATGACAGAAATATATATTGAATTTAATGCCAGATATACAAGCTCTGTCTCATATGTAGACGTGTTTAGTGAGTACGATCTATCCATTTATTATCAAAATATACCTAGTACTACTAATAATAAATCATGTGACTTGTATTTTGGAGTCTTGGTTTAAAATTATGATTTATTATTATAACAGAAAATGGCTTACAAATAATCTTTATAATAATGATATATTAGATAAAAGGTATATAATTTATAGACAAGATATATTCCGAAATAGAGCAGGTGTAATCTTGGACATTCAAAATAAATAATATACTTCCCCATTAGGAAGTTGCGGTCGGCAAGAGAAATTGACGCCGTCGAAGATGGCAGGCCGCCGGTAGGGAGCCAGCACCCATCTGCGGCGGCACGATGATCTACTTGTTCAAAGTTGCCGACCCTTACCCGAGGCGACAAGCGGCCGAAATTCGTAAAAAAAAAAAAAAAAAAAAAACCTTTGTCAACTGGTGCCGACCGTCAGAGTCGGCAAAACAGTCAGAAAGGCCACTTTCTGAACCTCTGCCGACCTCTTTCCGACGGCGAAGCCAACGCATTTACTGCACCTTTACTGCTGTTTCCCGACTGCTCGGCAAGGCAACTTTCCGACGACGGTGCCGGCGCATTTAATGCTCATTTCCGGTGTTTGGCGACTGTTCAGAAAGGCAACTATTCGGCGGCGACTCCGGCGCATTTTATGCACCTTTCTGCTGTTTGCCGACTGCTCGGAAAGACTACTTTCCACCCACGGCGCCGATACATTTTATTCGTTTTTCCAGCTGTTTGCCGACTGCTCGAGAGGACCTCTTTTCGATGTCGGCTTCCCGATTCTTCCACAGGTGGCATCCGACGTCTTGCCGCCGGCGAAAAGTGGCCCTTTGCCAACTGGAAATCAACCCTTCACGAAGACAAAATTTTCCTCACCTTTTAAATTAGTCTTGCCTAAGTCTTTCCCCATTCTATGATTTCTCGACAGGGAGCACTCTTGCAAGTTCTTCAAGTATAATACTTGCATTTGCTGTGTGTCCAAGTATAAAATTTCTTCCTTTCAAATAAAAGGAAGTAGAAATGCGGCGAAAAGTGATTTTCTAAATTTTGTAAAGTATATGGGTCCCACTCCCTCTGGAAAATGAGATTTGAATACAAATTAATGCAGTAAACTTTATAAATAAAAATATTATAATAAACGAACGTGGTGGCGGAGAGATTCAAACCGGGCCTACCACTCACCGTCTTGACGATTTTCCCCTGAAGTACGGATTTCTGCTTGGAAATAGCGTTCTTTTGATTGTATTATACGGGTGCAGACTGTATACCACCTCGTTTTCATAAGTATTTTTGCCATAATGAAACGTTGAAAGTCACATTTTTACTCCATTATGCAACAACTATTCACAAAAAGACAAAATAAAGTTATCACCTCTAGCATTAAGGTGTTCGGCACCTGCAATCAGACCGCGGCATCTGGTCGGCATGGACAAATTGTTTGACTAGGCGGCAGGATCCTGATGGGGTTATTCTATTGATATTTGTATTGATTGCACTCAAATTGTCTGTATACAAATTATTATTCGAGCTACAAGGATAACGGTTATTGCGCTTTATATACTTCCTGGCACAAGTATTGATATTTACCAAGAATTATGTCCGAAAAAGAAAATTCACTCATTAAGAATAATTGGCGGGTTCCCGGGCAGGATGATGCCAACCTAGAGATACAAGTTTCAACCAAAAGGGAACATGAATAGCGTGCATAGGGATTCGAATCATAGCTCATTAGCATTGGATCAATTTAGTGATTATGATACAGTATATTCCTGTTTCCACGTCAGCTGTATCAACTGATAGTTCTCTATAATGGTAACCCAGTTTCACGGACAGAAGTTCGGGGAACACCGGGCTAAGTATAACTGAGCCCATATCACAGTATGCATTTGTGTACTTTCAAGTAACTTATATGAAAGATTATATTCTTCAAAGCAGCGATCAGGCTCTTGGTAACATAAATTCCACTCCAGACATTTATATGAGACGAATGATATTTCCTTGCACTGTACTGAAACCAAAACATGATTTTAATCTAAAAATAAGTACATATATTTATATGGACATATTACCAGAAAAGAATATATTATTAAACAGAAACAAAACACACTGTATTCACTAAATTACCTATAGACAATGATTACTACCGTATTCACTTTTGATGTATTTTTGATTATTCTTTTATATTTCAATTTTCTTTTTATTAATTTTTATGCACTAGAAAAGGAAAATATTTTAAAATGACCATTATTTGACCCAACAACGGAGACACGGTAAACGTAAGTATATATACACGGAATACGTAAATGTTCATGATCATGAGAAGTTATCCACCATTTCGCATTGGTGCTTGTTCCCTTTTGGTACACTACACAAGCTGCATGCAGTTGTATCACATCACAATGACGTGACAGCGAAGAGTTAACAAATCCACTAACAGCTTCATATTGCTTGATTGATTTATTTTTCTGCTTATATTTAAAAACAGAAGCGGCGTTAGGCATAGGTGAAGTAGGCAACCGCCTAGAGCTCCGCGCTTTAAGGGGCCCCGCATCGACACTTGTAAGAAAAAAATACCATTTTTCTTAAATGAAGATGTGTTAAAGCTCAAGATTCCGCTCTCTTTATAGCGGAAAATAAGTTAGGAAAAGTGTATCCTAATTTAGAGGTGGCTTTGCGGGTTACTCTGACTATGCCTGTGTCGGTACCATCAGCAGAAAGAAGATTTTTGCGTTTGAAACTGATTAAAACATACTTGAGGTCGACAATGAGTCAGGACACACTTTCTTCATTAGCTATATTATCTATCGAAAACGACATATCTAGCAGTATTGATATGACAGAAGCGATCCAGGTGTTCAGCAGTAGGAAATTTCGTAAGGTTCCCATTTAGATAAGTTTAACAATTTTTAAATATCCTTTATGAATCTAATTTGAAGAATCTCTCTGTAGACAGAATCAAAGGTATTCTCCCAACATTTTTTTAACATATTGTCGTTATAATTCAAAGTACACTCAAAAACTGCCGAAGAAATTCTCCGCAAAAGGAAAGTCAAACAAGAAAAATCGAACGATTATGATAACGAGCTCTATGAGGTGAGGTTAACAACCAAATGATGATGCTTGAATGAATAGAAACTGATCTAGTTTTGTTGAAATTACGATGTAAATATTTCTTTGCAATTACTGTGTATATATATATATATATATATATATATATATATATATATATATTTTATTCTGGATTAGTGTCTGTAATATTATTTACTTTTGAATATATAACTGGAAAAACACAACTCCATACATCGTAACCCTAAAGTGCATATTCGAAAGTGATTTTGCCATCTTATTAAAATAATATAGAAAAATCTTCCTTGTTTTATAAAAAAAGTTAATGGGAAATTTTGGAAAACAACAAGAAATGAAAGACTTTTAAGAGAAAACTGTTTTGTATAAATCTTATTCGTATGAAAGGACTAGGAAGATCTAGGCTGAAAACATTTCCCTAGAACAGTAGGAAGAGAGACAACAAGATGTATGATTAAATAGAATAAAGGTTAAATTTCTACTTAAGTGTATTTGTATGTGTAAACAGATGTTAGTGGCTTTATTTAAATATTGCGTGTTATTATTAAGAACATGTTGGGTTTCGCCTAGGACTTATGCAACCCGAGCAGATCCTTCCGAAACAAAACCTTCTGGGTACGCAACTGTTGTTAAACACACGTTCTCCATCGCCTGGCACTTATGTAACCAGTACAGTTTTCGCCTGGAACTTATGCAACGTGGGACGGTATTTTAGGAGGCCTCGCTTTAGGGTCTCGCGAAACCTAACGCCGCCTCTGTTTAAAAACACATTGAAAATATATTGATATGATGGTTTTTCTTAAATATTCAACGTAATGATATATATTGTGGATCCAATGATGCTCTTGCGCTGACTATAAAATCTTATATTAATTGTAGTTTACGATTGTCAGGGAGTGATATATGATTAGCTGTATGTCTGTTACCTCTAAAAGTAGAATTGTTATTGCCCGCTCAACGCGAGCGTTTCTTTCTTGGAGACAATAGATAGGCGGAAGAATAGAAATGTATACGTAAATTTATATATATATATATATATATATATATATATATATATATATATATATATTTGTGTGTGTGTTTGTACATCCTGCATTTAATTCTACAAACTGAGGGAGTTGGCAAGGGTCAAGTGGTGACCCTAATTCAGTCACTACGTAAGTATTCAAAACACTAGTCATGTGGTCCTTAGAAGGATCCTGAAAAAAACATACGTACTTAACCAATTATGGGTATTACCTTCCCTTGCTTGCCATTATCGAGGTTGGTCCCAGACTGTTCCTCTAGGCGAATCTTCCTTAACCCTTATCCGGGCAAAACATTTTTGTAACGTAAACGGCAACCGGGGCCTGTGAGGCCCAGTATATATTTTAAGTGCACAATACAAAAAAACAATGCCTATTGTCACTTACTGTTCAGACTAGTCTAGAATGTACCGGTATATATTTTTGTCAAGTAGCGAAACTTCGTGTCACGCGTTTGTAAGCCGACCAAGCAGAATAGCAAATCCGGTCCAGACATTTTTGTAACGTAAACGGGCAACCGGGGCCTGTCAGGCCCAGTATATATTTTAAGTGCAGAACACTCAAAATTCAATGTCTGTTGCCGCATACTGGTCTGACTAAAGGTTACAATAGTCACGTCATTTTAACTTCGACGAAAGATAGAAGAATTCAGTATTTTATGTCTTCGAAATATGTATGGTTACTGAGAAATTTTAGAAAAATGAAGCTACTGGGCCTGGGAGGTCCCGGTTGCCCGGATAAGGGTTAAACAAGTCATATATTGTTGAGAATGCTTACAGAGTAGGTGTCACGAGAGTAAGTCGCGAGAGTTTCTTTCTTTTTTTTTAACATACGTCGTCTGACGTAAGATTACCCACCCAGGAACTGAGTCGGTAGAAGCCGTTATTGTTTTTTGATCTTGAGATAAAACTGCACAATTTTATCAGACACAGTCATTCCCTTCCTTTGGAAAAATAACGCAAGCCAAGACTTCTAGGATGTGCAGGGACATTGATGAATTTAGAATAATTCTGAGAGTCATACTAGAGGAAAACTAAATTCCGTAATTTTCGTAATTGCATAGAATAGAAATCTCAAAAAAGCTATGACTTCAGTTCGTCACAAACTTCAGGGAATTGTTTGTTGATAATTTAGTATGAGTTTAGCATCGGCTACTTATGTACGCCTATCCTTTCATCTTGGCTTGCTCTGTCACCTTTTCCAAAGGTGTGGGAGAATAATAAACTAAAAGAAAATAATAAATAACAAGTAATCACGTTGACATGGTGCCTACCAAAATCAAAATTCAATAACGATCCTCTACCGATCTTCCCCAAGATTAGGGCCACTTCACGGCAGTAGTGGCCAAAATAAATCAGTGTCGGCTTGAGTCTGGTTCCTAGGCCAGCCTAATGTTACACCGTAATAATATATATATATATATATATATATATATATATATATATATATATATATATATATATATATCCCAGACAACACGTACGTGTACGACACATGTGCACTATCCATGCATAAGCCGTACATTTGCACATGTGCATTTGTGTGGATGATGAACACATACATAACCCGTGCATAAGCCGTACACGTGAATTTGCGTGGATGAAGCACACATACATAACCCGTGTATGTGCACATGTGCATTTACGTAGGTTATGCACAGGTACATAACCAGTGACTAAGTCGTGCATGTGAACATGTGCATTTGCATGGATAAAGTACACATTTACATAACCCGTGCCTAAGCCGTTACATACACATGTGCATTTGCGTGGATGAAGCACAAGTACAGAACCCGTGCTTAAAGCCGCTATGTGCACATGTGCATTTGCATGGATGAAGTACACATTTATATAACCCGTGCTGTAGCCGTTATATACACATGTGCATTTGTGTGGATGCAGCGCACGTACGTAATCCGTGCTTAAGCCGTTATGTACACATGTGCATTTGCGTGGATGCAGCGCACGTACAGAACCCGTACTTAAGCCGTTATGTGCACATGCGCATTTGCATGGATGAAGCACACATTTATATAACCCGTGCTTAAGCCGTTATGTTTACATGTGCATTTGCATGGATACAGCGCACGTACGTAACTCGTGCTTAAGCCGTTATGTGCACATATGCATTTGGATGGATGAAGCACATATTTATATAACCCGTGCTTAAGCCGTTATATACGCATGTGCATTTGCATGGATGCAGCGCACGTACGTAACCCGTGCTTAAGCCGTTATGTGCACATGTGCATTTGCATGGATGAAGCACACATTTATATAACCCGTGCTGTAGCCGTTATGTATACATGTGCTATTGCGTGGATGCAGCGCATGTACATAACCCATGCTTGAGCCGTGCATGTGCACATGTGCATTTGCGTGGATGAAGCACATTTAAATTACCGGTGCTTAAGCCGTTGTGTGCACATGGGTATTTGCACGGCTACTGTACGTGTGTATGAGACGTCCATAATACCGTGCAAGTGTATACTTTTACTTTCATTCTTTTACTCTCATTCTCATCAACAGAAAGTAACCTCCATTCTGTAGTAAAACAGTAGGTGTCGTTTTTCCTCCAGGCGGTGTTATAGAGACTTTTCGACGAATAACAGCTGAATGATTGTAAAATCTCCATAACGTCCACTGAGCTAGGATACAAGATAAACAGGTGGCAGCATTGTACTGATGTAACTATAGTCAGGCAGTTCATAGGTTTACAAAATTATTTTCATGACCGATCAAAGCAGAGTATGTTGCGTTATTTGGTACTTGGCAAACATGTCAAAGATACTACCTAAAGCTTTGCTCGTTGCAAATAATAAACTCCAAACCTAAATTATCACTGACAATTATTAGTTACTTGTTATATACCTTGAAGGTGATGTCTTTGCAGTTATAGATGGTGTTACTGCGTAAGATACCAAATATATAAACTCCTTTTTTCGTTGCATCTCGAATTTGCTTTTACATCAACTCTGTACTACGAGGAAATCACCTGTGCACTACATGTAAATCATCTGGGTACTGCTTCAAATCACCTCTATCGTACATGTAAATCATCTGTGTACTGCGTGTAAATCACCTCTGTCCTACATGTAAATCACCTGTGTGTTACGTGTAAATCATCTCTGTCCTACATGTAAATCATCTGGGTACTGCGTGTAAATCACCTATGTGCTACGTGTAAATCACCTCTGTCCTACATGTAAATCACCTGGGTACTGCGTGTAAATCACCTGTGTGTTGCGTGTAAATCATATCTGTCCTACATGTAAATCACCTGGGTACTGCGTGTAAATCACCTGTGTGTTAACGTGTAAATCATGTCTGTCCTACATGTAAATCACCTGGTTACTACGTGTAAATCACCTGTGTGCTACATGTAAATCACCTGTGTACAACGTGTAAATCACCGCTGTCCTACATGTAAATCACCTGTGAACTACATGTAAATCGAATACGTGCTACTTTAAATCACCTGCACGGTAGGTGTAAATCACTTGTGCATGACGTGTACGTGTGCATTGCACATGTTCTGTGCACGTGAAGATGTTGAATAGAACCTGGCATGTATATGTGCATCACATGTACAGGCGTGCATTTATACAGATGATGCACATGTTGCATCCGTGCAATTGTACATGTATTATACGGATATTGTACGTGCATTGTGCTGTCTGGGATATATATATATATATATATATATATATATATATATATAGATATATTCCCGCTGGAACACACAGTTTATAGGAAAGCAGAACTTTCATAGAAACTAATATATGGACTTTTACACAGTGGAATGATTATCACAGTCACACATAATATGCATGAAATAATATTAATTAATTGTTGATAAAAGCATGGCCAGATCTACGGGGAAACAATTTGGGGCATTTGCCCCGGGGCGCAGCTGCTTGCGAGCATGTAGGGGACGCCATTTCGAGGCAATATTAACGCTGGTAAGTTTGGAAGGCGGTATGGACGATGATGGGATGGTTGGTGGAATATAGAAAGTGGGAGGAAATCTGAGCTGAAAAATGTTCTCGCAGTATTTTATGAAATCATAGTCACTTCCTCTAATTCAGAAGTCAAATTAGTTGCCGAAAACTTAAAAAAATTAATCAAAGATCCTCAATTTGTAATTAATTTGGTATTTTGGGACTCCGTTTTGCATGAAATAAATGGAGTTGACAAAGAAATACAGAATAAGCAGTGTTTCTTTAAAAAAAATATGTTCCTTGGGGGCACACTTAGTATTCGGAGGGGCACATATTATTTTCTCACGGTACTATTATATTTATTATTAGACCTATATTATAAACGTATTATTTTGGTCTCCTCCGCGAGGCAGTGCCCACTAGAGACCAGTCTGGAAGAAACATTGAAAGGAAGGATATGCTTTGCAAAGGTCTTTTGATTTCTTATCTGATCTTTTGAACACCATCTTCAGGTTCAGAATTATGGATTTTATAGATGCATGTCGGAAGCAAAAGCGTTAATTTGATAGATGTGGAATATCAGTTCAGAGAAAAGTATATCTTTAAGGAGAAGAGAATGTCAGGCGAGGATGAAGCAAGACTTTTTATTGAAGATGATCGCCTTAGACAATCTTCCTTCAAAATTCTTGACCTCCTACGGGAAGAACTCTAGTAGAGTGGACAGGCTCAAAGAAGTAAGCAAGAACTTCAGCTTCCTCAAAGGAAGCTCGTTGTGTGAAATGTTTTCGGAGAACCTGAAAAAACCGTGCGCCGATCTCACTTGAAAATATCAAGGGAATTTGAATGATGTAGAGTTACATGTGGAAATTGAGAGTCTTAATGACCAGGCTATTGTATTCTTGCCGGATCTCAAGAAGTCCACCCCAAGAAACATAGTCGATATGATTACCAAAAATGGCCTTCAAAATGTCTGTCCAAACGTCTCAGTGGCTCTTAAAATTATTCTTATTCTTCCATGCAGTGTGGCAACTTGTGAGAAAGTTTCAGTATAGTAAAACTCATTAAAACATACGTACGTTCAACCATGGGACTGGAAAAGATCTCAGATTTGGTATAATTTTAGAGAACAAGGTTGCCCAATCAATATCTTTTCAAAAAATTATTGACAACTTTGCATAAAAGAAAACTAGAAAACTATTTTTCTGAAAGCATGTTACAAAACAAGAAGGAAATTACCTATATATAATACCCTTATTAATAGATAATATAAATAAAAGTACTTGTCCTCTATTATGTTACACATAAATGGATGTGAAACGTGTGTAACTTTCTACCTTAAACTTAAGCATGTTACTAAAAGAATTATTTAGACACAGGTAAAAGACCCATACATAGAGTGAAACCAATATACACATGCGAGGAAAATCAATATAGACACGCAAAGAGCTTATATACACACATGAGAAAAGCTAATATCTATATATACGATAAACGCCAATACAGAATGAGAAAAGTCAATATACATAATCATCTACATGCAGGTAGAAGGACCGCACATAAAGTGAAGCCAGGCATACAACTGAAAAGCCAATATAAACCCATAGGAGGAATCATAAAGTAAGTCATGAAGAATTTTCTGAGCCAACAGAAGACGAGGAAGCTGCAGGTTGTCAAGTTAAGGGTCCGTATTTATAGAAAAATGATTCTAAATATAAAGGTAACAAAGGAGGTTCTGTCGCTTTTTCACTCAGCACTTTCGAACATCAATATGTCACTTAAGACGTACCTAGAAGATCAAAAATAGTACTCATCAGCACCGACGACCTTCACAAAACATTCTAGAAGGCCATGGATTTCATAGCGGTAGGATTTGGTAAGCCGTGAAGCGAACAAGGTATCAAGTGAATTTTGCACCTCTACTGGAGATTTGAATTGCCGTCCTCAAGGAATGGAACAGGTAATAATTAGACTGCGCAATGTCCGGAGAGTATGGCGGATGCAATAGTGTTTCCCATCCAAGGCGTAGAATGGTGTTCCGGGTCATTCTAGCCACGTGGGGTTTAGCGTTGTCCTGTAACAGGAGGACTCCTTAGCGATTTAGAAGTGCTGGCTCCAGAGTTTTGAGTTTTGCTTCAGCACGGCTCAAAGTCTGACAGTACACAGCTGCATTAATTCTCAGACCAGCTGTTAGCAGTTCCCGATGCATGATGCTGCAAGCAGTCCACCAAACACACAGAAGGATCTTCTTCTGATGCAGTGTTGGTTTCGTTTCTTTTTGAACCGGTCCATGACAGGGTTTGAAAAACCCGGGCTTTTTTGAAAAAGCCCAACCCACCTGGGCCCATATGGGCTTTTCCGGGTATTTTCGGGTTTAATTGGGTTTATTCGGTTTTTTTCGAAATATTTCAATGTCTTTGGATTAAAAGTTTTAAAATGTAATTTATATTTCAAGATTGTCATTGTCACAACTTGCAACAATTTTCTATTCACTGCTGTTATGGAAAAGTGGCCGCCATTTTGAAATTTTTCATTGGATCACCGAGAAAATCCACACAGCAAATTTAGCGTATCTCGTGCTTCCACCGTCAAACTTTTAACTTAAAAGACTGCAAATTGCGCTTTGTAGCGTGGATATTTACTATTGTTAAAAAATGCCGCCATTTTGATATTTTACGTTGGTATGCCGCCAAAATCTATACAGGAAATTCAGAGTGTCTCGTGCTTGTACTCTGAAAATTTTAACTTAAAAGACTGACAGTTGTATCCTGTAGTGTGCGTAGCAGAGGCAGACAAACGAGTTGAGTTGATTTTGTGTTTAACGTCCCTTTCAGCAGCGAGGCTATATGAGACGGGACCTACTGAATAACATGTAATCCGAACCACATGAGCTCCCGCCGTGAATCGAACCCGGGTCGCCCACGCCGAAAATGCGTACGCTAACCGCTTAACCATGAAGGAGCTTGGCAGGCAAACGAACAAATGTAGATCAAGTCATCCAGAAGCCTTACTGACTTTCCCCAAATATGAATATCCAAAGGGGTCTATTAATTTAAAACAAAGATACAATCCATGTTGTATAAAATAAATACATATTTCAAATTATCTTATATGAAATAAACATCTTCCAGCGTAAAATAAATGGCTTTCTGTTGAAGTTCACTTCCGATAACTTGTGCGTTCAATTACGGGGATTTGCCGAGCACTTGTTGCAAGACGGTTCTTTCCTGAAAATTAATTTAAAACAATTAACAAAGATATAATTCATATTTTATAAAGTAATTGTTCCAAAACGTTCTAAATGAAATTAAATATCTTCCAGCGTAAAACAAATAGTTTTATTGTCGAAGTATTAATTTCCGATGTTTCTGCGTTCAATTGCGGGAATTTCCCGAGCGCTTTTTTCACCAGGTAGATTTTTTTTTGTTTCGAAAATACAGGTTTCTTTACTGAACATCGAAACTTCCACCAGTAGGGAAATTTGAATTCAGCACTTAAAATAGCAAGCGTTACATAGTCTTTGGAACTTCGAGCATTAAGCTTCTTAAATTTGAGAAGAATTTTCACGCTATTCCTTGTGTTGACTCTACAGAATGCTTATTTGGAGAGTAGCAACAAATTACTGAACTAAACTGTTCTTGTTGGAAAACCAAATTTAACTGAAGAATACTTGTGTTTTACATCAAACGTAAAAAATAATGATAATAGTTTTACCAATCTATTTATATATTTACTATTAGTACCGACACCTATGATCTTAAACCCGTCAAACATATGAGTGATAACGTTCCTCGGTGTTGCCGAGACCACGAGAACACTATTTGCGGAAGTATTTTCTAAAGTATAAAACTGCATATTTTACATCGAATAGGCTGTAAGCATAATCCATACATTAATTTGTTCTATAACTATCTGAGGCTAAGCTTTTTTTAAAAAAAAATCATTCAGTGCATTTGGAACTTTATAAAGGTCTCATGTTAAATGTTGTTGTATACCTTAACGTCAAAGCACCTAATTCTCCCAAAGAAAGTTTAAAATCTGATAAAAATCATTTTCAATGTGATTACCTTAGTTGTACCAATAATACACTAACAAAAAGCTCAAAAACCCAGGTGGGTCCAACCCGAAAAAACCCTCCGGCTTTTTTCGGACTGGGCCCACTTGGGCAAACCCTGGTTCATGGGAAGCTAACCAATGATGACGACAACATGGAGCCTCGAATAAGACCCACTATTCATCACATGTCAATACCCTGTCCAGAAATTGCTCCTTCCTCAGACGAGACAGCAAAAAAACACAGGTGTCTGCTCACGTTGCCTTCTGGCCCGGAGTCAAATCATGTGGGCCTCATCGACCCAACTTGTAGTGCTTCCCAAGTTGATAGAGGTGCTACCGAATTGTTTCTCCAATCACACTGATTGTACTCCCAGTTCCTCACATGCTTGGCCACTCTTCGCCTCAGTTTTAGCCTGAAGATCTTCATTTTGTACATGTGTTGGTCTTCCGGCATGTGGTGAGTCTTCGAGTGTTTCGTCACCGTCCTTAAACTTGTTATACTGCCACTGTGCTGTCCGCGTAGTCACGACACCCTCACACAAAGACCTGACATATATTATTCCCCACTGCAGGGACGTTTATCTCCAGTTTGAACTCGTAGAGGATACACGCCCCTATAACGCTGTATGGAGGTTTTATGTTTACTGTGTCCTTACGCAAGTTGACGGTGTAACTGAAATGTCACAACCATGTAGTATGTTGGATATACCCACACCAACAACCGACCATCGCCTTTTCTCCATTTGCATCCAACTCAGGATGTGAGGGCCAATGGGACACAGACCTCCACAAAAAGCGACTGAACTTTCTTGGTTACTTTTAGAGCTTGTGTGAATTATGTATTTCTCTTTTCCCTCTTACAACACTAATGTCACTTTGCGTTAAAATCCGAAGGACATTTCACAATAGGCCCCAATACATGTATATAACAAAGTTGCATCGTCTACAAGTATATATTTTTTTACGATGAAAATTTTGAGAATTTTGTTTTCAGTATAACAGAGTATTTTATTTTCGAAATAAATAAGCTTGAACATAAGAACCGATTTCAGAATTTATTTAAAAAATATCATAAATAAATAAAACGTAAACATTGCATAATGTGTCGGTTTGTGTTTTGATTAAACTATCAAATTACTTTTAATACTTCTCACTTTGTAGCTATTGGGTACGGTCCGTAATTAGTTTCAAGCTCGTTGTGTACACAAATTTGAGTAAAAGTTATAAATATAGGTGTAAGATGACAAATAGTTTCAATTGTTTAAATATATACTTTAATCTAACATTTGTTCCAATTCCTAACATAAAGTATTAAGACTTAGGAGGAAGCGGGCGCCTGAAAAACTTCTTTGTCCCGGGCGCAATATTTCGTAGATCCGGCCCTGGAGAAAAGTCATAAAATGTAGGCCCAGACTGCATACTTTGAAACGTACGTAGGGGGTATGAAAGCCACACTTCCAAACACTTTACCAAAAGCGGCTATACAAACGGCGTTGTGGGCGTCACACACACAGAGGTACTCTTGAGAGAGAAAATTCCCTAGATCTGCTCTTCTGTGAATTACGTCTGGCAGAGCGTTGCTTATAAGAAAATTTTCTGTATATATGACGGTTGTATAAAATGTTTTGATTCACATCTTTAACGTTATATCATATAATAATGTATAATTTTATATCATTAATAAAATCAAATTAGAGAACACTTGATTTGGTTTTATGCAGCTGTGATTATGCAATTAAAGTTATGTAGCTCATCGCTGATATCACCATTTCTGTACATCACTTATCATTGATGTTTATTATTCCTTGTAATTACTAGGATAGGTATAGCCGAAAGAGATGTGACGTCTCTTATTATTATAATTACCGGTTGCAGAGTTTGGTGCTATCTATAGAGACTTAAAGAATCAATCATGGAATGACTAAAGAATGTTTGCTTTGGATATTTTCTACGATAAATATATAAAATTATGCATTCACGTACCCACGTTCAATAATAGAAATAAAACAAAATTTCCACCCTGGTTTGATGCTGAAATAGGTCATATCTAAAAGTAAAAGGGAATCATAGGTGACGCCGAAAAAATTCAAATTATCATGGTGTGCAATACAATTAATTTCATAGATATTCGAAAAATGTGATTAAAAACTGCTTATAATAACTGTGTTAAATCTTTTCAAGAAATAATCTTTAAAAAATTGGAATTTATTAAATAGTGAAAGAAAAAGATCTAATTTTACTTTAGTGTAATGTATGAATGGCTAATTAGATTAACCTCATGAAATCATGTCCCATATAGTCATGCTGCTGAACGGAACGTTAAACTCAAAATGTACTCAACTCAACTCATCTCAAGAAATTGCAAATGGGTTAGCTAGATATTTCAGAAGAGTTTACGATCCTAGTCCACGTACATATTCTTCGAATGAAACATATGAATCGGTTATAAGTTATAAATAGCAACAATACATATTTTTAAAAATGAAATTAAAGAGTCAATAAAGCAATTAAAATTCAGTAGAACTAGTTCCAGGTAAACTTCCTACACATTTGTTTAAAGGTTGTGCTGAACTTTATTATTTCCACTTTATTTGACATTTAATTTTGAAAATTCAAACGTTTCCCGATAAATGGAAACTGAGTAAGGATATAGTATACGTCACGCCTCGCCACTTCCCGAAGACGCACGAAGTGCAGTCTTTTACAGATTATTTATTAAACATTTAGGAACTTAAAAATGGGGTAAAAAAGCGAGTGTCGTTCACTTTCGTGGTTATACGAATATAAAAAACAACATATGTATTTCACCTTTGTGATCGTACACCTTGTTTATTTTGATCCACGGCGAACTTTCTTCAACTGTTTGAGAGTTGTATGTAGTAAAGTCTTTCCAGCCTTAGAACAAAGTAGACGTAAACAAAGCGAAATGTATTACTCCGCGGCTCACACGTGTTTCGGCAGTGAGAGACGTGAACAACAAGATCGTCTGCTAGCTTACTGTTGTCGCATAATTTCCGAAGTGTAAGGCTACGGTTGGTTGGTAAATAATTAACGCACTGACACTGACTACTGCTATGCTGGAAATATTATTTCCTCAAATCGTTATATAAACGAGATTGTCTTTGTTCCTGTTTTCCTTTTTTGTGTTTTATAGCATGAGACGAAGATGGATTATTGTCACTAATCGTCGCCATGAAACTCTGCATTATACAGTTTCAAATGACCAGAGTCGATGCGCGAACGCATACGCATGCGCAGTAAATACTATATGTCCAAGTTGGTTGAGCTTGAAATAAAGCTACATCTGTTGTTAAATATTGCATTTACTGAGTTTCTTATCACAAAATAAAGGATAAATTCAGATATTTTTATTCAAATTAATATTTTAGTAGGGATTATATTGCGGTAAGATACTAGTGCATTGAGACCAACAACCAATCACTAGTCATCGACCCATTGGTAGTCAGGTGGGTTTGTTTACATCTACTTTTTTCTAAGGCTGGAAAGAGTATAGTAGCATGTCTAGATTGCTCTGATTGCTGTAATTGCTCACCGGTTTTTGTGAAAGGGTTTGAGGGTTTTTTCCGTAGAGGTTTGCGTCAAGGTATACAAAAACCCTCCCTATACGTAAAAAAGGTCCCTCTGTAGAGGTTTTTGTGAGCTGAACGCAACTCGAAGTTTGTTTTTATGTTGTTTACTGGTAATTTGCATTTTCGGGAATTTTCTTCTGGGCTATATAACGTCTTGCAGTTCTAGCTAGAGGTTCCACCTACGTGGAGTTGCCATTTTTTTTTATGGTTTTGCGCACATTGACGTAGCCTGTGTTTTGTTTTCTGAATGTAGATGAAGCACGCTGTGAGGAAGTACGGGAAGTAAAATGGCAGTTGGAACACATGTAAGTAAGATGTACAATTTTTATCTGTATTTATATTCGTGATTTGAAATGTTACTAATAGTATGTTTTATTCTACTTTATGAGTCATTCTTTTCTGTGGATATATATTTCATTAAAATTTCATCACGTGGGCGGTAAGCACTTGTATGTTGCTCTGTAGGACATTGTAGGCACTAACTTTGGCATATATTCCGAAGTTGGGCGTCCGCTTTCGTCAAGTTTTTTCACTGTATCTCCTTTCCACACTTTCTGCAATTTGTTATTAGGTTCATTAATCCGTGCTCTTCACAAACTTTTAAAAGATTTTGCTCTTTATCAATGTATTTCTTCACAAATGTTAAAACTGCTAGTTCATTGCCCTTGTACATTCGCCATGTTGGTAACATAAATGCTCGTTTCTTTCCCACAATTCAACTGTTCGGTTACCTAGCGCCAAGTAGTTCCCTCCGCTCGCCATGTAGTCCCATGTTTAACCGCTTATATATAACAAATAAACAGATTTTTCGAGACTCTTATATATTATCAAGCACACAAACGATCAAATTATTTATATATTTTCTGTAAATTTTAAAAATTTCGCTGGAAACGGACGCACAACTTTGGAATTTAACCCCTAACTTTTAGAGTGATTTATATTTCTTGATAAAGAATAATATGCCCCTTGTACTTAGCCTGTGCGCGTTTTCGCTTGGTACTTCCTCCCTTATTTTTATTGCATTCTTGAAGTGGCCCTTGTACTTAGATGTTTTTCTAGTATTTTTTTTTAAATATGGTATACGAAGAATAATAATGTGCCCTTGTACGTTGTGTATATGTGGGACATTTGAAACACATATTGCATGTCACGTGCACGTGGATGCTTCTTACTGTTGCACTACGTATAAAAATGATTTTATTTGATGTAAAAGTGGTAATGGAACACATAAAAAACGCAGATCACGGTGTATTCACACTTCATGTTGGAGTGTGAATACAACCTGATCTGGGTTTCATGCGTGTTCTATTACCACTTGTAAATGTAATAAAATCATTTTTATACGTAGTGCAACAGTAGGAAGTATCCACGCGCACAGAAGATGATGAGGTCCCGTTGTATACTACTACTCTATGTAAAATAACACCGATATAAAAATAGGAAATTCTAGGAATATAAAAATTACAGATCTGCTGCCCTAATTTCAGCTCCTGTCTTCAGACTTCAGACAACACCGATATAAAAATAGGAAATTCTAGGAATATAAAAATTACAGATCTGCTGCCCTAATTTCAGCTCCTGTCTTCAGACTTCAGACTTTCAAACTTATTTTATTAAATACAACCGTACACATTTTGTTTGGATTGCTCATCGGAAATCTTCATGGAGCATCAAAACAACCAGAGAGGGAGAGAGTCCGGAATACAATCTGTTTGTTTTGTGCTGTTTCTGCATAGATACCTACTCAAGTTTCAAGTACTTTCCGTATCTGAAACTAGTTTCTAATTATCTAATACTAAAATAGAACGCAGCAAAAATTTCCAAAGCGAGTATTACCCCCCCCCCCCTCTGGTATAAATCAATGTGTGCTCACCGTTTTGTTGATACGATAGAAGTTCGGGTACTGAGGTAACATCTGTGCAGGTAAAAAATTAAAAAACTATAAAATTTGATTTCCTAAATGAGCTAGAGATGTGAAATGTAATTTAATTCCATACATGCTAGTTTACTAAAACTGATGTGCTGTTTTCCAGGCACATCGTTTTCTGTCGTTATAACGCTTATTTTTCGTACATTTTACACCACTGTAATCACGTTCCAAGGTTATAATTAACACATTGTCTTTGTGTTAGTAAATTTAAATTCTGATTTTATCAGCAACTTGTACCCAATACCTTTATAGAATCCTTCAATTTACAAAGTGTCCTTCATTTTCATTAATGTCTCGTGTTCTAAATCTGCACGCATATCTTACTGTAACTTATTAATGGAACAGAAGTGTTGATATTGTTTATCTTGAACATCGTTTATGAATATTGTTGAAATCATAGTTCATATGCTTATCTACTGTATATTTTTTTATTTTCAATGTGGTTCATTTTAAGTAACATGTCTTCAGGGATTCCGACAAAACTGTGCAGATTGTGTAGTCTAGAGTGTAACATGTGTAATAATTTACATTGTGGTGCTGAGCAAGTGAAATTGATTGGTGCTTTGGTGTTTATAAATCGTAAGATTTGTACTTACCGTACCATCAGTTGAAACAAAAAAGGCCAACTGCATCTGAATCGATGGATACGATATTCGATTTTCAAAAAGGAAAAAAATTAAAAATTTATTGAATAAGTTTGTATTCAAATCACCAACCAGAACACTTGCTGTGATTGACTTTAATCTGTTAATATTACCAAAGACTGAATAAGAATATGAATAAAGTGAAAATAAAATTGCCCCTAGACCTGAGCCTAAAGGCGGGAAGTTAAGAGCAAGAGATAAAGATATATTGAAAAGGAAAAAAACAAACCTTTTTCTTTGAGTAACTTTCCAGATGCAACATAGTTTTTCTCAATGTACCATCATATTCGTGGTCTTCTGGTATTCCATTTACTTGTTAGCATCCGTGAAATCCTTGACAAAGCCTTAATGGCAGTTCTTAGTGCACAGAAATTCCTGTAACAAAAAATGTTCATACGAAAGTGCTTGTGCCAAATTACGTAAGAATGCTTCTGAAATCACCGGCGTCTTAGCAGTACCATTACGAGGAAGGGAACGTCGAAAATTTAAAGGAAACGGGATGAGTTTTCGTCATAGAAACAATTGCAAAATTGTAAACAGCCTGAGGAGAAACCCTTTGCCATGTCTCTTACAAGTTGGTAGCCACACAAGCTCATGGTAGCTACACAGGCTGAATAAGGATATGGATAATGTGAAAATTAAGTTACCCCAAGACCTGAGCCAGAAGACAGAGAGATGAGAGCAGGAGATAAAGATATTGGAAAGGAAAAAAAAAATCTTCATTAAGTAACTTTCCAGATGCACCATCGTTTTTTCTCAATGTACCACAGTTCGTGGTCTTCTGGTATTCCATTTTCTTGGCTAGCATCCGTGAAATCCTTGACAAAGCCTTAACGCAGTTCTTAGTACTCAGAAATCCTTGTAACAAAAAATGTTCATACGGAAGTACTTGTGCGAAATTACATAATATTGCGGAAGGAATATTTTAGAAGGCCTTAGAAATAAAAAGACGAGGAAGGAAACGTCGAAATTTTAAATGAAACGGGCTGACTTTTCGTCATTGAAACAATTGCTAAATTGTAAACAGCCTGAGGAGAAACCTTTTCCCGTGTCTCTTACCAGTTGGTAGCTACACAGGCTTATTAATAGATCAACGCGAGGATATCCGCATCCAGCGATTCAAAAGAAATAGTAAATAATTGTTTCAAACTAGTGAAGTACAAATTTGTACACATAGAAGTAAACTGGGCAACGTTGGAAAACTGGCTTCTCTGAAAATCCTCTGTTTGGGCTGCCAACTTCAAAGTACCAAACAGAAACAAGAGTTAATTTCGCTTGCGTTGAAAGAAACTCTAAATATTTAATCATATTCACAGACAGTTGCGCATAAAAGTTTGTACCGTGTAGTTGCTAGGGAACCTTAGTAGGTGAACAAAAGCAAAATGATGAGGTAGTATTTACGATGCTAGAACAAACCAAGTAGAAAACAGTTGGTCCAGAAGAAAGAAGTAACGAATGTGCTGTTGTCGATAGGTTGAGCAAAACATGGGGTCATTTTTCTGATTATTTACAATAGAACAATTTCAAAAAACAGCTTAAATAGCTAAAAAAAATGTCTTACCTTCTACATAAGGTAGTAGAAACATCCTTGTCTTCACAAATAAATAACGTAATGTTCACAAATAGCAATACAGCGATGTATTCGCTGTATATAACTGCGAGCCTTGGCTTCAAGGTCGTCCATGTCGATGTTCCGGAATTCGGTTGTAATGCGTTGTTTAATGCAGTTGGTCCATGGAAAAAAGTATTTAATTCGACCTCAGATGAAGTAATCCATTCAACTAAAGTCGGGAGGTATCGAAAAACAACTGATAATAGGAACCTCTCCCTATCTAGCATTGCAGAAATAGGACATTTAATTCTTCCCTACTGATGCAGCATTATGTGCTGGCGAGCTATCTAATTGAAACCACACCATGTGATGTGTAAGGAACGGTACGTTTTTCAATGGATTTTGTAGGTGGTGGTGCAAGAAATCACGAAATATTGCCTGTGTTAAATGACCACCAGATAACCATGGGCTAATCATGTGCTGTTTGATCCAACAACATAGCGGGCCACAGAACATGCTCCTAGCTTTGTGACGGATTGCATATTGGATATATATACAATGTACGTTGTGTCTCAGGTTCATTGTTGGGTCTAGGCTACCTTTGGCCGAGGCTGTAATTTTGTGCGGAAAAGGCGTAGAAAGATGTTTCCAAGGACTTAGAAGGCATCCTCCCACATCCGTCTGGTATAACCGCAAAAACACAGACAAATATCGCAGATGATCGTTCGCTCGGATCGATTCCAGGCGGCCCAAACTCTGCGAGATCTCTGTCTATTTTACGTTTTGAAATTGGCTGCACTCCAATAGAAGTATTCCCGAGACTCCGCTGTTTTCGAAAAGTGCACTATTTGATTACGCACGTGCATTGTTGTACTTCGCTTTAATCTCAAACTATTATTTACTATTCCTTTCGGTTTGCAGCATACGGAAACCCTCGTACTGATCTATTAATGAGGCCTTGTAGCTACTAAATGGCAAGAGATACTGCAAAGTATTTCCTTTTAATTTTGCTCTTAATTTAGTGTATGTTTTACTTAGTGACAGTGCTTATGAACTGCATGAATTATTTATTCCTCCTCTACATAGATAGGCCCAAGATGCGCCCGAAGAATGCTTTATTAGAATAAAAAAAAACAAAGAAAAAGTTCTTTGTTTGCCTTCATTATCTAAAAATAGTGCCCAAACGAAAAAGTTTGCAATATAGTATGAATGTATTGTTTCCAAATTAGAAAAATGATTAAATGACAAATATAACCTTGGTCGGGATTTTCTACGTAAAGAATGTTTGTGGGGCGTAGGTCTAACGCTATTTAATCTGATTACCCCATTACAACGTAAAAGGGTATTTGTATATATGGGTGATTCCACGAAAAAGGGAAATTTTCACTTGGAAAATTTTTGTTCCTTTGATGGTCGCCTATTTCGATAAAAATATCACATGCACTTACTACTACTAAGTACATGTTAATTAAGTGTTCAGCAGGGCTGAATCGTTATTGGCGTAGTAAATAAAAAATATAAACTTTTCAGCACCCACGGAGTTGAGACCATAGGTCACGGAGTTGAGATTAGTTAACACGGAGTTGAAAATTGCTGTGGAGTTGAGAAACGTGATACATCTTGGTGATAAGTTTTGGTTTATAAGTGATTAAGCTTATAATGTACATAAATATTGAAATAATTTTCCAATAGTTTTTATAAGTTAGAATTATTCCCTTATGTTGAATAAAATTCTAACAAACTAGATGACACGTAATTTGTTATAAAAAAATACTCCAGAAGATACTGCAAACACTTATCGAATATAAAAAATACTCCAGAAGATACTGCGAACACTTATCGAAGATACACTTATCGAATATTGAAAAATTATTGCATTTTCAATATGTTGACTTATCATATGGAGAGGACAAACTTTTCACATAAGCTTACGAAACAGACGAAGTAGTCACTAAACCTGTCTATTGTCTACTTCATTTGTTTTCTGAGCTTATGTAAACCGTCTGTCTTCTCTGTGTAATCAAGTCAACACGTCGAAAGTACAATACTTTATCAACATTTGGTAAGTGTATTTGTATATTTGGTGTATATACAAGGTGTTTCAAAACAATACACACATCGTTTGGGAGCTGATTCCTGGCACCAAGATAAGACGAAAAGTATAGACAACTGGGTGCACAAATGCTTCCTTTCGGAGTTATAGGCTGCCGAGAACATGAAAAAAAAAATGAACTTTAAAGGTCCATAGCTCCAAAACTATGAAACCTGCCGTAGTCGGGTCACGACTTCACTTAGGAACTAATATGTGCACTATCCAAAAATATGTTTCAGAATCCTGAGGTACTCACGAAGCAATTTTTATAGAGGGAGTTTGGCTACGGGCGTATAATCTGAAGTACTCACCAACTACTTCTATAAAAGTTGTTGTGGAAGTACCGCAAGATTCTGAAACATGGATATTTGGATAGCGCACATACTAATTCCTAAGTGAAGTCTGACCCAACTACGTTAGGTCCCATAGTTTTATGCTATGGACCTTTAAAGTTCATTTTTTTCATGTTTTCGGTAGCCTATAACTGCGAAAGGAAGCATTTGTGCACCCAGATTAGTCTATACTTTTTATCTTATCTTGGTGTTAGGAATCACCTCCCAAACGTTGTCGGTATTGTTTTGAAACGCCCTGTATAATGCACACTAAATGACAGTGTAAGGCACTCATCATTTCTGTCTTCTTTGGATAATTCGATGTTCTTTGTTAAGTAGCCCTCATTTTCCACTCCAATGAAGGAAATGTCTTGAGGAAACAGGGAAGGGCTATTCTAGTCTACACAGAATGACAACTGCCAACGCTTTTTAAACGTGAGGTTTAGTAAGCCAGGAGAAATTTCTCCCGATCCGCGTCATAAAATTGACTGTCCGTATATGCCCTCAGACTCTTCGACAATCCCTGAAAAGAAAACAATTAGTTGATCATAAGATTGAGACGTCAATAGGTTAAAAACAGATACCATCCATCTTGACTTGACTGAAGTTTTACCTCCGGCTACCTGACAGCCCCAAATCTGAACTTCCGCGAAACACTCCTTAAATGGGCTAGGACCCACCAGCCGGCCTTTGAGTGTGAATGACACGTGGTCAGCGTATCGGCTCCTACGACCGTTGCTATGGTCTGCGAGATCAGGTTTCAGTACATCTCTACTCAAATGAGTTTTTCAATTGCCTCACTGTGCGAAGTAAACACCATTATTTTTTGAGCTTCCGCCGGGAAACAAACCCAGAACCACGCACGAAAGGCGAGCATACTAGTCACTAGACCATAAACGAGCTTTATTTCTATCAATATATTGAAAGAACAAATATTTGGAAGAGCATGAGCATGACAAACACTATAGGATTATCAACTCCGTGAACTTGTCTCAACACCGTGGATTCCTTAGTTTTCAGATGGACATGGAGTTGAGAAAATCTAATATAATTTATCTTTACCGGTCCACTTTTTGACCAGTACATGTGAGTAATTGTGTACGAATTTTCTACGTTAAGGCGTAGGTTCCTCAAGGGAAAGAAGGTATATACCATACAAATACATTCAGTAATAAATACCATGGTGTTGAGTATCAATTAATATACGCACCTGCTTTCCACACACAAAAATATTTTTCCTATAGCTTTTAACACATGCACACAACTTTTTCTGTTCTTCAGTCAAACATGTCTGCCTTGTCTTCTTGTGGGTATTGCCAATGTGGACGACCATGCTATCGGTTGAGAGCAATGACATTTTTTCTCATGCCATGGAGTTGAGACGAAATAGAGGTGACAGAAACGAAGCATAGTCAAGCTTTCGAAAATAATCGTTATAAAGGTTTACTTTCCACAAAACCGAAATATTGAAGTGTTCTCTTCCATTTAATTAACATTAAATGATGTTTGATTTTTGACTTCAGTTGTAATTTATTGATTAAAATCAGTCAACTGTAGTCTGTGACAGCCCACGGTGTTGAGAAATTGGGTAATAACTAATTTTTTACGTATGTTTCGTGTTATATTTGCAAACTGTTATACATGGCATACCAACTTTGTGACGGTTACTACCAAACAAAATAAAAATGAGGTGATTCTTTCTAGTAGTAGTTTGAAGAAATGCCCGTGACAGAAAATTTCCCTTTTTCGTGGAATCACCCATATACATGGGAAATGCGCAACTAGGGTTTCAGTTGTATGCTATCCCAATATGTATTGCCTAGTGCAAATACAAATTGACCTGAAAAAAATATGATAGGCCATGCCTGAATCTACGGTATGTTGTATTAGTAATGGGTATGAAATCGTTTCCCGATGCATTTTTAGTTGGTGACAGCGCTTATGGATTGAAGGAATGGCTTATTCTTCCGCTGCATAGAAATGCACAAGATGCGCAATACTTAGTAAAGCCTACAGGAGTACACTAATAATTATATAAAATAGTCACTCCTTTACAAGAAAAAAGGCTCGGTATACCTCTGGAATACCACATTCGAATGAGTCCACAAGAGGCTGGGAATATAATTCTAGCAGGTGCTATGTTACTAGATCGTGAATGGCTTGGTTGATGGTGATGACCGGAACACTGACATCCAGAAAGAGAACACTGCTCAATCGGCAGCAATTTGACGTTTGATTAAGTTAGTGTCATACTTTTCCTGTTCTCTTAAATGGTTGAAAAGCATGGTTCGCTTTTAGATCCATATGTCAAGAACAAAGTTGTTGCCGTAGATTTTTTTAAATACATAAATGAGTACAAAAGGTTCTTTAGGTTCGCCGTTGCTCTTTAACTTTATACTGACTGCAGAATTAACATTGCACAGGCTTAGTTTTAGAAGCTGTCAATCAAGCTGGCTCTGGCCATTCCCATGTGCAGTTGGTGCTTACAAGCACCCCGTCCCTCCCCCCCCCCCAAAAAAAACTTTCATGATGATTGCAAGTAGTGATTGAAACACGTGCACTTGGTGCTTACAAGCACCCCGCCACTCAAAAAAAAAAAAAAAATCTTTCATGACGATTGCGTGAGAAACCCGGTTTTGATTCCCGGCGGTGGTTCATATATTTCGGATTCCACGTTTATCTGTAAATCTACGTGTCATATAGCCTTGATGCCGAAAACGGGTTGTACAAAACTGAAGTATTTTTCTTATTCGTTTTGTAGAGAAATGAATGTCACTTATTTTATAATTCCCTTGAATATTAATGTTATTTGTGAATAGTAACGGAGACAAGAGACTGCTAGAGGAAAAGATGAAAGATTGGAGTTAGAATGTTAGGAAGGGAAAATCTTCGAATGAAACACTTGAACAATGTATAGTTTTGAAAACGAATAATGGGATGAAACGAGATGTGGTTGCCAAAACAGAGGGAAATCAAGTCATTAAGAAAAATTTATCAGTTGTTCATTCAATAAAAAAAAAAAAAAAAGTGAACGCAGTTTAGGTGAAGGAATCCTGTGATAACAAGAGTAGATTAATTTTAAAGTGTCGGAAAAGCCTGAGGAAAGAATCCTGTGATCAGGAAAAGAGTTACTTCCGAATGAGGTAACGAAAGAGAACCTATTATCTCAATTAGAGACGAAGGGATGAGAATAGAAGAATAAAGATTTAAGACATGAAAGTGCGACAGTCTAACCGGAGTAGAAAAAAATAAGTTGGTAATCTGATGAAAAGAATAAGGAAAACGATTATTATTAGCTAAATGAAAGAGTTGTAAATGTAAGAGAAAGGATGAATACAAAATTATAACATTGAAATACTGGAAAAAGGAATGATATGTGAATAAAATGGCGTGAGGTCATGGGTTATATGAGAAAATGAAGTCTAAAAAATGAGTGTTCGGGATAGAAGGAGACGAAAACAAGAAAAATTCTATACTTTTGATGTAACCTTTCAAAATTTTGTGATGTTTACAAAGTTTCAGAATTTTGTGAAGAGTGTGAACACTTATGATAATTTTATTTTAATCAGTTCTTAATGTTTTTTGTGTTACAGGAAGTTCATATATTTTTTAATAATTAGATATTTCATTTCACCTTGAGGACGAATTAACCTATAACGGACAGTTACAGTTGTATATATTCTTTCATATGTTACTGCGTTGTTGTTTTACTTAATTTATATGTTTCTTGTTTTAACGTCATTTGTTTAAACGAATTATTTATAGAGTGAATAATTAATCTTATGGATTTAGGGTTTTCAAACTATGTAGGTTTGTGCTTAATCAGCAGCATACAACAAGTTAGGAATATTGACGTCAATAATAATAATTTTGCTCTGTCTTTATACATGTACTTATGTGTTGCTTGGTGTTGGATTTTTTTTTTTTTTACCTTAAAATTACATCACAAAAATTGTTTGTCTTAATTCATTTTATTAAAATGAAAAACACAGTTTTAAGACACAAAGTTTATTGTGTGTTAATAGTAGAAATACTTGTTTCTCTAAAACTCGCTATTAAGGTCTGACTTTTCATTAAAATTGTATCAGCTACTATGTACTAAGTATTAGGAGGTCACAAACACATGCAACTTTGCGACAACTAAATTTATCAATGTTTACTGGCAACTAAACTAACTAAATTTATATATTTAAAGAGAATTCTTGAGAAGTTATATCGTAGACATATCTCAGAGGACTAATTCTAATGTATGTAATTATGTCCGTGTGAAATCGTAAGATATGTATTTCTTCGTTGAATGTATTAGCCAACTAATCATAAATTTAAGATGGTAAGATAATCCCGACGTGATTGTATGAATTAAATCAATTTATATTTATGGTAGCCGTCGACGAGTGGTTGTTGAAAAGTTTCAAATACATTCCAAGGTTAAGTTTGAACGCTGTTTCTCACCAAATTTGATTTAGCGTCCTGTTGAATATTGCGATATTATCCACATGGTTGATCTACTATCGACGTTCCTTCAACCGAAAATACAGTTAAATAATTAAATAATACATCCAGACTTCGTTTTAAACCTTTTACTGAGAGAACGTATGTACATTTGTATTTTCAGAGTATATAAACAGACTGGAGACTGACTTGATACAATTGTAATATCTTTTTTTAACTCTTAGGTACCGAAAAGTATTTGCAATATTCCATTCAGTTTTACACTATCTTGACATTGGATGAATCTATAAAGGTCTCTAGCAGAGCTAAATTAGAGGGCAAGGCAAAGTATGAACCCTAGATCCTTGTTTATTATAGACCAAATTAAATGCTTCCTACCATAGTCAATTCTAGATTTACCTTGTGTTTTCCTTCCTGCCGACGTGTCCTTGGTAAGTTCTCTGTTTATTAACAGAACAGTCCAATTGATATATCTATTAGGCCGATGTCTATTTCCTGTTCTAACCTCGTTCTAAATCTTCACAATTGTTTATTAGCCTCCGCAGCTTGAAAACTTGCGGGAACCTTAGTAATAAAGGCAATCAAAAATTTACATAGGTTTCATCACGTAGAACAGGTGCTGAATTCAATAAAATAATATTTTCCCTACGTTTTTGTTGGCCTATTTCGCAAATATAGAAGTTTCTGTATTTGCCGATTAACTTCTATATTTTTCCGTAAAAGATTCTGGACCTTTCAGCCTTCATAAGGTTGCTTCTTATAGACTGTTTGAAAATTCAAATTTTTTATTGGCTATCAACTTTCTTATTTCTATGCACCATATCCTTAAATTTTTGTTTAATACGACCTGCTTTATTGTCTCTATATTACTTTTAATATGTTATCTGTTTACTGGCAATGTCATTTTGTGATTTGTCTAACTGTGTCTTTTCTAGAGTCGATTAGGTATCGTTAGCCTTTCACTTCCTGCACTTCGTTCTACGTATTGTTATGCATTACTTTCCACATTGTTTATAGAATTCGTTATTGTATCTGCTAATACAGAAGGCCATACAAAGTATTGAAAAACCGTGTTCAACCATTATAGCAATTGTAACTGACCATTGTACGTGTGAACAATGGCGCTGACAACACACTCTTGCAAATAATCGCCAAGAATTTAAGTGCTTCCTCTAGTTACTACAAGTCTCCTTCGGGTTATTCGGGATAATCGTGTTATAATAAATACATACTCAAATATATTAGGTGTGGATTTGCGTACATTTAAACTATACAATTGTTAATAAATGCATGTGGTTGGAATTTAATAATGTCGTTGATTGTACATATCACTCGCAATTTATTATTTTGTTTTATCGAGCCAGTATCGTCATGAAATTTTATCCATACATGTCTTTTCCTTTAGGGATTTAGGAAGAATTAACTTTCTTATCTGGAAACACCACTTCGTGTACTTTGGCCTATTAATTAGGCACAAGAAGATGAAGCCTGAAAAACTTCAGATAAATTGTTAACAACTGCTTGTTATCATGACAGAAGATGAAAATAGAATTACTTGTGAATTAATATCTATGTTATCTGAAATTGTCCACAAAGCAGAGAAAGGTAAATCTTTTGATGGAAATCTAGTTGTGGACAAATATTTAGAATTAACAGACGACAACGAAACTAAGCTGATAGTGGTCAAAAAAGAGGACCCAATAATACATGAAAGAGTTACATTATCTTTGGTTTCGGAATTACCATCCTTAATAAAGCCTGAGTCTGAAGTGAAGGACGATGAAACATATTTAATCAATTGCGTTAAAAAATTGGAAGTTCAAAAGTGTGCCATACAATCGTCTGATTCATTTTCAAGTAAGGAAATAGAACATCGAGAAGATGAACCTGAACTCCAAAGGTAATATTTTATTTTAATTTTTTGTGCGTCTTTGTATACTCTGTCTTTATCAGAGGAAAATTCACCATATTTTTTTTAAATTGGTTTTTCAGATTACATTATATATGCCAGTTTAATCAGAGTTCTAAATTGAATAATGTTCATGTTCAGTTTTTGCTGATTCCGAGTTTTGTGGAGAACTAAGTAGGCAGTAGTATCATCTCCGTACCACCTGATCATACAACTGCAAATATAATGTGACATACATGTGGAATTTAACCCATTAACGCCATGAGTGATAATATGATCACAGCAATTAGTACTTATCAAAACAAGTCTTATGTAGCTTGATGTCAGTAGTATTCTTTACATGATATGCATTGCCTACTAGGAGAAGGTTCTGGTAACACATTTCAAACAAATTAAGTTCCATATTTCAGCTTCAATGCAATCTAGAGGCACAGTTGTTGGCATTGCACTAAAAATATCATAAAAACGGCATTGTCTTCACAGTAGATATTACAATATATTCTTATATTTTATCCTTTGCAATTATTTTGTTCTTGGTTATATTTTAGAGATGCCAAATGTTGTAACACTGTATATTTCACTCATCTGAAAATATTTGGGGCATGCTTAATCAAGTTTTTCATCAGTGTGATCGTATGAACACGCAAGGCGTTTAAATAGATTTTTCTCTCTTACGTTTGTATATAAAAGTGTCGATAGTACAGTAAACTTTTGCAGATAAATTAATTTAGAACAGTTTGTACATTCTTATATTTCACTTCCTTTACTCTTTTCACTTTATTATTATTATTATTATTATTATTACAATATGACTTTTGGTACTACTGTTATTGTTTTTTTTTTTTTTTTTGCTTTCATTATAGAGGTGTTTTAGTTCAACAAATCCTTGATATTTTGGAATCGAATGACGTACAAGACATAAAGTCATATATCTTGAACCTCCGAAACATAACAACTTTTCGGATGAAGATTTAGGAGAAGAGAAATGCAATGATTCAAGAGGAAGATTCAGGAGTATCGACAACCTTTCAGGACGCCAATTTACCAATCACGCTGAAGTTGTTTTCACAGATAATACTGTATTTGGTGAAGATGATGTGTCAACAAAGTGGTCACAACTGCGTCTGTATGTCACGGGGCTCAGTCTGTTTATAATGTTGAGCGTTATTTCCATTGTGAGAAGAAGAAAACACGCGTAAATCGTCTATATTTATTAGAAGAATACAACAAGCACATGGAAGATACTGATCAAGTAGACCAGAATATCTCATCGCATTGAAATCAGGTCCAAATGGTGGTTGTGGGCACTTTTCTCTTGGATGATTGAAGAACCGGTGCGAAATACATGGTTTCTGTTGAGCAAACATAGGATAAACATCTCACGTTTATAATTTTGAACTTATTTGCAGAAATATAAAGCCATTCCCTTAGGTGCAGGAGGTCCAACTAAGAAGTTGCGCAGTGAGCAATACTGTGTAAGTGGTTACTTTCATTCTGATGAGATAGGCCACTTAGAGGTTCACTCTAATCGTAAACGTTGTGCATATACCCTGTGTTCAAGCACAGTTCCTGCGAGATGGTTCAAATATAATGAGGGATTGTACGTACAGACAATAACTTTAAAAAACATCTATAGAGTCCATGTACGTCCGAAGGTGGGGCCTGGTTCCTCCATGGCTCACGAAATATATACATAGTATAGCAAACTACTTATATTCAATACCAGACTAATATAGCAACCATGGAATGCACCCCCTAGAATTTTTTCGGGTCCCCTTCAGAAAATCCCTTTGATAATGAAATTCAAAACCTACAACTCCATAATCCCAATACTGTCTTCTAGATTGTAACAGTTTCTAAGAATAAACTTTTTTCTTTTACGTGTGTGTGAATAATTTAACGTGGCATTCATATATTCATGCTATCCGAAGGTGCTTGCTTAAACGCCTAGCGTGTTCATATGATCACGGGGTCCCCCAACGAAACAGCTTACGTCACGAACTTAAAATTTCTCATACGTGGTCTTCACACGCAAATAAGCCAAAATTACCAATTTTACCAAAATTGAAAACAAAAAATAATTCCGGCGTTAATGGGTTAATCATAACACGCCTTTGATATACAGTATTACCAATTTTGTTCAAAGATTCCAGTTCAAAATTGATTGTTTGATTGGTGTTTAAGTGAGACGTCACTAGCGACGTCGTACATTGCTAACATGATGATCAACAAGTGCTTATAAAATTAAATTAATTATATCAAAATAAGTCTTTTAAACGCTTAAGTTAAAAATGTGTTCGTTGAAATAATATAAAACAATATTTTATTTGTGTGAGAAAAAGCAGGTCTTGAAGTGGGTAAAAAGTGAAAAAGAAAAAAAAAGATATAATAAGAAAACGACTCATATTCAAATAGCAATAATATTCAAACATAACATAACAAAAGAAATATTTTAAAACAGAAATTACAGATCGTTAATAATGCCATACAAACAAATGTCAAAATATGATTACTGAAATCAGAATTACCTCTAAAATTCATAATGTTAGATAGTCTTAAACGGTTTGAAGTCGTATTCATATGGACATTTTTTTTTAGATTCGCCGATTTACGACATACTCTTCATTGTACAAACGGAGAGTTAGTTGTGTGTGAGACTATGATACGAGTAGGTTCAGGAATCACGATATCTCAGCGTTTAGTCCGTCAGTTGTTAAAAACATTTTATGAAGTGGAGGTTAGTTTCATGTACCGCATTTAATTCCACTTGCCAATGAGAGCGTATTTATTATTAAAAGAAATTAATGATATCAGGTACCGGAGGAACTGCTCTAATGCAACATCTTCCAATGCCTCGTTCTTGACTTGTGTCAACAAGGAGACAACAATCAAGAGAGAATGCTACTATTGTAATGGTCCTGTTCAATAAGATGAATTCTTTCAAGACAAAGTGTACATATTTAGTTTTCTTAGTAGAAAGTCATACTAAGGAACAGTGAGATTTAATGTCAGCTCAAGCTGCCGGGCTGGCCTTAGATAGGAATATGTCGTTAACGAAAGTCTTAATAGAGAAAGGATCTTCGATCTGCTTCAAAAAATACAAGAATTGAGAAAAACAAAAGTTCGGAATATCCCAATCAATGTGAAAGCTCTGCTCATCCTTGTATTTGACTGGGATGGCGTAATCATAAACTATACCGTCCCCAAGGACACACCATTAGTTCAGAATAATACTGCAATTTTTTGCAAAACAATCTGCGAGCAGCTGTAAGGCGAAAACGACGCCACTTCCTGAAGAACCCACCCTTCATTCTGCATGACAATGCAAGGGCGCATTCAGCAGGTGCGGTCACTAATTTGTTGCATCATTAGGGCTGGAAAGTGCTGTATCAGCTCCCGTATTCCCCGGATTTAAGTCCCTGTGACTACGACCTCTTCCCGAAGACGAAGGAATCACTTCATGGGAGACGCTTTCGTACAGTTGATGATCTCCGGGCGACCGGTCGCTCCATCCGCACTATCCAGATTAGTCACTGCCAGCGGCATTCAGTGGCTTCCGCATCGCTGGGAACGCGTGATTCACAATGCTGGTGATTACATCGAGGGCCTGTAAAACCTCGAACTTTGTAAGTACTCTTCTTCTCAAAATATACCGTTGTTGCCATTACTAAAAATTTAAATCTTGTGTTTGTGGCGATATCAAATAGTGCGACACTAAGAACACTGCTTTCTGAAATACTATATTCTTGTAAAAATTCCTCATGGATTAAACCCAGACACTACCCAAAGAAGTATTCGTAAAAATGTACTGTAGTATTCGCCACATGATCACTCCATGGTATCGTAATCTTGTTTCAAATCAATTAGGATGCGTGCGGTTAGGTAAGTCTCTTTAAATCTAGCTGTCGAGGTGAACAAGATTGGTGAACAAGGTTAGCTGTAGACCACATTGAAATTTCCTCAAACGAGACATTGATTTTGAATGTCTTACCATGTTTTGTTTACCGTGGTCACGAAGGACTTAGAGATAATGCGTAAGAGGACTATTCGCTTAGCTTGTGGTATTAAATACGACTTCCTTTGGTTGTAATATTAGAAGGACAAGAGCCTCAAGCGATCGAGGTTCGGAAATCTCATCTTCCCAGGTACACTTATCAAAATATAATTGCCGGAATAAATTTCTTAAGTCCTTTAAAATTGTCAGTTGGCAACAACGCATTCGATACAATTGGAAAGAAAGTCATAAGAAAACATAACGTGTTTTCGTTATTTGCAATATTTAGTTTATCTCTTGTTGGCTAATGTAATAATACTTTCAAAACAAAATTGAAAGAAGAAAAGTTGTCTGTAGCCAAAACGCACTTTTCGACCAAAAAAATCGTTGAAAAACAAGGTGAGTTGTTAAGATATTCTTTATCAATTCACTCAACTGGAGATACCCTTTGTAGTTGTTTCGATAGTCATTCGTGTTGTTTTATTCATTCAGTATTTGTCAACATGGGTTCAATCCCATTTGGTGATTAGCGTATCAAATAATAGGTCGCCAAAAGTTATACCATATCTTTATATCCCAGTGTGCTCCTGTTTAGTGCAAGACACTTCTTCCATCGATGGAACGTAAACCTGAAAGTAAATCCGAAGTTCTAGTGTTTAGGAAATCACTATCAGCAGTAATAACTCCTTCGTCACTACTAGAACGTAGTTCAGTCATTATTATTATTATTATTATTATTACTACTTTAAGGAGCAGAACTAGGTTTAAGGTACTAAATTTGATGAAACATTTTATTTCTTTGCAGATTGTTGTTACAGCTATGAAGTTTATGTTGCTTTGTGCATCAGACTGATTTTAGACAGCTTTTCTCGGCTATTTAATATTTTACTCTATTTATGTCACTTAAACGGGGTGACACTTCTCAGTCGTTTGCTAGTGGATCCACCATAATAATGCTATCACAGTTCTATAAAACACTTGCCATCACTGTACCCTGAACCATCTCACATGAGTTTTTTTGGTATAATGATGAGGCGTGTTTTCTACTGACATGAAACCTGTTTTATCGCATGTTTAAAGTGATGGATGGATGGATTTCTTATTTTACTAACATCAGCTTGTACCATGTTTCTAACATAAATGAGGGCCGCGGTGGCTCAGTGGTAAAGCGTTCACCTCTGGTACGTGGGGTCCCGTGTTCGATCCCAGCCACCGCCAAGTGAACTTTGTGATGGACAAACACCGTGTGTGGGGGTTTCCTCGGGGTTCTCCCGTTTCCTCCCACTTTCTTCATTCCACCATTTCATTCATTATTCATCATCACCGTCTCCTTCAGCTTAACCGGCATAATCGTGGGACGTAAAACTCAAAGATTTCATTTCATTTTCATTTTCTAACATAAATGATGCACTCGCACGCGAACACTTGCACAATTTTTCCTATAGCAAAAGTTTGTCCGAAAACTTGCTAACATTTTCCTGTAGAGAAGTTTGTCCGAAAAGTTGCTCACGTTTTCCTATAGAAAAGTTTTCCGTAGTGAAATCAAAATGAGTTGGGGGCACTGTTTGATATATTTTAGCTCCGGTGCAAGACGATGTTTCAATTCCGAGGGGTAGATGGGGAAAATGTACCTGAAAAAGACACTGGACTCACTAATGACTGTTCAGCATTGAAACATGTAGGCACCTTCACTGCTACATCAGAGGGTGTTGTATAGGCTCTTATACGGAATTCCAATTGTTTCTATAACATTAAAAGTCTTTGACTCTGCAATATAATCTCATTTGTGACATCCATATTTTCTGAACCAGTGTTTTTGAAAGTGCACCGGAACGAAGTTCATCATCAATGATCATCTGACACGTTTTGAAAATCTGAAACTCACTTTCAGAGTAGCATTAGAAGTTGAACGAATGACACATACCAAGATCGTTTTGTTAGGCTCACATCCTTCTTGTAGAAGTATTCAATAACAGCTCGATTTTTCACCCACTGTTTCTCGATTATACCTAGTCAGAGTGCCATTCAGTTGATTTACGGGCCTTCGGGAAAGTTAAATTTTAGGGCTACTAATGTAAGTTAGAATTCTGTATTGATCATGAATAAATTTGTATGCTAGCTTGAAATATCCATATCAATTACAGTAATATTTGCTATGTATTTGACACCAAAGGATAATAATAATAATAAAACATCCATTGCATAACTTTACAGTTCAGTATTTGGTATGTGTTGAACCCCATTCATAATTTTTTACGCGAGTTTTCTTTTTCACTAATTCGATTTAAAAGAAGCTGGATATTTGGACTCAGTTTCGTAGGAATAAGTTCTTTTTCCGCTCTTTGGACACTGCAAGCTTTACGAATCTGTGACTTCCGTCAATTTTCATCCTCTTCAATCACGAGCAGTAATATATTAAGAAAATACTTTCGTATGGATTCAACGTCTGAAGAATAGGTTTCATCTTTAACCTTGTCCTTCTATTGCAACCGAAGGCTGTCTATCTAGATCTTTCGGTTTTAATATTAGAACCTATAGTTTCGAAGTCTACTCTTGTTTCACAGTACGCCAAGCAATCTACTCCCTCATCAAAATGGAAAAAATGACCAATAACTTATCACTTAATAGTATTGATAGCAGTTGAAAATATTTTATTTTACACGTAAAACTATTACTACTTTTATAATCACAGTGTACTTTTTATTTGACTGAAGACGACAACGCTAAAAGAAAGGAACTTCTCGTCGTATTCGTCTTCTTGTTTTTAAATAAATCCTGCATTGAGTCGTATTTGTGACAGCGGGGTCCGGAAGAAGGCGTACCTCTAATTGGTGTTTTCTGACGGTTTTAGGTTTTACCTACATTTGTTTGGTAACATCGCTTGACACTGTCGGGCAATATTGCTATCCATGCTCATATGTTTCCTGCTGTTTTTTCTGCTTGGTAACAGTTATTTGCACTGAAGTTGGAGTAATCAACAATGTGTGATCAGAGTCCATACAGCATTGAACAAAAATTAGTTGTTGCAATTTGGCTTCACGAAAGGCGTTACACAGGTGACGCCATGGAAAGTGTTAAAGCAAAATTTACAGACCGCTTTAGTATTAATCCACCAAGAAAAGCAACAATGTTGGAGTGGGAAAAACGTGTATTTGCTACGGGCAGTGTGAAAGACCTTCCCCGAGGCGATCGACTGATAAAGCGGTGGGAAACGTGCAGTGAAGTGGAAGCATCAGTGCAGCAGTCGCCTTCAAAAACAACACGTATAAGGTCTTCGGAACTTGGTATTCCTCGGATCGCCATGATGAGGCACATAGAATAATATCTAAAATTGAATGTTTACCGTCCAAAGCATGTGAATAAACTGAGTGACGCCGACATGGATGCGCGGAAAGAAGTATGCAGAACTCTACTTAAGGAGTTCCCCTCCAAACGATTACGTGGTGCAGTCCTCTTCACAGACGAGTGTGCTATCTACAGAGGTATGCATTCTCAGAACGTTGGAATATGGTATTAGGAAAACCCCCGGTTTTACAAAGAGATGGAGAGAAACACACCGCGTGGGCTGGACTGAGACACATTTTGGGCCCTACTTCGAAGACAGTGTTAATGGATATTCTTACCTGGAAATGCTTAATGAGTGGGTGTTACCTTAACTGGAACAAAATGGTATCAAAGACACCGCAGTGAAACAGCAGGATGGTACCTAGATCGGACGTTTCCTGGCCGCTGGATTGGAAGAGGTTGTGCGTCTTCACCAGCTCCCTTTGCCTGGCCTCCAAGAAGGTCCCGAGGTGACAGACACCAGACAATGCTCTCTGGGGTTTCATAAAGCAACAAATAAAAATACTCAGTATCACACAACGCAGGAATTACGAGCATCTGTGGTACACAACTTCACTCACGTGGCTCAGGAGTATCTCCGCAAAACATCTGCGAGAACTTGGCGCAGAATTCAACTGTGTTACGACGTGGATGGTGATAATACCGATGTTTATCATTCTTAAGTCTTCAAGGTGACTATGTGCAGACATTCTACCATAAGTAACACTATACTGTTGAAACTCATGGGGGGGGGGGGGGGTACGGCCACTTCCAGACAACCCTGCATATGTAGATAATGTAGATGATTGTATTGAGTTCTACGAGCAGACATACACTTCTTCAATCTCAACATACCACCACATGAAAAAGTGGTTTTTGTGGGGAATATTTTCTGGTTGAAACCGGAACTACTTATTAGATTTCTACCACTTCTGGTTGTAGTAGAAACATCAGAGTGATGATAAAGTATATTCTTGGGGTTTATAAATAATTGCATAAACAAATTCTTGCTGTCTATTACCGTTTTTACTCTGTAGCCAGCCGCTGTGTCTCGCTCGTAGAGCGTTCACTTCTGGTATGTGGGTTCCTGGTTCGATCCCTAATCGCGACACGTGGACTTTGTGGTAAACAAACAGCTTTTGCATGGTTTATTTGGGTATCTCACGTTTCGTCAACTTTCATCATTACCCCATCTCATTTAATTCTCATCGTCACCGTCTCCTTTAGTCTCGCCAGTTTACTCGTTGGTCGTAAAACTGTTTTATTTTATTTTATTTTTACTCTGCACCAGTCACCGTTAAGACCAAAAATGGTCAATTTTCTCTTACGGCAAACCGCTTCTCGTTATCTATTACAGTTTTATTCTGCAGCTGTCCACATTGAAGTCGATTATGGTTTATATCTCAAATTTCTAGTTTGAATAGAAGGTGAAGACAGAAGATATTTCCTGTTCTTAGAACACTAAATCCATTTTTGTAAAAAATGTTCTTATTGTTATAATTTTTGGTGTGTGTAGATCAATACTTGAACCGAAAATTGTATGGAATTCTATTGTTTCCGATTTTAGTAGAGGGTATAGGATATAGATGAAACATACCTGGTCTGGGGTGCTTAATTCATTGCAGAAAATCGCTTTTTCATTTAATAGCGTTTTTGCTCTATAATGATCAACGTAAAATTCAACAGTTGTTCACTTCTATTATTATCAGTTTGAATTCCGTCTCAATAGTCGAACTCGATTTCTGATGTTTCACCCTCTACATACTAAACAGATTTTGGTAGCTATCCACGAAGCAATCTTTGACATGTTTTCGTCTTGCAGATGGATGGACACATGGACAAACAAAATATAGCGGAGTTTTCGTAAACAACATCTCAGTTTCTAATTGTAAAATTTGCTCCTAATTGTAGTATTTTTATGTACAAAATAAAAGTTGTTACCTGCGTCTATCCTCATGAAGACTTTTTTTTTAAAAAAAGACAAACTTAGAGACCGAGAAGGTATCCCTGTCAAGGATGATTTTTTTTTCTTCAAAAGGGCACCTATATTTATAAGAGAAATCCCTAACATCCATCCACCAATACGCGCACTGGAATTACTGAACGCCTTAACTACCTTTCGTGACAATTCAGGGTCACCTGTGTATTCTAAAAGAAAAGAAAAAATCATCCTCAGAATCATTTCCTTCGTGTTTGGGAAATCTTAGAATATACACGGCAATCAGTTATTGACTTTTTAAAGAATGACTTCTGAAAAAACGAAAAAAAAAAATGAATCATTTACTCAGGAAGTGAACTAAGACCAGTGAATAAGGTTTCTTTTAAAATAGAACCACCCAGCGGAATTCGATCCATGTCTAGAAGTTCTTAATTCCGAAAGGAACAAACAACTAAACACGTAAGGCTATCGAAAGAACGGTAAAGTTACCTTTCAGTTGTATTGATAGCGAGAATTGAATCCTTAAAATCTTTTCCAACGTTTTTCTTTTGGGTGAAAAGCAATTATGTGTTCTGTAACTAAATAATGTTTTCTGCATTTATGAAGGTACTATTTTAATCTGGAACTAACATTACGTTATGTAATGGAAAGGACCTCAATATTTCAAACAGCAAACAACACAGTGCGTTGGGACGCTTTTTCAGATCTTTCTTGTTATGACTTCCTTTTATTACTTCGAATCTGTTGTTGCCAAACCCGCAGTTTTAAATGACAGATAAATTTGGGTAAGCAATTATATTTTGGAGAATTGTACAATTGAACAGGTGCTATAACACAAGCCAAGTATCACTAGAGACATTACGTATCATTTCAGAAGATATGCAATTATTTCCGAAATTAGTACTGCACAACTCACATAAGACAGGATTCAAGGTTGAGGGCAGGAAATTTGACCTTCTATTGCTCAATATTAACGTTTCGGGCTCTAATAAGTTCCTCTCGATAAATATACGAAAATGATGTAACTCACCACAAAGGTTTACAGATACAGATATAGTAAAAGAATATCGGCTGCAAATATTGGCTTCCCTGACGGCTTACACCCGATAGTCCCGTTTATTCATAACGAAACGAAGGCAGTAATCGAACAGTAACCATTCGTTGATGGAATTCTACACTACAGAACAGTCATAATTGCTCAACTGTGGCGAAACAAACAGTTTATTTCAGTTTTCGTACTTTGAGTATTTAATAAGATTTTGTGCACTAGCACTCGTCAGCTATCTCAGCAGTGAGATCTCCAATAAAAGTAACAAGCACGGCAGCAAGTCAAAATAAAATAACGGGTATTAGGCGATAACCACAAGTCTCACCGTGTTGAGCAATCGCCTTCGCATTCTGGAGTTTAACCTCGGGCAACATCTAATAATAATTTTCAAGATCTCATCGGGAGAGTAATACTCATTAACCACCCGAAAAATTTTACACTCAGTATGCTTTAGGTCAAAACGTGTAATAGGATTGAAATCTGCATCAGACAGAGCCTACATGAATTTTAAGAAATGATTACTGTCATAGAGATTTGGATGTGCATTGCATTATATTTAGCCAGTGAAAACCATGTGACATGGAGAAAAGTGAATACACAATATGTTTTATGGCCAGTAGAAATAAGATATACACTGCTGTAGTTTACATTAAGTACCTAACTCCCGTAGAGGAATTAAGGAAATGAACTTAACTCACAGACACACTCTCCCGTAAAAACGGAAACACACAAACAAAGCAACAAATACAGATCTCTAATAATCTTCGTTTTTTGTCGGAATATCACTATGCTCATCATGTTTAAACTATCATAAGAGGGATCAAATAACAACGCCGACTAGAAAGTGTTCATAGAGCGTTTCTCTTATTCCCGAAAGTGACTCTTCGAACCATTAATATACTGTAATAGAAACACAATATTTGGAAATATTACAATTTTAAGACAAAGGTCGCCCTGAAATTCAGTTACCATATTCCCGCAGAACACGAATTCATTTTCCGCGTATCAAATTTCAGGAAAATTAAGCTTTCGAATTGATTTGGGCTTCCTCTGATAGTCGACAAGGTCACTAAAACAACCACATATGCTCTGACTTGATTATATGATGAATACTGATGTGTTAGCGTTAATTTAAAATACCGGCATGTAGAACATGTTTCGGGGAACTTCATTAATAGTGGAACGTGTATAGATCTTATTTTCCATAGAAATTACAGATACCTGAGTTGCTACAGATTTCCGAAAAGTGTCGCCAACAGGAATATTCAAAACAGGAAAGTAGATCAGTATGTTTTCTTTTAAGTGATATTTAACCCCCACAATGAAAATACTGAACAATGACTTCGCGAATACATTCTTCTGTTTGAAAACTTGGTATTTTCTAGTCCAAGCAAAATCATTACACACTTGACACAAAACATCTTGGTCACCCTAAGGCACTCTGCATGATAGCTTCCTTTGTCCCACTTCTCATAAATACAGCCATCACATTATACAATGTTTCATTGGTTTAGAAACGCTGGCAATTGAAATAGAAATGAAGACAGGGAATGAAGTTTCAGATGATAACATCAAGACATTATAAATTTCTGAAACGTGTATGAACTGAAAATAAATAAATAAAATAAAAAAAGAGCTGAAATTCGTTTATTCCTTTTGATCCGTGCTACTTCGACGATACGTTCGTCTTTAATTTTATTCCTTTGTGCCTAACTTTTATGCTAGAGAAGTATTTATCAAATAACTTTTTTCGGTAATTTAATATATAAGATAACCCAAGAACAAATAGTGTATCATAATAGCGGAATAGACAACAAAACTTATATTTCATATATATTTAGTTTATTCTTTATTCCAGCCATTAGCCTGTATTTTAAACATGTTCCTAGATATGTATAAATTTCAACATCACTCGCATATATCACTCGATAACTTATCGAGCAATAACATTTTAGGTTCACTGTTAACTGGGAGATAAATAGTACTACTTTACTGCTTCATTTTATGCTTCTTATCAGCTCTTACGAAAAAAATTAACTGCGTGAAAAATGAAAACATGTCGACCATACGAAGGATGTAGCAATGGTAACCTGCTGTGCCGAAACTTACACTTTCAGGAGTAAACGGTTCAATTTACGAAATCGGCACACAACCGACATTAGATCGGGTTAGTCTTGTAGGTGATATTTAGATCCCAACACAAAATTAATCCGTGGGTAATATTTTGTACATGGTGACTTCTTTTGTGAATTCAGGTGGTCGAGTGCTGTGTAAGTATTTTCCCTATCTACTTCGCTTTGACAGTGTGCATTAACAATACAACATTTTGTAGTTTTTGATGTATTCTTCTTGTGTTGTAATATAAACAGTTACAACTGTAAAAATTACATAAAATGTCTATATCTTAAATCCACCTGGACACTTAAACTGGTTATTGTTACTTCTGTATGTCTGTAGTTACAAAAGTTGGATCCACTGAAGGAGGGGCATATGTTCTCTACTATGTATTTAAGGTCGAAACATTCTGCTTTTAGGCGACTTTCAGATAAATTTCTCCGCACAACTAACCCAAAATTTTACACATGAATTATTTTTGTTTAACGCTTAATTTACACAGATGAAAACAATTACGGGAGCAAAGATAAATGCCGAGATAAATATAAGTTGTCAATGTATTTGGTTGGAGAGCTTGTTGTAGTTGTCACAGCAATACTTCTTTGCTGGGGATCAAAACAAATGAACTCTTGGAGTGACTTATGCACTAGAATGTAAAAAAACATACAGAAAGTCATAAACATTAACAATACAGTAAGGCGACAGAAATAGTCATCTTCACAACAAAATATACCGCTGATAACATGTATAGCGTCCTCAAACGCCTACAACTGTTGCACATGATAGACATGAATTGGATCAAATTCTTGACCGTAGCCTGTGAGACAGTTCCTTACTCCTACAGGAGAGCCATTTCCAACTGTTGCAGAATTTCAGATGCTGCTGGCCTAGCAACAATATCTACCGGGTGTGCCTCACAAGTTTTCAATGTGATTTAAGTCTCAAAGACACTCTGCCCATACTATCGGTTCAGTACTCACTGTCTGCAGCATGATATTAACCAAATAAGCTTGATTGGGACGCATTATCGCTCACAAAATGAATCTGTTGTCAATTCCTGAGCCATCAGAAATAAGAAGATACCTGAGAGTATCGCGTAGCTGTTAGAATACTATCCCGGATTACCAGACTGACTAGGCATTGTTCGCTACTGATTCATTAACACCGCTCTTACAAGAGCTCCATATTGGGATACGACTTGCATTTGGAGTCAATCATTTCGAGATCTACCTTCCAGATAAGAGAATGTCGATAGTCTGATTGTATGCTTCAACTTAACTCGTCCGAGAACAGACAAGTACTCTATTCAACATGTCCTCACGTTGTACACCAACACAGTTTTTTTCTTTTTTCGAATTCCAGGTAATTCGCCAGACGGACACCTAGAATCGTCTTTCCGGTATACGTGTCTCCCTCATGTAAGTGATTGTGCACTCTTGCGACTGATACATTGCGCTCTATTGCCGTTGCAAGTCCATTGCACTTTGCCGAGCGGATAACACCGAGTAACGATCCCCTGGTGACGTCCGTGGGTGACCTTTGGCTCTCGACGTAATGTTTTTCTCTGTCAGAAAATGTCTACAGTCTGAAAATAATCTGCAAGATACGCCGATTTCCCAACTGCCACACGTTGTATCCAAGGCTTCCATATTGTTCATGTCTCACCGTGTTGCAGACTTCAATAAATCTTTTGCTGGCATTTTTCCAATTCAGCACTACAACACAGCTGTCCGCCCATGCTCCCATCCGTCACAGTTACTGCTGCTGTTCTTAGGTGGCCTAACAATTTCAAATAACGTCGCAAGTAAATCCTCGTGTCGTATGACATTCATCTTCAGATCAGGTGCATTGCAATGTCCAAGACAACAACTCAAACAATAAATTACGTCAGAAATTTTGATGTCCTTTGGTCATCATTGCGTTTACTGGCATGTTGCCCTGTTTGTTTTGATTAGCTGTTAAAAAAGATAGGATGATTGCCACAACAACATATTTGTACGTCAGCGTTTGTAAGTAATACTACTTCACTAGAACCCTCCCATTAGAGCCAGCGTGAGGCCTATGTCGTTAGGGAAAATGGAAGAAAATATTAGTAGCTCCGGGATTTGCAATTAAAATTTGGTTAGTGTTTTTTCTCTTTACTCTACTATCTTATATAGCTGGGCGGAGAAAGTTAAAGCAGCAGGCTCTTTTCGTTTCCACTTTCTGTCACTTTGCAGGATTAATGTTTGACTAAGTTCCATCATAACCCAGTCAAACAAAATGTTTATCTCGTTGAATAAGCATTTTATTTAAAATCTTACTAAGCATTAATTCAGGAACAATATAGTAAATGTTACTGTTAGAAGTCTAAAGTGTAGAAAAGCAATCGACAACATAATATCACACTAAAAGTTACCCCAGAAGCTCAAGAAGAAGTACAGCCACGTTTGTTATTTTCGCACATCTAATATGAATATCCAGTAAAGTATGTTCATTTATACCTCACATATTTAAACGATCTCTATAAGACTTTACAAATTTTTAAGTTAATTTTCATAACTGCCTAAGAAAATTACATTTCCAAACATTGCTTTATATATTACCGATTTCCAAGAATTATACCCGTTGTTCAGAGCATGGCTCTTCTTTGCAATTTTCCTGGAGTATAGCAACTCTAGTATGCATAAATTTATAATAATAATAATAATAATAATAATAATAATAATAATAATAATAGCTATAGATTGTCAAAGCATTACACAGTATTAAAGTATTACTCTCTTTATAAGTAATATCAATTTCCATTGAATTATTTTTATTGTGTTCTTTAAATCGGGTAGGTTGTGAGCACTATAACTACCAGAAAAGTAATCTGATTTACTAGTTTCTAACATATTTTTATTCATGCCCAACAATAGCAAAATGACAGTGAAGCTTAAGTTATGCTATTACACTAAGAACGAACAACGATTTATAGAGTCACATGCAAACTAATCGGAACAACTATTTTTTTTTCGTTATTTACAGGCATTTGATTTTTTCTGACACAATCTCAGATTTATCCACATGATTGATTTATTACGTGTAATTAATCATTCCTAATAGTTAGTATCCTCTACTTTCTTTAATAGTTCAATTACAGATTTTGACATAGATGCCATTCGATTCAATAATTGCTTTAAGTTCGTCATCATTAAGCTGTAGGCAGATAAGAGATTCAACTAAATAGAGATTCTTTTATAAAACTAAACTCATTCTTTCTTAGCAACTAACCTACAAGTTCTTGACACGGTAAGTTTATGGCGACTCTAGCACACGAATATTGCTTTTGCGCATGAATTTCCCTACTTTCTCAAAGTGTGGGAAGAAGCTAAATTTTGCTGGTATTTTCCATCACCGCTTAGAATCTCCTCCTGCAGTATGATAATAAGTTTCGTCCTCAGAATATCAGTGTATATGTCCTTCATAATCCCACCAACTGGGATATGGGATGCCAGTACTTCATATGTGAAACCCCAGAACGTATTTTATTCCACTGTCTTCCGAAATTTGCTGATGTTACTACTTCCTTAGATGATCAGCACAGATACCTAACACTGTGTCCATTGACCTCACAATGGATTTCATCAGAGAATAGGCTCTTTTTGGACTCTTCTGCTGTCTATTTTTTATGGTAACTGCCGAAATCGAGACGGTCTTCGTGCATTTGATCTGCGAGCAAGTGCTTCTAACTAGGCCTCCTGGCTTTCCTTCCAACTGCAGTAATCCTGCACCGCACATTCAACACATTGAAATCCACTCACTTTCCCTGAACCCCGAATCAAATTTCCTTCTATAAAAGTTTGATTCAATTTACCTTTTGGTGAAGAAATCTATCACCAGGTGATAAGTTTTTTTTTTCTATCAACATTTCACTTTATTTCGTCGAAGAGTCCTGTCTGTTTCTACTTCTTAATTTATCACTCCCACACTAAGAGAAAATGTTGCATCTAATTCTCTCTACTTATGGAAATAATTTTCCTTAATGACACAGTCGCACTTTGTGCACTAGGTGCTTTATCCATTGATAAATTTACAACTCGGAAAACATAAAACTGACTGCAATCGCCTGGAATATACATAGAGCACTGTGCTTAGTCAAAGAACAATCGGAAACTAAGCAAATAAAGCACAAGATCCGCTAAAGATAACATAAATAGTAGTTTGATATTTATAAAGATAAAAGAACCTTATTTTGATTTATTCATACGGCTGCACTAGTTTCATTTCAGTGATTAATTTTCTGTATTTTGTATATACAATATATTCTACGGACAAGTCATCCATCATATTAACTCAGAGCAAAGAAATGCTACACCCAATGGGGAAACCTATGTATAGAACATTTAATTTCGCATATAGAGAGTAGCTCCCTTTGCTGACCTCTCCGTGATGGGCATTTATATATTACATATATTTTGTCCTCTCATAAATATACATACAATTATGTAACGTATTGATACGCTCATATACAGATATGGACATTTAATTTCAATGTCATGTTTCACAAACCATGTCGCAGGGAATGAGAACTCTATAGTTAATAGTTATTTAGCACCAAAATACTTGTATTCTGTAATTTAAAAAAAAAAAAAAAATCTGTACTACAGCACACACACACACACAAAAAAAAAAGACTAGAAAAGAGTGTCCCGTCGTAAGTAAAATGACTACATCATTTGTTAATAAGACTAAAATAACTCTCGCAATTAAAACCTACAATTATTTTTATGCCTAGAATAGGATCTCTGGTGGAAATCTAAAAGTTACAATGAAATAAATGCAGTTCTAAAGCAATCAGTGTGCGAATGAAAGTATTTTTAGAAGGGGATTGATATTTTCTAAAATAAAATAACTTGTAAATCACCCTCACTGATTTCACTACATTTCTTCAGAAACAAAATAATGCTTCTGAAATTTTTCAGGTCGATTATCTCCTCCAATGGATGTCTATCTGTATGTGAATATTCAAATTTGAAAGCAGGTACTGAATCAAATAATAATCTGAATCCAAGGAATGTGAACCCGTATAGTGAAGAATATTTCTCCTCAGTACAGACAGCGAATGATAGAAGGTATTCGTCACACTTCTATTTTCCTGATGTTCAAGAAATCGCTCGGAAATCCAACATCGAAAATAAAACACTTGGACAAATTAGTAAAAGAGCACGTACTTATATTCAGTGTCGCAAATCATTTACTGACAAAAATAGTTCGTTAAGACATTTTCTAACTCATACAGGTGAAAGGCCGTGTACCTGCATCCAGTGTGGGGAAGCATTTTCTCGAAACGTAGATTTGAAAAGGCACGAGCTTATCCACAAACGGAAAGCACCACAACCTTTCATTCAATATGGCAAGGACTTACTTTTGAGAGGTCATTTAAAAAATCCGACAGTTCTTGTCACAGCGGAAAGACCTCATCGTTGTATTCAGTGCGGCAAAACATATATTCGGAAAGATCACTTGAATAGACACCTACTTACTCATACCGGTGAAAAGCTATATCTGTGTACTCAATGTGGCAAAGCATTTCATGCGAGAGCTGGCTTGAAAGCTCACACTCTTATTCATACAGGTGAAAGACCATTTTCATGCATTCAGTGTGGCAAAGCGTTTTATCGTAAGGATCATTTGACAAAGCACGTTCGTATTCATGTTCCTAAACCGTTGAGTTGACCTAATTTTGAGTTTCCCGTCCCTTTCAATAGTAAGGCAATATGAGACGGAGCCTACTGATTAACGTTGAATCTGAATCACATGAGCCTCCAGAAATCGAACCCAGGTCTCCCAGCCAAATTGTAAAACTACGTGTATAACCTATGCTCTGGATAAATTCACACGCCTCCTTGTTGAATAGATAAAAAGACTTGAATGCAAAGAAGAAGTTTTTAAAATTAAATGTAATTTCAAACCGAATATCCCTACTCAGTAATTTTAAGCCATATATAAGTTCAAGTTTTACGTCCCACGCTTATGCCGGTTAGGCTAAAGGAGGTAAGCCATATATATTTGCATTCAGTGTAGTAAAATTACTTTTTTATAGCTTACCTTAGAAACACGTACTCACTTATATGAGGTGATAGTGACATGGTTGGATTAGGTATAGGCTTACCTAGCTAAATATATGTTTGGGATTCACATTAAAGGTGATACAGTTGATGTACAATAGTTTGGTATAATTGGAGTAGTTGGTATAGTTTAGAATTATTAATGTGCTTATCATTTATCGCTACGCATACAAATAAAAAAAAAAAGGAAAGATACTTAAGTTCAGTGAAGGAAGTTTTACTTTAAAATATAATATCCGCTTCAAAGGTGCTGCTACAGCTGAACACATACTTTTTTGAATGTAGAAGTGTTGAGAAAGGTAGTCTATCTACAAACTCTTAATTATCCATATGATAATACACATAAATCCATTCCCTGTGATAACGTGTTTATGTATAGAGGCACTGTAAAATTGCTGATGGTTGCATATAGAAGCAAGATGCTGCGTACTCGGGTTTAGTGGGACAACATTCAGTGCATGGGTTATTAGTTACTGGTTTAGCAGTATTTCAATAAATGTTTTGGGAATCTTGTTTTGCACCGAAAGTGCTTTTTCAACTATCGTATTATTTTCGATTTTGTGTTTTTTGTCATCTGGCGGGAATCTCCAGCCCAATTGACAGGGTTCCTTCTGGCCGCTCATAGTTGTACTGGAATGTACGTTGGAAGGATATAGTGATGGGCAGTGGGAATATTCCCGTTGGGAACGAATTTAAAAAATGGGAATATTCCCGGGTTTTTTCTCTGGCCTATAAATTCCCGGGAAGGAATTTATTTCCATTTCTTTACTTTATCTTCCAAATTATAAGAACCATATGACTAATTACTTTATTTTAATATATTATGATTTTCTTCTAGGTTTTAAAGAATTTGGATAGAAAACAACGTGCCATGGGGGGCTCTAACCCGCCTTCATTCGCTAACGCTCGCTCTGCAATGCTGTCTGATTTTAATGTTGGTAACCTAATTTAACGTATGAAAAAATAAAACAACCGAATCGGAATAAAATATCGCTAAAAAGCAGGTGCAAAAGCTGGCCCACAATGCTAAAGTACAGCCAAAATTAGCAATGTACTAATTTACAAATGGTGAAAAGGAACCATTTTGTAAAGTAATTTAGAATTATGTAGAAATAGAGATGAAGTGCTATTAATAAACCCTGAAAGTAACATAGTACCGTTTAGAATATACATTTTAAAGAATCCTCTGTGGACAATAGTAATAATATGCTTTTATATAAAAATTAATTCCATATTGAAATCATAATATAGTAATAAAGTGCAATTTTCTTTCTATTTGTACCTAAATTCCCATTTTGGGAATCTTCCCGGGAATATTCCCGAAAAATATCTTCCTGGGAATTTACCCATCACTAGAAGGATATAAAAATGTAGTGGTCCGCTACTGTGGTTATACAGAGTATTATCATAGCCTAATCACCGAATTCCTAGTGAATTATGATTACTATAATATTTACGAATTCAAGAGATTAAGTAAATGAAAATCAGAAAATTCGCATATATGTAACAGTAGAAATAGGCGTTTGTAACTTCGCTGAAGCTACTTGTCCTGTTTCAATCCTCCATTGCATTCAAACGGCAGAAAATTTTCATTTCTTTCCTGTTTTGTTTTGTTTTGCTATAATGCTAGTAATGTCCGTATTCGTTTAAAATATCTTCAAAACTTGCAAGTAGCTTTCTCTAGTTTAATATTTGAAAACATAAAATTTCTGGCATATTACTAGGCATGGAGTGAGGTGCTAGAACAAAATAGCTGCTTACGGCACAGAACAGCAAATACATTTGATTGGTTAATAATTTCATAATTTGACCGGATCAAATTATGAAATTATTGTTTCCTTTAATAACTAAAATGTCTTGTTGCATTGTTATATATAATTCTTGTTCAGCGAATATTTTTAAAGTCAAATGTACGGTTTGTTTAATTTAAATTGGTTGGTGCTCCCAAGTATTAATTTACAACAATTCTACCCTACTATTAATGTGGAGACGTGATCAAAAATATGTTTTGAATTATATATACATATTTATTAATTCCCATAATTGAGATTTTATACTAGAATTATATATTGAACGTTAGAAATTTTTCATATTAATTAGTATTACTTACCAGTTTGTTTCTCTAATATTGCAGTGCAATTTAATGTTTTTTCATTAAACATTCTATCAGTAATTCAAAATAGTTTTGGTCGTTGAACCCACGTTGAATTCTGGCGGGCACCAATGGATTAATGACAATTATTCTGCTCACTTACTAATATATTTTAAGTATGAATAACGAAGGAATGATATAATCTAGGGAGATTTTTATTTCTCTCTGATACAGTATGAGAATTTGTGTCAGTGAGATTTAGTATATTCTAGTAACACTAATTTATATTATTATCCACAGTCACGTACTTTTCTGAAATTCTTGCAAATTCCCACTTCGATTGGAATCAAGAATTTTTTTTAAAAAAATGAAGGATTTTTTCATTGACTGCTGGGTGAAGACGTAATATATAATCCAAAAATTATTAGTTGCTGGTTAAATACGATTTGAATAAATATTTTGAGTATGTTGTTTTGCACGGACAAAGCTTTTACGATTATTGTATTATTAGTGTCGTCTTTGAGTGTGCCATCCGGGGGCAATTTCGAGCGCAACTGATGGTCTCCCTCTATAGGTGCTCATAGTTGTGCTGTGATGTACCTTTTGAGGAACTAAAAGTTTACTAGTTCGCCATTAAGGTTATGTAGCGTCGTAGTTACTCAATTCTTAAGTGAATTAGGATTTTTATATATAATATCTACGAATCATATTGAAGAGATTAAAAACAACATAATTTTATATATATATATATATATATATATATATATATATATATATATATAGAGAGAGAGAGAGAGAGAGAGAGAGAGAGAGAGAGAGAGAGATAGATAGATAGATAGATAGATAGAGATAGATAGATATACACTGCCGGTCAAAAGTTTCCGGACATCAAAATCGGAAATACTAAGTTAGGCTTGCAATACGATGCAATTTTGGACAGGATACTTCATAGTTAATAAACACAGTGATAGTTATAACATCAAAATAACATAATAACGTTATCCAACAACGAGAATTAGCAAATACTTTAAATGTTCTTCACTCAAAGAAACTGCCCTTCGCCGTTATCACTCGTTTCACTAATTGGGGCATGCGGCTTCCAAGTTTTTGAAGATTTCATCCGAATTATTATTCCAGACGTTCTGCAGAATACCAAAAACATCATCAGGAGATGTTAGACAGTCTTTTCGCATACTTCTGCCAAACTCATTTCAGAGAAGTTCGATGGAGTTAAGATCTGGAGACTGGGGAGGCCATTCCATGATACAAATATCTTCTTTGGCTTGTTTCTTCTTAAAATAATTAGAACAAAGCTTTGACGTGTCCACCGAATGAGTATCGTGCAGAAAAGTGATTCTTCGACCAATCAAATCGAATCCTGAGGAAATAGCATGATTCCTTAAAATGGAATGATAACCATTTTTGTTCAGATTCCTTGTATTCTGTGAATACAACCTACACCAGAATTTGCGAAACACCTCGAAAGTATCACAGAACCTTCTCCATGTTTAATAAACAAGGTTACGTCCCATGTTACCAAAAATGGTTGGCCCAATATTGATTTTTAGTTGACATCACCAATTATCAACCGTTGAAACGATGGTTGGGCATGTCCGCTTTGCGTTTGTTGGGCCAACTCACCATTTCTCAACGTTGGTGCCACAAAGAAAACAACAGTTTTTCAACAATCTCCCAACCGTTGATGTCGCGTCAACCATTTGTTCAACCATGTTTCACCCGTTAATGTTTATGTCAACGTTGGGCCAACAAAAGATCAACCGTTACCGCAACCGTTTGACAACGGTTAGCATTTTACAACGTTGGCCCAACAAAAAGTCAACCGTAATTACAACCATTATTCAACTTTATACACATATCAACTATATATCGACGTTGGGCCAACGACAATAGAAACAATAACACAACCGTTAATGCACTTCAACCATATATCGACATTGGGCCAACGACAGGACACATGACAACTCAACCGTTAATGAATGTCAACCATTTATCAACTATAGATCGACGTTGGGCCAACGACAATACAAATGATGACACAACCATTATTCAACTTCCAACCAGTTATCAACGTTGGTCCCACGTTGGGCCAACGATAGGTAACAACGATATTTCAACCAACATGGACTGGATGGCGGGGATGGTAGCTTCCTTTGTCGCAGCAGGAGAATAACGGTATTGTACCTTGTACAGAACCAGACAATACTGACGCAGCCAATGGTGTACGGGTAGCAAGCCTGCTTGCCAAGTGGCATTCGGCTAGATCGAGCGTAACTACGAACCCTTCTCCGGCAGGGCTTTCTCTGGGTTTCCTCAGTCCCACCTGGGGAATACCCGGATGCTGAGATGTGCAAATCCAGAGCCGCGCTACCTTCCCACATTCTTGTCCCTCCTATATCGGCCTAAGCATTGATATCTAAAGGTTATAAATGAAGTTCAATTTCACTAGAAAAGAAAAGTTGAACTTTATTTATAACCTTTAGATATCAATGCTTAGGCCGATATGGGAGGGAGAAGAATGTGGGAAGGTAGCGCGGCTCTGGATTTGCACAACTCAGCATCCGGGTATTCCCCAGGTGGGAGTGAGGAAACCCAGAGAAAGCCCTGCCGGAGAAGGGTTCGTGGTTACGCTCGACCTAGCCGAATGCCTCTTGGCAAGCAGGCTTGCTACCCGTACACCACTGGCTGCGTCACTATTGTCTGGTCCTGCACAAGATACAATGCCGTCATTCTCCTGTTGCGACCAAGGGAGCTACCATCCTCGGCAGTTTGTAAAAAAAAAAAAAAAAAAAAAAAAAAAAAAAAAGTCATATTTCACACATGACTGGTGAAAGGACTTCAAGGACCAGAAGAAAATCAAAGAGGTATATTTGAGCGGACAGTTTTTATTCAAAAATTTGAAGGAAAAAAAAAAAAACATACACATACACACAATGTAATTTATACATGATGTCAAATTATCGTACAATTAGTATTTATAACATGTTAAACAAACCTTTAAAAGCTATAGTTATGCTTTGAAGGCCATTACGCTTATTCGGATAACCAATGAAAACATTTGTTTCTTTCATTGATAACCATTTACATTTTCGTTTTAGTGATAACTATATACATTTTGCTTATTACTCAGATGTCCTAAAACTATAATGTTTTACGATAATTGTATAGGAAATAACTTTACTACAAATAACAGTGTGATATTTTGTATGTCATTTTACAATATTTGAAAAGATTATACGGATGGTCTCATTTTTATTTTTTAAATTCTCAAATGCGAGAAAGGTTTCCTGATAAGTATTGAAACAACGTGAAAACAATTCGTGCAAACAAGGAATAAAAAGAGTCTTATTTGAAAAATAATCTTATATTACACTCATAGAAACTACCTGTATAGATACATGAAACGTTCCACAATTATGCAAGAGGGCACAGAACTCTGCTATGGCATACCAAGAAAATATTAAATACTTTTCATTTCTTATTAAATACTGATACGATTTAGACAAGAATGATACATCACAAAACTGAAAAAAAAAAAAAAAAAAAAAAAAACCGCATTGAAGGCATTAATACTAGGCCAAAAATTTCCGAAATCTGGCTTTCAAAAAAATCCGTACTTAGATGAAACAAGCAGTCTGCGTTTCGAGATTCTGATTTTTGTTTTAAGCCGCGTGGTGCTCTTGAGCTCACTGTCACAGCCAGGAAGGGGGGGGGGGAAGAAGCCATGTTGTAGAGGGATATTATGGCGCGGGCCATATAGCCAATGGCATCATTGCATGCACCTTCGGCTTCTGCTACGCAAGGCCATTCACATGAAACAAGTTACCTAACAATGTATTTCGGGCCGCCCGACGCATCCGTGTATCCCATCGGTGATATATCCAACATACGGAAAGTAGAAGCAGATGCGATCGAAATACAAAATAGAAAATTTCCGCGTTTTGCTTAAATCAGCGACAGAGCTTTTGACAGTGTCGGGCAGCCACTTGTTTCATTCGGGTTGCCTTGAGTAGCAGAAGACGGAAGGCGACAACAATGATGTAATTGGCCAGGTGACGCGCCCCAATATTTCCTGTTCAGTAAAATGGCTTGTCCCTATCCGACTGCGGCGGTTTAAGCTAAAGAGCAACAAGCCCACAACACGCGGATTCAAGTTGGACCAAAACTTTGAGCAGTATTTACGAACTGAAAGCTTTTTTTTTTTTTTTTTAATATAATTTCTTATGTCTATTTATTCAATTGGTCGCGTGGGGAATTGCCATACTTCACAAAAGCTGGTTTTCCATTGCCTTAACACACACACACCAAAAAAACTGGAGGTTGGTTAAACACATTCACTCAACGTGTTGACTCTTGACCTTGGGAGAAAAAAAAACTGGATTATTTTCTAAACATCCGTTTTTTTTTTTTTTTTTTTTAAATTAAGATTTTCCGACATTCGAAATTTTCTATTTTATTTTCCGGAATCTAGAAAGTAAAATTTCCGAAATTTCCCATCCCTAATTAATACTGTAGTACAGGCTTGGATCAAAATATGTCTCCTGTATGCTTGATACGAAAGTGTCCCAAAATTCACGCAAAAAGTACTTGTTACATTTTGACTTGAACTGAAAATGAGCCTTATCGCCGATTACACTTTGAGGGCTTCGTTAATCAACAAAATCGTTGCATTCGTAGTTCAGAAAATCGAATTAACGCCTTGGAATGCCAACAAGCGTAGAACTACAAGGAAAATGAACGCTATATGAACGAAAGTCAGCCAGATTCATTTAAAAAGGTCATGGAAAATTTCAACAGTGTGAGTATGTGGAAGCTATTTACCCGATGTGTTGTTCCATGCATAACCGTATACTGTATAGTTTATGAATGAATAAATAAATAAATACAATCAAGTTTTAAGTATAAATATGTATTTTATGTCAAAATTAATTCTTGCGTGAAGTTTGGGACACTCATTATTAGCGTCCTTTCTAAAAGAATTCAGTGGTCTTCTCTGCTCACAATTTTTTGTCTCTTGGAATACCGTTAAAACCAGATTCTGAAAAACAGACAGCAGCTGTATAGCTCCAAAACCAAACGTGTCTCATCGAAGTGAAAAGCCTTAGTCATGATTTCACAACGAAAACAAAAGCTTTTTTTTTTTTTTTTTTTTTAACATACAGAAAGAGGCATTTTGCAACGTCATTAATTTTGGTGCTAAGCCTAAAGTTCAGATCAGCGCTTGTTATACAAGGACTGTAAATATTTACATTACTAGCAACACTTGTACCTGAGTGAAAGTTCACAAAATTAGTAGAACATCCTGCAACCTGTTTCCCAGATGAACGCAATGCCTCAAGAATGGTCCATTCCTCCTTCTCGATTAGTCTCCTCTTGTGTCTCTTGGAAATTAGATGACGTACGCCTTCGTTCCCTTCCTCCATTTCTATCTCTTCCCCAGCGGAACCAGTTCTGAATCCTTTCTTTTATTTCCTGGTCTGTTGCTTTCCTGGCTACTCCATTAAGACGCACAGCCCCTGAAATGAAAATAATTTGTGAAGTCAACAGAACAATACTAGATATACTACAAATAGAGCCAATAGATTACATCAATTCTTTATTATCCGTACTTCAGTAACGGTTTTAAAACACTTGAAATATGAGCACGCAAACTTACTACAATGTTCTATGTAACAGACTGGCGTGACTGAAAACAAAACCATTGTCTTAATGATAGTTGATTTTAAAAAAATACGATTCTACACAATGAAATAAAATCTGAGCATTCACCACACAGAAATAGTAATTTTAACAGCCTCACATCATAATATTTGGTTGTAATTAAGTAAAGAAGAGAGGTCAAAAACAAAAATGGGTAAAAATCATGAAGGAAATTTCAAACACTTTAAGTCAGAACATTGTATAAGCTATGCACGAATACCAGAGATAAGTCACAGTCTACGTAAACAACTGCAAGAATCACTGCTATGCTTTCTTCTCAGATATTGGCAAACTGAAGGAAATTCGTGTCAAAAAAAAAAAAAAAAAAAAAAGTTAACTACGTTCAACGTTGATAACAGTTAATTTTTATTCCCAAACTCTGTATCAAGTTTTAATTCTTTACAACATAAAAATTGATGATAGGTCATCGAGTTTTCTTTCTTTCTTTTAAGTGGTGGGTTTTAAGAGGGCTCTCGACGCCGAAATTAAATTGCACGCATGATTTTACAAATGATAGCGTAGTTAAAACTTCTCTGAATATTTTCCGTTGTTTGAAAGTTAGGAAATAAACTTTTTAACGCGAAAAAACAACTCATTCCTCGCTTTTTACATAACCAAAACATTCAGAGGAGTTGTAACTACGCTATCATTTGGAAAATCACATTGTTAAAAGAACAACAACTTGCAATTTTTCTCCTCTTTATAAGTTTATGAAATATTTAGGGAAACGTTTAAAATTTGCGGCAATTTAATTTCGGCGTCCAAAACGCTATTAACCTTTTTTTTTAAATTTGTTAAGTCGTATATATCATCTGCCCGCTTCTTCTTGAAAACACATTTCCTTTTACACCAGGTTTGCTTACACACAATCTTCTGTACAGTGAATATCGCATAGGGCTACGTGAATATCCCCAAACCGAATCTTCCATCTCCAAATACAATACAACTGTCAGTTCTCATTTCACAACATTGCTCTCTTCCGCATTGAAGAAAATTATTGAAAATGTACAGAACTCCCAGCAGTGAAGGCCGGTCTCGCTACTCTTGTTCCTTCTGGCGGCCCAGGCTAGAAGAGGGTGATGAAATGCGAAAATGAGCTTCATTGATTTTGCAGATATGCCCTTTTAACATGAAATAATTCAAATATATTTCATCAACCTCTGCTCCTTACATAGTAGTATCATTGAATTTCCTTCAGTGAAATGAAAGGCGTCAACACAAGTCGACTAGTGCCACTGCATCAAATTTACGAGAAGTATCGAGATAAGGTAATATCCTACCTATTATTATTCTTGAAATGGTCAACTTCTCCAGGGATCTCTTTTTACATTTCCCAGTCCAATTGTACAAGACCGCTACTTCGTCAGTAAAAACTCTTCTTAATATGTTTCTCACGACGTGGCCAAGATTTCTCCCACCAAAAGTGCCAAGGTACGTTTCCTGAAACACAATTATGAAAATAAGAAAAGAAATGAAACACTTCCTTCACGTTGTAAGTCAAGCAATTACAATATACCACTAGTGGGTCTACAGACCAATGGCCTCACGTCAATTGCAATAGCTATTTAACATCTAAGGGTGGATTTCTATAACATTACTTACGCACTGACTAGGATGAGGATTGTTTAAAAGTGCAATTTTTGTTGCAAAGACATCATTTAAGGAATGAGACGGTTCAGCCGTCGCTTGAAAGCCCAAGTAATCTAGTTACTGTTTGGAGGTGTTTAGTCGATAACTAAGATGCAATTTTTCAGAATGAACTGTTTAGTAATCAAATAACTTCGTATTTTTGAAAAGATAAAACATTATTCACGGAGAATAACTGTTCACAGATGAATAAAGGATTATTTCGATCCCATTCTTGCGTACCGATACAATCATGATGATGTACGGCTCATGCATTGAATTTGAAAGCACACAGCACACGAATCGGTTGATCTCCCATGTTTAGGGTAGTTCGACACACGGGATTGCCCATTGGCAACTGCTCTAAAGCTCTAATACTTTGTGGGAACTACTTATGAACAGGGAGTGCTCAAAGAACATCTCACACACACATCGCCGTTGTACTTAAGGTCGAAGTTGTAACGTAAGAGACGACGGTGTGGTTCATGTTGAATATTTTGAACCATGAATACGTGTCCGTGATAGAGTTTCGAATATGAAGGAAAAAGCCTCCTCTAGGCATTCCATCCGGTTAAATATTACCGGGGTTTGTTCTTCGTTAAGTGGACCATTGATTTTTTTTTTTTTTTTTTTTTTTTAAAGTTTCTAACCAAACTTACCGAGCAACATCTTTATTATCTCAACGTATAATTGTTTAGAAGCAGGGCTGCCACAAATAAACTACAATAGTGTGATCTACTTTGTGGGTACGAGTTTACACAATTTGGTACTTCAGTGTTTTCAAAGAAAAATGTTAAAAATTAAAATGTATTGCCTTGAACGAACTTTGAAAGTTGACGTGTTTTTAAGACGCGTAAACAATAAATAATGGGGTTCGGTAAACTTAATTCAACAATTCATGAACGTAGCACAACGAAAGGTTAAAGTCCTAGACACGTTTACACATTAAATTCATCTCTAGGTATTATTTTTAATTTGCCAAATTCTCCGTCATTCTAATGGGATTTTATTTTAATAAAAGAAATTTGAGGCCCTATCCCCTTGGTTTCAAATCTTTTAGGTATCCTTCCACCCAGCCCCCGATTTACTTTAACTTATTCTTAAATTCACTCTACTAATTAATTAAATGAAGTCCTCTTCAGTATTTCAAACGTACTGAATTGGCCTCTCTTCATTGAAGGGTGGGGGCTCCTTTCGCCGGTAGGATCCCTTGAAGAATCCACATTCGATTTTCATTCTTTCTTTTTAATCAACTTTGGGTTAACACGGGACAAGGAAGGGTGTAAGATAAAAATGACGGGCAGTTTAGTTGCAGGTCTGTTTCTGCCTACTGCACTGTTACCTTACATGAGTACGTCTTATTATGACTTCTTCCCTTCATCCACAGTTGCCTAAAATCCAAAAATAAATTTTGACTCTGGATTCTGTGAGCCCCCCTCCCAAGGGAAAACTAGAAATATCTTCCTACATAAACAATTTACGATATTCCGGAATGAATAAAGTATCTAAAATTGGCAAGATGTTCATTAAAGTAAACAGCTTGAATGATATTTAATTTGTCTCCTTAATTCAATTTTTAAATATTGATGTACGGAAACAAAATTAGCGTAAAAATGCAAATATACTATTATTTAGAACACAAGCTTACCAGCGTCGTTGCATTGTCACGTACTTGAAGCCATTCTTCCAAGTTTAACACGTCAACTACTGATGTACATGGAATTGCGCAGTTTTCCGGTAAGTTCACTTTTGCAGGCGATGTAGAATTTGCCGTTTTTAATTGGTCCTTCAGTAAACAAACATCATTGCTTAAATCTATTAGCATATTTTTCATTTCTGCAAGGTGTCTTGCAACTACTGCAAAACCTAGAATGAAAACAAAATGGGAGAAAATTAATACTCAAATTTTTGTAATAATTACTCTCAAATATTATGTTCTTGTTGTGTTTAAACATGACGTGTATGAATTTTTGGATGAAAGAAAATACTTGTTAGAAAAGATAGGCGGTGGGAAGGGACAGTAGGCCGAAGCGCCAGAATACCATAAACACACCATTTGCTGTTTAAATTGGGAATAAGTGACCTAAGTATATCTAGGGTTGTTGTATTTTAAAATAAAAAGAAAAAGAGATAGTAAATAAATAAAATAAACCTTGAGTACAAAAGAAATAAGTAATTTTTAATTTACTCTCACTCACATCTTGGTAAATACTTGATTTTTACTGAAACCCTTGACATTAAGTTACGTCCAAAATCATGTGAATATGTTGGCCCTACGTCCAACCCCAGAAAATGTTTTCTTAAACAAAGGTACTGAGAAGTTAATAACATATATTTTAACATTGTAAATATTTAATGTAAAATAACATATAGTACAGTATTCATATATGTTAAAATTGTACTACGTTACTTTGTACTACACGACTATTCTCTAAAAGTCGAAAGTAGAAGAAAAAAAGATAGCTACGGGAAGTTTTATTTCTCCAGATATTTAAGTGATTTTTATTATCCTCCAGTGTTTATATACTTATCAAGTGTGTCTCTTTGTTTTAATTACACTATTACATTCTTGTAATACCTACCAACTAGGTCAGCCTATATTCAGATCAAGCTGAAAAAACACGAAAATGCCTACCTAATGTAGATACGTGTTAATTTGCCTGAACTGGCATGTACCACAACTACTTTTAACAATTAAAACTTTAGAAGGGATTTTTCGAACAGAGCTATGCCTTTCATCAGGCATGAAGCAAAAGAAACTCAGGGAAAACTAAATTAAGATTAAAGGAAACGGACTATTTACATGGAGTCACCAGCGTGTCATTGTGCCAGCCAATATAATTGAGTTTGTACCCAGACTTCCAGAAGAGCAAATGCATCCTTATTCTGCACATTCTTTAATATTAGACAACAAACCATAGTGGGCGGTTTCAAGGTTTCAGAATTACAAAATATCTTCTAAAGCCTTTGTAATTCTTAAACCTCATATCATTCACTCATAGTTGGTTGTCTGATGTTAGATCATGTGCAGAATGAGATGGATATGCTCTTTTGGAGGCGTGGGCACATAATTGCAATTTCATTGCCATGAATAATGGGAATGCTTTGTAATTCAGCTTCTGTTCAGGCAAAATAAAATGGTGGAGAAACGTGAGAACAAATCTGTCACTTCATGAACTGTTACTTCATTAAAGTTCTGAGGGTGGTTGGAATCCAAAGTTATTCATTCGGTCCTGCGTTGCATAGCTGCGATGGTTAAAACGAACGTATAACTCGAAATTTTAATATTATGTAAACAACATGAAAAAAATAAAATTTTGGCAAAAATGCAATATTAAAATCAATCAAAGTAACTTACTGCACGAGCATTCTGAAACTGTGGACGACTGTGGATAGGTCGAGTTCGAAATTATTCTTGATGTTCCGCCTTCTAACAGCTGATTGTCAGGTGATGTATTTCCATCTGAACTTGGTCGACCTTCTGTAACTTCTGCTGAGAAAAAAAAATAAATAAAAAAAATAAACTCAAATGAAAACTTTCGCAGATTATTCAAAATATTAAGATCATATTCACCGTCATACATTAAAAAATACGCTTTTTGGAACAGGGCCGCAAAGAACAGGTAGATTCTTTTAACATTTCAAACGATCTCTACTTTCAAAGCAGTTTGTTGAATTATGCCGATTTTCACATTCAACTCAGATATCGTAAATATCTAATTTTTTGTACGAACTCTGGTCCCAATCAGTTCCTACAAGTACACGTGGCAGCCATTTTTTTAAAGAATTATTCTAAGTTTCACACTCAACCAACATATTGTACTGCAACTATCAATTTTTGGGCAAAATTTGGTTCCGAAACGTTCGTAATTGCGGCACTCATGTTTTTTTTAGACAATTAAATGCCAACTATTTTGGACTTTTTTTGATGGATCATTGTGATTATCTTGGTTAACTCACATATTACAAACACCCCAGCCAAATTTGGTTCTGTCTGGGTAATAATCGTGGAAATTAGTATTTTTTTTTTTTTTTTTTTTTTTTTGTTTGAATGCCCGCCATTTTAAAATTTGCCATCCGATCATTCTGGCTAATGAACTTATCCGGATTAAAAGTGTTGGACACAAAGTATGAGTATACTAATTATATTATCTAAAATATTTTACAAACCGACTTTTGAGCCAAGTTTGGTTTTAACCCGTTTCAAAATTGTGGCAGCTATGTCGTTCACAAGCAAAGTTTTTGTGTCCGGATGTGATCAAAGAAACTGTCTAGAAATTTTCCGGAATTTCAGACATGAAAGTATCTGCAATAGGTATATTCCTGAAGAAATCTGCCTATTGGCATACAATGAATAATGTTTACAATTTCAGCAGCTTTAAATTTCAGTTCCACTCTGCTTTTCTATAGTTGTATCTACGTTAACGCAGCTTGAAATGACACGAAGATTCGTTTCGTCAATGTATGCATATAGGGAAACAAACTCAATTTTAACAATAATACAGGGTGTCTACTAAAATTCCAAAATGAAATTCCATGACCTTTCAGACCAAATCACAATTTCCTAACATTCTCAAGAGCAAATTTGGGTACAAATTAGGCTGAATTTTCATCCATGCGATAGAAATGTACTTTACTAGCAATTTGGTAGCATCTAAAGCCGACCATAGACATTTTCGGTGATGAATTTTGACGTTTTATAAAACAAAATTTTCCAATCTGTACTTACATTTGCAGTTTTAAAAAAATCGTGACCCAAAAACTAAAGTTCGTGACTTTCGTGACCGATAGACACCCTGTAATAAAGTGTGGACTCTGCACGGAACGACTCTGAATGAACTTGTATACCACTTTGGAATATTATTCACTAAAAGCAAACATATATGACGAAAGCAATTTTATTTATTCCCAAAAATACCTTACTTGACAAGATGCAATTTGTAACAAGACCTTCCTCAGACGCACTGACTTGTCACGTAAGGGTGTGCGTTTTTTAAATAGCATTGCTTTGGTCTTTTTTTTTTTTTTTGTGCCAATACTCTGTATGGTGCAGATATTTATTTTAAAGAGTGAAAACTATGTGACAGGACCGGGAATAAACCCTGGTACATTTTAGATACCCTTACAATGCACTTCCAACTGCACAAATCAGTCATGCTGCACAGGTAAAAAAGGAAAGACTTATCGTCAAAATTGAATATTTGATCACAAACGGCAGGAAACTGCACCCTGTCTGCAACTGTGCTCAAATTTAACTAGTATGAAGGTTATTTTAACATTAGACCTCGCGATAAATCTGTAAAAATGTTATTCGGATTCATTTTTCGAGTATTCCTTTGCACCCTCCACCCCCACCCCCTCCCCTTCTTTGATTTAGCCTCCCTCCCGTCCACACAGATAGCCTGGAATCTCCAAAGTGTGTGTGCACATTTCTAAGGTTGTTCTAACAGAAGACAGTGCATTAAATTTGTGTTTAATAAAAAAAATTATTGTTTTTCATACATTTTTGTCCTTTCAGACCAGGGTTTCACCCTGCTGTCCGATTTACCTCCCCAACGAGCCTGACCTGTACTTTGAACAATAAACAATCTGTAAAAATTTCATTCGAATCAGTTTATGCATTCGGCAGAACACACAAACAACACAATGGCCGGCACTAATTAAGAGAATATAAAGAATACACACCTGCATCACATGAAGCTGGTTCTGATGGTAATGAACGAGGCGGTGAAGGTAAACTTAGTGATGAATTCCTGTAATTCGTACGACATTGCCCTCTTACATAAAATTCATCCTCACTATCATCATCATCATCACTAATTAATCTACTCGGACGCTTTTTCTTCCTCTGAGGTCGCCCTGTAATTTCGTTATCAGTTTCTAGATTAGATTCATCCTGGGCTTGTACCAGCTTTCTTCTTGCCTTGAGTAGGTCATCTGAAAAATAAATTTGAGTCACTTTATGTAAAAACACCCAAAACGGTATGAAGACGGTAATGAAATTCAGAGGTGTGAAAAACGTTTGAAATACTTTCAAGTGTTTCGTTATCAGAACAAATATGATACTACAGTGTTCATATTTTCAGAGCTGGGGACTAAATTCAGGTGTCGATCGCTGCCGAATTTGGATATTCGACGTCTTTAAAAGGTTAGATTAAGTTTGATAACAAGCTGGAGCTTCTCTGTATAACAATAAAGCAATTTTACTTGTGAATCAAAAATAAAGTAAACATTCGGCACAAATTGACACCTTGAAATGGTTTTGTTGAATGTTTGAAATCAGCCAGTAGTCCGCACACCCTCTGTGGAGCACTGGCTTTTGGTTATATTTGCTGCTTTTCCCATATGTTGGTGTCCATGACGAGTACATTAACAGTTGTCATGGGCGCAAGCTCTGAAAAACTCTCATTTGCGCTCAAGTTTACACATGACCTGCGAGCACTACAGTGCGCTTAAAGCTTAAACATGGCCGAAATGTGGCATCGGTCAAATCGCTTCATTTTTACAAATGTTGTAGACAATGACGAGTACATTAAAAGTCACTGGCGCAAGCTCTGAAAACTCATATGTGCGCGCTACATCGCGCTCGAGTTCATGTAAACTTCAGTTGGAATAAGATTGTTTTCACATATGTTGTAGAGCTTGTCGAGTTTAAAAATCATTTAACAAGAAAGCCAACCTGGCCGGCGAAGGCCTATAAAAACAAAGCGATTTGACCTAAACCATATTTCGGCCATATGTAAACTTGAGGCGCTGGAACGCGCGCATATGAATTTTCCAGAGCTTGCGCCCATGACAACTTTTGATGTAGTCGTCATGGGCTGCAACGTATGTGAAAATCAGACAATTTAAGCGGAAGCCACTGCTACATAAGGGGTGTGCACTTTTGTGGAAGCACCAGAAAACCCAAAACACATTAGTTGTATACGAGACTAGTGCAGCCATCTAACATTGCGGCTGTTCCTTCACACACATCTTGCTTTCTTTGCTTTGTACTTTTCCTTTCTATCGACTTTCTAGTGTCCCGTTTTAAAACACGTCCACGACTTTCTGCAGCCGTAGACTCTTTTTGAAAATTTTCAATGATCTTTCACAATCATCGTGTGTAGGGGAAGGTTCGCCGAAGGATGGTATCTCACAGACAAGTCAATACGGCGAGTGATATCATTCTTAGGCGAAACTCTCCTCCACACACACACACACACATACACGGTGATTGTGAATTTAAGGCTTTGTTCATGAGGAAGAACATTGACACTTTTCAAACAGAGTTTACGGCTACAGAAAGTCGTGGACGTTTTGAAACGGGAGACCAGAAACTTCGATAGAAAGGAAAAGTAAAAAAAACAAAGAAAGCAACAATTCATATATATAACATAAAGAAGAAACACACACTAACGTAAGTTTCCAAGACATACAAGGAGACAACTCGATGAGACTTGTTATATCTGCATTTTGTTCGCTCATCCTGACTAAACGAATTTGAACGCAAAACGATTAATTGAAACTGGTATAATTCCCTATTACACTCGACTGGAAACTAATTAAAATCGAAAAGTAGCCTATTTAATGTGACTTATAGGAATATGCTTTTACTCTAAGTATTAGCTGAGTCAATATACATTCACTTTTCCATCCAGCAAGAGATTTCAACTCCATAACACTTTAAACAATTGTATCCGTTACGATTTTTTCCTGCTTCGTGGAAATCACTTCACTTATACCTTGAATATCTATAGTAATCACAGAGTATTGAAAGAGTTTTATTGTTAAATGTATAGGAGGCATTCCATACGAATTCACCAGAGGCATGTTGCTTCATAGTCACAGATTTGATTGATATTTATATTACTGAACGCTAGTGTTATATAGGTAACAGAAATGCAATATGAAATTATTCTAACAGATACTGCAGAAAATACAGGGTGTTCAAAAAAATGATGAATCTTCCCAAATTGGTCGTTTCTTTTTGGGAAATCACTCTTTGAACATCCTGTGTTTTCTGCAGTATCTGTTAGAATAATTTCATATTGCATTTCTGTTACCTATATAACACTAGCTTTCAGTAAAATAAATATCAGCCAAATCTGTGACTATGAAGCAACATGCCTCTGGTGAATTCGTATGAAATGCCTCCTTATACATTTAACAATAAAACTCTTTCAATCATAAAGAAAATAGCAAACACGCACGAACAGAACCCGGTAATGGGCTATTACGTTTCATTCTCTACAAATTTGAATATCAACTGAAGATTAAACTTCGGGCACAAAAGAGGGGCATAGGGCCGACTCGACACAAGATCAGCTACTAAGATTACCGCGTTAATATTATCTTATTAAACAAACTAACAATTTTTTTTTCAATAACATCTACATTTTGTTATTCCATATCGCTGACAAACAAACCTGTGTGATAAAAAAACCTCTTTATGGTGTGTAGAGGCCAATCTTCCGTAGGCGTACTATTCTCTGCTAAGAGTTTATTATATTTAAACATTAACGTGCGAGGTGGCCAATACGTCTCTCTTTTCCTGGGAGTCAGCCAAGACTCATGTACGATCCCAACACCTCCGCCACTGTCTTCTTTAAACTCAACAACATGATATGACAATTCCATTTTCCTCTTTAAAGGTGTTGATCTGGAACCTACTTAATACACTGAAACAATCAAATACGTTAATGATTGTCATTATCATTCCAGTAAATCTGAAATCACCTTCGATCAATTTATCATCAGTTCGAAGGGAAAGAGTTCAAACCGGGATCTAGCTTCAGAACCTAACCAAACTGAAAAAATACATCTATCCCAGTGATGGCCAAACTAGTGCTATTAAACCTATCATAATATGGCACGAGCCACATCATATATCTAATCGCCAGGTGCTACAACTTCAATTGCTCAAACGGACTGATCTAATAATGACATATTTAGACAATCACTTCAAGGTTGTGATAACTAGACCCCGGATTTGCACCAAAAATTAGAAATGTATACACTGAAAAGTACAAAAGTACGTCTTTACATGCTCATATATATATTTATTGCTTTGTTTATATATATATATATATATATATATATATATATATATATATATATATATATATATATATATATATATTTCAATTTTAAATCCCAAACTTCGATATTTAATGAAAAACAGACGATAATTAAAATATCAGTGTATATAATAGTCAGCGTTCCCAGTTATTTGATTTGTCGACCGCGAATGCCCCGACTTTTCCAGGTCACTATTTGCACAATTCCAGGACTTTAAAAAAAAAAAGTTCTATTTTTCCGAGCAGAAGTTGATTATACAAGTACAGTTGTATCTGCACATGTGTACTCGGCGTTAAAATGCCGTTACATCTAATTTAAAGTGGAAATATGAAACCTGTGGCTCGTCGCAAGACGAATAATAATAATAATAATAATAATAAAAAAACCTGCTGTAGCAAAATAATGCTATACAAACGGTTTGAGTAATATAAATCCGTACTTCAAATTGCGCGAATTTCCCATATCAGTGGGAACGCTGATTGAACTTTTTATGGAGGACGAAACAGGGGCGGGGATATTTTCATGCATACCTGAACTTTATTTACACATTTAAACAAGATAGAGGCTATAATAGGGTCTAAATATGTGAGTCCATTAGTGTTATGGGTGGTTAGGAAGAAATATAATGAAAAATCATACCACCTGATTTAATTAATTTAACAAACACGAGATATGTCTTAATGCCATTTTACACTAGATACATTACTACATTAACTACAAAAAGGGGCCGACCAGTGCTATTTGTCAGGTACCATCTCACCATTTGCCTGCTAGGACAGAGAAACTCTGGAAAACCCGGTTAGGATCGCCGGCCGTAGGAATCGAACTCATGATCTCCCGAATAGGAATTCAACAGAGCTAACTAGCATGGTCTTTATTTCTGTTTTCATGAACTTAAGGTGTACGCAAAAACGGGGATTTTTCTAATATATATATATATATATATATATATATATATATATATATATATATATATTCCCCAGCAACCCTACAGTACTTTTCTTATTACTCATTAAGCTTACAGTCGTGGAGCAAATTGTGAGTTTCAGGTTACTAGTATTCTATAGGAGATATATTCAATTTTGAGGACACTGAATCCCATTTCTAATGTTTTCTTTTTCGGGAAGAAGTGAGATTTTCTAAGAATGCCCAAACCCTCTTCAAAACCTAGACAAAGGTAAAATTAAAAAAAAAAAAAAAAAAAAGCATTTCTTGCATAGAAATAGGCTCAAACGTTTTTGATACAAACCAACCAAGCTTTCTCAAATTTTAAGATGGATTAACCAAACAAATTTTTAAACCTTTTTATTTAGTGAGCTGTTGTGTAAAAGTTCATTTCTAATTCATACGTATCTCACAGTTATGTTTGTGGAGAATTTAGATAAGAAAATAATTCTATATTTTGCAGCATGTCCATTTAATTAAAAATTGTTCTTGCAAAACAATTATTTTTTAAATTAATTTATAACTGTGTGAAATACGAACATTATTATTCTCTAATGTGGAGATTGCTAATCTTACATACTTCCTATCATCCCATTTCTGGCGTACTCACGTATCTCAATTTTCTAACACGCGAACCTCGTCCTTATCGACGCACATGTTCAGCTCATTTGGTATGTGGATTGTTGACAAATATCAAAGTGAACTGTAGTACTGGTGCTGTAGTGAATTTAATACATCATGTATCTCACGTGATAATACAGCACAGGGTGGCGAGCGGGAGATGTTTCTGAAATTCCCTGACCAATTTAAGGTTTTGTAACCTGGAATACCCCTGTCAAAACTCCCCCCCCCCCCCCTGTGTGTGACATTAAATATGGTATTTCATTTAGCGCAAGGCCCAAAACGTTACTATAACCATTCCTCATATCATCATTATACAATTTTTATGCAATATAACCTAACTTTATCTAACATGAAGTCTGTATCGAGAACCAGATAACGTAACTGCCGAATTTACGGCAATTGTGTACATTGCAATCTTCATTAGTTCTATCGTACGACACGCTTAGTAGCTACTCAATGCTGCCAATGTACTTGAAAATGGGCCGTTAACAATCAGCGGTAATTGTTACGATTAGTAACTTACACAGTGTTGCTTATGCTGCTATTAGTTCTCTCTCTCTTTTGATTACTAATTATGACTAGAATAAAAAAAAAAATTCAATAAATGCACCTGGAGGAAAAATCACCCCCGTGTTAAGAGCGCGCATTGCATGCCCAATCACTCCCTACAAGAAACTTTGTTTTTTGTCTCACAGGGTTGGTATATTATTAGAATGTAGCCGATTGGGTAATATTTGACGTGAGCCGCTTCGGAGTTCGTGCAAAAGTTGGGGGCCAACTTTAGCAAAAATAGAAAGATTTACAGGAGAAATGTGTTAATAGCACTGAATCGTAATTCAACTGTCAGTGAATTGTGAGAAAAATTTAAACGAATTTAGCGAGAAATAAGAGAAACAAATGAAAGTGAATCGCGATATAGCCGTGAATAAGTACCTAAATGGCCTAATCTTGCATATCGTGCGATATTTCAATATTAAATTTCGTGCTTACGTATGTGGGAAGAGAGACTGAGCAGTTGTACAATCCGCGGCAAAAAACCTGCAACATGAGCATATAAGTTTATTGTGAAATGACGAAGTTTTATGCTCCAAAATAAGTGTGCACAGGAGGAGGCCGAGGTGTATCCTGGCGTGATTCGTTCCACTTAGACGTTATGTTTATTCCCTGTGCTGTTAGGCGTAGTTTCACAATAAACTTACATCCTCATGTTGCAGGTTTTTTGCCGCGGATTGTACAAATCATGAAGGTAAGTAGGAAATAGTAAAAGAACCAAAACCTAACCTAACCTATCCTAACATAACTTTGAAAGGAAATGACAAAATATGTAAAGAAAATAACACAATTGTCGTCGTAAAAACTGGCCCACAACTTGTGCACAATTGCTACCACTTCTCTCATACAGTGTTACTTATGGTACAAATCAATGTTATTTTGGTTACTAATAATGTTAAGATCAGAAAACCCGAAGAACAAACCTCAATAAAGGCACCTGTGGGGGGAGGGGGTTAAGAGCATGCCATATACGCGGTACCGATACCGGTACTTCCAAACAGTGTTATTTGGTTATTACTTATGTCCATAATCCTACAAAGATCCATAATTTCATTGTGGAAGGAAAGGAATGTGTTAAAAGCGCACAAACACGTCCGTCACCTTGCCGCGTCTCCGCCCTCTAAGGACCTACCCTTATAAGACACTTAATCATCTTCTCTCGTTCACAGAGTTGGCTGTGGTAATCAAATAAAGGTAGATCATTTTAACTGGCAACTCCAATCGCTGAAAAGCCTCACGCCAACTAGCGTTGTACAAGGGTGAGAAGAGGCTAATGTAAACTAACACCAAATTGGTAGTCACTGATGCTTGCACGGTTGTGGACATAATTAATAACGAAATAGCGCTATTTGGGAGTAGCGGGACTGTGTATAGCGCGCTCGTAACACGGGGGTACCTCCCCCCAGCCTTTTTAAGGTTTGTTCTTTGGGTTTTCTGTTCTGCACATTTATTAGCAACCAAAATAACACTGATTTGTATCATAAGCTACATATATGAGAGAAGTGGCTAATGTAAAATATTACCAGAATTGCTCCTTCCGTCATACAGCATTGCTATGGTACAAATCATCGTTATTATGTTGATAGTAATGTCCGCAATGCTAAAAAGGGTGATGAAGAGGGTGTGTGTTTGAGTACAAGGGTACATAAACGTTTTTGGCAATGTGACCTTGCACTAAAAACTCCACACACTATCTCCTTTTTTAACTGTAGACGTTGCTAGCAACGAAATAACGATAATTTGCACAATAGCCAACGCTGTCTTTTGCGCGCAAGGACACATTGCCGAAATTAGGTGTGCCCTTGTACTCATATATACACACACTGCATACCACCCTTTTTAGCACTATGCACATCACTAGCAATGAAATAACGATGATTTGCACCATAGCAGACGATGCGCGACAGGAGCTAATCTGACCTATTATCGCATTTTTTTTAAAGATACCGTACTCAAAAAACCAAACCTGTTCCGAAATTACTTGGTACAATCGCGTTAACGGCGTATATCGTGTGCAGCTCACGGTAAAGTTTTACTGACACCATTTGTGTTTATTTTACCACTTCTGAAACAAACTCACATAAATTTAACGAACCTATGAGGAAGGAGGACCAGCTAACGCAACGCTTCCCACATTGCTCTACCCGTTTTTAAATTTACGTACACCTATTATGGGCAATCATATATCAATAGAATTACCTGCCGCTTTGTTTATAATCCTAGCGAACACAACACGGGATTTTATGTACGCCGAAAGTTTTGATTGCGTATTGAACTACAACCACTTATATATAAGTTAGGCATGCTACTGAACATATCTACAATGACATGAAATAATTACAAAATTGCATGAAAACTTACCGAAATCCAGCAAACGGAATCCTGCTGGGCGCAATCTTCGTACATACACTACACACTATGGCGGACTTCTGGCGGTTCGCCTGATGCACTCTGGGTAGGAATCACTCCTGCCTCCTACCGTCCACAGTATGAACTAGACATGAAAATCTGGTAATTTCAACATGAAAAATATCATATCTAAATTACGTAATTGTGTTTTCTTCTGTTTTAATATTTGTTTTACTTTCCATTAATACATATTTTATATATATAAAAAATACACCTAAAAATCAACAATGGCCCACTGTTGCAAAAAGGTTTGTTGAATTCAACTATTATTTCAACGTAAAATGATGTTGGGCCAACAGTGGGACTTGGTTGGTTGCAAATAACGGCGTAAACAACACTGGACCAACGTTGCTTTTGTCACCAAAAATCAACGCAACCATATTTTAACGTTGGCCCAGCCATTTTGGTTACTTGGGGTAGTTAGGACGCATCTATTCTGTAACAGATCTTCGAACATAAACTCGGTGCCGTTCTCCAAAAACTTGAAACTTTGACTCAACGGTCTATAATACGCGTTTCTACTGCTTTTTTGTCCAATTATTGTTCTTCAGGGTCGATTAGAGCCTCTGCTACTTGTTTCTACTGAACTATTAACTGTTTCTTCACGGCAACTATTACCCAGAGTGCAGCTACTCACAAATGTCGATTCACAGCAATAACTGAAATGTTTGTAGGGTGACAATGATTACATTCTGGTTGGAGCTCCATTGCAGTAAGTTTCAAATTTCTTTTGCTAAACAATACAATAATATAATCTTTCGTACGTGACGTAATACGAGACCTTCCAGTTTGATTTTTGTTCACGTTATTTCGTCTTCTCTGAATACGAGTGATGGAGTCAGTTTGAAAGGTATTTGAAGAATACAAAAACCCACATTATGACGCGCAAAGATTCCAAACTGTGCCTCTTCAGTTAGGATCTTACTGTACGTGATTTCTAACAATAACGGCAATAAACACTCAGAAGTGGCAAAACATCCACACTAGGGCGGAGCAAAAAATTAATTTGTGCAAATTTAATGAAGATCGCTGCTCTTCCAGTGCTAACCACATTTTCAGTATGATTTCTCAAAAAATCACACTTCTACTGGTCGCAACTGAAATTTGATTCAGTAATTTTATTAGTTTGTAATTTTCCAATTTCTCGCTAGGTGGTACCACAAATGTCAGTGTATTTTTGTAAAATAAAAGATCTTGCGTGTAGTTGCAGAATTTCTTTAGCGCATATTTTAATAATCGTTTATACATATTTTCATTTTTCTCTTGTTTTGCTTAAAATAAATATTTGTTCGATGCAATTAACGCAGTTTTATCCTAAAACTTGCAACAAGTTCTTACCAAATCTGGCATTTATATCCGTACGCCGTTGTTTTTTTATTAGATGAAAATTTCACTTTGTGGAGGACCAGTCTCTGATCGACATCACAGTGTTTCTCGTCTGAGACCACAGGGAAGCCACAAGAAAATATATATTTTTGAAGGAGCTTACACTGTGAAGGATCATAAGATCGACATCACTGTGCTTTTCTCCTATTGAGAGCACAAGGGACTTGAGGACACCCGCCTCATTAATAAACGGGTTTTCACTTTTAGTGGGAGCAGAACAATTTAATAATCATCTATACTTTCGATTTGAGGGCACCCGCCTCATTAAAAAACGGGTTCTCACTGTGAGTGGGAATACAGCACGTTATCATCAAATATCTAAGAAGGTGAACCACCTCAGAAAAAACGGACTTCTTATCCCTAGTGGGTGTGAAGTATATCTCTTAATCTATTACATTCATATTTAGTTTTAAATTTTCCATACCGAATACAACGATTTTGTGGAATTGTATGTATTTCAGTATAGCAAACTACCAGTGAGTATAGCTTCATCTTCGAGAGAACCACCGACTCGATCAGAGTCTCACCATTCTTTATTTGGTCAGCCTGAAGTATTTTTTGGAAGACAACTTCCGACGAAGGAAGAAGTAGTTAAATGCTACCTGTTCTACAGAAAAATGATACCTGAAGAGGGGAAAGAAACACCTTCTACGAGAGATATTTTAAAATATGTGGCGAATGATCTTGTCAGTATCTGGAACAAAGCTAGCATTCCAGTCATTGGATATTCCAGTGTTTTGGGCAAACTTTCAAAGCTCATACGACTTGCCCAACAGCTCCAAAAATATCCACCAGCAAAGCGCTTACATCACTTACATTCAAAGCGGACTTCAGTAATTTCAAACAAGTATTTGATATCTGTACTTGCAAGTGTATTGGAAACAAAATAATGGACAGACAGTTGTGTAAATGCGCCATAAAAGTACCACAAATTGAGTGGAATTTCTGGGTAGATCAGACTTCGGGTCGGAAAATGGTAACCGGTTCGATTGACAAGATAGTTTCGAGTTCACTGTCCACAGTGAAAATATTCTTCCTGCAGCTCTTGCAGATCCAGACATTGAAGTAAGAAAAGATGCAGTAAACAAGATTGTTATTGCAAGAACGACCAATCAACCTGGAGTGAGAAAATTTTGTAAATCAAATATGATTCATCTCGAAGCAGAAAACTACTACAAGATGATTGATTGGGATGCTTTTTTCACAACGCCACCTCCACTTGTAAACTCAATGTCAGATGAAGAATTGCTGGCAAAAATTGAAATAGGACCACTGGAATTTAAAGGAATCCAAGTCATTCACAAGCAGTTGAACAAGTCGTAAAAGAAGTTTCCAGGGTTTCCACAAAAGTTTTTGGTCATAAAGCCAGACATGAAATGATTGCTTCATCCGAGGAATCAAGAAGGAAATTTGGATACTAAGCATGCGTTTCTGAAAGCAGATAAGTAATAATTCTTTTTTAAAAATGCATGTTTTAGAACAATAAACCTACTGAACAGAAAAAAACTACTTTTTATCATATGCCAATAATAGCTTCATTGTTAACTCAAAGTTGGGACCCTTAAATCAAAGGATAAAAATCTGAAATTTTACATACGAAATTATCTTTACCTGTATCAACTTTTAGAACTAGAGACAAAAGCTTCTGTTTACATTTCTTGAAGTTCGCCCTGCCCTGATCCACACAAACATTGTTCAAAACGTCAGTGTACTCTATCTTATAATATTGTTCACTAATAATGTAAACTTCTCACATTATTTGTGTCTGATGAGGCCTGTATACTAAGGAATTATTCTCCAGGGGTAGCTATAAGAAGAGAACTAAGTGCTAACGTTTAACTGTACTTTGCTCAGGCAAAGTTATTGCATGATCCTGATCACACAATTTTTAATTAAAATAATCGCCGACTTTACAATAATTCAATAATGTTTCTTTCTTACTATATGTAAACATGTTACGAAAACGTAAAATGTCTATTATCCTCCTGAGATATTATAGAGACTTAAACAAAATATTTTGAATTGGTGGTTTTCCCTATTGAATATAAATTGATTAGCTCATAAAAATAAAAGTTGAATTGCCTGTCCGAAAACTCTCCATAACGGAGAAACCAAAAGAGAGAAAAATAAAGCTTAGCACAAGCTACTATATAGATATCTTCGCATGTATTAAACAGAAACACACAACAAGCAGTGTTGCCAAAAACAAAGTTATATTTCCAAATTGCATCATGTCAGTTTATTTCGTATTTCAACTTTGCGTGTCAAACGAAAACGTAAAATACCATTTTTGCTATTCAGTGTTCGAAACTAATTATAGTATCACAAACATCCAAAGTTCGCAAGCCGCTAACGCACATACAACACAACGGAGATACACAGAAAAGTGCACATCGAAAGTACTTTAATATTGGAAACCATGGTCATGGTATAATTTGTTTCGAAGGAGCAAGAACGAAAAGACATGAGCTTGAAAGTTTAATTTTTTGGAAAGGGTAATTTCGTAAAAAAAAAAAAAAAAAATCTTAGATAAGTATCATATCTAGTTACTAGATGGTTTGTAATGCATGTGTAAATTATTTTGCCGTTTTATAGCATTTCGACATCTTAAACCATTCGGGAGATATGATAAACATTGATAAAGTTTGCAAGAGTGCTTAAAATGACGTATTTGTGAAAATATTTAAAATGGTGGTTACATCTCTTCTCTTTTGTATCATTAAAGCAATAGCTTTGGAGTTGTAATTGCAAGTTCTAGCAATTACATAATTTAAGCGTTGTTACAAATTTCGCCATATCAGGATGTGATAGTGTAGAATGAATTAACTGTCTGTTGTTTTTGAATCGAATATTATTAAGACAAAGAGTCAAGCTGTTGTCTCGAATATTCGGATATTTTGGAAATCTCTGAAATCGATGTAAGTTAAAAACACAAAAAGCTGGGGCTAAAATTTAACTAGCATGCCTTTTTGGTTCCAAAGGTTCTAAGAAAATTCTCAAAAAATTTCTTTGAACCTAACTTAAGCTCTATGAATATGAGCCGCAGGTTGATGAGTCATCCTGTTTACTTTTTAATTTTATGATCTGCAGTGTGCTAGAAACTCCTCTCCTTGACTTATAGCAGTTTTTGGTTTTAGTCCCAATGATAAAACCATTTTACAGCGTTACCTTGCTTGGCACTTTTCGCTACTTTTAACATAAAAACACAGGTTGGTGGGTGAATGATACTATAGTGCTTCCGTACTGGTTTTTATTTTGACTTTAGTGGTTAGGAAGAGTACTGCTTCGTTAGCCTACACAGACACTTATATGGCTTGCACTATTGTTTACCTTGAGATTCCCCCCGGTTATATTCCGCCCGAGTCCACCATGCAATATTACCGTATTTTATTGCATACCGGACCCGTGCACAGATACACCTAGAGGTACCCACAAAGTTTACATATCACCACCATCACTTTGACCTGCTAAACGCAGAGTTCGGGAAATAAAGCGTGATTGTGTAGCCTTGTGTAACGGCACAATACTAAGTTGTATTTATAATTTTAACACTACCTGTTAAATTACGCATATATACAGTGGCGGCGTAAGCCAAACTGGGGCCCGGGGCCAGTGAAGTAGGTTGGGGCCCCTTTTCAAAGAATTGTGATTTATACCCTCCTATTTTTGACATTCATTTACATAATCATTCTTTCTGTTTGCTCCTCCCCCTTTCCTGTTGGTGTCTGTGTTTAGATCATTATAATCTGGGATATATTAAACAAATAGAAGAGGACTGACATTCAGCACCCCCGGCTATTTTTTTTAAATGCTTAGAACCGCATTCAGGCTGGTATCTACAAATAAAACTGGACCACGATTATCATTGTATTTTTACTTTTTTATTCGTTTTTACACAAAGGACACGATAAAAAAAACGATTATGGATACAAGTATAACGTAAACTACAACCCACAACAGATATAACAATCTTAAGAACAAACGAAACGTAACAATCAAGAATCCAGAAATTATCCTACACCTGACACACAATCATAGTCGTACGTCTTGCAAATAAAATCAGAAAAATAAACACACTGCTGAACAAAACTGCACTTACTTAAAATAAAAACACATTTACACGTGACGTTTCGATCTTCTAGCCAAGATCCTCATCAGACGTACACTCTGATGAGGATGAGTGCACGTCTGATGAAGATCTTGGGTAGAAGATCGAAACGTCACGTGTAAATGTGTTTCTATCTTAAATAAGTGCAGTCTTGTTGAGCAGTGTGTTTATTTATCCTACACCTATACTATCGTAGTATCAACGTGTACTGTAAGTAGATGGAATAGTGGAAGTAATGATCCTAATAATACAATTAGAGACAAATTTACGTACAAAACGTAACAATGAGCTGATATTGTAAAAGTTGCAAATAATAATATAACCGATGCGATTCTTAAATGTATGCTCTATGTTTTCTAGAATATTTTTGTTCGGTTCATATTCATATTCATATTGTCTTTATTGCAGAAACTTCAGAGGACATCTAAAGCATTACAATTGTCAGATCTTAAGTTACAGATTAAAATGCATATACAATATTTACAAAAGGAAAAAATTGGATACATAATATTTACAAATATGGATACAGAAAAGAAAGAAAGAAAAAAGAAAAAAAAAATATATAAAAATGTATATATATATATATATATAAAGATATAACTGTAATACATATCAATTGTAATTCTAATACAAAGAATAACGATCACAACACAATACAATAGATAACTACTCGTACTATACATGTCTATTTATTTCTCTCATAGTTCTTCAATTTTTCACTTTAATTGCTTTGTAATTTCGTAAAACTCTTCTATATCATATATTGGATTATCTAATAAGAGTGATTTGAGTTTACTTTTAAAAGTACCCACTTCGGTATCTCTCAGTGCTTTTGGGAGAGAGTTAAATAATTTTGCGGACGTGCCAATAAAACTCTTTTGTGTTTTGGTATAATTGTAATACACTGCCATTATATTATCTTTGTATCTTGTGTTATATGAATGATACCTGGAATGTTCAGGGAAGTTATCTCTATTCTCTTTTACATACATTAAACATTGAAAAACAAAAATAGCAGGAAGAGTCATTATTTTGAGTAGCTTGAAACTAGGTTTGCAGTGACTACGAGAAGGAAGACTACATAACAATCTGACAGCTTTCTTTTGCAGCTTTAAAAGCTTATAAATGTGACTAGATCCACCCCAAAGAATAGTACCATATGATAGAAAGCTGTGGATTTGGGCAGAGTAAACAATTCTTAAGATTTTCAAACTAACGCAACTTCTTAATTTTCTCAACATGTATATACCCTTTGTTACACTAGCTGCTGTGATTTCAATGTGATTATACCAGTTTAATTTTGAATCAAGTTCAAATCCCAAAAATTTAACTGTAGAATATTTTTCTGTGTAATCTAGATTGTTATATGTAACATTAAGATCTTGTATTTTACTCAGGTTTAAACACAAAAGGTTTGCAGTACACCAATCCTCAACTACGGTTGTTATATTTTGGGTTAACTGTTCTCTTTCGATAGTTGATTTAGAACTTACACAGACTCCAAAGTCATCAGCAAAAAGATAGCCTTTAGCGGGAAAAGTAGCTACTTTGGGAAGGTAATTGATATAAATAAGGAATAAAATGGGACCCAGAACAGATCCCTGTGGTACCCCAGAACCCACTTGTAAGTATTTGGAGTTCGAATTATGGAATTCTACTTTTTGATATCTGTCTGATAAATATGATTTTATAAGGTTTAACGCATCATGTTGAAAACCGTAGTATTTTAATTTACTTAAAATAATCTTATGAGATACCGTGTTGAACGCTTTTGACAAGTCATAAAATCTAACTTTAGTAAAGTATTTACTTTCTAAACTGTCTAAAAGAACTTTAACTAAAGAAGTTGTTGCTTTAATTGTACCTAATCCTTCTCTATACCCAAATTGGGAGCTACTAAACAATGAATTACTCTCAAAATATTTAACTATTTGATCATTGAGTAATATTTCAACAAGCTTGGCAACTACAGGGATTATAGATATAGGTCTATAGTTGTCACATTCTGAATTATTGCCCTTTTTGTGTACTGGAATTACTTTAACATATTTTAACATATCAGGAAATATCGACTCTAATATGCAACTGTTGACAATGTGTGTTAAAGGTTCAGCAATAAAATGTATGTCACTTTTAAGTATAATAGAATTAAGACCATATACATCACAGGTACTACTATTTTCTATCTTCAAAATTGCTTTTTCAACGTCCTTAACAGTTACTAATTTGAAGCTAAAAGTACAAGATGGTTGAGGAATAGAATTCAGATAATTATAAAAATTTCTACTAGGAGTTTTTGCCTTAATCTTCTTTACTATTTCATTTATTTTATTAATGAAAAAATCATTCAAATCAGTAGCGGTAATTGAAATAGGTTCATTTTCATTTTTCCTATTTAAATTGCATTCCCTTCTTACAATATTCCACATGGCCTTACTTTTGTTTCCAGCATTATTTATTAGTGAGTCATTATTTTTTATCCTGGTCTCTTTCAATAACTTCCTAAATTGCTTTTTATATTTTATATGAAGTTCTTTAAATGACTTATCGCCAGTGCTTATGTAGAAATCATAATACATGTTACATAGATCTTTAACTCGATCTAGTTCTATGCTTTTAACTTTGTTAGCTTTAGGCATCGTCGATTTGTCTTTTAATGGCTTTAAGGGAAATGCAGTCTCAGCTGCGTAAATCAATGAATTTAACAAAAACGTAATTTTAAAATCAATTGAAGGTTCTAAATACATATTGGTCCAATTAACGTTACTTAAGAGATGTCTGAAAGTAACTTTACTATCATCAGTGATGTTGCGTACCAGTTGCTTAGTATGAACTTGAGGAATAGAACTAGATTTTTTGTACCTGTCATTTTTCGTAACAATTAAATTTAAGCTACCTATTACTGGCCAATGGTCTGAAATCCAAGTTTTTATCACATAACAACCCATACTACTACTACTGTTAGTAACAATATTGTCTATGCAACTCCCTCCATTAGGTGGGTTAGGTCTAGTCACTTGTGTTGTTGATATGCTTAGGCCGAAAGAGGATATGATATTATTTAAGTCTTGGCACTCTATACTTTCTCTTTTTCTAAAATCAACATTAAAATCAGCACACAGAAATATTCTACAATTGTTCTCACCTTTGGTGTTTCTCCTGCGCAATTTCTCATATGGTTAAGATTATTCATGGTATCTCACCTGTCTGAATTTAAGTCAGATGGGTTTTATTTGATTAGATTTGTCTTCCTACAATTAGCCCCATTCACTTTAACATTCGGTGTCTCTCCAGTGATAATGTACGATCTATTTAGTCCCGCTGCTTTTGCGGAAATATCAATGATTAGTTAAGCACTAGAATATTTCTCTTCTGCTTGTCTTTTTTACTATTGTTTCCAGATTTCGCACTTGTAATATGATTATATTTGTATTTAATAATTCAGTTATGTTTATATTCTGTCACTTATGACTATTTCCATTAACATTTACTAACATACTTAATATTAGAATATATTATAACAAAAACCCTGATTATATTGAATAATTGAGGGTATTATAGATTAAATATGTGAGCACAGAATTCTACTACGGGTTATACCATCCTACTCTTCATTACCACCTATCACCAGTCAATTGACAAATCTTGACAGTTTTTTATTACTCCTTTAGTACTTTCGGGAGCACGGTAGCTCAGTGGTAGAGCGTTCACTTCCGGTGCTTGGGGTCCCTGGTTCGATCCCAGCTTGCGCCGTGTGGAGTTTGTGGTGAACAAAAACCATGCTCGTGGGTTTTCTCCCACCTTCTTCATTCCACCTTTTTATTCATTTCTCATCACCGCCGTCCCCTTTAGCCTAACCAGCATATCCGTGGGACGTAAAACAAAGATTTCATTTTCTTTGGGTACTTTTGTATTTTTATTGCGTTTACTTGAAACATGAAACTACTTTCGACAGTAGTTTCACTACCACATTAGCCTATGTTCCACCAACATTCAGAATGATACCTTCCTTGCTTTGGTAGCAACGAAACTCTCAACTATATTATCAGAATCCAGTGGATGCTATTTCATTTTCGATAGAAAGAATGGCCAGATTCGTGATGTAACACTATGGATTGACTTGGATTTTTAAATCAACCCTCGTATTTCCCCAGCGTCAATTCTTAGAAATGATACGCAACCAGTTAACATTTGAAGGAGAACAATGCTCAGAAATTTGTCACCCAAAAGGTGCCTCACTTTTCCAGACAGTCCTGCTTCCTCCCGTCAGCCCATATAAGGAAGAGGAATTTTGCTACTCTCGAAATAAACGCCCACGCATCAAGCCCTCATGACGACGATAGATTTTTACGTGACAATGTAATATCTATCAATAATCGTCAATCCTACGACTTATTGAAACTATCAGTGTTTTTAATGTGATTTCTATTAACCTATGAACCATTCATTATATATTATTAACAATATAATAAAGCAAAAACTTAATGTTTTCTACGAACTATATTTTAATTTGTTAGTATATTCTTGCGCTGCTAACTGGCAACTATGCGACGCAGGAAGAGGACCGGGGAAAGGACATCCTCCTTTCAAGATGTGATGATAAGAGCGTTTGTACCTTGAGAACAAGCAAAAAACGTTCTACAGTTGTTCTCAAAAAGAGAGAGTCCAGAAAGTTGCTACATGAATTGAGTGTATCAAGTATTTGTTTCCACCAAGATTAGAAGAGTCTCCAAAATTATAGTGTTTAAATTATTAAAGCATCACAAGATGACTTTAGCAACGTAATACTAAAACTTAGCCGGACAGACCATGAAAACCGCAAGATGAAACAATGGAAAATGATCAATCGCAACCCCTTGCAGCTTAATTGAAGTGAAGTGTCTGTAGTGAATTTCATACTCACTAACCGATTCATTATATTGGTTCGGTTGTAAACTTCGCGTATTATTTCGGGATCGTATCGGTTCGTATACCACAGTGATTGGGCCATCTTTTTCTATGTGAAATCTTGTGTTTTGTGTTCTTATACGTGTGTAAATGCTTTATTTTCATTGAAGTTAAAATTTAAATATAAATGTTTTGCAAAATAGTTCTTTCTTTAATACGCAATGAAAATTAATCTTTAATAATTTCAACGTGTGTGATCTACATTGTCTTTTTCGCAGCGAATGGAGGATATTACCTTCTAATAGTGTACATGGCTTAGAGTAGAATTAAACAGGTAAGGTATTTGTGAAATGGTGAAATTCAAATGTTTACTTTCGAATCGACCCACTATCCATCTGGCGTAAATCATGCATTGCTGTCCCACCTTGTATTTTTTACAGGTATTGACCGGTGTATCTTGGAGCTGACGTACCAGCGACGGTGGGTATACGGCTTATGCCTCTGACATGTATAACGCCCGAATCCCAGGACCGTCGGAGTGAGACTATTTGTTTACTTGCCCGTTCCTTATCGGATCCATTAGTTTTTTACAAATGAATGATGTTTTAAGGAAGACTCATAAAAAGATCCAAGGTTCAAATCCCAATATAATCAATTGGTCTTCCCTCACGGGAACAAACTCCTTTTATAAATGTCACCCGATATCACAGGGACGATACTATGAGTCGAACCCCAATACCTTCATAAATGACGCACCGACAAAGACAGATGTTTTAGTGGGGAGAAAGCGAATTTTTGAACTCCATTGTTTCGTATTCAATGCCAGTGTAATGATTTGTGTGTTGTGTTTTGTAGTATAATATTTTACAATGTCAACGCTTAGTGAAATGGAAACACTGCTCGAAGCGGTGAGAAAGTTATCCACAGATTTGGCTGCAACTAATCAAATATTAAAATCAAATCAAAAAGAGTTGACCAAACAATTTGAGAATTTAAGAGCAGATGTGGTTGAATTACGCGAAAAGGTTGAAAGTAATTCTCAGGAGCTGTTAAATCAGCCAAACACTGGTGCACAAAAGCAGGTAGGTCCTAGTTTATGCATACAAGAATGCGAAACAATCATTGAAATTTAAAATGTGAACTTAACAATTAATGTTCTGCGAAAGAAATATATCCTTGCATTTTTACATGTAGTGTTACGTACATTTTTATATTTTTGTGTTCGTTTTAGAATATATAATTTATAAATCCACGTACAAAATGCTAGCGCTGAATTTAATGAATGTAAGAGCACAGATAGAGTTAGAGTACGCTAACGTAATAAATAGAATATAAATATAGTACTCTTCTATTTTGTTTAGAAGAGTTTCAAAATGTTTTATTTATTTATTTATTTATTTCATTTTCCGCCGTAAGAACTTAGCGTTCATGGCTTCGTCAAGAGATACAGTTACTATTACAAGTTATAATAATAATAATTGCAAGAGATACGCTACAACTAGTATTACAATTATTAAAAAATAATATATAATAATACAATATATAAAGTAATAATATAAAATATATACGTAACAATAAAACAAACTAAGTGTACTTTTAGAGAAAATATAAATTTACCTTGTTTTATGTATTTTAAAATTCAAATAAATTTTGATATTTAAATTATAAAGAAAGATCACAGTGAAGATATTCATCTAAACCATAGAAAAGATGTTTGAGTAACAGTAACTTGAGGTGTCTTTTAAACTGCAAGTTTGGCATTCGTTTGACACGATCTGGTAATTTATTATAAAGTTTTATTTCTATGTGGTGTAACGAATTTTGAGTTCTTGTTAGACGGAAATTTTGGATATGAATATGATTGGTTGTTCTTGTGTTGTATTCGTGTAGGTCCGAGTTGAGTTGAAAGTTTCTTTTATTCATATGTATAAATGATGTTGTTTCCAGAATGTATATACACGGCAATGGTAATATTTTAAGTTTCTGAAACAGTGGTCTACTTGGTGTATGAAACGGTACTGATAACATTATTCGTAACATTTTCTTCTGCATCGTAAACACTTTCTTTGCATAACAGGTATTACCCCAAAAAATGATTCCATACGATAGAATTGACTGAATCAATCCGAAATAAATTGTTTTCAATGTTTCTGTAGTTAGAATCTTACTAACTTTACGTATAAGATATATTTTTGCACTTAGTTTCCTCAACAAATCATTCACGTGATCGTCCCATGTTAACTTAGAGTCCAATTTTATCCCTAAAAATTTACAAGAGTCAGATACCTGTATGAGTTCCCCGTCTATACGTATTTGATGTATATTTAGAGAGTTCAGTTTTCCTTCATTGAAACTCATTATAGTTGTTTTCGCTGCATTTAAGTTAAGTTGGTTTGCTTTTATCCATTCTGTAATTTTATCTGTCGTGTTCTTAAATATGATTTCCTCGGAGCAAATGTTCTTTGGAATTTCAACTAAAATATTTGTATCATCCGCAAAAAGTACGCTTTTGTTTGGAACTATATAATCAGGAAGATCGTTAATGTAGATAAGGAAAAGTATAGGACCTAATATTGATCCTTGTGGAACTCCGTGCCTAATGTGTCTTACCTCTGACTTGGTTGGACCTATTTCTACATATTGCATGCGGTTAGTCAAATAGGAGTGGAACCATAAATTAGCATGACCTCTAATACCATAACTATGCAATTTATTCAATAAAATTTTGTGATTAACAAGGTCAAAGGCTTTTGTGAGATCCAGAAAAATTCCATATATTTTATTTCTTCTCTCTCTCGCTTTATATATATCACTTAGAAAAGCAACTACAGCATTGTTAATTGATTTGCTCTTCCTAAACCCGAATTGGCTCTTCGTGAAGATATTATTCTTTTCCAAAAAGGGCACCAATCTGTTATACATAACTTTTTCTAAAATTTTGGAGAAAACAGATAGAATAGAGATAGGACGATAATTTCCTGGGTCAGTAGTTGATCCCTTTTTGTGTATAGGTCTTATTTTTGCAAGTTTAAGATCTTCTGGAAATGTTCCCGTTTCAAGAGAGGAATTGCATATATCAGTCAACGGTATAAGAAAATATTCGGCACACATTTTAAGCAAGTAATAAGGAATATCGTCGGGCCCAGAAGATTTTTTCGTCTTCATTTTTTTAATAATCGATCTTATTTCTAACTCTGTGGTAGGTATTAAGTATATAGATACAGAATTACTAGATAATTTTATGTTGTTAGTCTTTTCAGACTCAGAATTTGAGTATGTTTTCGCAACGTTGGCAAAAAAATCATTAAGTAGGTTTGCAATATGTTGTTTATTTGTTATTTCTCGGCCATGCTGAATTATTTTTTTAATTTCTATTTTTTGCGTTTTTGATGCGGTTGATTGTTCATTTACTACTTGCCATAGTGTTTTGTTCTTGTTATCAGATTTAGATATCCTATTTGATGTGTGCATTTTCTTTGCTTCTTTTATTACACCTTTAAGAATACTTCTATATTTATTAAAATATTCTTTTAGTTTCCTATTATTCGTCCTTTTTACAATTGTATGTAGTTGTTTCTTTCTCATGCAGGAATTAATTATGCCTCGTGTTATCCAGTTGCATCTAGTTTTGTGAGAATATACCTTTATCTTTTTAAGTGGAAAGGCTATTTCGAAATAGTGCCTAACTGTATTAATGAACTGTCTGTATTTATTGTTTACGTCATTTTCTAGTAGTGTGTCCGTCCAGTCTTCCTTGCTAAGAAGATATTGAAAGTACTCCACGTTCGTTTCATGAAAGTTTCTTGCCCACTTACATTCTTTTCTATCAATTTTCCGATCTTGGGGTTGAAGTGTTATGTTTATTTGAACTGCATTATGGTCGGAGAGTGATGTGTTAAGATTATTTGCTTTAAAGGAAGTAGTTTCATTATCTATTATAATTTGATCTATACAAGATTCTGAGTTTTCTGTAATGCGGGTTGGAGTGTTTATAGTGTGTTGTAGGCCGAAGGATTGCAAAGTGTTTGATAATAATGTTAGGTGATTTGATGGTGTCAGGAAATCAATGTTTAGGTCGCCACATAATACGATTGGTTTACTTTCTTTCTTAACTAGAGTTAACAGTTGTTCTAATTTTTCAATAAAACGGGGAAAGGAGCTGTCAGGTGTTCTATACATGACTATTATAATGAACCTATGTCCTGATTTTTCGATTTCTATTACTGCATGCTCAAATGTCTGTTCCTCATTCAGATACATGCTGTTGTTTTTTACCTTATACTTTAATATTTTTCTCACAAACATTAAAGCACCACCGCACCTACTGAATGTCCGGCAAAATCCACCAACACATATATAATTTGGTAGGACTGTATACTCTATTTCATCTTCCCTCAACCAGTGTTCGGTAATACAAATTACATCTGGGTTCATCAGCTCAGTGTCGTTTCTGATTAGTATGTCTAGTTCATCTATTTTATTTCTAATGGATTGTATATTCTGATGTAGTACCTTTAGTTCAACTGTATTATATTGGTTTGATTGATAGCATACTGACCTAGAAGAGGTATCAGTGTCGATGAGTGGAGCATTTGTTATCTCTTTGATGCTTAGATTTTCATCAAACTTAGATACATGTTCCCCATTAACTACTTTATAAGTGATATTATTGTCTCGTCGCATAAAAAATCATTATTCCTGAGTTTCTCGGGTAATCGCCTTTGTCGATTGGTCACACGCGTACTACTACTTGGGGCGCCTATTGTTGAATGTGTATGTTTCTTTTGTGGTGTCATGCATTGAGAAATTGGGAGGATAACTTTTGCGTTTCTTTTGTTGTGTTCCGAAACGTTTTCATTGCCTTCTGCGTTACCATTAAAGAAAGCCAAGGATTGCGAACTCTCAGTAGATGTATATGTACTCCTTTTTTTAATGTTACATGTTTGGTTATGTACTGGCTTTTCACTATTAAGATTTACTAGTGTCACTGATGTACGCCCCAAATTGTGAAGCATCTCTTTTGCTGCAAACAACATTTGGCTATCCTCACTGTGCATTTCAAGCAGTCCATTCCCCATAGCTAAACTAAAACTTACGTTGGAGAACTGAAATGTGTTCAAAGCTCTAGAGGCATCTTTTACAACTGTACATTTAGACGTTACCTTTGTATTATTAGTAACCTGTTTGCAGGCTAAAGATTTTGTTTGCCCATTTCTATACTGTACTGTACTATATGATTTTGCACTGGACTTATTACTTATTAATTGATTTACCTTGTCTACAATGAAAAGCTTACCTCTGCGGTTTAAATGTAGACCATGCTGAGTATGGTGCGTTCGGTCGAGAGACGCAAAATCGACAATATGTACATTAGTATACTTGTTACATAATTTCATGATTTCCTGATTGGTTTTCCTCACTTCTAAATTGACACAAGATTTATCAATTAAGTCGTACCGGTGAGGGACTGTACAAGCCAGAACATTGGTATTACCTAATTTACCTAATACACTTTCATAAGCAGCTATTACACTATTTGCTTCGTTTTTAGATACATCATTAGTTCCAGTGATTATTAACACAAAATCCTCTTTTGTGAGTTTTTCTGTTTCTTGTACGCAGTCCTTCAACACTTGCTCAGATCGAGCTCCTGGCTTAACAAAGTTAACTGTTCTTACCTTGTTTAGTTTGTTGCTCATAAGTGTACCTAACCCACGACCTTGGCTATCTGATAATATAACTAGTTTCTTCAGGTCACTTTCCTGTCTATTACTCCCTTCAGCATTCCTATTTCTTCTGTTGTTTTGTCGAGTCACATTTACGTCTAATTTTGTTCTCAGCTTGTTATGGGTTTCACCATCTTCAAAGAATTTCGGAATACTTTTCCTGTCCTGCGACGTACTACTTTTAAAATGTTCTTTGACCATTTCACCTTCAAGCACTACAAATCTATTCTGAGTTCTAATGCCTTCTGGTGAACCTACCTGTTGATATTGTGTGGTTTTTACATTACGCATAGTTTGCGACTTCAGATTATATCGCGGTTTACTTTTATTTGTTTCGACCTTTTCTTTGTCCTCCAATAACTGCGTTTCGTATTTACTGTTGTATATTACATTTACATTGTTTTTCTTCTGCCGAACATTTCCAACAAATTTCGATGAGTTTTTAGCTATTGGTTGGTTGACACTATTATGCACTGAATGAGGGACATTGTTTCTTTTCACCTGTTCAAGGGTGTTGCTTTCTTGCGAGTTGGGGTGTACATTAATATTGCGTTTTACAATTTCACTCCAGGATGCACTTGTATTTTCTTTTTGAGAGATCTGTCCATTATTTTGCAGAATGTCTTTAGATAATATGTCTATTATTAATTGTTTCGATAGAATTTCTTCTAGTTTTGCATTCAGTTCTCTTTGCAGTTTTTCACAATTAATACAAAATGAACCCTCCATTGTATAACATAAACAGAATTCTAACACAAAGAAGCTATAATTTTCAATATCAATGCGATTTTTCTGAAACCATAATTTTAGCGTAAACCGTAAAGTTAAAACAGGGTAAGCTGGCAACGCTGACTTTCATAGAGATTGCAGCTATGAGATTGCAAATGGCCGCCAATTTATTGTAATATATTTTTCAAAATTCTGAGAATCCACTACGAACTAATAAAATGAAATCTACACAGCTATTATTGTTTTGGCACAGCTTTACACTTTTATCCATTGGAGACTGGATTCAACATTTCTTTTTCCTCCAGAGGGCTAACTCGCATTTAAAATACTAACATAATACTTCTAGTGGAAGCACAAATACAAGTTTTGTTTACGTTTCACAAATTATTCATATCTCAGTTTCTATCACTACGAAAGTACATTTTCGATGTTCTTCTTACCACTGCATAATTCACAGATAAAATAGTGTAGAGTAAGTTCTTCTTAGAATAATATTACCACTAAAATTCTCGCAATAAAGCGGGAGCATGTCTCGACGCGTTTACTCTTGGCGACACCTTGGCGCAGAAACTCATAGATTCAGTAGAGCAGCGAAAATTGCAATTTGTGAATCTGTATTTAATTTTAATTGTGAATATAGGAGAGCTATCGAAAAAGAGATCAATCTCCGCGTACGTGGTATTAGGAAATCAATTCGGTACGAGAAATTGAAAGAGAAGTGTGCTCGCGGCATGTATATAGATTTTAATTATGTAGCTAAAAAGTTGAAACTTCAATGTGATGACGTTAATGTCAAGAATAAAGTTATTGAAATAATAGTTCAACGGCTACAGAAAAAGTATTCTAATAATGTCAGTTCTTTTAGTGATCATGATAGTACGTTCAATGGAGAGGAGAAAGAATTATTTTCAAGTAATGTTGAAAATTCTCCTGAAATTGTTGTTAGTAGTATCAAATCTATCTTCAAAAAACGTAGCAAGGATGTCAATTTCGATACTATGTCAGGTAATGTGGGTCAAACCGAAAAGGAAAATAAAATTCCGAAAAAAGTTAAATTTGCAGATGAATTTAATGTGGACCCGTTAGCACATGTTCGTCATAGTTATTCTTTTGAGGTTAGAGCTAAAAGTTGTAAGAGGAAATTGGAAAATGTTGCCGATGATACTGATTTATATCCAAATCCTGTTAAGAAAAGTAGGTTATGTGAAGTCGAAGAGTCGCATTTTGTTGAAATTAATGAAAGTGAAAATGTTAGATGGAATGAGTTGTTTCAATTGTTGGATAATAATACTGTACAATTACAAAGCATTACAACCAAGCTGGAAAGTATATCTGTTCTACATAGTAATAATGTATTTTCTCAAGGGAATGAAGTAAGTATTAAAGTAGCCAGTGTAAATACAAACACCGTGCAGGTTGACTGTATGGGGGTTACCTCCAACAGTAGTACGAGTGTGGTTAACGTAACCACCACTAGGGAAATAAAAAGTGATACTGTTGTAGTATTTTTAGACGAAAATAAAGTCTGCACTTGTCCCTTAAGTGAAAGGAAGTGGGTGGATCAGCTGTTCCCCCCCTTCGGCTCAATGCTATTTGTTCATAAGAAATGTTTGTCTATAAGTTCTGTAATTTTTGTGGTGTATACATGGCATGATACAAGTTATCCCAGAGTAAGATTCATTAGGCAACCAGTTCAAAATAATGAGTTGCGTTATTTTTCCATTGGTAATATATCTTTAGTGTTGCTAGAAGGTACAGTATGTACACTCGTAATTGTATGTTTTAGTAGAAATGAAACCATTCCATGTTCGACTGGCATACATCGTGCAACTTGTAAATCCATAAAATTTAAATTCAGAAAAGGTGAGAAGAGGCGTATTGAACCAAATCAGAACGTTCAGATTGACTATCCACCAACCAACATTTTGTACTCAACTCGAAATGTCATTGAGAAATTTATAAACAGAAATTTTTGTTTAGACAGCAAAAAGGGTAAGCAAAGGTTTTTCCACCGTGCGAAGATGAAAAATAACTTCAAAATTGGCAAAAAAAAGTGCGTAAGTTAGGTAAGGTATTACGCCTACGTAGAAAGTATAAATTCTTCGCTACCAATCTTCGCAATGACACTCAATGCATAAATGTTCTGAGTGTACAAACCAATCGTAAGAAATCTGTTAATTCTCATAGTAAGGTAGCACAAAAATCTACTGCTTACAGAATGTTGCGGTTTTGCAGTGACAAACTTCATTGGATGCCGAGTATGGAAGTTAAAATTAAAGTCTTTGAATGCATGAGAATTTTAATCTACGATGTTGTGTTAAATCCAATACGAAAAGGAATTGGGTAAACGACATTAATACATAGCCGGATTGCCCATTTTCCATATTTTGACATGGCAATGAAAAATAAATCTTGGTAACATTGCAGAAATTTTTGTACAAAATTCTTTGATATTAGTAATTATTTTTCATACTATAGATATATTTCAACACTGTTAGCGTTTTACAAAGTTTTGAATGTTTAGATAAAAGCAATAATATTTTATCGTACATATCACGTTAACGGCTATAGCCAATAGATTCAGAAAAAATTTGAATATTATTTTTTTTTACTTCATATATTGTTGCACCTCATAATATATTGAAAATGTTGAATGAGAGATACCATTAAAAAAAATCTTGATATTTCAAGCATACGTAATACGAAAGTACGTATAATAGTATATTTTTTTGATATTGCTTCACAACGAAATTTGATTTTTTGAATCAGAAAATATAGTGTTTCTTTTCGAAGTGCAAGAGTGAATTTGCGCAATGAAAATTTTCAAATATAGTGAAATGAAATAAATTTAAATTGTGAAGATGTGGAAAATCTATACAAAATATTCCATCACAATGTTGTAATTTTAGAAAAATAAAAATGTTTCGAATCACAAATTTAGATATTTTGGTGAGAAACCGTTCGGTAATAAACCTGAATGATTATATTTTCAATTATGTTAAATTTCTCAACTCCTAAATAACAACCATGCGTCAATTAATAGTAATGTATACTTACGATGTGTTATGTCAAGTCATTTGTTTTAACCAACCAGTATGCCTCTGGGATTAGTAATCAGCTGAGGATACTTTAATTTTGGTGTGGTAAGTTATTGTAGTATTGTTTTGCACCTGTACCCACCTTCATGGCTCGTTGTTTAGTTGAAAAGTAAATACAACGAAACATTTTACTATAAATGAGTACCCAGTAAGTTGTGTACATGATAATTATTAGCAACTATTGTAGCATTCACTTTGTATTAATCTTTTCGTTGAATACGAAAACATTTCAAGTAGTAGTCCTTGAAAACATTGAAGCAAAGGTTCCTCCATTATTATGGGTTATTCACATTATGTAAAGCCCGGAGTAGGAAATTTTCTTATTAGTCCTCTCTATATTATTTTTGAATATTAACCAAACATCCTATCTTTTCACTTTCCTTCGGGGATGGAAATATATCAACAAATAATTGGGATAGGGTCTTGCTAACTTAATGCATGCAGTATATTTTTATATACTTTGAGCATGACGAGCTCACATGTGCCCAGTCTTTCATTTTGAATATATGAAATATTTTTAGTGTTACATATACACATGTACTTTTAATATGTAATCTTAATAAAGTATAAATTAATCTGTGCACTATATCATATATTTTAGTTGTGTTGAATTATTTTGAATATTCTTGATAAATATTTTGTGTTGATATGTCAAGGAACATACACCTTTGAATTTTATGAGTAATATTGATTGTTCAAATGTAATAAATTTTTATGCATTTAGCAGTAAGGAATATCTTATTTTCATGAAAAATAAAATCATGATATATTGAATTACTTACTGATATATGTTATTCTTGAATGATATTGTGTGTTTAATTTAGAAATTAAGAAACATTATTGCAAAATATTAAAGTAATTTTACCATTTTAAATTTATTGGTATACAGTTAGTTTGTACTATTGATATTTTGTTGTGTATTCTTAAATATGGCATTGAATACAATACCTTATTGAATACAATACCTCATTGAATACGATACCTTACCAAACATAATATTTTATTAAGTATGATGTTTATTCATTGAATACATTATTGCATTGAATATATTAATATGTTTGTGTAATTTGGTTTGAATTTTGAAAAACATTATGAAGTACAATGTTGAATAGTATTTTGAATTACAAATAACTATTGATTTATATTCAAATATTGAAATTACATTTGTGTTTACATTTCAAGGAATGATTAAAATAAATGGAAAATATAAACCAATAATAAAAATAAAAGGACTTGAAAGACATTTACGAAATGGCCCACGCGTTATCGTAAATGGCCTTCGCGTTCGTTATTTTTCGAATGTTCGCGATCATGTGCGTCCGAATGAACTTACAAACAGTTATTCTTCAGTGTGAACGAACTTAAAATGACATTAACCCTTTATGGACTAATGGAGTGTTGTGATTGCTGTTGTGTTGCAATGTGATTACGAAGACTTGGATTCCAGGGTTCTTGCCCACTTTTGTGATACCTTCAGTGGACATTCCGTTCGGCACCATTTGTAACAGTATGGATTGACTTGGATTTTTAAATTAATCCTCGTATTTCCCCAGCGTCAATTCTTAGAAATGATACGCAACCAGTTAACATTTGAAGGAGAACAATGCTCAGGAGTTTGTCACCCAAAAGGTGCCTCACTTTTCCAGACAGTCCTGCTTCCTCCCCTCAGCCCATATAAGGAAGAGGAATTTTGCTACTCGAAATAAACGCCCACGCATCAAGCCCTCATGACGACGATAGATTTTTACGTGACAATGTAATATCTATCAATAATCGTCAATCCTACGACTTATTGAAACTATCAGTGTTTTTAATGTGATTTCTATTAACCTATGAACCATTCATTATATATTATTAACAATATAATAAAGCAAAAACTTAATGTTTTCTACGAACTATATTTTAATTTGTTAGTGTATTCTTGCGCTGCTAACTGGCAACTATGCGACGCAGGAAGAGGACCGGGGAAAGGACATCCTTCTTTCAAGATGTGATGATAAGAGCGTTTGTACCTTGAGAACAAGCAAAAAACGTTCTACAGTTGTTCTCAAAAAGAGAGAGTCCAGAAAGTTGCTACATGAATTGAGTGTATCAAGTATTTGTTTCCACCAAGATTAGAAGAGTCTCCAAAATTATAGTGTTTAAATTATTAAAGCATCACAAGATGACTTTAGCAACGTAATACTAAAACTTAGCCGGACAGACCATGAAAACCGCAAGATGAAACAATGGAAAATGATCAATCGCAACCCCTTGCAGCTTAATTGAAGTAAAATGTCTGTAGTGAATTTCATACTCACTAACCGATTCATTATATTCGTTCGGTCGTAAACTTCGCGTATTATTTCGGTATCGTATCGGTTCGTATACCACAGTGATTGGGCCATCTTTTTCTAAGTGAAATCTTGTGTTTTGTGTTCTTATACGTGTGTAAATGCTTTATTTTCATTGAAGTTAAAATTTAAATATAAATGTTTTGCAAAATAGTTCTTTCTTTAATACGCAATGAAAATTAATCTTTAATAATTTCAACGTGTGTGATCTACATTGTCTTTTTCGCAGCGAATGGAGGATATTACCTTCTAATAGTGTACATGGCTTAAAGTAGAATTAAACAGGTAAGGTATTTGTGAAATGGTGAAATTCAAATGTTTACTTTCGACTCGACCCACTATCCATCTGGCGTAAATCATGCATTGCTGTCCCACCTTGTATTTTTTACAGGTATTGACCAGTGTATCTTGGAGCTGACGTACCAGCGACGGTGGGTATACGGCTTATGCCTCTGATATGTATAACGCCCGAATCCCAGGACCGTGGGAGTGAGACTATTTGTTTACTTGCCTGTTCATTATCGGACCCATTAGTTTTTTACAAATGAATGATGTTTTAAGGAAGACTCATAAAAAGATCCAAGGTTCGAATCCCAATATTATTCTATTTGGCTTTCGTCACGGAACTCGGCACCCTTATATCTGTCGCTCCAAACAGAAACACACTACAATTCATAGGAAAATGCGTTTCGACCTCCCAAACTCCCATTACAGTGAATCTTTCCTCAACCATTGTGGAACGCTAGTAGGATTTTATCAATTTTATTTTGGTGAAAAACCTTTCACATGATGCGACAGATACGGGCAGTGTTACCAAATCTGAAGAGCGGTTGCCAAACTTTAGTAAATTTCAAGATTCATTGAAGATACATATTTAAGGATACCTTCTGGTAAAAAATCAAGTTGTTGTTTAGCTTTTTGAGCACAACTTAGTGAACGGATTAAATCCTTACGATCTTGAAATAATAATAAGCCATCCAGGTAATTCGGGTAGAACAAAGCCAAATCAGAGCAACATGCTTTTAGCGTTTCCTCGCTTTCATCGTCTAACTGCTGCACAACGTTGGCCATAGAACACAGGAATCTAAATCTGTCGTTCAGATCATGCATCGGAGTAAAATGATAATTTTTTGTCTCATCTCATCTAGAATTTCATTGATAGAACGCTTCACTTCGGCCTGTACAATCAGGTTTCATTCTTTGCTTCTCCAGGCATGCATCTCCTTCTACTGTGTATACCCACAGTTATGTTCCATGCCCTGCAACTTCTTTCAACTGTGGATATAATTTCCTTGCCCACCTCAAGTCTCCAGATATTAATGGTGTTAACCAGGCTCTGTAACTGAATAAGAGTTTGATTGAAACTCATATCCTGAGATTGAAGGCATTTTTGGATCCGATCAAAATATGAGAGATTTGCAGACTAGAAATATAGTAAAGCGATGAAGTTAAATTACTGGATGCTTGCAAGAAGAAGACCAGCATCTCCTGTAGTACCAGGCGTTTCAATCAAAGTGTCACGCAGATCTTCCAACGGATCAATTACTTGATCAAATTGACTAGAAGTTGCCTTTAAAGCTTCCGCTTTTGATCTCCATCTAGTGTCATTTTGACGTTTCAGACCAATCTTTACGTGATTTTGCAGCACATTCCATCGGTGAGTAGATCTAGAGAAGAATACCAACAAACGTTCCATTGCTCTCAACAAAGTCACCGCCAGAATGTTAACATGCGCAGCATGTAAATCACAAGGTTCAATTATTGTTACAAGGAACGAAAATGGCCAAAGGACTTATATTCCGTATCAAAGTTTGAACTCCAGAATATTGCCCGGCCATTGTAGCCTAATTATCACAAGACTGGCCTCTGGAATCTTAATACCAAGCCTATCACATTGAAGTTTCTTCAGTATTTCAGCAGAAATACTCTCAGCAGTCTTTCCTTCGACAGAGATTAAATCAATAAATGCTTCCCGTACTTGAACAGAATCACGTTGTATGTCAAAAAATCGAATGTTTTGTGACAACTGTTCCATATGAAAACAATCAAGAGTTGAATTAAATATAACGCTGAAGTATTTTGATTATTTGAACACTTGTTTTCTTATTGAACATTTTCTTCACTTTAAATTTGTGGGTTGAAATGTAAATTCATACGCCAAAAAACAAGAGCAGAAATGGGGAAATCAGGTAAGCAAAAGGGTTTCGCTCGCTGAAAATTCGACTTGTAAAGGACAAAAGAATAAAAAGAGAAGGAAAACAAGTGAATCAGCGGCTATAGCGTCTGCACCAAAGAGGTTTTAATTAGGAACAGAATGCTAGTACCCCAATATAGCATTATATACGTTGATCCCTTCTTTCTACCCTTCTCTTGAACTGATACATGAATAAATAAATTAATAAATAAACAGTGATAGTTTAGGAAGTAGGCTAGCAGACGGCGCCCCATTACTTGCATCATAAGACCTTAGAATGTAAATAACACTATAATTTGAATTTCATTATATTTAATATACATCCAGCTTTTCGTTTAAATTTCTCTGAGGTTATTGAACAGAATGAAACTTTTATTTAATTCATATTTTAATCCACATAATTTTTTCCTTTAAATTTCTTTGGGTCCCAAGAGAGTAAAACTTTTATTTTATGTATTTTTCACCTACGTTCATCATTTTTTTAATTTTCTTGGGTGCCCCAAGAAAGTGAAACGTCTGTTTTATTTTTCCACCTGTATTCAGCCTTTTCCCTTAAAATTCTTTGGGGACCCCCAAGACTATGAAACATTTACTTTATTTTCCAGCTATATTCAGAGCTTTTTGCTTTAAATTTCTTTGGGAGCCTCCAAGGTAATGAAACTTTTTTTATTTATTTTTAATCAACATTCAGTTTTTTCTTTAAATTTCTTTCGGGTCCCCAAGAGATTGAGGTCCGAAGCGTATAGTTTGTTTAGCTTACACTGAAGTCCAGCTCTGATTAGCTTTACTAGACAGACATTTCTGTTGTTTCATCCGTTATTTGGTGTAATATTGATTGACAATTAATTGCGTTTACATTTAGAGAAGGTGTGGAATATAAATCTTGACGGCCCTTGTACGGCTCATGCTAACAAGGTTCCTTAGTAATTATTTTTTTACCTACCGTCGTGGGCCCCCACAAAGTGGGACACCGCTCGCCTCGTCCTTACGCCGCCACTGTATATATATACATATATATATGTTTCGATTATATATCACTACATGCCAATTATTTTTATTTTAATCGTATGATTTTATGTTTAGTTAAGGCCCTTCAAGCTTGTGCGCGGTTGTCACGTTCGTGCAATTTCTTAGCGGAAAAAACCCTTTCAACCGAAAATTATTTGAATGTATTGGTTCCTGTCCATTGTCTTCATATAAAGGCCTAATTTTTGCGATTATTCCTGCTCTTGTCTATTGAAAAGTTTTCTTTTTTCTCATTATAGATTCGCTTGTCACGATTACTTTATAATTTTCATACTGAAGACTTAAATATGTTGACGCAGTGAGCCACTGTCAAAACCGCTTGTTTTGTTCTTTGGGTTCTTGCCAGAATGAATGCACTGTTGCCAGTCACTTCTCACAGAGGTGGTTCCAGCCACCAACGCAACACAATGGACAACGTAATATTTAAAAATAGTCATGAAGCACTATGGTTAAGAATGCAAAGAGAGGAGATTTCCTCTTTGGGCTACATTTTATAACCATATTTAGAGAAATGAAAGGATTTTCTACGCCGCAAAGATGCACACATACATGTACACTTTTGTCTGTTTGCGAAGAGAAATTTCTCAAAGCTGTCTTTATACGAGATTCACTAAAAAAAATTAAATTTTAGTAACTAATTATAAATTAGTTATCTCTTAGTGTTATGAAGGCGTTCGACAAGACGTTTATTTTGAAGGAACTGAAAAACAAACAGAACCCTGCAAGAATGTTCACTTCACTGCACTAGTGTATGCAATATTTAAGGAAATTCTTCAACATTATTTATCCATTAGTATTTAAAGGGTTAATCCATAGTCTTTTAAGTTGGGTGACGTAAAAAGTTCATTCGGAAATATGACTAAAAACGCAAAAATCATTTTTGCACGGTTTTCGAAACTTACGGGGGCCATAGAGTTTTTCAATTTTTTTTTCCTTTTTTTTATTAAGATTATCATGTTAAACACATTAATATGCAGTAATAACTTCCACTCACGTTATTTCTTACACAGCATAATATCATAAATTTATTGTCTTTGTTACGACTGAAAACGTACTCAATACCTTCATAAACACTATACTACTGTGAGAGCACTCTATTCGACTTCAATAAGATTCACATATGTACTGTAGGGTTTTATTTCCAATTAACTTCGAACAACAGAACTTTACAACCAACTGTAAACTAAAACTACATCCCTTTCAGATATATTTTAGTTCTTGACAAAACTACAAGCATCTTTCCTCTGTTCTCCTGTCTCAAGAAAAAAAAAGCAAAAAAACTCATCATCCAAAATCACCGTCCTTTCTTCTTTCTTTCCGTCTTCTCAGAGGATCCTACATCACTCCCACCTTTTGTTGACCATCAAAACAAATTACTCTAAGTATCTTGACGGAACTTTCACTTTCCGACCACACCTCGTAGATAAATCACCAACTCGGCTGCTCTTCACCACAGGAGATTGTGACTCCACTGATTCCGCCACAGCATGTTCTGACTCCATTGGTTCCACCAGAGCATGTTCTGACTCCATTGGTTCCACCATAGGATGTTCTGCGTCATTAACCAAATCCCCAGGCACCGATACCTCTAGACGATACAGTCTCTGCACCGGACGAACAAGGATCCCGTTTTCTGTTTTCACTTTCACCACTCTAACATGATCATCTTGACCCGGGAAGAAATCAACTACTCTCCCTAATGGCCAGTTAATCCTACGTTTTTCTTCAGTTTCAACCAAGACGACGTCACCCAACTTTATGTTCCTAGCATGCCCTTTCTCTTGTTGTCGCTGCACTAATAGTCCCAAATATTCAGTCCTGAATCTGTCCCTAAATCTCTTCTTCAGGTCTTGTAGTTTTCTGTACTTCTTTGTTAAATGAAAACTTCCAATGTCATCCAAATCTGGCACACCTGTTTCCCGATTATCTTGAAGAAACATGGCAGGTGTTATCGGCTGTAGATCATTATCATCTTCAGATAAGTAGGTCAAAGGTCGGGAATTCAAAACTGCTTCACAGTCACATAGTAAGGTCATCAGTTCCTGATAGTTCAACGATGCCCTCCCAGCGTTTTCTTTAACAAGGATTTCAATGTTCGTATAATACGCTCCCACCAGCCACCCTACCAGGACGCACTAGGAGGTATAAATTTCCACTGAATTCTCTTGATTGAGGACTCAACAGCTATTTCCTCCCACTTGATAGTGTGGAATAGATTACTAGCCCCCACAAAATTGGTCCCGTTATCACTGTAGATGATTTTAGGTCTTCCTCTTCTCGCTATGAATCTTCGTAAGGCTAACAAAAATTCACAAGTTGACAGGGCTAGAACCAATTCAAGATGAACAGCCCTATATACTGCACATGTAAACAACACTATCCAAGCCTTCGTGCCATCCTGCAGAATTAATGGTCCAGTTAAGTCCACTCCAGTGATTTCAAAAACTGAGGCATCTCTTACTCGATCTTCAGGTAAAGCAATTGGATTTACGGAAATTTTCTTCTCATCATGTCTTCTACGCCTAACACACTTGCGGATAACAGAACGCACCGTCTTTCTTGAGCGTAGAATCCAAAATCTTTCCTTCAGTTTGTTCAATAGAATCTGTGTTCCAGCGTGTAACATTTCCAAGTGTTCTTGCATTATCAACATATGCACCAACTTGTGGTCCGATGGCAAAATAATAGGATTTCTAAAATATTCATCATCATCTCTTCTTGATATCTTTGTTTTCACCAGTAGCAAACCATCACTGTTTTGAAAAGTAACCAGAGTCTTCAATCTTGTGTCATTTGAACTGAAAGATTCCTTTTGAACAATGCGTAGTAACAGTCTTTCTCCATTTGCCAATTCACCACTTGTTAATTCTCCTGAATATTTGTCCCCAGGATTCAAGCGACAGTTCTCTACGAACCTACAAATCCAGGTAACCATTCGCAAGACCTTCTCGTACGTTGAGAAATATCGTAGGTACCATTTCGTATCCTTCACTGGCCAATCGGATTCTTCCATTTTCAACCAACCTGGACCCTCCCACCATCTGGAATTCAACAAAGTAGTAGCATCACAGCCTTTGCTTGGAAGATCTGCTGGGTTGAATTCACCAGGGATGTGTCTCCAACACGAGATGTCAGATATCGATCTTATTTCTTGAACTCGGTTTGCAACAAACACGCCCCAAGGTTCATCTCGTCTGATCCAACTCAGAGCAGTAGTTGAATCCGTCCAATAACAAACAGGAATGTCCAATTCCAAACTATCAATAACTTCGAGCAAGTCGTGCACCGATACAACATGCCATTAGCTCGAGTCGTGGTATTGTAACCTTCTTCAGTGGTGCAACTCTAGATTTACTCGCTAGTAACTGAACTTCAACCTTTCCAGCACTTTCACTTCTTAAAAATATTACACACGCATAAGCGTATTGACAAGCGACTTTCTACACGGATCAATCGTGAAGCGTCTGGGAACTTTTATCTCCTGTAACACTCTGATGTTTTTAGACCACTTCCGGAACTTCCGTGCAGTGTCTTCTGGAACTACCTCATCCCAACTAGCTTTCGCGTTATAACTTTCTTGTATTAGTAGTTTGGGGATTAGTGTCATAGGTGACAAGAATCCAATCGGATCAAAAATCTTGTGCGCCGCAGAAAGAATGGACCTTCTGGTAACGGTCTCTTCAGTTTCGTCGAAACAGTGTAGATCACAGCTCAAAACATCTTTGCACTTTTCCCAAGCTACGCCTAGTACCGGAATACTCTTTTCTTCCTGACTTTCTGCTTGTAAAACTGTATGCTCCCATCCTCGCAGGTCAAACTTTGCTTCAGCTAACAACTTAGTAGAATGTTCAATGAAGATACCCAGTTCTGCCTCACTACTAACGGAAGTTACACAATTATCTACGTAAAATGACTGCTTCAGTCTGTCCGCAATTTCCTTATACATCGGAGGGGCATTGGTTGAAAGGTGGTTCAACACAGCTCCCAGGAGAAATGGACTACAATTCAAACCGAACACAACCCGATTGTGTCAGTAGAATTTCTGTTTCTTGTTGGAGAAGTCCTCCCACCATAGGAATCTTAAAAAATCACGATATCTTTCGTTTACCCAGGGGCGGATCCAGGACCGACTTCTGGGGGGGCGGTGGGTTGTCATACTGCTACTTTTAAGGGCTCTAAACTTTGGAATGGATTTTATTTATATATATAAAATAAGAAATTTTCTTCTTCTGGGGGGGGGCGATCGCCCCGATCGCCCCCCCCCTGGATCCGCCCCTGCGTTTACCACTATTTGCAAAAAAGCTTTCTTTATGTCGGAGACAACCCCAATCTTTTTCTCTCTAAATCTCAATAATAAAGCTGATATAAGTTCGACTAGATTTCGGCCTTTTTCCAAACAATCATTTAATGAAGGCGCACCTTTCACTTTACAAGAAGCATCAAACACTGGTCTGATTTTAGTTGAGGAATTCTCCTTAAACACAGCACGATGTGGTAACTAGTAACCTGGAGCCAAAACTTCATTTTTATGGACCTCTTCTATAATACCGTCCCTTTCCCATTCTTGAAAGACTGCATCGTACTCTTCATACTTCCTCTGTTGAACTAATTTCTCCGACACCATCAGACATCTCTTTTCCGCAATGCTTAAATTATCAGGAAGCGATTGATGATATTCACTCCAAGGCAAACTCACTTCGTACCTCCGTTCTTCATTGATCCTCACGGTTTTCTCGAAGTGCTCGATATCTTCCTGTTCCCGTTCTTTACGTGTTACACTCTGCACCGGGTCTGTGATTCCTAATGTATCTAACCTCCACAGATCAGCTATTGTTACGTTCTGTGACAACAGTGAAGTAACGCACATTGCTGTCACCCCTTGGTAGTCTTCCTTGTGGGCAGGGATCTTCCCCATCACGACCCACCCTAGCTTCGTTTCTACAGCAACAAGACCTGAATCTAGTTTATGCACATTATTAGTTAACAATTGTCCGGCCATATCAGCTCCAATAAGTAGTTCAATTTCACTATCATCCCCACCAAAGTCTGTTAACCAGATCTTCTTCGCTTTTATTTCCTTTAACCACGGACCCCTTTTTAAACTTTGAATATTGTTGCAAATGATCGGTGTCTCCAACACTTCTAGTTTTGTGGTAGAAGTTCCACAGACGGCACGCACACAGATTTCATAACGTTTATGCTTTTCTTTGTTTGAATGAACACCCCCAAACAGGATATGTACTAATGTTTCCTCCCCTTGTGAAACAAGACCAATTTCACGCGCGGTTCTTTCTAAAATATACGAACGCTGTGATCCCGTGTCAATCAACGCCCTTACCTCACGTACTGTTCCATTTACCAGTACGCTAACCTTAATCGTCTGTAATAGATACTGTTCGCTAGAATTTTGATTTGTTAAGGTACATGTGGCAGATTCTTTACCATCCCCAAGTTTCTTATTACTTTGTACCGATAATTTATTGCACATAATCGCGAAATGTTTCCCCTTGCACTTGAAACATTTAATGTTCAATTCACACTCGCGCGCGTAGTGTTTTGGCTTGAAACACGAAAAACAACGTTCGTTCTTTATCAACAACTTTTTCTTTTCTTCCAGTGTTAAGTCTCGCGCTTTCACACAATTTTGTTCCGCATGCATTTCTTCACAGAACGCGCACCTATTTCTGACCGGTACTTCTTGTTGATGGCTGGAAAACAGGTTGTTTGCAGTTGGAAATTTGTTTTCTGTAGAACTCTTTTTACTTCTAACCGTACTACCACTGCCTGCTAGCTTAAATCCTGCTTGTGCCAATCTGATTCTTTCCTCACCTTCCACTTCATTTCTTAAAAACACTAACAACTGGTTCATTTTCTCACTGTAAAAATTGGATCCATTTTCATTTGCATTGTCACTTCCGGTGTGTCTTAACCAAACACGTAACACATCCTTTGGCAAACACGACTCTACCAGAGGAAACAGCATCGCTGCGCACTTATCACTAGTCACTCCTATTGTTTCTAAGGACCGCAGGTGTGATTCCAGTTTATCATATAACGAAAATAATGGCGAACTTCCACTGTCCTTTGGCGCCGACACGTTCTGGATAACTAGTCCGAGTAACTCGCGAACGTAGTACTCCGTTAAAAGTTTTTCCCTTCCGAATCGTGTTTTTAAACTTTCAATCACTTTTATCATAGTTTTCACCGGTAGGCAGGTAACTGGCTACAGCATCCCAGGCCCTTGTACCTGTTACGATTGCCTGACGAAGGTATTGAAACTTGTCCTCTTTCTCTAACTCTTCGTCTTCATGTATACGTTTAAACTGGCTCTAAAAACTTAACCATTCATTAATTTCACCACCAAAACTCTTTAGTTCTACCTTTGGCAACTTTAGCTTTCTGCGTCCTGCAGTAGAACCTGCCTGGCTACCACTATTACTGCTTTTGTCCGTTTCTCGCCTTAGAAATTTGTCGTATTTCACGCGCACTTCATCCACTTTAGTTCGGTACTCTTCTATTGACCTGTATTCTACTTCGTACCGGATATCACAGTCCGCACCTGTATCACAAAGAATTTCACCTAAAATCTTTTCATCGAAAGTGGAAAGTTCGGTAAACAACCTTTCTAATTTCGTAACGTTTAGTTGTAATGTTTCTTCATCTGGATCGTCCTTTTCAAACTCACCGATTAATAGTTCACAAGTTCTTATTAATGAAGCTCTTACAGGTTTCCTTGCAATAATTAACTTGTTCATTGTATCCATTATTTGCAACTAATTCGAACAAACTAAAACTGGACTCTTGTGCTCTCACAAACTACAAGTCACTGCTCCACGCTGTGGCGCCAGAAATGTTACGACTGAAAACGTACTCAATACCTTCATAAACACTATACTACTGTGAGAGCACTCTATTCCACTTCAATAAGATTCACATATGTACTGTAGGGATTTATTTCCCAATTAACTTCGAACAACAGAACTTTACAACCAACTGTAAACTAAAACTACATCCCTTTCAGATATATTTTAGTTCTTGACAAAACTACAGGCATCTTTCCTCTGTCCTCCTGTCTCAAGAAAAAAAAAACAAAAAAAAACTCATCTTCCAAAATCACTGTCCTTTCTTCTTTCTTTCCGTCTTCTCAGAGGATTCTACAGTCTTAATTATCACTATTTAATATTATTCAATAGTATTTAATATTGTGTAGTGTTATTTAGTATGCACTAACACAAACACTTCAAAGAATTGCTAATGCGTTATTAAATGCTTAACACTAGTATATAACATAATTACTTACACATACTAATACATTATACTTATACAACAGTTAACTCAGTTGTAAACTTTTTTTTTTCAAATATCCATAATACAATGTTTAATTACTTTCAATTATATTTACTAAAACACATACGAAAGTATTTCAATGCACTATTCAAAACAATAAAATTTGCATAACTACATGTATATATTTCACTATTTCGTAACTAAATGAAACTTTTATCAATGAAACAATATCATATTTCAAAATATTTGCAATTACTTTTAATCGACATGAAAAAACAATAACATGGTGATAATACCAGACAAAAATAGCTTTGCTTTATAGAACTGATATTTTTTAAAGAACTACCAAAATCAATGCAGGTGTCTAAATTCCAAATATACTAACAATACGGCTTAATAAAATTACATTTTTATCCGACACCTACTTTTGATTTTTTCAACACAAAATCAATTTTAAATGGTTTCATTAATAAAAACGCGGCAAGCGTAAAATCACAAGTGTTGATGTGGTTTTCGCACATTGCATATTCTTTGAGAAATAATCTTTTAATTCCTATTCTTGGTTTTCCGATATCACTCATTGCAATATTGCGCACGAAATTACTTTTCTTTCTACATTTCCATCCAAAACGATTCACTCTTAATACACCATCAATAAATTTTGCCTTAGAAAATTGTTTCACTAAATTTTGATTTATGCCACAGGCTTCACATCAATGTTGCATAGGTTGCGGAGGACGCGGTGTTGCATGGTGGTGGTGAAGATGTTGTAAGCCTAGCTATAACATAGGTTTAGGAATAATATTCCTATAGTTTATTTTGTAAACTCTCTTGTAAGACATAACACTGCTAGAATAAGATAAAATGGAAGTTGTTGTGCAATTCAGCCCAGAAAATATGCGAGCTTTAAATTCAATAGAAACAAATGACAATTGAGGTAGGCCTACTAAAGAAAGTGATAAATGTGCGTGTACTGCATCTGAATTTTTGAGTATATTCTTTGAGGAGTTGTGTGCCTTAAAAAGTGAAATGGTTTATTTGAAAACCGAAATTGCTGAACTACGATCTAATGTAAAACAAATAAGTGAACAGGTTAAGTTTGCAGTGCAAGGTGCTACTCAAGCAGTTAAGTCGCAGGCAAGATGTGGTAGCAGTAGTGTAATTAAAACTAAAGGTTGAAAAATAGTGAGGCCAATACAAAGGATGCATTAAAAACCAAATACTCAATTCCCGTGAAAAACCGGTATGAGCTACTGGACATCGAAGTGACAACAAATCAAATTCGAAAAGTGAAGAGTGTGCAAGGGAAACAAGAAACGGTACACATACCTACGAAAACAATGCATGAGGAAAAACGTTACCCTAGACAGAAGAATAGCAAACCAAGTGGAAATAAGAAAATATTAATTCTAGGGGACAGTCACGCCAGAAACACAGCGGTTCTCTTAAAAGACGTATTAAGCAACAGTTATGAAGTGTCATGTATCACGAAGCCGGGTGCCACCATGAGTGAAACAATAAGAGACTGTGGTTCTTTATGCAAGGTTATGAGTATGAAAGACACACTAATAATCATTGACGGGGGAAAGGATGTTGCACGTGGTGAGGGTAACAAAGCTGTGGTAAATCTGTACAAGTGTCTAAATATGTTAAATAACACTAACGTAATTGTAACAGGTATTCTACATAGACATTACAGACGGTAACTCCTGTGTTAATATACATTTAAAACAAACAAACAGCAAAATTTCCAATATATGCAAAGGTTATTGTAATGTAAGGTACGTTGATTTGGACTTCATGGAAAGGGATAATTTTACTAGACACGGACTACATTTAAACAACACTGGAAAACGTTCAATGTGTAATAAATTCGCTGAACTTATAGAATCATCATCTCTAGTCTCGACAAGTGTCATCCCTTTGCCATGGCAAGCATCGTTAGACAATAATGAAAGTCTAAGACCTGTAATAAGAGACAGTGGCAATAACGTATGCAAGACCCTTGATACATACTCCAGTATTAACGTAGAGTGTGGTAGTGTAGTTGTAGATCGTATTGATAGGATGAGCTTAATACAAAGGCAAAGTAGTTCAATATATAAAGCAGATTCTAATAACATAACTGAAAATGCTCAAAAGATAGAACGACGGAAGAGAATGCGTAGAATGTTATTCAATGATTTTCTATGGTACGAAATACTGACTCTTTACACCATCTTTTTCATAACGTGCAAAGTTTAGGGAACAAAATTGATCTTCTGGAGCTATTGTTGGAAAACGAATTCTCAAATATACAGCTTCTTTGTATATGTGAGCACTGGTTAGATGGAAATATCGTTAATATGGTTAGTTTAAACGGTTTTAACATTATTACTCACTATTTTCGGCATTTATTCCGAAGTTGGGCGTCCGCTTTCGCCACGTTTTTTCGCTGTTATCTCCTTTGCACACTTTCTGCATATTGTTATTAGGTTCATTAATCCGTGCTCTTCACAAACTTTTAAAAGATTTTGCTCGTTATCAACGTATTGCTTCACAAATGTTAAAACTGTTAGTTCATTGACCTTGTACGTTCGCCATGTTCATAACATAAATACTCGTTTCTTTTCCAGAATGCAACTGTTCGGTTACCTTGCGCCAAGTAGTTCCCTCCGCTCGCCGTATAGTCCCATGTTTATAATCGCTTATATATAACAAATAAATAGATTTTTAGAGACTCTTATATATTATCAAGCACACAAACGTTCAAATTATCCATATATTTCCTGTAAATTTTAAAAAGTTTGCTGGAAACGGACGCCCAACTTTGGAACTTAACCCCTATTTTCGTACAGTCAAAAATCGAGGTGGTGTTGCAATTTTTGCTCGCTCTTATATACATGCAACTGAGATTGACTTTCGGAATTTTTGCGTCGAAATTCATTGTGAGGTAGTCGCATCAAAACTTCAGGAGTTCAATATTTGTGTTGTGTGTATATGTAGGACCTCTTCTAGGGATTTTCTTTAAAAATTTTGAGAAACTTCTAGCGAACTTACGTACAAAATTTAGTAGTGTAGTTATCTGTGGGGATATAAACATAGATTGGTTAAAGAATTCAACTGATAAATCTAAGTTTCAAGATGTGTTAAACTTATATGAACTACGAACTATTATTAACGTACCTACTCGTCAAGGAAAGACAGCTATCGACCAAATTATTATTCCAAAAAGTAATCTTAAATGTTTGTTTGAAGTTATTGAACTTGGATTTTCTGATCATGAAGCCATTTGTTGTAGAATAGCTACCGAGAAACTGGTGAAAGAAAGTCCAAAAGCGATAACGAGAACAACCAGATTATTTTCAGCGGAAAATACAATTTATTTTTGTTTTTTATTATCTCGTGAATCTTGGAACTCCTTGTACGACTTACCTAGTGTTAATGACAAATTCAATGATTTTGTTGATGTTTTGTTACATAATTTTAACATAACATTTCCATTACAGTTACGGAAAGGTCTTAATAACATGAAAAACTGGGTCACGCAAGGAATAAAAATTTCAAAGCAAAAGCTTATATATTATAATAAACTTAAATAACCTGTGTTAATTTACCAGCTAAAGTTATTTCCCATATAAAAATATACCAAAGATTATATCAGAATGTTATTTGAACAGCCAAAAGAATGCACAATGACACTATAATACACGGATACAAAAACAAAATGAAAGGTGAGTGGAACGTAATAAACAATTCATCAAAGACTGTTCCAATGCGCAAAATATCAAGTTAATTATAGAAATAATTCTTTCGCTGATCCTGCTGCCATTACTGAAGTCTTTAATCAGTATTTTCTTACTACGAATTTACAACCTGGAAAGTCGGATCTCACTGTAGAGCCAAATATTAAATGCAACAAGCATAGTATGTATGTAACTCCGGTAACTGAAGAAGAATTGTTGGACTGTATCAAAATGCTTTCTAGTACCCATTCTGCGGGTATAGATGAAGTCCCATCCCTAATTATAAAAAAGAGTGCGCATTTAATAGTGAAACAACTATGCTTTCTTGTAATTATATCATTTGAATCAGGCGTTTTCCCCGACAGATTGAAGACTGCAAAAGTTGAATTGAATTGAATTGAAAAAAGCTTTATATCTTTGCACAAAAAAGGAAATACTTATGATGTTCAAAACTATAGGCATGTTTCTATTTTGTCTGTTTTCTCGAAGATTTTTGAATCACTAATGTTATCACGCTTGAGAAATTTTATATCCTGCCATAACCTTCTCAACATGGATTCCGAAAAAAAATCAACTGATACGGCGTTGTTTGTTTAAATTTACTAAAGAGGTTTCTACAAAATTTGATAAGGGAAAATATGCAGTAGCTTTATTTGTTGATTTCTCCAAGGCATTCGACAGTGTTCAACATTCTCTTCTAGTGGCAACACTCCAAAAATATGGTATTAGGGGTGTAGTACATGAATAGTTTCGCTCGTACCTGACACACAGAAAACAAGTAGTAAAAGTACAAAAAATAATTAACAATAAACAAGTCAGATTTTGATCCAAAACTGCTACTATCTCTGCTGGTGTTCCTCAAGGCTCAATTCTTGGGCCAATTCTTTTTTTTATTTCACATAAATGATCTTGTTCAATATATGTATCCCCAACATGTTACTATATTCTGATGATGTAAATGTCCTTGTAACAGCGGACAATACAATTGAACTAGAAAGTACATTAAAACAAACTGGAGCGTTTGATAAAATGGACATATCAGAATCAACTGCTGATAAATGCAAAGAAAACAAAAGCACTAAATTTTCATTACTCATGTACACCTCTAACAGTACCTTCAAAATCCACTAAATGTTTAGGTGTAACAATAAGGAACAGGCTTACATGGGATGCATATATTACTGAGTTAAACAGCAAATTAAGCCGTATATGTTTTGTTATTTATAGACTACGTGGTTCAGTGTCAAAAGAAACTTCGCTGTTATTGTACTATGGTAAGTTTCAAACTTTGTTAAATTATGGAATAATTTCCTGGGGAGCCTCCTATTTCAATGTTACTATTTTTCGTCTATAGAAAAAAGCAATAAGATTTATTTTTAATCTATCACGAAGGTCCTCATGCAAAAGGGTCTTTCAGTCAAATAAAATTTTAACTGTGCCTTGTGTGTACATACACAAAAGTATCATATATGTAAAGAGAAATGAAAGTAGTTTTCTTCATGTTGACGATGTACATTCATACAACACACGACAAAAGAATAACATATTCACAGCATATCAAAACTATGCATGCAGCAAAAGAAATGTTCTTGCTATGTCTGCTAAGTTGTTTAATATGCTACCAAGTTATTTAAGGGATATCAAAAACACACAGAATTTCAAAAATGAATTATTTAATTTCTGGTGTAACAAAATGTATTATGATATTAACGAATACTTGGGTGATAGTTTGTAAAATAATGTAATATCAATTATATTGAAATGTCTTCTTATTATTTGACAAGTCCTATGCACTGGTCTCTGACCAATAATGTACGACATGGATGAATAAAAGAATGAAATGAAATTCACAATTTTGTTTTGTTTCTGGGAACTTTTACGACACAAAATTTTCTTTCGAAGATCACATCGCGCACCGTTTGTACTTTTCAGATAAAATTGGTTTTTCACTTCCGTATATTTTGACTTATTGATTGCACTGTGATTAACTGACAATTTAGCACTGGTTGGCTTGATTAACCTAAATTTTGGTTTCATTTTATTTTTAGCTTTTTACTTGTTTATTTGTGTGCGGTTTACTCACTTCGCGATTGAAGATTTTACGATTACATGTATGATTGCTTCTGTTATTTACTTTTGATGTGTAAGTGACTCCTCGTTTTTTGACTTGGATTTACTACTCTTTTGTTCAGAGACTTTTATTGAACAAGGTTTTTTTTTTCGCACGCTGAAAGAATGATTTGCTTACAAATATTTATATTTATATTGCGTTTGTGGCGATTGGTACTTTTTGAAAAAATAATTACTAATAGCTTTTAGGATTCAGCAAAACGAATAGATGATGCGCTACATCTTTTTGACCTTGAAATTTAATTTGTATAATTTCTGCTTATTCCGGCGACCTTTTTTATTATAAGCTTGCAAATGGACATCTTTTTTAACAACTTTATCAAAAGTACTTTTCAGCTGACTGTACTTCTGTTGACGAATTTTTGTTTGTTCATGCCATGAAACTTGATTACCATTACTTTCACTAGGCCTATGTAATTTGGAACTAGTTTCACTTTTTTCTGAATTTATGATTTTCGTGCAAATGAAGGTGCAAACCGTTATACGGTTTAACTGTACTTGATTTATAATTAACTCACAGCTGATATCATTACATTGCCTACTGGTAACCTGAACTATTGCCACGTTCACAAAGCACACATAAGTATTGCTAACGGAGATGCAATTTAACTCATTAGCCGATGACGTGCTTGGAAAGTATTCTTCTTCCAGTGAAACCAGTACCCTAGTAGCGCATATCGGCTGGCTTTGGCCTTTACTTTCCTTACAATGCACAATTATACTACTGTACTTTTTCGTCAATCTGCATGCACACAACCTGTTAATGCATTGCAACCCATTGCGCAACAAGCACCTAACTTTCCCAACGTTTGTCTGCTGATGAACGTAGGATATAAAATTAAGTACATTTGGTGCAACGGCTAAGTAATTAACATTTTTGTGAGCAGCTGGTGTGCACTGACTACTTTGTTGTTTAGGCCACTTATGCAAGTGCTAATAACAACTACATTTACAGGTAACACTACAGCACTCTCAGCTACATTTCAGATTTTATTAATGCCATTTAAACCTTTATTCAACTATTAACAAGATTTTTTTGAAAATTTTTTCGCATGAACGTTCTGCCTTACCTACCTCAATATGCAACTTTTCCTCAAATTCAGACCGTAAATTTTCTATTTCTTCCGTGACTTTCTTATTAATGGAAATGAAACCTAATTTATTTTCTTCTGTAATTCTATCTAGCCTATCGTGTAATTTCGCGTTAGATCTTACGAAATTTTCTTACAATTCCGCATTCGTTTTTACAAGCTCTTCCTTCAAATCTGCGTTAGATTTTTCAAACTTTCGATCTACATTCACTGACAATTTTTTAGTTGCCTGAAGCAAAATTTGTAAATTTAGATTTTCATTCTCAGACATGTTGACAATCTAAATACAATAAATAATGAAAAAAATAACACTAATTATCAAAACACCCTTAGTGCATAATAAATCAACTCAAAATTTACCCCACACAAAGTCACACATAAACACAATGATATATGTAAATAAAGTTACATCGGTCCCGTCAACGAGCGCTATTCTGTAGCAGTGCTAGGTTCGAAATTTCACGTCCCTGTGAGGGAACGCCATTCTATAGCGGTCTTTCGTTTTCGTCCCAATGATAACCCACCGTTTTATAGTGTTATTTGGCCTTGGCGCTTTTCGCTACTTTTAACATCAAAACACAGGTTGGTGGGTGAATGATTGTATAGTGCCTCCGTAGTGGTTCTTATTTTGACTAGTAGTTAGAAAGAATACTGCTCCGATAGCCTACACAAAGCTACTGATACGCCTTGCACTATTAATTACCTTGTGAGTCACTCCGGTTTCACCCCGCCTGAGTCCACAATGCAAGAGTACCGTATTTTATTGCATAACGGACCCGTGCACAGATACACCTAGAGGTACCCACAAAGTTCACCTACCACCACCATCACTTTTGACCTGCTAAACGCAGAGTTCGGGAAATGAAACGTGCTTGTGTACCCTTGCGTAACGGCACAATACTAAGTTGTATTCATAATTTTAACACTACATTTTAAATTACACGTATAAACGGACCTTCGAGTTACCTGCTCGTATAGTGTTTTGTTTTCATGCATACAGGAATTCACAAAAAAAAAGATATGCATAAATAGAAATATATATATATATATATATATATATATATATATATATATATATATATATATATATATATATATGTATATGTTTCGATTAGATATCACTACATACTTATGACAATTATTTTTATCTCAATCGTATTATTTTATGTTTAGTTAAGACCCTTCAGACTTGCTCGCGGTTGTCAAGTTCGCGAAATTTCTTAGAGGGATAAATCCCTCAACCGTAACTTATTTGAATGTACTGGTTCCTGTCCATCCTCTTCATATGAAGGCCTACTTTTTGCGATTGTTCCTGCTCTTGTCTGTTGTACAGTTTTCTTTTTTATTATCATAGATTCGCTTATCAAGATTACTTTATAATTTTGATACTGAAGACTTAAATATGTTGACGCAGTGAGCCACTGTCAAAACCGCTTGTTTTGTTTTTTGGGTTCTTACCAGAATGAATGCACTGTTGCCAGTCACTTCTCACAGAGGTGGTTCCAGCCACCAACGCAACGCATTGGATAACGTAATATTTAAAAATAGCCATGAAGCACTATGGTTAAGAATGCAAAGGAAGATTTCCTCTTTGGGCTACATTTTATAACCATATTTGGAGAAGTGAAAGATTTTCTGAGTCGCAAAGACGCACACATACATGTGTACTTTTGTCTGTTTGCGAAGAGAAATTTCTCAGAACTGTCTTTATACGAGGTTCACTTAAACATTTTAAAAAATTTCTAACTAATAATAAAGTAATTATCTTTTAGTGTTGCAGACTTATAATGAAAATAAGTATTTCTACAGTTTTGCGCACCCCAATCCGGCGTCCAAAGCAAAAGCTCGTTTTGCCCTTCCTTAGTTACATCACTGTAGATGCTCCGTACTTGAAAATATTACAATTTTAAAAGAAACTTTCCGACGAATATCATGTACCATTACTCACAACCCATGAATTAGTTTTCCGCATATGAAAATTTAATGAAAATTAAGAGCGCCTTTGGAACCTATATACATTTGGGTTTCCTCTAATCGTCCACAGGGTCACTAAGACAACTATACATGCTCTGAATTATTTATATGCCGAATACCGATGTGCTACCGTTAGTTTAAGATACCGGTATCTAGAACACGTATCGGGGAACATCATGGAATGTGTATGGATATTATTTTCCATAGAAATTACAGATACTTGAGGTGCCACAGATTTCCGAGAAGTATCGCCAACAGAAATTTTCAGAACAGGAAACAAGATTGGTATACTTTCTTTTAAGCAATGTTTAGCCACGAGAATGGAAGTACTGAACAATGATCTCGCGAACAGATTCTTTTGTTTGAAAGGTAGGTATTCTCTATTCCAAGCACAATCATTACACGCTTGACACAAAACAACTTTAATACCGTAAGGAACTATGCGTCATAGCTTTCCTTGCCACAGTTATCACAAATACAGCTATCACATTCTACAACGTTGGATAGGATTAGAAGTACTGACACTTGAAACAAAAATGGGGGCATTAAATTTCGTTACAAATTTATGAAACATATATAAACTGAAAGTAACAAACACGACTAAGTTGAACTTCGTTTTGACCCAAGCTACTTCGATGAAACGTTCGTATTTTAAATTTAATTCCTTGTACTTAATTTTTATGCTACTCTCGTTACTGACGGCTGGATGCTAAAAACAGATGCCTCCACCTATGGTTCGATCGCACCGTAAATCACGAACATGTAGGATTGCCAGCGACGCGTATCTCTCCGGAAGTTGCCTGAAAAAACCGAAAGTATAATTAAGTAATGACCAAGAGAATATCGTTTGAATACCATTTACTTACAGGATAATACAATTATAATGCAAATTCAATCAGCATTGACTTACGAGTACCCAGAAATATGTGCCAAAACTTTGTGTGGCAGTGGCATCTCAGAACGGTTCACCAGTTATTGTGAAGGCCAACAGCACAGAGCTTAATCTGAGCACTAGGACAAAATAACAATAAAAGCTACTGCAAGAAAAAATAAACTACTAACAGGACTATAGCTTGGCTTAACAACCAGCGATCAGGCAATTTCTACACTTCCAATATTAATTAAGTCAAAACTAATACATTGAAAAGGTTCAATTAATAATACGGTTATTCAGACCACAAAATGTAATTAACGATAGAGGGTCAGGCTCTGATTGTGTTTAGTTAATTAAAAGCAATTTTTAATTAGTCTGCGGCATAAAATAAATTAGCCTAGTAATAATTTGTTAACTAAGACAATAGGACGGAAGAGAAATTTATCGCTAACAATCCAAATAGCTAGAATCACTATCTGAGATCAAACATTGAAAGCAGATGTTGGGTGCGCAAAACTGACACGTGCTTCTAAGAATCAGTGTGAAAGATCAAAACACTTAATATTCACATAAACAATTTAAATCACCTCACAAATATAAACATACGGAGAATGCAGAACAATTGCAGGTGGCCTAGTCTAGTCTAAAACTTTCGAAAACGTGTTAGAATTGACGTGGCGTGGCGATGATAAATGCTTCACGTAAAGTCGAAATTCCCAAAGGCGAAGTTCGAGCGGGAAACCTGGAAGACGCAGCCAATTACTTCAGAGATTGAAATCCTTTCACCATCGGTAATTTCCACTGGCGGATGCCGGAATGGGGGTAGACTCCCAAGGCACAAGGTGGTATTGGTCTACTCAGCTTCTTAAGCATAAAGAATAAAATCAATTAGTTTAGTACTGCAGTCTTCCCAAAACTACAGAAAGCACAAATAAAGCAACAAATATTTTATAAGCACTTACAATTATTCAAAACATTAATACGTCAGATGGATGAATGCAATAAAAGGTTTGAAATCTCTAAAATTTTTAATGTTAACTTCTGAATAATTCAATTACAAAAACGTTAAAAAACATATTAAAATTAACTTGTTAAATTTTTCGAAAGACAGGTACTTCAAGTTTCTTTAAAAAAAAAAAAAAGTGTGGTTTGAACAATTCTGTTATAAGTTTAAATGATTACTATTTAAGCTTATTTTCTATTTGCAGTCTCGTTAATTATAAATTCAATTCCCCAAAGTTTAACAGCAAACGAACCAATAAGCCTTTAACTCAACACACCCTCATTTCATTAAGTTTACATTTAAATAAATGTCAGGTGATTTCGGTTCCACTTTACTTCAAATAGTTATTTCATTCTCTACATTACATCAATGGAATAATCTTCAATTGCATTCTTCGACCATTACTAGCTAATATATAAGACATACAAAAAACATTTGACATTTTCGAGAGAAAGTAAAAAATACAAAAGAAGGGCTGCTGTTACTAATAACAGGTCATCACATTTCCTCCGTTTGTTCAGTCCTTCTTACACTACTAATACATGTGCAAAGAATGTGCAGTATTCAATTCTAACTTTCAATTTTGATTTTCCTTTAAGGCTTCTACTAAATCTTTAATCTATCAGACTGTAATAATAATTTAGAAAAATTCAGCACTTAATACTGGTTTAATACTCCAAATTATCAAATATCAATTTACAAAGTTCTAAAATAACGATTGCGCATCAAGATCCAACTCTCACGAACAAATCTGATACGACCTCAGCAGTTAAGAGAAAAAAAAAGAATTTAAATATATTTGTTTAGTTGGTTATACACAAACATGTTAAGTCAAAGAGGGTCTAAAACTTCCACGCTAGTAAAGTTACACTTGTAAACGTAAAACACAGTCCTTTTAGGCTATGCAGATATACTACACCGGTAGGATATTGTATCAAATGTAGCCGTTTTTTACATGTATTCTCAGTTGTGAAACACTTCTGATTTTACACCAGCAATCCTCAGCTTGTAGCAAAAAAAAAAAAAAAAAAAAAAGGCTTTGCGACTTACAATTAAATTCTACTGCATGTAAAATTCTCTTTTTTTTTTACTTAAACATACTTAGACACATATTCATTCCATGAAGAGTATTGAACCTTACCTCTAAATTTTGCTAAATATTGTGTGCATACACATGACAAGCACTAATTAACACTGGCTTCTCACATTATATAAAAAAAATCCTTTGCCAATAGAATTTAATATATACAAATCCTCTCTCATATGCACTCGCTCATTTTAATCGCGTAATTATTGTTTTCATTACGCATTAATTTCATCAGTATCGCATACTCTACTAGCATTAACTGTAACCAACCCAACCTTATGCCATACATCTGTAAAGATCGATACATTTGTAAAATTTACGTTAGTAATGTGTTTCGTTACGTTGAAACACAAATTTGTAAGTTGTTAAAACATATCGGGATTTTAACAATAACGACTATAGTAACATAGAATTACGTAATGCAAATCGAAAAGAGTTTTCATACAGTACATTATGTTTTCAGCTAACCTCGTTTACATGTATTCTCACTGTCGGTGAAAAACTTGTCTCGTACATATGCAATTTTCTTACTATCACTCGCGCTCATGTGCTGTGTTCCTGCTCTTGCTCTGTGAGACGCATTAGTGCTCTTTAGTGGCCACCTAACCCAACTTGTTTAGAGTTTTTCTCCAATAGTTCTTTTAGTATTGGAACGAAAGTGTATCTGAACATAGGAATGCAGGTCTGCACCCCAAAGAGTGATTGTTGAAATAGACAATGTGGATTAAGTAAGAAAGAATTAAATATACAATCAAATTAGGCATGGGTCCGTACACCATTTCCGCACAATAATTTTATAAAATGGCACCCACATTACATCTGACCGACTGTAATTTAATGTAAAAATATATTATGAAAAATTTACACTAAATAGGGTTTAACTGCTGCATCACCTGACAAATTTAGAAAATTTACCAGATGGATTGGAGATTTATTTTGGATTGTGAGGAAGAGGGGAACAGTTGAAGTGAAGTGTGTTAGTTTTTGATGTTATATGTGGTGCTATATATAGAGGTGGGAGGGGCTATTTGATAAAGAAGTACACTTGTTAAGATTTGTATGAAAGGCAGTGTGGAAATGGTGAGTAAATGACAAGGTATCTTTTGGGAGTTTTGTTCAGTTCTACAAAATTAAGCAGTGTCAGCTGTTGAAATTGCGTGAAAGCCATACAGTCTACTAAACAGTACTTCCCCGCATGCTGTGCAACACATAAGCCATGCATTTTATGACATATAAAGTGTTTTTCCACTGTTCTCGATTATAAGCATACCCACTAAAACTGACACACCTGTTACCTATAGATACAGCTCTTCTCTACCGCGCACCCTTGGTAACCTGCATTCTCTCGGTTTATAGTATGCATGCTTTTTAGTGGCCATCTAGTAGAATTTGGTTTGCTTTTCATGCACAAGTTTTGATGCTATACATCCACATGATATCAAACAATAATCACTACCAAGACAGCCAGGAGGGATTTATTCCGAAGTTTCATGTCCATTTGATTCTCCACTGAAACCGTAAAAGAAGCAATAAAACTTTAAAATTTTCCATTTCCCTTTGTCTACTAATGTTCTGTTCGCTTTCGTTAACTTACGAGATGGGAAAAAGATTAGGTTGAGAAGCTTGTAGAAGACTAATATCCTATATAGATTAGTAGCTTCGTTGGTTCCTGTCTGTACCAAACTGTAATATTTAAATCACACTTTTCTGGCGAGCCAATGTCAACGAGTGTAGGCGGGCTAAATCCACGCAGAGTAGGTTGTTTTCTATCTTTATTACAGCTAAATGGGAAAGGGATCCATTACACTGAAAAATAGAACTTTACCCCGTGGTTCCTCGCACTCACTTTCTAACCACATTTCCATTTTGGGTTTTACAATATGTTTACAGATTCACTAATCTATGATTTTCACAAAGTTTTAAAAGATTTTTCTCATTATCAAATCATTGTTTTACCAATTCACATCAAGCGCAACATTATTGTATATTTGCAGCCATGTTGACAACACAAATGCTCGATACTATCCCATTAGTGATGGGAGTGGAAATATTAACGGTGGGAAAAAATTTAAAAATGGGAATATTTCCGTGTTCTTTCCCTAGCCTATAAATTCCTGGGAAGAAATTTATTTCCATTTTTTTTACATTATCTTCCAAATTATGATGACCGTATGACTAATTATATTAATATATTATGATTTACTTCTAGGCTTTAAAGAATTTGGATATTAAAAGATTTAGATTCTTTGACTGTACTGTATATAGCTAATAATATGAGTTTTGAGTTCCATTTTTATTTGCACTAAAAAGTAGAATAATTGTTTAATAGTGGGGGCCAAATTTGAATGCGAAACAAATTTCTTGTACGACAAAAGTTTTCCAGCTGTGTAGTTATATGTCTTCCTAACTTTGAATACAAACTAAATCCCTTCCCACAGTTTCCACTTCTATGACAATTTTCCACTCTCTGTATCAAAATCTGTAGCCAAACTTGAACGCCGATTAAATCACATTCCAAGTTTATTGTACCTGTGAGGTTTTTCTGCTATGTGGATTAACATGTGACTTGACAAGTGTGAACGTTGTTTAAATCCCTTACCACACTCTTGGCATGTGTAAGGCCTTTCACCTGTTTGGATTAACACGTGAGTTGACAAGTGTGAACGTTGTATAAATCCCTTACCACACTCCTGGCATGTGTGAGGCCTTTCACCTGTGTGTGTCAACCTATGTTTAGCCAAATTTGATCGCCGACTAAATCTCTTCTCACAACATTCACATTTGTGAGTTTTTTCTCCTGTGTGAATGAACATGTGTGTAGCCAAACTTTTAGGCTCTCTAAATTTTTTTCCACAGTTTTCGCATGTGTGATGCTTTCCTTCTGTGTGGATTAACATGTGTCTAAACAGACTTGAACGTACACTAAATCCTTTACCACACTCTTGGCACGTGTGAGAATTTTCTCCTGTGTGGATTGTCATGTGCCTTGACAAGTCTGAACGTTTACTAAATGCATTTCCACACTCATGACATTTGTGAGGTTTTTCTCCGGTGTGGATTAACATGTGCACAGCCAGACTTGACAGTACGGTAAATCCCTTTCCACACTCTTGGCAAACAAGAGGGTTTTCTCCTGTGTGGATTATCATGTGGCTTGACAAGCCTGAACGTTGACTAAATGCCATTCCACACTCATGACATTTGTGAGGTTTTTCTCCTGTGTGCATTAACATGTGTCTAGTTAGACTTGAACGAACGGTAAATCTCCGACCACACTCTTGGCACGTGTGAGAATCTTCTCCTGTGTGGATTATCATGTGACTTGATAAGCGTGAACGTAGAGTAAATCCCCGTCCACACTCTTTGCATGTATGAGGTTTTTCTTCTTCGTGGTTTAACATATGTGTAGTCAAATCCTTTCGTACTTTAAATCCCTTTCCACACTTTTCGCATGTGTAACGCCTTCCTCCTGTGTGGATTAACATGTGCAGAGCCAGACTTGACCGTACGGTGAATCCCTTACCACACTCTTGACAAACATGAGGTTTTTCTACTGTGTGGATTACCATGTGATTTGACAAGGTTGAACGTTGTCTAAATGCCTTTCCACACTCATGACACTTGTAAGATTTTTCTCCTGTGTGGATTAACATGTGTCTAACCAGACTTGAACGTACACCAAATCTCTTACCACACTCTTGACACGAGTGAGAATTTTCTCCTGTCTGGATTATCATGTATTTAGCCAAACTTGAACGAGAACTAAATCCCTTTCCACACAGCTTCGTAAGATCAGATTTCTCATCTGAATGAGAAATTGCTTCCTTTAATATAATAAACGTATTGTCTTCTCTGCGAAGTTCATATTCATTGTAGCGCCTGTAACACGTTCAATAAACAAGGAAACGTGAATTGAGTTAATTAATAAGTAACAAACAAAAATGAAATCATTCGTAATATTTCAACATAAAATTACGATTATTTTTGTTCTGTTACATGAAATATGGAACCGAGAACTATCGACGTGTTTCCAGATCTGTCTATTCTCGAAATAAAAGTGCGTAATTTTCTTTAAATGTTGAACAATTATTTATATATACGATATCAGAGTTAAGTACATACGAACATACGTATATGTTGTGCTTGTTGTGCTATGGAATAAAAATTTCATTATCAGTGAAAACAGAAATCTATTATCACTCAAATATTTATATATAATTAATTTTTGTGACACAAAATTATACAATCGCAAGAACTTGTTGCAATTACAGCTACAAAAAAATGTGATGATGACAAAGAAACAAAGGAAAGGTATAAACAGTTTTATAATAATGCACAAAATATGTCATTTGAATCAGTATAAAAATCTCTACGTGTGTTTCTAACATAATGTAGCCTGATACTTTGAGATAGTAAACTTTAATACAAAATACAATCTTTGCGTCTATTGATATATAGCTACGCGGTTACATGTTATACATACTTAAGCCGTCCTATTAAGTAAAGAGGTTTGAGAGTCGGTGAGTATTTAATTTCTTGTAATTTTTATCTGCTTATTTGAAATACCATTATAGCTGCAGAAGTCCACGTTAAGATAATGTGGACAAGCATTAGCACCTTCCTCACCCTTAGATTATTATTACTGCTATTGTACGTTTCTGCTAAAAATATTTTAAATTTCTAATAACTTGGTGTAATTCCATTCAAAGAAATCAAAACTGTGTACTCGGTTTCGAAACCTAGTATTACTTTTTTTGTGTTATCAGCATCGTAAAACACTTTAGTCATTATTGTTTATTATATTAAAAGGTAAAATAGCGTTTAAAGATAAATGATACACGGTGAATAGCAAAAAAGGTGTTATGCATCACACTACAGTGTTATGCATCACATTACATAAGACAGGAAGCTGAACTGTGTGAAATAAAATATTTAAAATGTTGAGTGTCTACACTTAAGTGGCATTTTATCATGTAACGTTCATTCAAATGGCTATCATAACGACGGGAAGAGGATAAAATGTTTACGTGAAAAATTATATTTTGACGGGACTCTCTCTTTAGAGAGAGGACAGTTTCACACAAGCTTATTTACTTTTGAAAAACTGTCGCGTGCCCCACTGTTTTGGGAAATACAAGATTCCAAAAAGACAAGATAAACAATCTGCATATCGTCGCATAAGAACCAGAAGAATGTAACTCCATTTTCGTAGCTTTAAAAGCCAGAAAGCAAAATATTGCTTTCTTAGATGTGAATTTAATACGATGGTAACTGAGCTACATTGCAACAGACAATCGAGGAGAAGAAGAACAGATGACGTTACGTTCCGTTTACAGCAAGTGGGGATTTCAAATTGTGTACAAACATGAAGAAAATGAAAACCGCATTTTTGAAGTTACGTTCCTCTGGTTTTCATGCGACAATATTATATCTCAGTAAACAAACTCGACATCTAGCTAATGTGGCATTAGCTACGGAAATGAGTAAATCCATTGAAATTAGATTTTACACTGCTGTAAGCCAAACATGTACGTTAGCTAGAAAACTTCTTCTTTTCTTTTTTCGTTACTGTCATTAGAATGAAGATCCTACGAGTAAGAGAACACATTTAAATCTTAGGCGAAAAGCAATGTATGTGACGAGTGGATTATGGTAGGGAGGTGAAATATTTTATAAAGTCTCTACTCAATACCAGTGGGCAAGTGATCAACGCCTTACGACAGCGTTTCCCAACCGGTGTGCCGCGGCACACTGGTGTGCCGCGAGTGGGTCGCTGGTGTGCCGCAAGGAAATTGAAACAAAATTACTAATTCTGTATCAATCAAATTGCAAGACAGGGAAAAATGTATATTTGTATTTCACATTACTATGAACCTCTACTATAAATCTACAATTTTAAGCTTCATACTGACTTACTTTTCTGTACATTTTTAATGTTCAAAAAAGTACGTTATTATTATTATGACTATTATTGCTTCTTTATTGTTGCAGACAATTTCGTAACTTGAAATTTTAAAATATCATTCAATCTTTTCACAAAGAAAACGTGCATACAAATTACCTACATTTGTGTTTTAAAAGTAAAAAGAGATTTATTTGTTCGTTCATTATTTACTGATCTTCCTTCTTCGTGAAAGGCTGGATACAGTTTTTGAAAAAGGAATTGTACTTTTAGAAACCTGAGTCCTATATTTCATTGGAATTGTTGTCAAGTTTTAAATTAGAATGGAAAATATGCATAATGATCACGGGGAAAACCAATGATTGAGCTTTCTTCTCTGCGAAAGATCAGTAATCACAGCGAAGAAAATACCACTGTATTTTATATTTACAAATAATAATAATAATAATAATAATAATAATAATAATAATAATAATAATAATAATAATAATAATAATATCTATGAGTGTTATCACGGGGAAAAACCATTGATCGAGCTTTCTTCTCTGTGAGGAGATCAGTATTTACAGAGAAAAAATACCACTGTATTTTATATTTACAAATAATAATAATATCTATGCGTGTGCCGCAAGAATTCAAGTTACACCTGTAGTGTGCCGTGAGTTGAAAAAGGTTGAAAAACGCTGCCTTACGACATGAAAACGGGAAATTTCCGTAGATTTCTTTATATATAAATTTAACACATGACATAAAATTAATATGTAATGTATAGAACTCCATTATATATTCTCTGATGCAGTTCAGTGATCACAGTCCTGCTAGCATACAAGCAATTTTAAGAAAACTACGTTTTCAACCGGATGTTGTGACATTACCCTGTAAATCCATGTAATTTCAAATTAACTTATAGACTCGTACATCTGTTTTAACACATGCAACGTCAAAGACAACAAAAAAGCTTGTAGTATACGACTTAAGAATTAACTAATGAGTAGCAAACCATGTTTATGATATCTTTTTCAAATAAGGCTTTTATAGTTTTCGAACGTGCTTCTTTACTTATATAGAGCATTCTACTTCATGGGAAAAACATCGAGAAATCCCTACTTCTTCCTCCGGAATTCACATTAATATTACATTTTTCATTCCGCGTTACTACAATACAATACGCAAAGGAGAAGACTATGGGCACTCTTCAGTAAGTATGTCTACTTAGTTTTAAGAGCTTTATACATATCTTCTTTAAACATAAACTTGAAGGAATAAAAATTATATAATACTATATGCCTAATATTATCATGAACACTGGACATTTATAAACCATTACAACATAAAAAATACAAAAGTAATTTATATTTAACCAGAGAAACCCCATGGTAATTTTATCCTTAAAAGGCCCAAGAAGTGCCTCTGAGGCTCCATGCTGCATATACAAGCTACCTGAACTCACCGTGACCATTTGTATTTTTGTCATTAATATGAAAGGCTAGTCACTACTTTCCTATGAAATCATTTGTCAATGGTAATAAACAATGAACAGTATGAAATAATTAGAAAAGTGCATACTTGAATAGGAGCCCCAGAGGCACCCCTTGGGTCTTTACGTTAGTATAAAATATAACGCTATTCTTTCTGAGGTAAAGTAAAAAAAATGCTTAGGAAACGCATTCAGAGGGTGTATTTCAAAGGGATAGAAGAATTCTAGAGCACAGGACACGGGGCGAATTATCTATTAAGAATAATGGCATTAAAATTGACCAGTGTGCCTCTGAGACATTACTTGGGTATTGATGGGCAGTGGGAATAGTTTTTCTTAAAGCAGTTTACATCTTTTCTCTCATAAAACTTTGGATTCATGGCCATTGTAGTGCTTTTGTAATTAAACCTACATTAAAGAATGAAATGCCGCTTAGAAGGTGTATTTTTCTATGCTACTATGAAACTTTTGTTCGAAAGGCGGGCTGTACTTATTAATTTTGTATTTATGATTATATTCTTAATCTGGACTGAAGAGGGATTATTTAGAAGTAAATAAACAAATAAATAACGCTTTGCAGGCATTTTGTGGGTACAACAGTACACCGCAATGCAAATTGACTTAACATCACTCTACAATCAATCTAAATAATAACGATGATGTCTGCCTAAAGAGTTCTAAATAGAAGAAAGAAAAGCCGTTAATAAAATACACTTTTCAAGTGTACTAGGGGATATTGTCTGAGAAAATGCTGCTGCCCTTAAAAAAATTGAGACTAACCTTGGTTTGAAATCGATTTGTAGTCATAATGACAATCTCCTTTTAAAGGAAATACGCAGAGCGAGAGAGAAAAAAACAAACATCGTCGGGCACCCTTTTTAAAGGTATTAAGATTCTACTTTGTAAAAAAAAAAAATACCTTGCATAGTTATTTTGTATTGATAAATATCCTCTTAATCTTCTATTCCAAAACAATTTTTAAATGAAAAATAAAAAAATCTGCGGGACTTGTATCTAGGGCCATTCTCATGTCTGTCTAAAATCTAAAAGCAAAGTAACAAAATTTATTTCACTCACTTAATAACAAAAACAAGATCTCAGATTACATCCTCTGCAGTTAAAGCAAAATAGCTGCCATTAGCTATTAAATTTCAAAACATGTTTCAAATAGAACGATTGGGATTTTATTATTTTTTGTACCTAGGATATTCTTACATTCCTTTATATTCTCAAATAAGATCTCAATTCATTCCATACGCCTAAAATGAATGAACGATCTCATAAATAAACCATCTACAGTTAGAATCAGAGTAGGACCCGTTCTCATCAAAAAATTTGAAACAAGTTTAATGCTACAATCAATATTTCTTTCATTGTTTATCAGTACGGACATTAACATTTCCTCCTTCATTCCAAAAAAAAAAAAAAAAAAATCACGATTTACTTCTCTCTTCTACTAGGGGTAGCACGATATCAAAAACATACTTCAGAGCAACCCAAACAAATTTCGAATCGGAAAGCGCTTGAAATAATACGAAATACAACTTTCTTTGTATTTTCTGGTTAGCACTATTCTTATAAATTTCTGAATTCTAGAAAGCACAATCTCTTAATTTGTTACACTTGTCTACTAAAAATAAAAAAATAAATTATTCATTCTGCAAAATTGATTGTAGAGTGGTTGTAATTAAAAGGTACAAATCCGAAACATGTTATGAAAATGTTTGTAATTCTTATTCTTGAAATATTATCAAACTTGTGATTGATAATAGTTTTTCCGCTTCTCAACGCAAAGGATATAATTTGAAATTATCGTATCCGTATTAAGTGAGGGAAACACATTATTTGTTGTTATCTGATACAATATAAAGGATACAAGTATGTACGCAGATAACAGAAACTAACACTATCCACTTTTTCTATTTTTTATCTATTGAAAATTTTGATCTCTCATTTACGCGCTCTGAGGAGCTAAGGTTTCATCGGTATTAATAAGTGAAATAATTAGCTATTATTTTTTACAAACTAAGAAAGATAACAATATTTTAGGTATGAGCTATAAAAAAATCCCAATCGTTATTTCTGTACCATGTTTTGAATCTGGATATATTAATGGCGACCGTTCGTCGGATCTTAAAGAAAGAACGGACCTAGATATGAGTCACACATTATTTCCTACTTTTGTATTTATTTGAGAAGTGTTTCGACACTGTAGGAGCACTGATGCCTAAAAATTGTTATAAATAATTTTATAAATCAGTGGAATAACTGCAGGGGCGGATCCAGGACCGACTTCTGGGGGGGGGGCGGTGGGTTGTAATACTGCTACTTTTAAGGGCTCCAAACTACGGAACGGGTTTTATTTATATATAAAAAATAACAAAGTTTCCTCTTCTGGGGGAGCGATCGCCTCCCTGGATCCGCCCCTGAATAACTGTGTTTTGTCCTGGATTACTCAATACGTTATTACTAATAATGTATATTTTGCAGTTGTATTTCTTGTATGCTATGTACAAAAATTGGCATATATATATAAGTTTAGATAAAAATTAATTTTATAATACTGTACAAGCTTGTATTTTTCCATGTATCAATCGAAATAGCACTAGCTTGAGGAAAATATAATGCTTATAGAAAATATTTTGAAATAAGGAACTGATCAGAATAAATAAGAAGAGCAGCGTTCTTGGAATTTCCATGTCCATTGCCAACAATTTCCATTTCTAATCATAATTATAATAATAACTATGGATTCGATACTGATAACGGCTCTATTTGATTAATTCCTCATCTCTTCTTTTCCTAAAATGTTAGGCTCTTTCACCTATAAATTTCCCTTTTCCATATTGTTAGTCATAAGTCCATGTTAACTTGCTGTTATAAATTACGAGGCGTGATTTTTAAATAAGGTCCGTTTTGTTGTAGGCACTAGTAGTTCGCGCGCATACCGCAACGAGCGTGTGCGTCGTGTACCGACATGCCTCGGGAACAACTGTGCTCAGTTTCAGCTCCGTAGCTGACCTGGACGTTTCTGTTCTGTGCTTTCACAACGTTTAAGACTATCAAGTCGCCAGCCGCGTGTGAGGTTCGCTCAGTGATACGGTTTTTGTCAGCAAGAAACCTGCCTGCTGCAGAAATTCATCGACAAATTTGCGAAATGTACGGTGATACTGTTATGAGTGCAGGCAAAGTACGTAGGTGGATACTAGAATTCATAAAATAGCCGTGACAACGTCCATGATGAGGACCGCTCCGGTCGCCCTTCTACGATTACAGACGATTTGGTGGCTTCTGTTAAAGCCAGGGTTCGTGAGAACAGGCGCTTCAAAATAACAGTTCTCTGAAATGAATTTCCTGACGTATCGAGATCAGTGCTTTACAAAATTGTTTCTGAACACCTAAACTATAGGAAACTGTGCTCCCGTTGGGTTCCGAAACTCCTAACAGATAACTACAAAAACCAAAGATTTGAGTGTGGGATGAAGTTCTTGACTCGTTATAACGAAGAAGGTGACGGCTTCTTGAGTCAGATGGTAACTGGAGACGAAACATGGGTTTCACATATCACGCCCGAATCGAAGCAACAGGCGAGACACACACACTCGCCTGTAAAGGTGATGGCCAAACAGACTCTGTCCCAGTGCAAAATCATGGCGTCGGTGTATTGGGATAGGTGGTGTTTTGTTGGTAGATTTCATTCAACGAAGAACCACTATGAACGCAGAAGCATACTGCCAAACCCTGAGAAAGCTACGCAGAGAGATTCAAAACAAAAGACGCGACATGCTGACAAAGGGCATTGTTCTTCTCCATGACAATGCAAGACCTCACACTGCAGGTCAGACCCGCGATTTGTTGGACAGTTTTGGCTGGGAAGTTTTAGACCGCCCACCCTACAGTCGTGATCTTGCGCCAAGCGATTACCATCTGTTCCTCCACCTCAAACAACACCTCAGTGGCAACGGATACAATGATGACGACGATGTGAAAACGGCAGTGAACTCTTGGTTATCGGAGCAGGCGGCTAGTTTTTATGAAAGGGGTATTTTGAAATTGGTTGATAGGTATGATAAGTGTTTGAACTTGGCAACTATGTCGAAAAATAGAGTAAAGTATGTACTTGCTGAAAATACATTTACTTTCTTGAAATAACCTTTCGTTTTGTACTAATGTTCAAATGGACCTTACTTAGAAAACACGCCTCGTAGTATACAAACCAAGCTTCATCCTTCTACCGTGATGACGGAGAGAGAGAGAGGGAGAGAGTAAATTTTAACATCTTTTTTAACACTTCCTTTTCCCTAGTAATGGTAAACCAAATAATGATACATAGACTACAGTTTCTTCAAAACTCTGATGTCTTGCATTAAAGCACTTTGAAGTATCCAAACTCTACGGTGTGAAGTTCTATACAAGACCAACCAATATGAAAACATAAACTGGTCGAGGTTTACTATAAAACTTAGAAAACTAATTTGTAATAACATTTAAAATAATACCGTATTGTGCATGTTATACATAAATTCGTTCACAAAGTAGCTAGCAACCAACACAAGCGACATGAATAACACAATTCAATGTGCTAAATCATAACACGGAAATAATATTTTGGAGTTAAGGAATCCATATAGGTGAGAAATTTACGTTCTTAATATATTGTGTTACTTTGGAACACAAATATGCAAGCAATGAAAGCATTTCAGGATGTTATTCATAATATCTTTAGGAACGTACAAATACATATTCAGCACGTATGATATGTAGGCTTATCAGAGGTGGCTTGTCTATAAGTGCTGCAGAACTACCAGCTATTTTAGTGAAATAAATGTATTTTCAATTGAGTTGAATTGTGTTTATTTTAATCAAAATAATAACATGTAATGATGATATTTGGTCTAACAGTGTCCTGAAATTGTACTGCTAGATATGCTACATAGCGTAGAATTACTGGAAGTACCTTCTGAAGCTTAATAATATTACAAGGACTGTGCACGGATTAGCCTACTCTTTACCATTCAGACCAAAATCTTCACCAGCCGCACTGTATTACGTTTTTCTGGTTTGTTAGATAGGACTTACTGGAGCTGCACTTCTAGCAGCTCAGAACACACGAATACTTCCGAAGAAATCGAAGACACACGACGTGATGTACATGAGGCGCCGTTCTCTTGTTTTTGATAAAGTTGTTCAGTGTTGTGCGCTTTAAAAATATTAGTATTCCATGTTTGAATTTGTGCCAAGTTTCTGAACAAACACAATTTGTGTGGCAATTTTGAGCAAACCGTAGAATTTTAGAAATTCTTCTAACTACCCAAATGACAATAGCAGAAGCAGAACGTTACTTCTCTAATTCTAAAATACTTAAAACATTTCTGAGAAGCACAATACCCAGTGCTTTGGCTGCCGTATAAACCGACTGTGATTTCATATTCACCATGTCAAATTTTAATGATAGAGTATTAGGACATTTATATAGCAGATGGACCATTTACAAACGATAAATTATCTATATTTCAGTACTGATAATAACATTTCTGGCTGTAAACATTACGTGAATTTGAAATTTTTATGGTATTTGAAACAGAGCTTTTTTTCCGATATTGTATTTTTAACCCTTTCCGGATCCTTAGTACAATTTGTACCATACGCATTTTTCATTGTACATTGCGTTATTTCTCTTCTGTTTGTGCTTTTTCGTCCGTTTTTTTTTTTTTTTTTTTTTTTTTTTGTTTGTTTGTTTTTCAAGTCCAGAGACATTGTAGAAGACATTACATATGGTTTCAGACCGTCCTGCGTCCAGACATAGAAGTTGATGACGTCATAATCTTAAAATGTATTTTTTTCCTTCATTATTTTTGGCGGGCTTATTTTTGAACATAGAACATTGAAATTTTGCACAAACATTCAGTCCACCAAGTAGTATTTACCAGATTTTTTGTTCCGATGTCAGTGTTAAAACAGGGGAGGAACCAGAGGGGCAAAGGGTTAAAAAAAAGGATATTTTTACCCCAAAAATCCCGTTTTTCGTCATTTTCCCGCCTCACATACACGATGGGGACACGCGAGTCATACCGTCTGAAAGGCAGTTCCATTCTGAAGAGATCAACGGTCGAATTATTATTCTAGGGTAATTAGGGCCGTCTCAGTGAATTTTTATCCAAATATACTTCTGTATAGGGTAAAAGTGGGGCATGGTAGGGAAATTTTTTCTGGCGGGCCTATTTTTTCACGTAGAAGATTGAAATTTTGCACCAATATTCAGTCCACCGAGTAGTATTTACCAGAAGTTTTTTCGATTTCTGCGTAAAAACAGGGGGCTCCAGAGGGACTAAAAGTTGAAAAAAGGGATTTGTATACCCAAAAAATCCCTTTCTTCAGGATTTTCCCCCTTTACATACATGATAGAGACACGTGAGTCATACCGTCTGAAAGGCAGTTCTGTTCTGAAGAGAATGATGGGCGAAACATGACCCTAGGGTAATTAGGGATGTCTCAGGAAATGTTTGACTGAAAGTCTAAAAAATAGCCCAAAATGCCAGGATCCGGAAAGGGTTAAAGTTCGTTCCACGCAATAGTGGCGTATTAAGGGGAGAGCTATCGGGTTCAAACTCTCCCGAAAATCATTAAAACTTGTAGGCATTCAAAAGAAAAACATTCAATGATTATTCATATGCTGTGTATAGCTCCTACCAAAACAAAATCCTAAATACGCCACTGACAACCAATAATCAAAACAATAGCGTTTTGGTTGCATGATACAGTCAAATTGTATATATATTTGTTAATTTCAATTATAATTGTCATTTATAAGGATTAGAACGCTAAAAAGTTAGGCTGGTTGGTGTACATTTTATAACTAATTACTGCAAATGCGAAATTTAATATAGAAAAAAAAAATCTGTGCAGAACTATCTGATTATGATATCGAGCCGCTACTGAGTCTAATGCTATATAGAGTGTTTTGCGCTATCCTCTTTTTCATGTATACTTATTTGTGTTGACCCAATTGATTCTAACTGACTCATCCCTTTGCTTCCAGTCGTACCAACACCCTTCCCCTTGCCCTAATTTACATAGCAATCATTTTGTTTTACCGACAATCTAGCACATATTGGTTAGCGTTGTTTGTACAATAATTCTTGTATCGCCTACGTGCAATAGGACCCTAAAGTGATCCTGTATGGAGAAATAGATGTCCATATTCTAGAAATGATTGCTAAATATATAAAAAGTCGACTTTCTTGAAAGAAATGAGTACCAGTATGAAATGAATTTATGTATGTATGTATGGTCATCTACAATTAATGAACATCAATTGTTGGCTAGAATACTCTTTTATCTTGTATTTTGTTAATGTCTTTCGAAGCCCTCCGGAAAGGTGAGGCTAGACTCATTCAAGCTAAATCCAGAATAAAATAACAAACGTCCATAGTTTTTGTTCCAGTATAACCATTTCACGTTTAAATTTCGAAAATTTTAGGATAAATTTCATTCTCACGATCTGTTATTTTACCTGAGTCTCCATATAAAGAAAACACTATCGTCGAACACTCATATTATAAATATATACAAGAATAAAAATTTGGTGAGAAATGCGTACTTAATAATAAAGAATCATTATTTTATCAAGATACAAACTACATAAGATTTGTAACGATGGTATTGGGCTCATTATTATAACTTTGTATACAGTTAGTATATGTGTGCCATGTCATTTCCAAGTTGCACATTAGTAAATTACGTTCGAGATATCTCCAATATCTAAATAAGTCTATGAGGTATTGCTTTTAACCTACAAACTTCCCGAACCCATGTATCCGTATTATTAATCTGAATCAATTACTTCATGAAAAATTGAACGTTACCTTTCTGGCCGAACTGAATTTAAACTCTTTGTTGTTAATTGTTGGGACTCCTTAGAGTACGACGTGCAAGTCTCTTGAACCACTAGTTTTCTTGACGTTTCTATATCACTTTCAAATGCAAGATGTTCTATGGCAAATTCTGATTTCACCTTATCAACGTTTAGTTTCTCATCCAAAGCATACATAGCTGCATCCTTCTCCATTGTTTGCTCTCCTTCCGTTGTAGATAATACTAATTCTTTGTTGTCAGTCATCAGTTCGTATGTCCACCCTTTCCATTCGAATGGATCTTCCTGAAGTAAGTCATAATCGTTTTCTTCTTTGCACATCAATTCCAACTTAACAGATGCCTCACCAGCCATTATAACTTCAAATTTAATAAGGATTTCACACTGTTCTTATGCTTTCTTTGTCTTTTCAGCTGCCAGTGGTAATGAAATGATTCACAAGATCGTTCACTGCAACTTTACACTTGCCCAATCAAACATACGGTCAGATTTTAATGAAATACAAAATAAATGCAGTTTGAAAACAGTAAGTTCTTCTTCACAATTTTAATGTCGCACGTAACAAAGACCATTCGGCAGTTATTACGTGTATTAAGCGTATAATACATTATCAAAGCGAATTACTTAATAAAAGATTTAAAGTATAAATTAGATAAGTATGCGAAGAGAGGTGTTACCAGCTCCCACGCCGCGCCATGAATAGTGTTGGGCCGGGGCAGCGTTGCCAGATTACACAAACAAATTTATTATCACGATAACTAAAAATTATCGAATATCAGAAGAAATTATCGTATTTTTCATGAATATATATATATATATATTGATAATTTAGCTTACTTTGTGTTTAATTTGGGGATGTAAAATTGAATTGAGATGAGCGTCTTTTATTTACCATTTAGAATGAGTGGGCAAGTTTTTAAATTTATATGTGAAAGGTTTGTAAATTTTATATATATTAATTGGGGATTGAGTTTTAATAATAAAACATTGACTTTAATGACTAGATAACAATTGTATTTTTTATTTAGTAAAATGTAATGAATGTAGATGTTGTGAATTTGATTATGGATATTTAGAAATTTTGCCAGAGGAGTATTGCTTATTGAGCATTGAGTAATTGAATTTTGAATAGGAGAAACATATATTTTTTAGTTTTTTTTTAGATGACGTTTGTTGATGACTTTGGTGTTGATGAGTTGAATTTAGTATTGCTAAGTTGATACTTTTATGGACAGGCGTTGTTGTTTAGTATTGAGTTTGGTTTTACTTTTAATGCTTTAGATGAATTGTAGAATTTTTTAAGTAAGATACTGGAGCTTTTTTTAAAAGCTGAAGCTTTTATTTAGATTGCGATGACTTTTTTTAAATAGAATTTATGGTTTTTATTTTTATTGAATACACGGTTTTTTGACTTGAATTTTTGGTTTATTATTTGACTGTTTGTTACCTTTACTTTTTGTTTTGAAGACCTTTTGTTTTTGGTTTTGTTTAATTTTTTTGTTTTGGAATTTTTTGGCGTCGTTTGCTGTTTGGCAGGTGTGACCTCCTTTCGTTTGGAAAAACAAATTTTTTTGTGTGTTAATACTTAAAAATTGCAACACTTGACACACTTTGATTTTTTGATTTTAGGCAATTTCCTTATATTTGTGAATGTGTGAAATGTTTACAAACAGATTACAATTACTTTTTGTGATTTACAGAATGTTGTTTATGTAGGAGTTAACGCATTACATATGTTGTTTTCCTGCATTTGCAGACTTTTCATTTGGGTACTGCCACAATATATATATGTGTGTGTGTGTGTGTGTGTTCGTGTGTATGTGTTCGTGTGTGTGTATGTATGCAGTGGCGTATTTATGATTTTGTTTCGGTGAGGCTTTGCCTGAAAAAGTGAAAATTCTGCCAGATATTTCATAGACTTTACTATAGTAAGTAAGATTTCGGAGAGGGGGCTTAACCCCGAAGCCCCTCTAAATACACCACTGTATGTATGTATGTATATATGTTTTACACATAACTTATAAAGCTGTGTAATGGTAGGGAAAGGTGAAAAAGCAGTTAGGATAATCAATTCCCTTGTTCTCCTTGCTCACCAAAAAGAAAACCGAGTTTCACTGTGATTTTATGGTCATCTTGCTAACCTGAGATTTGTCCGCTGAAGCGGTTGGGGATTCAAAAAGGAAAATGTCATTTTGTTTGCTCTTTCGTTTTGCAGTCGATATTTTTGTTCCTGCTCATCTCCGCACAAACAGCTGTTCTTCCTTAAGCACAAAGAAAATACCAGTGGAAAATGTTCATTCTATTCAACTCTAAACTTATCGTACGTTCTATAATTATTATTTTCTATCAACTGAAGCTCAAAATTATCGTATGTTTTGATAATTATCGTACAGTCTGGCAATGCTGGGCAGTGGGAATATTCCCGGTGGGAAGGAAAATAAAAAATGGGAATATTCCCGGTTCTTTCCTCTGACATATAAATTCCCGGGAAGGAATTTATTTCCGTTTCTTTACTTTATCTTCCAAATTATAAGAACCATATGAGCAATTACTTTACTTTTATTATAATTTACTTCAAGGTTTTACATAATTTGGAAGGTTAAAATGTTAGAATTTCTTCACTGTACTTTATACAACTAATAATATGACTTTTTAAGTTCCATTTCAGTTTTTACTAAAATGTAGCAAACAACTAATTTACAAATGATTGAAAGGAACACTTTTGTAAAGTAATGCAGAATTTCTGTAGAAATAGGGTGTAGTAGCATCAATATACCCCAAACTTCCGTTAATAATAGGCATCGGTCTGTCTCCTATCTCTGACTAGAATTTCTCAAGAGGTACTCGGACTTCTTTTATATGTGAATTGATGCATGACATTTCAGGAAATAAGTAGGAAGAAAGGTAGTAAGGTCGTGTGGCAATGTTACTTGCAAAGTTATAAAGATAAGTCAGTATCTTGCAAATATTGTGAACATAAAAATGGATGCGACAATGTTTATAAAATGCTGAGATATGTATCTTCTGGTAATTACATAAACTAATTTCTTTATATCATTTTAAAATGTAATATGTTTATAATATCAGTAGTAGAATCAAGTTTAGAAAATCCACTTACATATAAATTTAAAGTTTTTAGCCGTGTAAAAGTATGTGGACTTACTATATCATGTTTCCCACATATTTACTTGTGTAGAACATATTGTAAGTAAATATACATTGATGCGTACTCTTTAAGTATAATAAAATATTAATAAAATAACATAATATCTTTCAGAATATTCATTTTAAAGAATCCTCTGGAGACAACAGTAATAATACACTGTGATAAAGAAACAAATTTAACTTAGAAATAGAATAATATAATAATAGAATGCACTTTTTGTGATTGCAAATAAATTCCCGGAATAATCCCATTTTTGGGAATTTTCCCGAGAATATTCCTGAAAAATATCTTCCCGGGAATCTACGTATCACTATTCCCCACAATGCAACCATCCAGTAACCATGCGCGATGTAGTACCCTCCGCTTGCCAAATAGTTCCATGTTTACAACCGCTTATATATATATATATATAATCGATCTCCTTATATATTATCAAGCACACAAATGAGCAAATTTGGAATTTCTTTACGGTAAATTTTCCAAATTTTGCTGGAAACGGATGACCAACTTTGGAACCCCACCCACGGTCACAACCTTGTACTTTGGGTGAGAAACTAAAAAACTTTCTCTTTTTTCGTTTTAGTGTGGTCGCGCGATCCAGCACTAATGCGCTAATTACCAATAAAGAACTGATTAACGAATTATGAAGGAACAAATAAAAGCAACGGGGACATGAATTATTAGAACTTGAAAAGAAATGTATGTGAACCATAAACTATAATAATAAAGTACATATTTTTTTCACTACTGGTATGGCATTTAGTATCTCCTTCAAATCCATCGACGGCTTGGAGCCGGCCCGGCTCTGTGACTTGGCATGTCTTGTCTCTTGTAATTTACCTCGTTTATGGGTAGATTGACCTCTGCTGCGCTCCTCCCTAGACTCGGTTAGAGAGCATCCGTGCTTTCTACAGCCCAGGTTGTATGCACTGTAGTTTTTTTGCCACACGTCCATACTGGACTTATACTCTGAAGAATTACAAATTACAAATAGTAATCACTACTTGGAGTATTACTCGAGCAGACGTTCCTACTAAATTTAAACATATTTCTTACATTTCATGTTAGGTTAGAAATTTGTATTTCTTTTAGCAGAGCATGCGGAGCTCTATTACTACTAAATGAGGAGCTCTATTACTACTCCAGGAGGGCTCAGTGTAAACGGAGTTTGGACGTATTGCATATAAACTACTGTGCATAAAACACGAACCAACTTGGCTCGGTGGCCGCTATAAAGCAAGAATGTTATATAATCGAATACACGCAGAAGCCAACAAGGGGTTCGAGTCCTAGCAAGAGGGGTGCGTACGTAGGGAGCAGGCGCATCAGCGACGGGGAGTATACACATAAACGAGGATAGTAGAAGAGCACACTTACATATACAATACTTTCAGTATCACTCAAAATTTATTTCAATATGCTGTGACAGTAAATACTTATCTTCACATTGTCATTCCTTCACAAAAATCGTTTCACATCGTATTTTACCTTTATATTTTCTATTTGGTAGAACCGCCTGCTCGAGAGAACCCCTACTTGGTGCGCCAGAATAATTACTAAGTCATTTGGGGAGGAAATTAAATAATTCCCTCACCAACGTAAAACCTCCATGCAAGATACATATCTCTGAGGTTATCAAGGTTACAGAGACAGCTTCTTTTACACCCAGGGTACCAGCCCATGTAAGTTATTGGGTCCCGATAGAGAAATCTTTGCAATGGCAGTAGAGTGACCTTCAGTAATGGTTTGCGTAACTGCAATGCTAATCTTACGATAATCTATATAATAGTTATGATAACATTTAAGTCTTTTTTCTGGACGCAAGGAGTTACAAATATATATTATGCAATGCCTTTCACATCGATTAACTTTGTTTATATATTTTATCAATTACAGGGCCAAAGCGGACTCAGTTATAAAGGTGGCGCATTTCCTCCTTTGTACAACCTTCTTGTGAGATTACCTGATCTCGAACATGAACACATACGTCGCCTAAAATAAAAAGGGAGAATCATTTAGAATCGATGGGTGGAGTATAATGCAAAACGAAACATATACCGTAAGACAGGGTTACTTTGCAAATCAGGATTTACCTTGCACAAAATATGAAAAGAGTTTCACAGTCCTCTGTCGGAACTGTTAGAATTCCATAAGAGGAAATTTCAAATGCCCAATAACATCCCACTGTATTTTGGCTATAATGCTAGAGGTTAACATCAGCTCTAATTACCCGGAGCGTTTGTCTTTGTAGAGGTGTGGAAAGCAGTCACTCTAAAGACCGTCAAATTTGAAAGATATCACCTACAAGAATTTCCGTCAAAGTTAAGTTAGTTTTGTAGAATACTTGTCTCTTTTTGTCTGCTTAGCTTGTTAAATTCCACATGACTTAGAGAACTGCTCGCGCTATATTTTAGCGGTTGTCACAAAAGAGTTATAATTAAACTACATCATGATTTTCATGGGAAAAATGGACTAATCTAGGGGAATAACAACATAACTTTTTATAATATTTAAGCTTATTACATGCTTAGTATGGTAATATACAACAACATATGATGATAGTATAATTCATAAGATTTGATAATGTATTCTATAAACTGCCACTTTAGTATAGATTGCTTTAACAATGACGTTATTGGAGATTAATGATGAAATGCAAGTATGCGATAACAGTTCTTAATCTTGAAAGTTTTACGGTCGGTAGGCAAAACGTTTTAAGATACTGCATGTCATCTCTACTTAAGAAATTTCTGATAGATTTTATGCGAACGTTGGTAGATTGTAATAAGGATTGTGGTACATTATGTTGGGTTGCGAGGAAGATATTAGCGGGAAATCGCAAAAATGGAAGCTTCTTACCTAGTTCACGGAAACTGGCCTGTCATTAATGGCAGAACACTGAGGAGGAGGAGGAGAAGGATAATTATACAACAAATAAAAAAGCCAAAACAATGGTTTATGCATACGAATTGACCAGCGTTTTCTTCTGGCGGCAGCTTTGTAAGGTTCTAGTTCTCTCAAACTGGTTAGATTGCAAGGTCAGGTCACTCGGGTCGGTTGTCGGGGTAGGTCACCTCGGGTCGGGTAACTTCAGGTCGGGTCAGTCTGGTCAACTCGGGTCAGCTCGGGTCGAGATGTCCGGACGGGTCAATCGGGCCAGCTCGGGTCGGGTCAATCGGGTCAAATCAGGGTCGGGTCAGTCAATTCGGGTCACGCGTCGGTCTTCAACACATATAATTTCCACGAAAATTACAATATATCACGGTTTATACCTCATTGGACTTCCAATAAAACATATTTTCAATTATGTGTACACCATGTCGCCATTTTGTATGAGGGAATTTCTAGAGGGATTTTGTGGGAATTTGATGGAGTGCAGATTTCTGTATATGTGTGTGTGTTACCTTACAGGATACAAGATGCCGAGGAAGTGTGTAAATCAACCCAACAATTTCTGTTATGTATAGTAGTGTCACGCTCATCGACAACGCTTCATAATTCTGACAAATCTGACTTTTATTTTGGAGTTATGTATAGCCCGAAAACTGAGTCGCCACCACGTTTATGCAAAACGTGGAAAATAGTGTTTAGTTCCAGATCCTTGATTTCGGAAGTAAGTAACACCATGAAGACCTATATGATCACATTGCACGGTGCGATATGAAAAGAAACCGTGACTAACTGATTGAATGTATGGAAATATTCAAGTAAAATTCGGATTTCCACAACTAAATTTAAGACAAATCAATAATACTGTTTGGTTACCGAACTTAATTAAGAATTTCCGCATCTAGCATTTCCATGATCAGAGTTTATCTTGTTATGACACTGAAGTTACTATTTATATAATCAGCATTACCCAAAGCTCATTAATTCCACAAAGGCAACGTATATTAAATATAAATTCTGTCATATATTAAGTACATTCTTTAAATCTTCCATAAATACATTTATCTTCCATAAATACATTTATCTTTAAATATTCATATTTATAATTATCTCTTTTATCCCTTTTATATAGCCTCTGTATATATAATAATCGTTTTGGCATTGCTGTATATGATACCTAACTTCATGATTCAATATTCAGACTTCGTTGACTAACTCTGTTTTATACAATGGAATAGATTATGTTTAATGCTACGCGGATTCATATGACATTCAGTCATGCAGATAAAGGTTCAGTAACATAATAGACATTATGATTATTGTAAAGTCGTGCCGAGACAAATAACTAATTTCAAATGAGATTTATATTAATTACATTGTAGAAGATTACTAAAATTTGGATTGTATACTTGCAGATTACACAATAGTTTACATCAAAACAATTTTAAGGTAATGTGGCGGTATGGAAGAGTAAGGGCCTAAGCCCCAGAAGAAAGTATTTAACTCTGCATATTCATTACTTTCCTGGCACTTTTAAAATATCCACAACACGTTAGAAACTTGAATAATTACAAATTAAATTATACAACTTTTAGCCGATGACGATTCAAACACATTAATAACTTCTGAAGATTATTATTTTTATTAAATTTGCAGTTAGAAGTTAACGGATTAACAATTTCAATCACAATTACAATTCTTTCTTCTTTCTTATATATTCAATATCTTTCTTCTTCCTCTAATCTTTTAAATAAATTAAATTTAGTTTTCCAATGATTAATTTCTGATACCGACCAAGAAATAAGTTGACATATGACAAAACATATAACAAATAAAATCTACATAATGGACAAAACACGAATATAAACAAGGAAAGCAAAGATACAAATAAACAAATAACAAGAAAAGCAAAAGGTATAAACAAGAATAATTGTGGGGCATAACAACTTTCCCCCTCTTCAAGAAAAAAAAATTATCGGTGATAATTTTTTTTTTTTACTTTTGAGTCGCCTCTATAGCATAATTTTCTATTCTGGTGAACATTTGAAAAGTTTCTTGAATTGCAAATTATTTGGCTTCGTCAATTTTTAGGTTTCAAAAGCAGCATAATTTCTTCAGAATTCGGTTATTATATAGGGACCAGTCAACTAAAATATAAGTGTGTAATTAGGAATTCAATAAACAAAATAACAGAAAGAACAATGGCAATAACATATAACAACAAGAACGAAAAACAACCATCATCCATTTATCGTTTTTTTTCTCTTTCTTTTCCATCTTCTCCCATCACTTATTCTTTCCTTATATTTCTGTTTCCTTTTTTCTTTCTTTCTATGCTTGTTTTTCCCACTTATTTCTTTTTTTCCTTTCTTGTCTTTCCTCCTATGATGTTTCCATCTCTTGTCCAGTTCAAATTTCTTTCTTCTCTTCATCTTTTTCTGGAGGTTCCATAATTTTTCTTGAGATTTTGTGCTCCTCTTCTTCCAGTACTTCTCTCTAGGCTTCTTTCTAGATTTCTTTCTGTTCGAACATCCTGTTCTTCGTGACTTCTTCTTCGGCCTGTTCTTCAAATAACTTTTCTTATCGGAATTCTTTCTCTTCCTTTTCTGATCTCTGGTGTCAATTTCTGCCATTGTGATTTTTCTTCTTTTTCTTTTCCTGCTTCTGCTTTGCCTTTTCGTCTTTCTTTTTCTCCAGTTTCTATCTTTGCATATTTTCATATTTGTTTTTCTATCTTTGCATGTTTTCATATTTGCTTTTCCCAGCGGTCGTATTTTGGTTTCTTCTTTTGATTCTCTTAACTTCTTAGAAGGTTTCTCAATTAGCAAATTCGAAGTTTTCGAACTTCTACATGAGAAAGTTTCATATTCTATTCTTTCAGCACACATACTAATATCTTCCATAAATTTCGTTACTCCCTCAGTGGTGTTCTTCTGACTATTTTCTATCAAACTGTCACATGGTTGCTGCTCTTCTTGATCTACACTTTCTTTCTTCAGGTCTCCAATAACTATATTCAAGTCCTCACGTATTTCTTCCTTCAACTCTTTTCCAAATGTTTGCATATTATTAGCCAATGTTGTTATATTATTAGTAACTTCTAATCGAAATAGGGATAATTGTTGCATAAGCAGTTTAAACATTTCTTGATCACTTAGCTCTGATGATGGCATATTCGGTTGTTCCTTGGCGTCGTGTAAAACAACTTTTGTTTTATCTGCCTGCGCTTTTTCTTCAATTTCTCCTTCTTCCTTCGAATTCTGCAATTCTTCCTGTCTCGTTTCTTCGTTTGGCACTCCTTCTTTTTCTTTTGAATTTTGTATCTCTTTCCGTTGAGCTTCTTCTTTTCCCAGCTCTCTTTCCTTTTCTTTCTCTTTGTCTTCTTCTGTATCTTCAAAATCATCCTCACTATCTGTCTTATTATCCTACTTATGTAGGAAGCACATCTACATTGGATCTCCATCTGATGACTCAGGGTGAACTAAATGATTTCGTACGGGATTTAAAACTCTCCAAGTTACAGACAGAACTTCTTGCTTCTAGACTTAAAGGCTGGAATCTGCTCCATCGTGACACTAAAGTGTGTATTTTTCGAAACCTTCATACAGAGTTTAAAAACTATTATTCTCAAGAAAATGATTTGGTGTATTGTAACAATGTCTGTGCTGTGATGCATGCACTTGGACATGCACATATAAGTACACAGTGGAGATTGTTTATTGACTCTTCCAAAACTAGTTTTTAGCCTGTCCTTTTGTACAATAGCAACAAATTTCTTCAGTGCCTTTGGCTTATGCAACTAATATGAAGGAAACCTATGAAAACATCGAAATATTGTTAGAAAGAATTCAGTATGAGAAATACAAGTGTATTCTCCTCGAAATATTGTTGTCTCCTCTGCGAATGGGGCAGCAGGAACAAAGCGGAACATTACATCTAGAAGGAATGGCCAACGTATTAACTTCTGGACAGAAGAATGCTGTTTATTCCTCACTGGTGAGACCTCATTAGATAATTCTACCTTCTCTTCACATAAAGTTGGGGCTCTTCAAAAACTTTGTTAAGGCAATGGACAAAAGTAATGAGGATTTTGTTACCTCAAGGAAACATTTCCTCGGGTTAGTGACTCTAGGGATTCTTGTAGACCCCCAAATAAGATGTTTGATTCGTGACCAAATGTTTGAGGATCTCTTAACTCTGGTTCAGAAAGCAGCTTGGTGTTCATTTAAATGTTTAACAGAGAATTTTTTAGAAAACAAGAAAGCCCAAATTACCGTGAAATTGTGAGTGATTTGCTGCAATCATTCAAAGAAATGGGTTGCAACATGTCCCTTAAAGTTCCCTTTCTAGGCTCCCACCTGCACTTCTTTCCTGAAAACCTTAGTGCTGTTAGTGATGAGTATGGGGAACGTTTTCAGCAGGACATTTCATCCATGGAGAAGAGATACCAGTGAGAGTGGAGTTCAAAAATGCTAGCTGATTACTGTTGGACACTCAAAAGAGATGTTCCAGAAGCCAAACACAGGAGAAAGTATACAACTAAAACATATTAGTTGAAGTAAGTAAGTGTTCATTTATTAAGAAGATACCACTCACTTCTTCTGTATTATTTATTAAGTAGATATAAAATGGTGACACGGTGTATACATCATTGAAAATATGATTTATTGCAAATCCAATGAGATATAAACCGTGCTTATGTTGTAATTTTCGTGGAAGTTATTTGTAATTTTATCTGCACTAATGAATATTGTAAAATGAACAGTACACATAGCATATTTTTTATATAAATATGTTTATTTCTCTAGAAAGAATAATGCTATTCTTATGAAACTTAGAGGGCTTACTAAGTATAAATCAAGCTAACACACAATATAATTCGCGCATTTATATACCTAAGGTACCCGAGCTACAGGAACGAAAATGGTTTTAAAGAAACAGAAAAAAAGGAAATTTGAGGGGAAATTTCCCAAAAATCCCTCTGTCACGGAAAAACTGAGGATGATGGAGAAAAACTGATTGCAGATTCGAATACTACGTGAAAAGTTCTATTAGAATCAGGTATTTTCTTCCGTGTGCCAAGGAAAAAGATTTTTTTTTTTTTTTTGTCGACTAGTGTAATAGGTATTATCTGTCAGGAAAGTAAATGTACACCTATTTTTCGAGTCTGGCATTCCTGCGCTCCATCCGTGGAGAGTATGAGAATTAAATCAATCAAATATTCACTGAGGGGCAAAAAGAAAAGTTTAATCTGAATAAGACATTGCAGAGGGGCACAAGCTCTAAATACGAATACTGCATAGTGTAAATAAAAGACGACACCGAAAGAAAAAGCCAGAAACAGCTGTTAAACTTAGAAAAAAGAGTAAAAATTGTCGAAGTGGGAACATAAAACACAAATACAACAAATACGCCTATAACTAAACGTTCACCATGCCATGATCTTGGTGTAGTAGTTAAGGTGCTGGATTACAACTGCAAAGGTTGTCAGTTCGAATCCCCGTGAAGGACGTTTTTAAAAATGTTTGTGGATAATACATACAGCTCATGAGAGGGTAAAAGAGGTCGTATTTAGTTTTATGTAGCAATTATTACACTAGTTAACAAAGGTTTTGTTACATAAAAAACACCTGTTCTTAAAGGAACTTTTTGCGCTGAATTCGAATATGCACTCGGTTTTCCTCCATCACGTACGATTTTCCCGTAACAGAGGGATTTTCGGGAAAATCCATCAAAAATTTCCCTTTTCGTTTATTTTACACCCCAATATCTTGTCCCCTTGCATATACTAACATAGAAATTATACCTAAGTATACTTTGATTCATATTTAACAAACCCTCCAAGTTTCGTAATAATCGCTTCATTCTTTCTAGAGAAATAAATATGTTTGTATGTATACTGTGTGTACTGTTTATTGCACCTTATAGTAATGCTTTCAGATCTCTTAAGTTGAGGTAAAACGTTTTGCTTTATTACCACAAACACATATATAAAATATAATACAATATAATTTACAAGTGTGACAATTTACAATAAACAATAATACAAATGTACCAAAAGGTCATGAAAAGACAATCAAAACTATCACAATATATGAAACTTCCATTGGGTTACAAAAACGTACACTACTTCCTTGTTTTGTAAGAAATGTTGCATTCTCTAACAAGACCCCAACAATAGTCCCCCATCATTGAAGGATCCCATCGTCCCTGGTACCTTTTCTCCATTGCCATTATATCTTGGTGGAATCTTTCCCCCTGTTCTTCGCTGAGAGCACCTAGGTTAGCAGGAAAGAAGCTGAGGTGGGAGTGCAAAAAGTGGATTTTTAAAGACATCCTACAACCCAACTCTTTGTATTTCTGTATCATGTCCTGTACGATTTCTGTGTAACTCTCAGCTTTGTTATTGCCCAGAAAGTTGCGCACAACACACTTAAATGCTGTCCAGACAGCTAGCTCAGCACTGTTTAACTTGCTATCAAAGCTATCATCAAGCATTAATTTCCTAATTTGGGGACCAATAAACACTCCCGCTGAAATCTTAGCATCACTCAGGTTAGGGAACTTATGTCGCAAATACTTGAAACCTTCACCAGATGTGTCCATGGCTTTGACAAAGTTTTTCATAAGTCCTAACTTGATATGAAGTGGCGGTAGTAATATCTTATTAGGATCTCCAAAGGAGCGTATTTGACGTTGCATTCTCCAGGTACGTAATTCACTTTAGGTTCCCATTCCTTCACTTCATAATGTTTGTCATCAGCTCGGCTATCCCATAAACATAAAAAACATTGGTACTTCGTGTAACCGCACTGCAGTCCTAATAAAATACCAACTACCTTGAAATCACAACATATTTGCCAACAATGGTCCTCGTAATTTATAAGATTTAGCAAAGTTGACATGGTGTCATAGCATTCCTTAATCTTCACTGAGTGCGCAAGTGGTATAGAAGGTTTTTTATTTCCATTATGTAAAAGGACAGCTTTAAGGCTGACCTTTGACGCGTCGATAAATAACCTCCATTCTTCTGGAACGTAAGGAATTCCTAGCTCCGCCATCAACCCATTTATATCCGTACATACGCACACATTATCTTGCATTGAGAAATAGCTTGAAAATTGAACATGCCTTTTCCTGTACACTGATATGTTCGTTTCTGCATCCAATAAGTTCCACTGCTGGAGCCTTGATCCCAGAAGTTCCGCCTCTTGTTTTGTCAGGTGCAAATCACGGACTAGGTCATTAATTTCACATTGCCGGATGAAATGTGGCTCGCGAACACAGTCAGGGATGAACGTTGGATCCTTGGATGTACATGTTGATGTCGATGGTTCATCAAGGTCATGATCATCATCAGAGTCTTTGTTTGTAGTAATAAAGCAAATCGTTTTTACCCCAACTCAGGAGATCTGAAAGCATTACTATCCGGTTCAATAAACAGTGCACACAGTATAGATACAAATATATTTATTTCTCTAGAAAGAACAAAGCGATTTTTACGAAACTTTTAGGGTTTATTAAATATAAATCAAGGTATACTTAGGTATAATTTCTATGTTACTATGTATAAGGGGACAGGAGCTAGGGGAATAAAATATCTGAAAAAAGGAAATTTTTGAGGGAATTTCCCGAAAATCCCTCTGTTACGGGAAAACTGTACGTGATGGAGAGAAACCGAGTGCATATTCGAATTCAGCGCAAAAAGTTCCTTTATAATCAGGTGATTTTTCTCATGTAACAAAAAAAAGTTTAAATTTGTTAACTAGTGTTATTGGTAATGTTTAGTACTGATAATACTTTTTGTCTTTGCGTATTGCTTTTATTCTTTTCTTCATTTCGAAAGAGAAGAATATCCGAACAAATGCCACCAAAATTTCTCTTATTTTGAATGTAAACGCCATTTGCGATCAGTGAAGAATAAAAATTGAACGTTCCGAAGTACCTGCAAAAAGTAAAAAGAAAAACAATGAAATGGACCATACTCATGGTTACTAAAAATACAATTTCTACATGCCTTACACCTCCCGACCACATTTCTACGTTAGCAAGTAAGAGGCTTGTGTTTAGGTTAGGCTGGTCAATACGTTTTGAAAGGGGCCCGGTTTAGCTCTGACGCACCACAGGTGCGAGAAGGGAGCAAAACACTTTTTCTCTCTCCCTCTGTGTGTCTATTTATCTATCTATCTGTATATATAAAACGCTATTTGTGAATGCCATAACCACCCTAATTTACAGCGGATTGAGACGAAACTTGGCACAAACATTAATTGTTGAAATATCTTGATGCGTTCGTTAACCAGAATAATCAGATGAAAATGTTCAAAATGGCGGCCCTTCAAACTCTAAAAAAGTTCCAAGGGAACCAAATTTCGCCCATAAATAGGTATTCAGAAAGTTTGAATAACTTTTCCTCTTTTACTGAAATATTTGTGTGCAGGGACTTATTGAAATATTGGACCCGATTAATCGCCTAAAGAAGGTTCACGCCCTTTCGCTACGGTCAGGCTTTTTTTTCAGGAGGGGGTTATTTTCGTATCGGAACAAGAAGTTGTTAGTGATGATATGAAATTACACATTGAAAGTGAAGTAACTTGTAAAACGTGGTATTTGAAAGAATAATAGAATAAATGTGCTTTCCTCTAACACAGAGAACTGTAAATCATGTATTTCGAGTTGAGTTGAGTTGATTTTGAGTTTTACGGCCTTTTTCAGCAGCGAGGCTATATGAGACGTGGACCTACTAATTAACGTGGAATCCGAACTACATGAGCTCCCGCTGGGAATCGAATCCAGGCCTCATGTATTTCGACTTCGGGAGCGTGAATGGCGAGGAGTGTTATTTGATTTGCTTTTTAGTAACACATTGCAATGCAAATAATGGTAGGCAACATTAGTGGTAAGTAAAACAATAATAATAATAATAATAATAATAATAATAATAATAATAATAATAATAATAATAATAATAATAATAATAATAATAATAAGTGTTGTTTGTGGCAAGGCAATATCTTACTCAATTCTTCTTCAAACGTAATGATTGTAACGCCATATCTCCTTTACAAACAAAATATTAGCAATTTATATCGAGAGAACGGGAAATTGTATAGTGATGGGAGCAAAGTTGGACAGTATGCACTCATAGTACTCAGAAAAATAAGCGATTTCAATGCAAAATGAACGAAGAGTAATTGTCATGCGGAGTCATGGGGCCACGGCAGAGCCCTCTTTAGGCAAAATGTCGATAACTTATATCGAGAGAACAGGAGGTGGTGGGATGGGACCAACGTTGGACACCATGGACCCATAAGGCGCATCGAAAAAATTCGGGGGCGGACGCCAGCGAGCCTTACTTATTTCCACGTAATAATACAAAATTATATTGTCGAAATACACACACAAGTTAGCTACTAATATTTCATATTTTTAATATTATTATTATTATTATTATTATTATTATTATTATTATTATTATTATTATTATTATTATTATTATTATTATTATTGACAGCGTCTTTTCATTACGTGAACATGTTTGACATAAAACCAAAGAGAAGACCCATCATTCGTAGAAATAATAAGAATAGCCAGTTACTTTAACTGTGAACGACGGCGAAAAATACGAAAAGAGTGATTACCTGTAGCAAAAAGGAACAATGCTTTCTCTCAAATGGATAAAAAATCAAGCCAAGATAGATTCGAACTCGCATGAACGGTGCGAAAAGCCAGTGCTTTGTCCACTTTTTTTTAACTGACTCACCGAACGTGTTTTAGTAACTTACTTATTGCTAATTTTACTTGCTTCACTCGTTTAACTTGCTTTTTCTAATAACTTATAACGACAGGGAGACGAACACAGAAACATCAAGAACAGTTAAGAACCATAGATTCTCTCCCGCCGGGAATCGAACTCGGGACACCATACACCTAAGGCGCACGTGCTAACCACTAGACCAGCAGGGACAGCACCGCTCACCCCCTGTGTCGTTAGGGATTACGTCCACTGTATTGCTAGCTACCACTGCTGTGGGTTGTATACTATGATCACATATTTCTTCTTTGCTGGAAGAGTTAGACCTACATTCTATGTAATACATGAAGTATTTAGACCTACAAGCTCTTCATATAATGTAATAAAAGGGTCATGCTGGGAATAAGAAAAAGAACATTCCTTGGACAAAATGGAAACTATCGGCATCAGAAATATTTATCTACGAGGCATGCGCAGTAGTATATTTCAGAATACTTACTGTTTAGTTCAGTAAACGAAGAATGGGGTATAAAAAAGCAAATATGTCGCGTTAACGAGATCGACTAGAGTTGACTGAGGCGGAAACAGATGTGTACTAATATAACAACTTGGTAAAATTGATAATTGGTTCTTTATTCTGTAGTAGAGCGTATCACAACTTTACGGAAGAGCAAAGAAAGACTTACTGACGCTATAATATAGTAAGCTTTAGTAACGCGATCATATAGACACAAATGGATGTAACTGTGAGTACTACAACTTGGATTTAACGAAAGCCGTTTAGATATTCTGCGGTTTGCAGGGTTGTATAAGACACAATACAATTCTTCATACCTCAGCTTCCAGTAGCTAGATACATGCAATTTCTGGTTAGATACTGAAACTGCTGTCGGATTTTAATACATGGCGTATTGCAGGATACAAAATGCTTTGCATTATTTGTTTGTTTGTAGACAGCTACTACCTTAGTGTTCTGAAAGATTGTGTATAAACTAAGGATAGCCAATTCCGGAATTATTACTTTCCGTATTCCCGAAAGTAAAACCGGACAAATTCCGGAATTCGGAAAATTCCGATTTTGGAATAGTTCCGAAATTCGGAAAAATCCGGAATTTAGAAATTTCTGATTTCGTTAATATTCCGGAATTCGAAGAAATCCGGCTTTCTTTCGAAATCCGGAGTTTTTCTCAATTCCGGAATTTTCTAAATTCCGGATTCTTCCCGAGTTCCGGAATTCTTCTGAATTAGGGAGTTTAACTGTATTCCATAATTTTCCGAAATCCGGAAAGTGAAAGTTCCGCTTCCGAAAACTTGTGAACCAACGGTTTAGGAACTACTCAAGTTTTTAATGTAAACTTTGCCGACATCATAAAAGAAATACGAAAGACATTTGAATCGAAGAAATATATCATACAAGTTTGCAAGCGGAGACAAAGAAACCTAACGTAACCAGACTAAAAACGAATCGTTTACCGCGTAGCGATCGCGGTTCAGTGGTCGAGGTGCTTGTGCGAATGCACGTTGTAATTTTTTTTTATTTTTTAACTTTAGGAATTTTGATGGCGATTGATCAGCGATAACGTACATTTTATTATAGTCACATATTTGAATACTCGGATGTTTCAATACTTGAACTATCAAATTTTCAGGAATAATAATAGTAATAATAATAAACTAATAATAATTACTATTATCTCGTAGAAGTTTAAAAGCTAGGAGCTAATTATCGCTCAGGTCATACCACTACAAGCAGAAACGTGACATTTGGAAAGAAAATTTTGATTTGGTTTAATGTTGCTCACGAGAAGAGGAATTTCTCATCTTGTTTCTAAAATAAATAAAATAACATGAGAATTAACATTTTACATTCGAGACAGGTCAAGGCTAATTCAAAATTTTCGTCTCTCTTTGGAGATGAGAATCGAGACGAGACGAAAAGTATCGTAAACATTTCCCGTCTTGTCTCGATTCTCGAAATAGTGTATGTCCACTCTTTAACTAACAATTGCTCTGTAGACTGAATCTCATAGGCTATTTCGTTACATTCTATTTCAGAGCTCATTGAATTATGCTCTGTGTAGGTATTTTGTAGCAAAGCTTTTATATTTACCTCTGCATATTCTAAAAATTAGTTTATCATATGCCTTACTGTTGCATGATATTCAGTTATACTTATTACCGTTATTTTCCTTAAAACATACAGTAGAATACCTTCCTATTATTATTATTATTATTATTATTATTATTATTATTATTATTATTATTATTATTATTATTATTATTATTATTATTATTATTATTATTATTATTATATCAACACCTTGTATAATCTTTAAAAGATATGCGGTTTGTATCTGAATAGTAAAAGCTAATTGACTGTCGATCTCGGTCGTCGAGAAGTCTTCAGGAGGCAAGGACATCGGTCACGTTCTGGGTTTGAGTTCCGAAGAGGCAAGTATTCGGGCTAGAGCCAAAAATTGTTAAAAGTTATAGGCTTCAGCCAAACATGTTCAAAACAGCTGGGACCGGGTTTAGGCTTCTCAACGGTTCGAGCGGCTCGGCTTACAGCTCATTCACTATCGAACCAAACCGAGAAGTGAGCCGAGCCAACAGCTCACCCAACCGAGCCGATTTGAGCCATCGGCTTAGTTGAGCTGAGTCGAAACGTGCCGATGGACTAGTTTCAACTTACCTGGCTCAAACCGGTTCACATGAGCCGAGTAGCTGACCCATCCCAACCGAGAAAGCTCGGCCCATCGGCTCAATTGGGCCGAGCCCACGGCTCATCCCAACCGAGCTGACTCGAGCTGTTCGCTCAGTTGATGCGAGACGAGCCGGTTGATATCACTACCCGAGTTGGTCTTCTGCTTGGGGCCGTGCAGGTCTCAGCCTTGATTTTAAGAACTACAGTATATACTTATATTGGTTATTACGACATTTGACGCTGTTTCGTAATAATGAAAAAACTCTTGTCTTCTCGTTATCTAGACGAGACGAGATACCCTAAAATTGACCCACGAGATGCACTAAAATTACGAGACAAGACGCATCCCTGTCGTGAGCAACACTAAAAGTATTCAACGTTACTGCTTACATTTCTCATGGCTTTCGCTTTCCAGTCTAATCAGGCCATTATTTCTAAACGAGTTAAAACGAGCTGAACGAGCGAGCGTGCCATTATCAAACTCAACTCAACTCCAAACTCGACCTCGAAAACAGCGACTTGGCTAGGAACTCAACTAAAAAAAATTACCTTTGACTCGACTCGAATTGAACTCGAGTCGAGTCGAATTTTGGCTCGACTCGTGCTCATCCCTATTCGTATTTGTATTTTATGTTTCCACTTCAACAATTTCTACTCTTTCTTCTCCGTTTACCTGCTGTTTCTGGATTTCTCTTTCGGTGTCGTCCTTTATTTAGACCATGCAATATTCTTATTCCTAGCTTGTGACCCACTTCAATGTCTTATTCAGTTTAGGCTTTTCTCCTTACCTCGACTAAACATGTGATTGATTTAATTCTCATTTTCCGCGCAGGACCGATGAAAATATTATTATTATTATTATTATTATTATTATTATTATTATTATTATTATTATTATTATTATTATTATTATTATTATTATTATATTGAACTTGCACGGCGAAATTACTGTATAATACGATATCATTTCTGTAATTTTACTCCATTGTATGTTATTTAGTTTATTAATGGGCACTAAATTGTCTCTAGATCAACGAATAAATTAACTACGGCATGCACTTTGGTGGAAATATCATTACAGGCACATTGTTGGTTCGTTCCAAACATGTTCATGTAATGATATTGGCTGAAGCCTATAACTTTTAACAATTTTTGGATCGAGCCCGAATACTTGCCCCTTCGGAACTCAAACCCAGAACGTGACCGATGTCCTTGCCTCCTGAAGACTTCTTGACACCGAGATCGACAGTCAATTAGCTTCTACTATTCAGATACAAACCGTATATCTTTTAAAGATTTACATGGTGTTGATATAATAATAATAATAATAATAATAATAATAATAATAATAATAATAATAATAATAATAATAATAATAATAAAAATAATAATAATAGGAAGTATTCTACTGTATGTTTTAAGGATAATAACTGTAATAAATATAACTGAATATCACGCAACAGTAAGGCATATGATAAACTAATTTTTAGAATATTCAGAGGTAAATATAAAAGCTTTGCTACAAAATACCTACACAGAGCATAATTCAATGAGCTCTGAAATAGAATGTAACGAAATAGCCTATGAGATTCAGTCTACAGAGCAATTGTTAGTTAAAGAATGGACATACACTATTTCGAGAATCGAGACAAGACGGGAAATGTTTACGATACGTTTCGTCTCGTCTCGATTCTCATCTCCAGAGAGACGAAAATTTTGAGTTAGCCTTGACCTGTCTCGAATGTAAAATGTTAATTCTCATGTTATTTTATTTATTTTAGAAACAAGATGAGAAATTCCTCTTCTCGTGAGCAACATTAAAACAAACCAAAATATTCTTTCCAAATGTCACGTTTCTGCTTGTAATGGTAGGAGCGATAATTAGCTACTAGCTTTTAATCTTCTACGAGATAATAGTAATTATTATTAGTTTATTATTATTACTATTATTATTCCTGAAGATTTGATAGTTCAAGTATTGAAACATCCGAGTATTCAAATATGTGACTATAATAAAACGAACGTTATCGCTGATCAATCGCCATCAAAATTCCTAAAGTTAAAAAAATAAAAAAAAATTACAACGTGCATTCGCACAGACACCTCGACCACTGAACCGCGATCGCTACGCGGTAAACGATTCGTTTTTAGTCTGGGTACGTTAGGTCTCTTTGTCTCCGCTTGCAAACTTGTATGATATATTTCTTCGATTCAAAATGTCTTTCGTATTTCTTTTATGAAGTCGTTTAAATTAATAACTTGACTTGTTCTTGAACCGTTGGTTTACAAGTTTGTTTCTTCTCCACACGAAACTTCAAATATAACAGATTGAATTTCAATACTCTCCATTTTCTTTCAAAGTAGTCGCCATTACCTGGTCAAAGACTTATTTCCGCCACGATTCATATTAACCAAAATAAATTCATTTTTCGGAAGCGGAACTTTCACTTTCCGGATTTCGGAAACTTATGGAATTCAGTTAAACTCCCTAATTCAGAAGGATTTCGGAACTCGGGAAGAATCCGGAATTTAGAAAATTCCGGAATTGAGAAAAACTCCGGATTTCGAAAAAAATCCGGATTTTTTCGAATTCCAGATTTGTAACGAAATCAGAAATTTCTTAATTCCGGATTTTTCCGAATTCCGGAACTATTCCAAAATTGGAATTTTCCGAATTCCGGAATTTGTCTGGTTTTACTTTCGGGAGTCCGAAAAGTAATAATTCCGGAATTGGCTATCCCTAGTTTATACACAATCTTTCAGAACACTAAGCTAGTAGCTGTCTACAAACAAACAAGTAATGCAAAGCATTTTGTATCCTGCAATACGTCATGTATTAAAATCCGACAGCAGTTTCAGTATCTAACCAGAAATTGCATGTATCTAGCTACTGGAAGCTGAGGTATGAAGAATTGTATTGTGTCTTATACAACCCTGCAAACCACAGAATATCTAAACGGCTTTCGTCAAATCCAAGTTGTAGTACTCACAGTTACATCCATTTGTGTCTATATGATCGTGTTACTAAAGCTTACTATATTATAGCGTCAGTAAGTCTTTCTCTGCTCTCCCGTAAAGTTGTGATAGGATCTACTACAGAATAAAGAACCAATTATAAATTTAACCAAGTTGATGTATTGCTACACATCTGCTTCCGCCTCTGTCAACACTGGTCGATCTCGTTGACGCGACATATTTGCTTTTTGTTATACCCCATTCTTCGTTTATTGAACTAAACAGTAACTATTCTGAAATATACTACTGCGCATGCCTCGTAGATAAATATTTCTGATGCCAATAGTTTCCATTTTGTCCAAGGAATGTTCTTTTTCTTATTCCCAGCATGACCCTTTTATTACATTATATGAAGAGCTTGTAGGTCTAAATACTTCATGTATTACATAGAATGTAGGTTTAACTCTTCCAGCAAAGAAGAAATATGTGATCATAGTATACAACCCACAGCAGTGGTAGCTAGCAATACAGTGGACGTAATCCCTAACGACACAGGGGGTGAGCGGTGTTGTCCCTGCTGGTCTAGTGGCTAGCACGTGCGCCTTAGGTGTATGGTGTCCCGGGTTCGATTCCCGGCGGGAGAGAATCTATGATTTTTAACTGTTCTCGATGTTTCTGTGTTCGCGTCCCTGTCTTTATAAGTTATTAGAAAAAGCAAGTTAAACGAGTGAAGCAATTAAAATGAGCAATAAGCAAGTTACTGAAACACGTTCGGTGAGTCAGTTTAAAAAAAGTGGACAAAGCACTGGCTTTTCGCGCCGTCCATGCGAGTTCGAATCTATCTCGCCTTGATTTTTTATACATTTGAGAGAAAGTATTGTTCCAGGTAATCACTCTTTTCGTATTTTTCGCTGTCGCTCACAATTAAAGTAACTGACTATTCTTACTCTTTCTACGAATGATGGATGTTCTCTTTGGCTTCATGTCAAACATGCTCACGTAATGAAAAGACGCTGCCGATAATAATAATAATAATAATAATAATAATAATAATAATAATAATAATAATAATAATAATAATAATAATAAATATTAGTAGCTAACTCGTATGTGTATTTCGTCAATATAATTTTATATTATTATGTGGAAATAAGTAAGGCTGGCTGGCGTCCGCCCTTCTAATTTTTTCGATGCGGCTTATGGGTCCACGGTGTCCAACGTTGGTCCCATCCCACTTTCACCTCCTGTTCTCTCGATATAAGTTATCGACATTTTGTCTAAAGAGGGCTCTGCCGTGGCCCCATGACTACCCATGACAATGACTCTTCGTTCATTTTGCATTGAAATCGCTTATTTTTCTGAGTACTATGAGTGGATACTGTCCAATGTTGCTCCCATCACAACAATTACCCATTCTCTCGATATAAATTGCTAATATTTTGTTTGTAAAGGAGATATGGCGTTACAATCATTACGTTTGAAGAAGAATTGAGGAAGATATTGCCTTGCCACAAACAACACTTATTATTATTTTTATTATTATTATTATTATTATTATTATTATTATTATTACTATTATTATTATTATTATTTTACTTACCACTAATGTTGCCTACCTTTATTTGTATTGCAAAGTGTTACTAAAAAGCAAATCAATTAACACTCCTCGCCATTCACGTTCCCGAACTCGAAATACATGATTTACAGTTCTCTGTGTTAGAGGAAAGCATATTTATTCTATTATTCTTTCAAATACCACGTTTCACAAGTTACTTCACTTTCAATGTGTAATTTCATATCATCACTAATAATCATCTTGTTCCGATACGAAAATAACCCCCTCCTGAAAAAAAAGCCTGACCGTAGCGAAAGGGCGTGAACCTTCTTTAGGCGATTAATCGGGTCCAATATTTCAATAAGTCCCTGCACACCAATATTTCAGTAAAAGAGGAAAAGTTATTCAAACTTTCTGAATACCTATTTATGGGCGAAATTTGGTTCCTTTGGAACTCTTTAAGAGTTTGAAGGGCCGCCATTTTGAACATTTTCATCTGATTGTTCTGGTTAACGAACTCATCAAGATGTTTCAACAATTACTGCTTGTGCCAAGTTTCGTCTCAATCCGCTGTAAATTAGGGTGGTTATGGCATTCATAAATAGCGTTATATATATGCACAGATAGATAGATAAATAGACACACACAGAGAGAGAGAAAAAGTGTTTTGCTCCCTTCTCGCACCTGTTATGCGTCAGAGCTGAACCGGGCCCCTTTGCAAAACGTATTGACCAGCCTAACCTAAACACAAGCCTCTTACTTGCTAACGTTGAAATGTAGTCGGGAGGTGTAAGGCATGTAGAAATTGTATTTTTAATAACCATGAGTATGGTCGATTTCCATGTTTTTCTTTTTACTTTTTGCAGCTACTTCGGAACGTTCAATTTTTAATCTTCAGTGATCGCAAATGGCGTTTACATTCAAAATAAGAGAAATTTTGGTGGCATTTGTTCGGATATTCTTTTCTTTCGAAATGAAGAAAAGAATAAAAGCAATACGCAAAGACAAAAAGTATTATCAGTACTAAACATTACCAATAATAATTGCTACGAAAAACTAAATACGACCTCTTTTACCCTCTCATGAGCTGTATGTATTATCAACAAAAATTTTTTAAAATGTCCTTGACGGGGATCCGAACTGACAACCTTTCCATTTGTAATCCAGCACCTTAACCACTACACCAAGATCATGGCATGGTGAACGTTTGGTTATCGGCGTATTTGTTGTATTTGTGTTTTATGTTCCCACTTCGACAATTTTTACTCTTTTTTCTAAGTTTAACAGCTGTTTCTGGCTTTCTCTTTCGGTGTCGTCCTTTATTTACACTATGCACTATAAGTATTCATAGCTTGTGCCCCTTGCAATGTCTTATTCAGATTAAACTTTTCTTTTTGCCCCTCAGTAAACATTTGATTGATTTAATTCTCATACTCTCCACGGATGGAGCGCAGGAATGCCAGACTCGAAAAATAGGTGTACATTTACTTTCCTGACAGATAATACCATTTTCAATCTCAGCAACCGTTATTCAAATCGGTTAACGTTGATCGCTAAACAGCCAAAACTGTAATACATAGCTGTAGCCCCACCCCCTTCTTACTTTCTATCTTAAGTATCAAAAAACGTTAAAACTCGATACACTGGTTAAACATTTGAAATGAGAAGTCGAAATAACAACCTTTAAATCTCTAACTTTAAGCAATCCCGAGATAGATACATAATTACAATAATTACAATCCCCATTCCTTTTCTTCAATTCTAGGTCAAATATTAAAAATACTCACATCCGTATATTATTTAGTACAAACGAAAATTTTATATGCACATTTCTGCACAAACGATGTATAAACGATCGCGACAATTTGTGGTTCAATCGAACATGGTGGGGCTAGCACTTAGACAGCTCCCCTTTCTCTTCCTTCTGTCAACGTATCTGATAGCTCAGAAACAAAACTTTCGCCTGCGCATTACTGTACAAACGACGTACAAACAATTGAGATAATTATCTTTTGAATCGGACGTGGGGGAGGTGCTACCAATTAGGCAGCCTATACATTGTTATTGTTTCGGCGCGCCCCTAATTGTATAAAAACGAAAATTTCGCCTGCAAATATCTATACAAAGACGTACAAACAAGTGCGACAGTTTGTGGTTAAATTCGACAGGGTGGGAGGGCAATCAACTAGACAGCCCATAGTTTGTTATCGTTTTGGCGGCGCTCCATTTATGTGCAAACAAAAATATCAGCTGCACATTTATGTACAAAAACGTACAAACAAGTGCGACAGTTTGTGGTTGAATTGAACATGGTGCGAGGGCTACCATTTAGAAACCCCAATTTTTTTTGTTCTGGCGGCGCCCCTAATTGTGTACAAACGTAAATTTCGCCTGCACGTTTCTGTACAAAAGATTACGACTACTTGTGATTTAATTGGACATGTTGGGGGGCTACAATTTAGACACCTTCACACTTTTTTCGTTCTGGCGGCAATCCTAATTATGAACAAACGAAAATTTCGCCTGCACATTTCTGTACAAAACTATGGACAAACGATTGCGACGATTTGTGATTTAATTGGACATGGTGGAGGCTACAATTTAGACAGCCCCTACTTTGTGTTCGTTCTGGCAGCGCCCCTAATTGCGTACAAACAAAAATTTGGCCTGCACATTTCTGTACAAACTATGTAGAAATGATTGCGACAATTCGTGATTGAATTGGATATATGGAGAGGCTACCATTCAGATAGCCCCCACTTTGTTTTCGTTCTGGCGGCGCCCCTAATTGTGTACAAACAAAAATTTCGCATGCACATTCTTATACAAGCTATGTACAAACGATTGCGACAATCTGTGATTGAATTGGACATGGTGGGAGCTACCACTTAGACAGACCCTCACATTGCTTTCGTTCTGGCGGCGCCCCTAATTGCGTACAAACGAAAATTTCGCCCGCACATTCTTGTACAAGCTATGTACAAACGAATGCGACAATTTTTGATTGAATTGGACATAGTGGGGGGCTAAAATTCAGACAGCCCCCACTTTGTTTTCGTTCTGGCGACGCCCCCAATTGTGTACAAACGAAAATTTTGCTTGCACATTGTTGTACAAACGACGTAGAAACGATTGGGACAATTTGTGATTGAATTGGACATGGTGGAGGGGCTACCATTCAGACAGTCCCCACTTTTTTTCCTTCTGGCGGCGCCCTAATTGTGTACAAACGAAAATTAAGCCTGCACATTTCTATACAAACTATGTACAAACGATTACGACAATTTGTGATTGAATTGGACATGATGGAGGGGCTGCTATTCAGATAGCCCCCAGTTAGTTTTCGTTCTGGCGGCGCCCCTAATTGTGTACAAACGAAAATTTCACATGCATATTTTTGTACAAACAATGTACAAACGATTGCGACGATTTGTGATTCAATTGGACATGGTGGGGGCCTAATATTTAGACAGTCCCCGCTTTGTTTCCGTTCTGGGGGCTCCCCTAATTGTGTACAAACGAAATTTTCGCCTGCACATTTCTGTACAAACTATGTACAAACGATTGCGACTATTTGTGATTCAATTGGACATGGTGGGGGGCTACCATTTAGACAGCCCCCACTTTGTTTTCGTTCTGGCGCGCCCCTAATTGTATACAAACAAAAATTTTGCTTGCGCATTGTTGTACAAACGATGTAGAAACGATTGGGACTATTTGTGATTGAATTGGACATGGTGGGGGGCTACCATTTAGATAGCCCCCACTTTGTTTTCGTTCTGGCGGCGCCTCTAATTGTGTACAAACGAAAATTTCGCCTGCACATTCTTATACAAGCTATGTACAAACGATTGCGACAATCTGTGATTGAATTGGACATGGTGGGAGCTACCACTTAGACAGACCCTCACATTGCTTTCGTTCTGGCGGCGCCCCTAATTGCGTACAAACTAAAATTTCGCCCGCACATTCTTGTACAAGCTATGTACAAACGATTGCGACAATTTGTGATTGAATTGGACATAGTGGGGGGCTAAAATTCTGACAGCTTCCACTTTGTTTTCGTTCTGGCGACGCCCCCAATTGTGTACAAACGAAAATTTAGCTTGCACATTGTTGTACAAACGATGTAGAAACGATTGGGACAATTTGTGATTGAATTGGACATGGTGGAGGGGCTACCATTCAGACAGTCCCCACTTTTTTTCCTTCTGGCGGCGCCCTAATTGTGTACAAAAGAAAATTAAGCCTGCACATTTCTATACAAACTATGTACAAACGATTACGACAATTTGTGATTGAATTGGACATGGTGGAGGAGCTGCTATTCAGATAGCCCCCACTTATTTTTCGTTCTGCCGGCGCCCCTAATTGTGTACAAACGGAAATTTCACATGCATATTTCTGTACAAACGATGTACAAACGATTACGACTATTTGTGATTCAATTGGACATGGTGGGTGGGGCTACCACTTAGACAGCCCCCACTTTGTTTTCGTTCTGGCGGCTCCCCTAATTGTGTACAAACAAAAATTTCGCCTGCACATTCTTGTACAAACGATGTACAAACGATTACGACTATTTGTGATTCAATTGGACATGGTGGGTGGGGCTACCACTTAGACAGCCCCCACTTTGTTTTCGTTCTGGCGGCTCCCCTAATTGTGTACAAACGTAAATTTCGCCTGCACATTCTTGTACAAACGATGTACAAATGATTGCGACGATTTGTGATTCAATTGGACATGGTGGGGGCCTACCATTTAGACAGCCCCCGCTTTGTTTCCGTTCTGGTGGCGCCCCTAATTGTATAGAAACGAAATTTTTGCCTGCACATTTCTGTACAAACGATGTAGAAACGATTGCGACTATTTGTGATTCAATTGGACATGGTGGGGGGCTACCATTTACACAGCCCCCACTTTGTTTTCGTTCTGGCGCGCCCCTAATTGTATACAAGCAAAAATTTTGCTTGCGCATTGTTGTACAAACGATGTAGAAACGATTGCGACAATTTGTGATTGAATTGGACATGGTGGGGGGCTACCATTTAGACAGCCCCCACTTTGTTTTTGTTCTGGCGAGCCCCTAATTGTATACAAACAAAAATTTTGCTTGCGCATTGTTGTACAGACGATGTAGAAACGATTGCGACTACCTGTGATTGAATTGGACATGGTGGGGGGCTACCATTTAGACAGCCCCCACTTTGTTTTTGTTCTGGCGCGCCCCTAATTGTATACAAACAAAAATTTTGCTTGCGCATTGTTGTACAAACGATGTTGAAACGATTACGACTATTTGTGATTGAATTGGACATGGTGGGGTGCTACCATTTAGATAGCCCCCACTTTGTTTTCGTTCTGGCGGCGCCCCTAATTGTGTACAGATGAAAATTTCGCCTGCACATTTCTATACAAACAATTGAGACCATTTCCGATTGAGTCTGAAAAGGTTGGGGGGGGCTGTCTAAACGGACGTCTGCTTTTCACCTCTAGTGTAATGAAATTCTTCCACGAGAAAATCTGTAACCAATACTGTCAGTAGCTACGTCCTCGACTAAGATACATTTACAAGAACAGCTTTATTTTCGCAGTATTTTTTCAACATTTAACCAATTTAAAACCGTATTACAGTTCAAAGTACTTATCATATTTCTATCGTAAACAAGAATATGTAGTCAACTTGTTAAATTCTTCGCTCCGCAGGAACCCGTTCAGCGCGTGCAACAAGCGAACACAACATGTTTGGCATCTCACAAATAACAAAGGAGAAGAAAGAAAATCAAAAGCAGCACAGCAGTGCCTTATCGCAGTCTGAGCTGAGAACATAGTTTCTGTCGTCAATTACGCTAATAAACCTACTAGCGGTGTACAAGAGTTATACAGTTATAATATACGTTGTGACACAGTAGCGCTACAGGCGCAATGTGCACGAACTACAAGTGAATATGTTTCTTACAAGTATCAGTCACTGTTGCACCCTCTTTACATTCTACTCATGCTTTTTTCTCCCACTTTGTGACCTTGACAAGCAGAAGTACCAGTCTTTCCGAGTTCACAACCATAAACTGTTTGTGTACAGAGTACGTTTTCAGTTCTTCGAATGACTCTGCGCACGAAGAACAAGGGTGATGATCGGGCAACCGTATACGGCAGTCAGAAACACCCGATTGTAATTTTAAATGTAAAATACAAATATAGAGCCTTGACAATGCCGTGAGGATGTATATATATAAGGGTGGTCCTTAATTTTTGATTTCCGAATTTCTTTGGACTCACCCCCGAGAATGGTTCCATATGGGACTAAATTAATCCAGGAGAAAAATTAGCTTCATCGAATAATATTAAATGGTGGCCCAAGCGACCTAAAATTTTGAATCCAATTACAGTACATAGTATATGGGAAAAATCTGGAATAAACTCATGTAATTTAGGAACGGCTAAAGGGAATGTGAAGATACCCGGGATAATAGAAATAGAGGAAGAATTATACCTAATTTTGTATAGTACTGTCATAGTGGCCATCTTAAAATCCGCCATCTTGGAATCAGGTCAATTTTTTAAAATAGGAAGAGGGTCATATGACATATCATTTTGAGGTAGTGTTTTACCAGAAGAACAAATCTGGCAATATTTTAAAGATAGCTTTAGTCGTGTAAGAATTATTACCTGTGAAAAGATTTCTCCTTTTCACAGGTAATGATTCTTACACGACTAAAAGTAAAGACATGAGTTTGGCGCGAAAAGAACGAAAGGGATATACAGGGCTTCAAAAGAAAGAAGAATGCGAAAGAAAATGCACTTCTGAAAATTATTTTTTGAACTTTATACACCAAAAGACATGGAGAAATTCAAGTAATGAAGAGGAAAACCCAGTTGAGAATGTTAGACAAAATGTAAATATAGATGCGTGTGTGCTCGGACCCTCCAAGAGATGTAAAAGGGGAAAAACTAATTTTATTACTCAAAGACGGGTGTTGCTCTTGATCGATAAAAGGTCAATGATAGAGCAGCAATACATATTCTGACAGAGACGGCAGAAGCATGAGGCCATAATGTAGAGGAATTAGTAATAAATGGGTCTTCCATTCACCGATGCTGAGAGAAAATCCGTAGCGGAGTTGTACAGAACCACAAAAAACAATTTCAGAGTGCATCAAGTGCGTTAGTTGTGCATTGGAATGGAAAACTACTGCCTTATGTGACTGGCAAAGAGACTGCCGACAAGTTATCAATAATTACTACAGGAGATGGTCATGAGAGGCTAATTGCTGTTGCCATTTTATCATCATCAAGAGAAGAACATATTACTTTTACTATAGTACATTCACTTGAAGAATGGGACTTGCAAAGTTCGTGCAGGCAGTTTATTGCGACACTATTCCCTGTAATATAGGTCATTTCAACGGTGTTTGCATTCTGCTAGAGCAGTAGCTCCCAAATAACCTTCTATACCTTCCTTGTAGACACCACATTTATGGTGATAAGTAAGGCGTTGGATGGCAAAGTGGCGTTAGTCATTTTTTAAGAAAATTGAGATGTAGACATTTCCGTGAACTTCAAACCATAATCTATTGGATGGCAACGTTGTGTATCTCAGAGTTAAAAGACCAGGCCATAGGCCAAAAGATGGCAGCACAAAGAACCGATTTTATCCGCTTTTACTATATCGATTCTAATAAAAGTCTCAACATCTCACAATGTCTCAAAACTAACTTGCGCCACTTTGCCATCCAACGCCTCAAGTGTTGTGTTTCGTTTGCATCTTCAACGTTCTCCTATAGAAGTGTTTTCGGAAGGAGTGGTCTAAAATAGACTGCACTACCTTTATTCTAGGAATTGATGATGATGATGTAAGGAACAATATTTCCGATGTAAGAAATGAAGTGTTGAATTTTGCTATCAAACCTCTAGAAGTAGGACACCGCAGAGTGGGTGGCATATCTCCTTGAGGAGTTTTCTTTCGTTTGCCTGGAGAAAATCACCATATAAGGTAGATGGGAAAAGCAATCTACTATTTAAAAATATTTTTCTTTCGCCAACAATTTTGTATAACGAAGCAAATAGAAACAGGTCTTCGCAGAGTATGCATTTTCTGATACGACTATATTTTCAAGCTTGGCTTAAATGTGATCAAGCACCCCATTCATCATTACAAGATATGCAATTTTCGAAAGGTTTATTCAGTTATAGACAAATAGATGCTGAATTATCTGAAATGGCTCTTTTTAAATTTTCACGCCAACTCTGGTACTTGACGGAGGAACACGTAGAATTGGGACTTTTTGATGATGGAGTTACCATAATGTGAAAAAAATGGTTGAAAGAATTAAAACTATAAGGGGAAACCGTGAAGCAGCAAAGAGACTTGACGCAAGAGAGAATACCATAAAAAAATTTTGTGAAAAGAGAAAACAGCGATTTTGTTACAACGAACACAAATTTTCCTCGAGAGATTTTAAGTATCCAAAGAGTTTCTCGAGTGTGATCCGATTTCATGGCCAAATAACAATGACTATCTTCAAGGAAAGACAATAGTTAAATTCATGCACGTAACAAACTGTGCAGCAGAAAGGGAAGTGTAACTAATAGAAGATTACAACAACGTTCTTACGAAAAATGAGGAGCAGAAACAGTTTCTTTTGCAGATAGTGAAGGCCCACAGACAATCGTTTACTAGATATGATAAAAGTGAACTACGTAGCAAATAAGATTCATAACTTACCAAAAAGCTACTACATAAATAAGGAATATTTCAATTTTTTCCAAGTGATAATTTTTCTTTTTGCTCATAATGGTCTATGAATCATCTTGATGGAAAAACTTATTTGTAGTTCATAGCGAAACAAGCAGTTCGTTTCAGTTTATGTAAAAGACTTCCAACATTCTTACAAAATCTGTGTTACATAACTACAATGAAATAATATTGCATCGAAGCATTTTGTTTTTCACACGTAAGAACTCTTACATGAATATAGGTAACTTGAAAATAATACCAGATTTGTGCTTCTGGTGAAATGCTACCTCAAAAAGATGTAGCATTTTTTGACCCTCTTCTAATTTAAAAGTTTTGATCCGAATTCAAGATGGCGGACTTCAAGATGACCGCCATAGCAATGCTTTACAAGATTAAAATCGCCTCTTCCTCTAATTCCATTATCCAAGATATCTTTCCATTCCCTTAAGCCGTTTCTAAATTACAAGAGTTTATTCTAGCTTTTCCCCATATACTATGTATTGTAAACGCATTCAAAACTTTAGGTCGTTTGGGGCACCATTTAAAATTATTCAATGGATGTAATTTTTCTCCTGGCTTAATTTGGTCCAACATGGGACTATTTTAGGAGGTGAGTCAAAGGAAATTCCTAAATTTATTTTTCCTCATATAAATAAGGACCACCCTAATATATATATATATATATATATATATATATATGGGAACGGTCTTACCCGTCCCCCTCAATGTTGAAGACAGATTTGCGCCAATGTGTGCCGCAGACATTAAAACGTAAAATGAAGAGTGACTCGCAAAAACTCGAATCCAAGACCACGTAAACCGATGTCAAATATTGAGATTTGAACAAAGTGAGTCGTCTATCGCAAATCGAACCATGACGATGTCAAATATTCATATCAATTCTTGGATTATATAAAGCTGAACATAATGACATTAAAACGTAAAATGAACAGTGACTCATCCAGATTCGAATTGTAGACTACGTCAACCAAAGGCAAATATTCATATTAATCGAACTCGGAACCACTGAACTAACATGTCTTCAATTCTTTAAATTCATTTTAATATATTCATTATGAACTGGAAATAAGGAAAATAGTTTGTTTTATTGAACTTTTTGTCACAGCCGATCTAAATGTTACAGATCTTATTCCTAGCTTTGGTATAGATTCCCTCGACTAACTGTAGTCCTCATTAAATTGTGATTTCAAAAGGCACTCCTTGTTATATCCCTTAGCTTTATCTCGCTTCTTATAACCAGTGGTAGAGCGTTCAATTGTGTTGCATCGAGTCCTTTGTTTGATCTCAGCTCACTACAACTGAGCTTTGTGATGAATAAACTGTGATCCTTATTAAAACGGCTCAACTTAACTTTCGCATCGAACAGAAATACTTGCCCCACTTAAAACTGAAATCTAGATCCTCGTGAATGCTTTCCTTTGCTCCTGAAGACTTCTTGACGACCGAGGTCAACTGTCAAGTAGCTTTTAATATTCAGATACAAATCGCTTATTTTTTATACACGTTGTTGTAATAATAATTGGGAAGCAAATGTGGTATGTTTCTCTTTTGATTTTAGCACGAAACATGTGCACGGTGGATCAGTGGTAAAGTGTTGAATTTTTGTGCATGGAGTCCTTGGTTCAAACCCAGCTCACTGCAAGTGAACTTTGTGGTGAATAAACATCGCGTACGTGGGTGTTCTCATTGTTCCAATTTGCTTGCCAATTTCATTCATGTCTCATCATTACCGAATTCTTTAGCCAACCTGCATAATCGTAGGATGTAACACCTTACCTTCGTGTTACCAACGACTTATTCTTTAGACGGATACTTAGTATAGTAGAGCAATGTTCCGCAACCCTTTTCCACTTGCAGCGCAACTTAGATTATCCATGGCGATTCAAAATGTATTATAACGACACTGTTACTTCAAATACATACTAGAATTAAAAAAGTATCGAAACTATCACAAACACTAACGTAGTCATGTCAAAACCCTTCTAAGCCTAACCGTCTAGCTTGCTATTTTGGAAATCAGTAGCATGAAATTAAGTGTACTTCATTATTTATTTCTTAAACACGTACAACTAGCTTTCTTGTTGCTAATTTCTGTACGCGTTTGCCACCTTTATGAATTTCAAGATTACACTACGAGATGACAGCGTCTGGCTGAACTCTGTAGTTTCACAACATTAATAAGTACGATGTGCCTTCGGTGTGAGCGGTCCCGGGTTCGATTCCCGGTGGGGGCACTCGGTTGAGAAAGTGTAAAACTCATTTTTAGGCCACCCCCCTTTAATGAGGTTTGCATTAACAGTGTGCACGAACGAGTTTGCTTTAATACTCGACTCAGCTTGAAATAACGAAACCCAACTTTTCTCTAAATTTTTGTTTCATGTAGGAACAGTATCACTGAACGATCAGTTACAGTTTTCCCTTCTCCGCAAAGGAATTTTAACCTATCAAAACCTAAATTCCACTTCCAAACTAACTTAATTAGTTAATGAAAACAAGAAAGAATAAATGCTAATTGCCCATGTTACCAAAAATGGTTGGCCCAATATTGATTTTTGGTTGACATCACCAATTATAAACCGTTGAAACGATGGTTGGCCATGTCCGCTTTGCGTTTGTTGGGCCAACGCACCATTTCCCAACGTTGGTCCCACGAAGAAAACAACAGTTTTTCAACAATTTCCCAACCGTTGATGTCGCGTTAACCATTTGTTCAACCACGTTTCACCCGTTAATGTTTATGTCAACGTTGGGCCAACAAAAGGTCAACCGTTACCGCAACCTTTTGACAACGGTTACCATTTTACAACGTTGGCCCAACAAAAAGTCAACCGTAATTACAACCATTATTCAACTTTATACACCGTAATTACAACCATATATCGACGTTGGGCCAACGACAATAGAAACGATAATACAACCGTTAATGCACTTCAACCATTTATAAACCATATATCGACGTTGGGCCAAAGAAAGTTCAACTTCACTAGAAAAGAAAAGTGAAGTTGGACTTTATTTATAACCTTTAGATATCAATGCTTAGGCCGATATAGGAGAGACAAGAATGTGGGAAGGTAGCGCGGCTCTGGATTTGCACAACCCAGCATCCGGGTATTCCCCAAGTGGGACTGAGGAAACCCAGAGAAAGCCGTGCCGGAGAAGGGTTCGTGGTTACGCTCGACCTACCCCAATGCCATTTGGCAATCAGGCTTGCTACCCGTACACCACTGGCTGCGTCAGTATTGTCTGGTCCTGCACAAGGTACAATGCCGTCATTCTCCTGTTGCGACCAAGGGAGCTACCATCCTCGCCAGTTTGTAAAAAAAAAAAAAAGAAAGAAAAATTCCAGTCATACTTCACACATGACTGGTGAAAGGACTTCAAGGACCAGAAGAAAATCAAAGAGGTATATTTGAGCGGACAGTTTTATTCAAAAATTTGAAGGAAAAAAGATATATACACATACACACAATGTAATTTATACATGGTGTCAAGTCATCGTACAATTAGTATTTAAAACATGTTAAACAAATCTTTAAAAGCTATAGTTATGCTTTTAAGGCCATTACGCTTATTCGGATAACCAATGAAAACATTTGTTTCTTTCATTGATAACCATTTACATTTTCGTTTTAGTGATAAGCATATACATTTTGCTTATTACTCAGACGTCCTAAAATTATAATGTTCTACGAAAATTGTATAGGAAATAACTTTACTACAAATAACATTGTGATATTTTGTATGCCATTTTACAATACTTGAAAATATTATATGGATGGTCTCATTTTTATTTTTTAAAGTCTCAAATGCGAGAAAGGTTCCCTGATAAGTATTGAAACAACGTGAAAACAATTCGTGCAAACAAGAAATAAAAAGAGACTTACTTGAAAAATAATTTTATGTTACATTCGTAGAAACTACTTGTATGGATACATGAAACGTTCCATAATTATGCAAGAGGGCACAGAACTGTGCTGTGACATACCAAGAAAATATTAAATACTTTTCATTACTTATTAAATACTGATACGGTCTAGGCAAGAATGATACATTACAAAACTGAAAAAAATGCGTTGAAGGCATTAATACTAGGCCAAAAATTTCCGAAATCCGGCTTTCAAAAAAAAAAATCCTTACGTAGACGAAACAAGCAGTCTTGGTTTCAAGATTCTGATTTTTGTTTTAAGCCGCGTGGTGCTCTTGAGCTCAACGTCGCAGCTAACTGGTAGGGGGGGGGAGCGGAGAAGCCATGTTTTAGCGGGATATGGCGCGGGCCATCTAGCCAATGGCATCATTGCATGCACCTTCGGCTTCTCCTACGCAAGGCCATTCACAAGTTACTTGACAATGTATTTCGGGCCGCCCGACGCATCCGTGTATCCCATCGGAGATATATCCAACATACGGAAAGTAGAAGCAGATGCGATGGAAATACAAAATAGAAAATTTCCGCGTTTTGCTTAAATCAGCGACAGATCTTTTGACAGTATCGGGCGGCCACTTGTTTCATGCGCGTTGCCTTGAGTAGCAGAAGACGGAAGGTGTCAACAATGATGTAATTGGCCAGGTGACTCGCCCCAATATTTCCTTTTCAGTAAAATGGCTTGTCCCTATCCGACTGCGGCGATTTAAGCTAAAGAGCAAGAGGCCCACAACACGCGGATTCAAGTTGGACCAAAACTTTGAGCAGTGTTTAAGAACTGAAAGCTCTGGTTTTTTTTTTTTTAAAAAATATCATTTCTTATGTCTATTTATTCAATTGGTCGCGTCGGGAATTGCCGTACTTTACAAAAGCTGGTTTTCCATTGCCTTAACACACACACACACACACAAAAAAACTGGAGGTTGGTTAAACACATTAACTCAACGTGTTGACTCTTGACCGTGGGAGAAAAAAAAACTGGATTATTTTCTAAACATCCGTTTTTTCCCCAAAATTAAGATTTTTCCGACATTCGAAATTTTCTATTTTATTTTCCGGAATCTAGAAAATAAAATTTCCGGATTTTCCCATCCCTAATTAATACTGTAGTACAGGCTTGGATCAAAATATGTCTCCTATCTGCTTGATACGAAAGTGTCCCAAAATTCACACAAAAAGTAATTGTTACATTTTGACTTGAGCTGAAAATGAGCCTTATCGCCGATTACACTTTGATGGCTTTGTTAATAAACAAAATCGTTGCATTTGTAGTTCAGAAAATCGAATTAACTCCTGTGGAATGCCAACAAGCGTGGTACTTCAAGGAAAATGAACGCTATATGAACGAAAGTCAGCCAGATTCATTTAAAATGATCATGGAAAATTTCAACAGTGTGTTTATTGGAGGCTATTTACCCGATGTGTTGTTCCATGCATAACCGTATACTGTAAAGTTTATGAATGAATAAATAAATACAATCAAGTTTTAGGTATAAATATGTATTTTATGTCAAAATTAATTCTTGCATGAAGTTTGGAACACTCATTATTAGCGTCCTTTCTAAAAGAATTCAGTGGTCTTCTCTGCTCACCATTTTTTCTCTCTTGAAATACCGTTAAAACCAGATTCTGAAAAACAGACAGCAGCTGTATAGTTCCAGACCCAAACGTGTCTCATCGAAGTAAAAAGTCTTAGTCATGATTTCACAACGAAAACAAAAGCTTTTTTTTTTTTTTACATACAGAAAGAGGCATTTAGCAACGTCATTCATTTTGGTGCTAAGCCTAAAGTTCAGATCCACGTAAGAAAATTACTTGGACAAAGTTTTTTGGTTACTTCACACATTCTTCGGCTGTCATAACGAAAGTGCAGGTTTCCCACCTGAGCTTCCCTTATGAGAGAAGTAGAAGATAGTTGTGGAAAACAACCGAAAAATTTTGCCCATGTAATTTTTTACGTGGATCTGAACGTTGGGTTAGCACCAAAATTAATGACGTTGTGAGCCTAAGGTTTATATTACTGATTTTCCCATATAGTTCCCTCACCCTACTGGATTTCTAGTGAGAAATTCGGATGGCACCTTTTCAATTTTGACTCGCATGTGGATAGCTACTTGTGGGCAAATGAATTCATTTCTTTCATTAAATGCAGTATTTTGATCCTGTTGTACGGGAATGCCGCTGTACTAGTGTGCACAGTCCTTCAATTGCCTCATTGCGAAAATGGTAGAGAAGTAAGAAAGAACTTAGAAATAAGAAAGAAGTTGGGGTAGGTGTTTCCTAGCCAAGTATGGAGGCAACATTTTTCGCCTAGTTTTTAACGTTTTATTTGGTTCAGTGGATTACAGATAACATGCCATTATACAAAAGGAAACTGTTTATTTCAGCTTCTTTGTTTTTGCAAGAGCATAATATGTCATGAGAAGGTCGGCGGCTACAAGAGGGTAGGGCAATACCTTTTATTTTTAATTTCATTTCTAATTTTTACACTCTAATTTTGCATATACAGTGAAACTCGCTTTGTTGACCTACCAATAATTGATATCTGTATACTAGATTCATTTTGTTCTGACATACATACTCTTATGGAACACATAGACAAACAAATACAGACACGGACATTTAATTTCAATAAGTTTCAAAAACCAATTCGTAAAGAATGGAAACTGTGTAGTTAATAAGTTATTTAGCACAGAAAATGCATGTTTCCTGCAATTTGGAAATATATCTACAATATAGCACATCAAACAGAATAAAGACTATAACAAATACATCCCGTCATAGGTAAAATTACTCCTTCATTCATTAACAAGATTAATAGAACTCTCTCAATTTGAACTTAAAAGTATTTTTATGCATAAAAAGGTACCCTGTTGGAAATAAATTTAGTTCTAAACTAGTCAATATGAGAAAGTATTTTTATAAAGAGAATGATATGTAAATAATCTTGCAGAAGAGTGCCTCATTTAGGCATATTTCTTCAAAATTAACACAATGCTTCTCAAATTTTTCAGGTCGATTATGTCTTCTTCGTATGGACATCTATCTCTATATGAACATACAAACTCGGAATCACATACTGAATCAAAGGAATGTCAACACGTGTAGTAAAGAATATTTCTCCTAGATTCAAACATCAAATGATGCAAGGTATTTGTCACACGTTTATTTTCCTGATGACAAGGAGATCGCTCGGAAATATAACTTCGGAAAGAAAACGCTTTGACATATTAATCATACTATCAAAAATTGTATGAAAAGGCACTTAATAACTCATACAGGCGAAAAGTCAGTTACTTGCATTCAGTATGGCGAAGAGTTTTCTCGAAATGTTGATTTGGAAAAGCATATGCTTACCCACAAAGGAAGAAGACCACATCCATCCTATCAGCGTGACAAAGTTTGTTTTGGAAGATAGTTTCAAGAACCATACGCTTCTTAACCTACGTGAAAGAAAACATCGTTGTATTCAGTTCGGCAAAGCGTTTCTTCAGAAAGATCGCTTGAACAGACACTTACTTAGCCATAACGGTGAAAGGTGATATGCTTGCACTCACTGTAGCAAGGCGTTTTATGTGAAAGATCACCTGATACGTTACTCGCATATTCATAGTTGAAAAAGCATATTCTTGCATTCAGTGTGGAAAAGCGTTTTCTCGAAAAGATCTTTGGGAAACCACCTTCGTACCCATATTCGTATAAAAAAAAAAAAAAAAAAACAGATGCGCTATATCCAAGATCGCAGCTTTCAAGATGGCCGCCAAGTTAATGTTATAGCATATCAAATATTTTGATATCATTCCGGTACTACTCGTCCTTTCCGTCTTCTACATAAACGGGTATCTTGTGACGTTTACCTTATATCATATTGTCGCGTGGTGAATTATGTTGAGGAGCATATCTCCGATGTTTGTGAATGGAGGCAGCTCCAATTTGGCATTTTTCTTCTTTTGTATTTTGTGTCCTCTTGGTAAAGTTTGAGTCGGATCTGATCCTGTTAGCATTGGTTTGGTTTCTAGAACGTAATTGAAGGTTATGTTGAGTTGAGCCTTGGCGGGTTTGAGTTCGTGAAGTGTCGGGCACTGTTTGTGCCCCTGGCTTCTGTCTGTGATGTTTCCTGGCTTTGGGCTGTGACGTATTTGTGTTGAGGAGTAGCAACGCAGGCGTGTGAAGTGCTACTGCACAGCTTCAACAGCTACGAGTGCCAGGTGTCTGAATTTCAGCTTTCGTTACGGAGTGACTAATGCAGTATAGTACTAGGTTCAAATTCTATGGCTGGTAAAAACGGTATATTACTTTCGTGGTGTGGTAAGAAATACAACGTAATAGTTATTATTGTGCTGCCAAAAAGTCTTGAGCCGTGGCAAAAATGCGAAATAAAGCTCACACCCTCACACACCCATGTGTTGAGCCAATAAGGGTTCGGCTGTTGCTAAGCGAGAGAAAGCGAGTGGAATTCCTTCAACCGAAAGCTGCACTTGCAACGGAAAACTAGGGATCAAGTCACTGTGGTATATCTTTAGTTTAATTAGTGTTTCTTCAAAGTATTGTTTCACTATTTCTAGAAGGACTTAAGTATAAACGAAGTAATGAATAAGCAAAAGCCTACTTTGATTGACGTTTACTATTTCTCATACTCCATTGAGAATGTTTTGATCCCCAGTTACGCAAACTTACAGTGTGCGTGTTTATTTTTTTGCTTACACTGTCTTACAGATGAGCTCCCTCGTGACTAAGCGGTTAGAGTATACGCCTTTGGCGTGGGACACCCGGGTTCGATTCCCGGCCAGAGCTTATGTGGTTTCGATTCCACGTTAATCTTTAGGTCCACGTCTCATACAGCCTTGCTGCTGAAAGGAACGTTAAAATCAACTCAGCACTGCTTTACAGATGCAATTGTTCGATTCCGAGTTCAAATAAAGCTTTTTACGGGGAGGGGGCGACTTTTAGATATACAATCCAAGCATTTTTTTTATCAGTGATGTAATATATTATAAAATTGAAAGTGACTATGTTTGTGACTCTTAATCTCTTGAACCGACCATCGATCTCGATCAAATTTCCAACATAGATGCGGTTCAGGCCTGGAAGGTTTTAGCTATTTATTTTGACAGTAGAATTTAGGGGAGGGGGAGTAAGGGGACATAGAAAAAATAAATAAAACTTAATTTACTTTGAAGTGTAAAAGTGCGAGCTTTTTCTTATCTCTTTCTATTTTCACTCCTCCCACTTCGATTTCATGATTTCGCACTCTGATGAAAAGTATTAAATACCGCCAGGAAAAGTTATAATATATAACCTCTCTTTTAGGCGCCCCTTCAACCACGCGCCCGGAGCACGTGCATTGCTTGCTTGCCCATAGCTGCGGCTCTGTGAGCTACATAAGTAACATACAATGCTTACGTAATACTTCGACTTATAAATACTATTAAGAAAGGAATAATTACATTTTTTTAACTTTCGGAAAGAAGGTAGTATGGGATTAAATATAAGGTAGGAAAGGCAACACATTTTTATGCAAATGAAGTGAAACACATTCCAGTCTATGCTTTCACCCAGCAGACATTGTTTGGAACCAAAAAAAAATGTGACTTTTGGAATCTTGTACTTAGGTTCACAGCGGAAGTGACTAAATAACTTGACTCGTCCATTGTAGCTCTCCCCCGAACCAGTGTTGCCAAAATTTTGACAGTAAGGTTGCTAAACGAGAGGTGACGACTCCAATTTTGGGTGAAAAGTCGCTATGAAAAAATAATCGAGAAATTCATTGTCTATAAGCATTGTTTTAAAGTTGTAGATGTAAACTAAACAATATGTTCTACTCACTGGCGCAAATCCCGGGAGGATGAGGGGTAGATGTCCTATCCAATCTTAGAACTGAGGGAGACTTCCCCCAATAATCCGATTTGAAATGTGTTTTTGGGGAGAAATTTGATGATTTTTGTACGATTGCTACAAAGGAACGAGAGATAAAATAGACGTCCTCCACAATACGGCTCAAATCTGCCAGCCTCCCAACGCTGAAGACAACTCTGATCCTCCACAACATTGTTTTTCAACTTCATAAGTATTTTGGACATCGCAAAAAAAAAAAAAGTGTGGTAAAAGTCTTACCCGTCCTCCTCAATGTTGAAGACAGATTTGCGCCGCTGGTTCTATTCACATCTTTGTAAACAGGGCGCAACCAATCCTTGAATTCAGGGATCATTTCAGATTGTTTCGGGTACTTTTCTTCATATAGTGGAATCAAAATTGTTCCGAAATAATTAACACTACAGTACTTATGTTAAGCAATTTTTTTGTAAAAAAAAAAAAAAAAAAAGTGCAGAAAAATTAAAAGACCCCAAAGGGCAAATATAACAAACACCCACCTCATCTTTATTCACGCATCTATAGCTAATCTTCTTGCTATCGGTAATGATGTATTACGTGTGTCTCTCAACGGAAACTCTGCGAACTAAAGAACATCAAGTTTGTAATTGTTCTTCGTTAGAGGGCAAGGGTAACTGATAACAATGCAGGATTGTGGGGAAGTGGGTACGCTGTATTTCCAAACTCTTCATCACTTGCGCTGAATAAAACAAACAAACAGAAAGAACGTAAAAACTGTTTTGAACTAATAATGCTCCCCTACATATGAACATTTTTTTGTCAGCATAAAGTCGCTAAATGTGTAAGTAGCTAAATCGTCATTTAAAAATCACCGAAAAAGTCTCCAATGGGAAAAATTATTTTTTTGTCGCTATCGTAGGGTGACCATACGTTCCGTTTCGACCGGGACAGTCCCGTTTTAGGGGCGTGTCCCGGCCGTTCCATCAGTAGATGGAAAAAAGTAGTATTCGTCCCGTTTCATGCAAATGAAAGACGTAAATAACAAACCCAGTACCGTTACTCCTTTTAAAAGTATTAATTATTAATAATAACAAAGAGGCAAAAATTGAACTGAACTTCCCTATATTAAACATACTCTATAGGCAGCAGAGGTTTTAACAGTTGCTTGTGTGTTGAACAAACTTCAGCGTGTCTTTCCTTTTTCATAATTATTGAATTACTTGACCCCGCTCCGTAACAAAGAGAGAGAGAGAGAGGGGGGAACTGTGATATCAAGGCACTGATAAGAACAAAGGTAGATCTAAATGTCCAGGGTTGCCAGAACCTATCCTGTTTTCAACTGAAAATTTTATGGTCACCCTACGCTATCGTGGAGGTCGAATTCCCCTGATTTAGCGACTTTTCCCAAAATTGGCAACACTGACTCCCACCGAACAATACCCCGTCACCTTTAGCCTAGCCAGCATAATAGCCGGACGCAAAACTTAAAGATTTCGTTTCATTTCGAACAACACCCCCAAAAACCTACTGTTATACCATTCCCAAAAGACCCTTTTGTACAGTTTTCACTACTCGATAACCCCTGTAAATAGCACGGTTCATACAAAAATAATGAACTCAATTTCCCTGAATTTTCCAGGTTTTCCAGGTATTAATTTTGCAATTTCCAGGTCTAGTGGAAGAAACTAACAATACGACGACACATAAATTTTAAGAATAATATATTTATATATTTGAAATGGCCACCCGTCTCCCCAATGAACGATTGCAATTAAATATTGAGTCACAAGAAAATAAATAGTTAAAATAAATAAAATTTAAGTTGAAAAATATTATGTGGAGAAGCCTACTAAGGGAATTAACTAAATACTTTTGTTCCATACCCGAATACATTTAAAATATACAAAAATATTGGGTTGGGAGAAGAAAAAAGGACCCGCGAGAGTTTAACTGATTCTTGTAGTACTTGACGAGAGAAATCGATTACTGAAAGAATTTTCAAAATCTGCGCAAGGAAACATGAAGAAAATCACATTTTCTTGTACCGGTTCAAAATAGGAAACTAAAAATGACCGCGACATTTTAACTGATTCTTGTAGTACTTGACGAGAGAAATCGACTAGTGAAAGAATTTTCAAAATCGGCGCAGGTAAGCAGAAAGAAAATCGCATTTTCATGTACCGGTTCAAAATGGGGAAGAACAAAGAGTCCGCGAGATTTTAACTGATTCTTGTAGTACTTGGCGAAAGAAATCGTTTAGTGAAGGAATTTTTAAAATCGGCGCAGGCAAACATGGAGAAAATCAGATTTTCATGTTCCGGTTCAAAATGGGGAAGAAAAAAGGGCCCGTGGAATTTTCACTGATTCTTGTAGTACTCGACGAGAGAAATCGATTAGTGAAGGAATTTTCAAAATCGGCGCAGGCAAACATGGAGAAATTCATGCTTGGCTTTGGACTGCAACTGATTATTGTAACCAATTATTGCTTGAGAAGAAAAAAGCTGTCCGAATCTTCATTTGGGAGAAATCAAAGGTCTATTGGAAAGCTAGGAATTACAATCATTAATTTCTACATTTCAAGGTGCGTAAATTATATATTCTGTGTTCATTGTTAAATTACTATTATTATTTTTGGGTTTAGAATCAATCAAGCACTTCATGATAATTTAGGGGGATCAAGATGGGTTCCGGATAGATAAGTATCTTAGCGTCAGGCTCTTATTTCTTTTCAATTTAATATTTAATCAATGATTATTTTTCTCCCTCATTATTCCACCAAATCGTATTGCAAGATCATCAATTTTCATTACTCATTTGTGACCGTCAGCCTACATAGCATACTCATATGTCGTAAAACAAAGATTTCCTTTTATTTTTTGTTTCCATCCCTTTTTTCCATAGTTGTGAAAAATAACGCCTTCAACATCATAAATTTGTATGCTACTTGCCTGCTTAAGCAAAGCAGGCCTACTTTGCAATTATCATAGTTTTGAAAGGATGTGACATAACATAATGCTATTGGCGTTATGTTCTGTACCGTAGATAATTAAATATTGCTAGTAAATATATCGAGTAGCAATTGTATTACTTACCTTACATGTCTTTCAGACCGGCCATTTTTTTACAACATAGCCTATTGTTATTTCTACTCTATATGAAGTATATTCTGAGGTTGTGTTTTGTAGGGACGTGGTAGCTCAATTGTGGAGCTTTTACCTCTCCTACGGGAAGTTCCTGGGTCGATCCCAGCACGTGCCAAATGGGCTTTGTGTTGGAGAAACATTGAGTGCAGTTTTTCTAGGGTTTTTCCCGTTTTCTCACACATTTTTCATTCTACTGTTCCATTCATTCTCATCATCGTCGTCTCCTTTAGCATACCCGGCATAATCGTGGAACGTAAAACTAAAAGATTTCGTTTCATTTCATAGAAACTTTGTTGCAAAGTAACCTCATAGCTGAAGATACTTTGCAACACATACAAAAATCTATTTTCAACATACGAACATAATCTTTCTGTGCAATGTTTTCTCTCCTCTATTTATATATTTGACTTCCTACACAAAACTGCATGCAGTCTAAAAATATTGAGGTTCGACTTACAGTACCGGTGTCAGTAGTTAGTACGAATTATCGATATTTATAAAGAAAATTATATATTTTCTGGTACCGACATAGGAACCACACTCTGTGAGCGTGTGGCCCCCCTCACTCCCATTCCATTTTAAATTTTCCCAGTTTCTCTTGGCTGAATTGGAATGAGGCTCCATGTTCTGTTCGTCGACGCAAATTGTGCTCTAGTTTTATCTTTTTGTAAGTTGGCAATCCTGTGAGCGATGACTCGTGCTTCCTGTTCACTGAACAAAGGAGGCGTAATATGGTTAAAATGATGCAAAACATAGTTCGTCGAATTCAAACATCATCTAGACTTATTTTTATTGTTTTCAACATTTCAATTATTTTTGTTTTAATGGTGAACTTATTTAACGCCCTTTAATATGTGTATTTCTGATGAAGAATATTTATTATGAACATCTGTAAAATCTTTTCTGGCGTGCTAGGCGCAAATATACTGACGCTGAGGTAAAAAGCCGCGAAGGTGTGCTAAGCAGCTATGGTGGCCTAGATTGTTCTTTTCTGTGGCGACTGTGAATAATATCTAAGTTTTTCTTCGCAATCGATCACGATTTTTGTAAATTCGACTATGGGAAGAACAAGTTAATCCTACACGAATGATAAACATAAAATTAACACAAAATCTACGTTTGTGTGCTAAAATAGCGTATAATATGTGAATGTATGAAATCAACGAGGCGTGAGTAAGGAACCAACACAGGTAAAAGGGCGAATTGCACTCACAATTAAAGAGTAATTACTATGACGGAACCTGAATAATAACTGTTCGACGACCAACAAGAAGCACCGAGGAATCCTTTTTTTTTGAAGAATAGTTACATGATTCCCCCCCTAAATCCATCAACTTATAGTGTAGTTAAGTGTGATACGAAAATAGCGTGTGTTTAATGCTAGTGCATCGTGTAATGCAAAATTCAGCCGGCATTCGTAGTGCGTCATTTCCTTTAAAAAAAAATAAATAAAAATATATAATAATTTCATTGCGTAAATTCCACATTAATAAATTTTTGGGCTCATGGTGTCTTGGTACATGTTAAGTAAAAATCACTAACAAAATGTTGTAATGTCATTAACGTAAGTATTATACACAACCTGTGTTAACTGAATAAAATTTACATACAATCTATTTCTTTATGTACAATTACCTTTACAGCATTTCTGCACAATCACTACCCCAAAATGGTGGATGTTATGTTTAGTAACTTGTATTCATTCTGCTATCACCAGCAGGCGTGGCAATGACGGTGGGCGCTTGTAGTCGCAACCTCAATGAAACAGTATCTTGGTTCGGGATCCAACTTGGAGGTTTGCGCACTTTCTATTGTAGTATTATCATTTGTATTGCGAAGGCCTTCTTCATCCCAATTACTAAAATCCACCACAGGTAAGCTGTATTGAACGGGAGTTGTTTCCAGCAGAGTTATAAGATTTGGTTATCCCGAATGGGATCAGGTAAGGATCAGACTCTGCCAGTCACAAAAGTGGTTAGCTCGAACAAGAATCAGACCCTGCAGGCCATTAGAACGGCTGCCCCGAACTGGAACCGAACCCAACACGATCCAATCGTGTTACAAGAATGGCGCCCGAACAGGGACAGAACTCCTTCACCGTACATGTAAAAAGTAGTGATTTATGTGTACAAACGTAAAGGTATAAAGTATCTGACTCGTACTTAGAGATTTTCTGCAATTGTGAAAAATGGATGAAAGTAATGTTCAGTTAGTGCTGGACGCACTTAAAGCAAATAAAACTGAAATGCAAAATTTACGTGAATCTTTAGAAAACAAAATTGAAAAAGTTAATGAGTCTTTAGAAAGCAAAATTGGAAAAATCAACGAATCTTTAGAAAATAAAATAGAAAAAAGTAATATATCTTTAGAACACAAAATTGAAAGGGTTAGCGAGCAAACTAATAGTGTACGTGAGTCTTTAGAAAGCAAAATTGTTGAGATCAATGATTCCTTAGAAAACAAGATGTTAGAAATCTCAGAGGCAACAAAACAGCAGATCGACGATAAACTTGAGGTGCAATTAGAAATATTCAAAAAAGAATGCGTAGGTAGATATGAACAAATATCCAAAGAAATAGATGAGAAATATGAAAAGGTTAATGATAAATGTGAGAAAATATGGGGAAAAACAGTTCAGAATTATCAGGAACTCGAGAACATTACGGTCGATTTGGGTAAATGTGAAGAAAAGGCGGACCGAGCTTTTGAGAAAATTGAAGCAATCGAGGGGTCAGTAAATAAGATTGAAGATAATTTAGAAAACAAAGAAAAAATGTTAGTGGGATTAAATGATACGACCCATAAGTTAGAAAGAAAGGTCGCTGTATTGCATAGTAGGGTTATACTCTATCACAGAACACTATCCCTCTCGGTATTGACGTTGTTAACATGAACCAAAATATTGCTTTGATAGGTGACAGGTTGTTAGGTTTAGAAATTAAGGTAGATGAAACCCAAACGAAGTTAACCTCATTGACTTAACATGCTAGCAGAGAGGGGAGTGAACGTAACTGGCGTAGATTAAGTACATCCGGTGATGATAGGAGTAGCCATAAGTCAAAATACAGCAGTAGGGAAGAAATTAGTAGTGACAACCAAACAGATTGTAGTTCTTCGACAGCTAGTGAGACAACAAAACTAAAGAAGCGTATTAAAGTAAGAAAATCAGATAGGGGTGACGTAAAAAGGGCTAAACGACGAATATTGCGTCACGGTGACATCGAAATGTTCCCGAAATTTTCTGGTTTAGAAGATGATGAGTCACCAACTTCGTTTTTAGAGCAGTTTAAGATCGCAGCGCACGCTGTAGACGTACCTGAATCCCAATATTTAGATGTATTAGGGTTTATTTTTACCGGTAACGCTCGTGAGTGGTACAAGTCAAAATTAGGTACATTTCGTTCATTTAAAGATTTCACTAAAGAATTCAAAGCTCAATTTGGTTCTGAACAAGTCATCGCAAGCAAACTCTCAGTGTTGCAATCGCAAGCGTTCAACCCAAAAACTGATGGTACTGTTACCGACTTTGTTCACAAAAGGTTCAATAAGATACGTGGTTTGTCACCTAATATACCGGATACTTTCATTGTGAATACGATTAAACAGTTGATCCCTATTTCTTACCGACGACAATTGCGTTGTTCCCAAATTTAGATTTCAGTTCATTTTTAACAGCCATACAAAATCTTGAAGCACTGTATTATGACAGCAGAAATACTAACGATAGAAACAACTTTCATGGTAGAACTGTACGTGTCAATCAGGTAGACGAAGTGCAAGGGAATTACGAGAATTTTAATAAAAGAGGAAATTATGGTAATGAAAACCGTAAAAATTCAGGTATAGGTAAGTTTGACGGACCCAGAAGAAAGGGAACTCCAAACAAGAGAAAGTTCCATTGGAATAAAGGTAAGAATAATCATAGAAGGAATAATGATCGCAATGAAGGTCAGGGTAATAATCGTAGTAATTACGAAGATGATCACGAGTATGAAAATTCAAATCAAAACGAAAGAGTGAGCTTTGTAAATAGTAACCATGATGAAGGTATGAACCGAACACAGCCAATGTCTACATATACTCAATCTGCACCACAATTTCCGTATTATAGCCCAAGAGTTATGTTTCCTCAAAACAAAGATCAAACTTTAAACTAAAGTTGCTCTCCAACGCGAGTGCGGTTGGCAGAGTTGGTAATGTAAATGGTAATTTTGGTACTGAAAGTCAAAATGCACTCAATGATTCGCAATGCGAACTTGTTGTAATTGGAAAAAATGTAGTGAATGTAGTAAGCTGGGACACTGATTCATCTGAAAGTAGTGATGAAGAACAGAAATTTAATAGCCAAGCTAGGTCAGCTGAAATAAAAGTACATATTTTAAATCAACCAGTAGTAGCTTTGTGTGACTCTGGAGCTTCGGTTAGTATTTTGTCGTTAGAGACATGGAAACGTATAGCGTTAATCATATCACACCCTCACTTGCGACCAGCTCCACATATTTTGTTGGTGGATTTTTCAGGTAAGAAAAAGAAGCAGGTGCAAAGTGAAACAATATTGTGTATTGAAATAGGGAAAGTTAGTTTTGACGTACGTGTGCTAGTTGTCTCTGATTTGAATACTGAATGCTTATTGGGTAGAAATTCTCTCACACAATCCAAGGCAAAGATAGATTTTGGTGATAATTCTATTACGGTTGAAAAGGAAGGAGAAATCGTTAACGTACCTATGCTAGGTGCTCAAGCTGACAACATGAAAGTTACAAAAATTCTGACTAAAGGTGATGTACAGAAGAAGGTAAATTTTGTATCTCAAGTTGGTATTGAAGCTAAAATGAATGTTACTAGCGACAGTGATGATGAATCAGAAATTTTATTTGAGATTGGAAAAGTAAATGTAGAGTGTCCCATAGTAAATAATTTGGTAAGTGAAAAACAAAAATTAGAAAAGGAATGGGTTAATCATGTTGTTCTTTCTGATCAAGCTTATAATAAAATTCGTAATTCTTGTAGTAATGAAAAAGAAATGAAAGTGTTAAATCTAGAAGTTGCTAACGAAGATAAATTTTTGTTTGATTACTATTCACAGCAAATTTCAGAAATAGACTGTGAGATCGAAAAATCGCATTGTAAATCGTTAGATAGAGCTGCAGTTTGTAATACATTTGATAGTAAAATTGAAAGTGAATTTGTTCCAATTTCAGAAATACGGGAAAGGGTTATGGAAGCACAATTGTCTGATTTTGAGAAAGAGAAATTGTTCAAATTGTTGTTGAAACATAGGAAAATTTTTAAAAATATTCCCGGACGTTGTACCAAATTTGAATATGAAATTGAGGTAGACACTGATCAACCTTTGGTTAAAAGGCAGTATACATTACCATATAAATTCAAAGAACATATTGATTCGCAAATCGATGAGTGGTTACAATGTGGCGTAATAGAATCTTGTGTGTCAATCCATTCTCACCCAATCTTTTGCGTGCCAAAGAAAAACACTAGTAAAATGCGAGTAGTAGTCGATTTAACTGTTTTGAACAAGCATGTAAAAATAAAACAATTAAAGGTAAATAAAATTGATGATTTGTTGTTAAAGTTTCAGGGTGCTAAGTACGTATCAAATATTGATTTAGTAGGAAGTTACACACAAGTTCCAATTTCTGAAAATTGTAGAGATTATACAGCTTTCTCATGGAATGGTAAAATGTATAGATTTACATCTATCCCTTTTGGATATGCAAACGGAGGCGTAGGATTAATGGCTTGTCTTTTGGTTGTCTTAGGTCATGCATTGTTTGATAAATTAGTTACGTACATCGATGACATTTCTGTACCAACATTTTCTTTCGATGAACAGTTAGAAATTTTAAACTTGTTGTTTACAAAATTAGAAGAAGCCAATATGACTGTAAATTTAAAGAAATCTTCATTTTGCAATACGAGTTTTCAATTTCTTGGTTTCGTAGTCACGCCTGAAGGCGTGAAAAAGGATCCGTCGTATGTAGAAACAATTCGAACATTGCCTCGTCCGAAAAATGTAAAGGAACTTAAGCGAGTGTTAGGTTTGTTCGAGTGGTGTTCAAAATTTGTGTATCATTTCGCTCATTTAGCCAATCCATTGTTCGAACTTCTGAAAAAGAATAAAAAATGGGTTTGGACTGATGAATGTGAGCAAAGTTTTACTCAGTTAAAAGCATCGTTAGCTGAAGAAGTGTTGTTAAATCATCCGCTGTTAGATCACGATTTTTGTTTAGTGACAGACAGTTCCTTGGTAGCAGTGGGGAGTATATTATTTCAAGAAGTTAACGGTGAAAAACACATACTTGGTTTTTACAGTAAAACTTTGAATAGTGCACAGCGAAATTTCACTATCACAGAATTAGAGGCGTATGCAATCGTTATAGCCGTACGTAAATGGGGACATTTATTATATGGTCATCACGTGAAAGTTTACACAGACCATAACTCATTAGTGTTTTTGAATAAAATTCGCCATTGGAACTCTCGTTTGGCTCGGTGGAGTCTTGAACTACAGGGATTTGATTTAGAAATAACGCACATTTCAGGTAGTGAAAATGTGGCTAGTGATGCATTGTCCAGGATAGTTTTAGCCCCTCCTAGTGAAATTCTGGATATAAACAATTTAGAAGTACTTCCATCATTCTTCAGAAATCTCACACCAGGAGAGTTAACTGAAAAACAAAAGGAACATCCTGAGTATAATAAAATTATCAAATTTCTAGAGAAACCAAACGATCCATACAGTAAGATACAAAACAGAAATGTAGAAAAATTCTACAAACTGGAAAATGGTATATTGTTATATAAGAACTTTCACTTTCCCAATAGTTGGAGAATTTGCATCCCACCATCTTTAGTAAATCTGGTAATTGAAGAAATGCATAATAACCGTGGACATTTCGGGTGCGAAAGAACAGTAAGTTTCATCAGCGAGATCTGTTATTGGAAATCTATGCGGCGAGACGTGATGAACTATATTAACGATTGTCTCGAGTGTAAACGAACTAAAGTCGATACTCGACCCCCGGCGAGACCTTTAGAAACCATACAGGTGAAAGGCCCTAGGAGATTAATTTCGATTGACATTATCGGACCTCTTGTGCCATCTCCCTCAAAGTGTAAATTTATACTCTCAGTTTTGGATGTTTTTACTCGCTACCTTGTTCTTTATCCGATCCGGAACGCTACTACGAAGTGCGTCGTTAAATGTTTGTAATCTTTATATTTTGTGCACTTAGGAATACCTTCAGCTATATTGGCGGACAATGGTAGTTGTTTTATCTCTAAAAATTTCAAACAAAAAATGGAAGAATATGGTGTTAAGATATTTTATTCAACGCCTTACCATCCGGCGTCGAACGCAGTGGAGAGAATCCATCGGGAGACGAACAGGTTGTTCAGACTATTTTGTAAAGATGATCATGGTTCTTGGGAGAAATTTATACCACAATGTCAAATGTCGTTGTGTTGCTGAAGTATTCTATATCTAGCAGTCTTGGCGCGAGTCCAGCCAGTTTACATTTGAACATACAGGCTGAAAAACCTATCTTCGAACATTTTGGCATTTTTATGAATGATACAAACGAAAATGACAATGAAAGTTGGGACAATAAATTGGTAATGGCTGATTTTAAAAGAAAGGAAGTAATCCGAAAGCGAAATGAAAGGTATAACTCACAACAGGAGAGTAAACACAAAATACAGGTGAATGATCTGGTTTTCTTGAAACAGACAAACTTAAGTTCCGCAACAGACAAGAAAATTTCCAAATTTTTCAATGTGTTCAAGGGACCCTATCTTTGTGTTAACAAACCATCAAATTCAGAAAAGGTGTTCGAATTGTTAGATCCTTTAACTGGTAAATCAATTGGTTCACATTCAGTGGATAGACTTAAGGTGTGGAAACCTACGAAACAAACTCGTAAAATCTGGTTAGAGCTCGCAGTAAAACATAGTTCTGAGAAATACCATGATGTAATTTCAAGCGAATTTAAAAATTCAGATCTAGAAAGCAGTGTTGAAACTGTTCTTTGTAATGCATTAACCACAACACCAGTGTGTTTATCTCAAAGTGTTCAATCCAGAAGTAATAACCAACGAATACATAAAATCTTGGAGAAATTGTTAGATATTGATAAGTATTTGAATTTTCTGTACTGTAAAAATTTGTGTTCATCTGATGTATTGGAATTTGCGTTAGTAAATCTACAGAATCCTTATGTGGCACTAAATGAACAAGTACAAGGAATGTAAAAAAAAAAAAAAGAAGAAGTCGTTTCATATGATATATGCAGGCATCTGTGACCCGCTATGCGACTTCCAGATGGCCGTTGATATTTCTTTTCCAAAGCAATGGAAAAACCAGCAAAGAAATATGCCAAGTCATGGAGATGAGGTTCCCCCCCTTATGTGTATTGGGTAATGTAACATGTTTTTAATGCTCGGAGTAAGCTATTTTGGTAAATCCCATTCTTTATTATTTTAAGTTTTTAACCTTGTATTCTTTAATTCGGCCTCATCTCGGGGTGGTAGAACAAATAATTCATTGTGGGTAGGTTCCTTCGAAATTTAGCCAGGCAGATCCCGTCGAGTGATCAGAGAGAGTCATAACTGAATTATTACGTTGTAAAAATTTAGCTGTGAATCTTTAAGGCGCCGATAAATTTTATTAAATCTCGACAAAACGTGTATTACTCAATATTGTGTGAAATAAAGTTTTTAATATGTAATATGTTTTAAAAATTTATTTACGAATGAAAGATTTCATTTCATATATTCGTGTTACTGTATTATTGCATTGTGTTTGAAGTTAACTAACTAATTAATAGTGCTGTTTAAATGTTGTATTCTAAAGGTTTGAAGAATGGAAATATTACATTATTAGGAGTTATTTTGAGAATTAGTTATAAGGAAGCATATATTGATGAAAAGGTTATTTTTGCATTTCATGTGTCATTTTTCTCAAAATATTGAAAATTTCATGTGTTTAGTACGATAAGAATATTTAGTGTAAGATGTAAAAACACGAGTCAGATACTTACAAAAAAAATTGAAAATTTTATGATTTAAGTAATAATGTAAGAAATATATTGGTTTGATGTTAATAAATAGAATATGAATAGGATATAATATAAAATGAAAATATAATAGATAATTAATATTATTCAACTTATATTGAAATATTGTATTATGAGAACAAATGTAATCTTACAGTTACACATACAAAAGGAGAGCCCATTTAAAGTATATAGCCCATAAAATAAAGAGCCCATCTACGTTTGTGTAAAGTGTTAATGAACCATAATGGATCAAATGTTAATAATGGAAGAAAGAAGAGGAATAATAACCGGAAATATAACTCTAAGAAGAGGAAACCCAAGATCCCAGGGTTCTGATAATCTTCAAAGAAGATCATCGTCCGTGTCGCACGCCATTTGTGAGCGTGTGGCCCCCCTCACTCCCATTTCATTTTAAATTTTCCCAGTTTCTCTTGGCTGACTTGGAATGAGGCTCCATGTTCTGTTCGTCGACGCAAATTGTGCTCTAGTTTTATCTTTTTGTAAGTTGGCAATCCTGTGAGCGATGACTCGTGCTTCCTGTTCACTGAACAAAGGAGGCGTAATATGGTTAAAATGATGCAAAACATAGTTCGTCGAATTCAAACATCATCTAGACTTATTTTTATTGTTTTCAACATTTCAATTATTTTTGTTTTAATGGTGAACTTATTTAACGCCCTTTAATATGTGTATTTCTGATGAAGAATATTTATTATGAACATCTGTAAAATCTTTTCTGGCGTGCTAGGCGCAAATATACTGACGCTGAGGTAAAAAGCCGCGAAGGTGTGCTAAGCAGCTATGGTGGCCTAGATTGTTCTTTTCTGTGGCGACTGTGAATAATATCTAAGTTTTTCTTCGCAATCGATCACGATTTTTGTAAATTCGACTATGGGAAGAACAAGTTAATCCTACACGAATGATAAACATAAAATTAACACAAAATCTACGTTTGTGTGCTAAAATAGCGTATAATATGTGAATGTATGAAATCAACGAGGCGTGAGTAAGGAACCAACACAGGTAAAAGGGCGAATTGCACTCACAATTAAAGAGTAATTACTATGACGGAACCTGAATAATAACTGTTCGACGACCAACAAGAAGCACCGAGGAATCCTTTTTTTTGAAGAATAGTTACATGATTCCCCCCCCCCTAAATCCATCAACTTATAGTGTAGTTAAGTGTGATACGAAAATAGCGTGTGTTTAATGCTAGTGCATCGTGTAATGCAAAATTCAGCCGGCATTCGTAGTGCGTCATTTCCTTAAAAAAAAAAATAAATAAAAATATATAATAATTTCATTGCGTAAATTCCACATTAATAAATTTTTGGGCTCATGGTGTCTTGGTACATGTTAAGTAAAAATCACTAACAAAATGTTGTAATGTCATTAACGTAAGTATTATACACAACCTGTGTTAACTGAATAAAATTTACATACAATCTATTTCTTTATGTACAATTACCTTTACAGCATTTCTGCACAATCACTACCCCAAAATGGTGGATGTTATGTTTAGTAACTTGTATTCATTCTGCTATCACCAGCAGGCGTGGCAATGACGGTGGGCGCTTGTAGTCGCAACCTCAATGAAACAGTATCTTGGTTCGGGATCCAACTTGGAGGTTTGCGCACTTTCTATTGTAGTATTATCATTTGTATTGCGAAGGCCTTCTTCATCCCAATTACTAAAATCCACCACAGGTAAGCTGTATTGAACGGGAGTTGTTTCCAGCAGAGTTATAAGATTTGGTTATCCCGAATGGGATCAGGTAAGGATCAGACTCTGCCAGTCACAAAAGTGGTTAGCTCGAACAAGAATCAGACCCTGCAGGCCATTAGAACGGCTGCCCCGAACTGGAACCGAACCCAACACGATCCAATCGTGTTACAACTCTGATAATTTAGCATGTCCCACAAAAATGCCAACTCAAGAACAGCAAAAATCTCCTAGATCTGATTTGCCTTGGTTGCTCTTTATATCTAAGAATATCATCCCAACCGTAATCAGTGGAAGATTTACGGGATTTGGAGCTTTCAGGCTGAAGCCCACCCAAATTGCAGGATTTCTTTTTCTTTCTTTCTTTTTTTTTTAATCTAATGTTAGTCATTCCTATGCGTCTACGCTTCAAGCCCTTCAAAAAGTCTAGTGATTTCTAAATAAAGGAAGTCTTCCTGTGGGAAGTCCCGCTCAAACTATTTTTCTGAATCCACAGCTGTTCGTAATTTATTTTCCAACAAGAAATCCATTCCGACATCTACCTAAATAGGAAATTTTCCTAAAATTAGACAGCAGGAGGTACCAGTAGTAATAATTTTCTATCTGAGGGGTTACGTTGGATCGGTGCAAAGTAACCCCGATTAGAAATGAAATGAAATCTTTGAGTTTTACGTCCCACGGCTAAGCCGGTTAGGCTAAAGGAGACGGTGATGAGGAGTAATGAATGAAATAGTGGAATGAAAAAGTGGGAGAAAATAGGAGAACCCCGAGAAAACCCAACCACACGGTGTTTGTCCACCACAAAGTTCACTTGGCAGGGGCTGGGATCGAACCCGTGACCTCAACCACCAGAGGTGAACGCTCTACCACTGAGCCACCGTGGCCCTTAGCCCCGATTAGAGACTGAAACAGACTTCTCCCAGTTTTATTTTTCTATGACTTTAAAGCGTTTCACACTTCAATTTCAACTGTTGTCTCAAAGTCCCATTATATACAGAGTATTCTACGAAACTGACTTGACTTTGACGAAAATTTCAAATTTTCTCTGCCTTTACAGTTACTACTTTCCATACCTCTACAACAACAAACACTTCAGGTAATTAGAACTGATGTTAACCGCCAACATTATAGTCAAAATCCAGCTAGATGTTCTATCTTAAGGTGGCAGTTGAAACTTTCTCTTTACAGTCCATCATTTTAGCGACAGAGGACTGTGAAACTTTTGCCGCATTTTGTGCAAAGTTAATCGTGAAGCGCAAAATAATCCCGTGTTACGGTACTTACAGAAGATTCGTCAGCAATTTTCACATTAATTTTAAAGGTGACACCAGTTGGAGCCTAGGGCTGTGTGATATTTAGATCGAACGATTGATATTTCCAAATATCAGAACATCGATATCTAAATTTTGATCGATATATCGATATTTTTTATCTTTTTCATATTTCTATATTTTCGATTTTTGATATTGTTTATATTTCGATATTGCTGTATTTTTCGATATTTCGAACAAGTTTCGATAGTTTGTCGATATCGATTATTCATATCTAAATTCGGATATCGCAAAGCCCTATCGAACCCCTTCCGAAATGAAGTTTTTGGCTATTGACCTGATTAGGGATGCGCACGAGACAAGACGAGACAGAATTTTTGTTATGAAATTCGAGACGAGACAGAGCTCTTCCAATAGAAACGGATACAGTTTTCGAGACGAGACATAACTTTCAAGTTATTTGAGTGACGAACACTGGTACAAAATCCTGACTACTACTGGAACATTTTGATTTTAAGGTGACGACTACTGGTGCAATACAAGGAATTTAAAAATATTGTTTTTCCTTCAACGGCTACTCCATTTTGAATTCTGACTACATGGTCATTATGGGAAAGATCAGTGAGTCTTTCCAACTATGGTACGGCTCCGACAGATTGATGATGCTCACAGAAGAGACAAAATAATATGTTTTTAACCTTAAAGTGAGGACCCTTGGCGTTTTTACCCTGCTATGCAAAAGTAAGTGGGTACTCAAATGGAGTTCCAATGCGATACTTAATTTCTGCATTTTAGATATATGGAAATACATGTCTCTAAAATGTAAAGAACTGATTTTTCTTTTTTTCTTTTTTTAACCGAATAGTAGCGAATATCTGTTCCACTTAGTAAGTTATCACGGTTTTGATATGACAACTAGTCTTGTTTTTGTCAGAAACAAGTTCCTTATCATTGAAGATAAAACAAGTTTTTTTTTAATTGTTAACAGATGTAGAAGAAAAATTCAGAAATAAAGATAAAAGAACTAATTGCACTGGAATTGCAACCGATACATTGAGATTGAAGCTTGATATTGAATTCTATAAAAAAGGATTACCATCTTTCCTCTCCAGGTGTGTTTGCTTCATCTTTCACTAACATAATAGATTAATATTTGACCCTTATCCGGGCAACCGGGGCCTCCCAGGCACAGTAGCTTCATTTTTCTAAAATTTCTCAATAACCATACATATTTCGAAGACATAAAATACTGAATTCTTCTATCTTTCGTCGAAGTTAAAATCATGAACATATCGAGTTGGTAAAGCTTTTTTTTTTAAATTTGAAAATCTTTTCCTGACGTAACCGGGCAACCGGGGCCTAGGAGGCCCCGTATAACTTTAGTGAAATTCCTGTCAAATATTAGATCAAATTGTCACATAATTATATATTGAACACGTGACTATTGTAACCTTTAGTCGGAACAGTATGCGGCAACAGACATTATATTTTGAGTGTTCAGGAGAAAGGGGGAGGCGGAAAATTATGCCATTGAAGGGGGCGACAAATTGCCTAGGGCCGGCCGTGTGTATGATGATGAAAGTTATAGTTGATAATAATGACACTTCTTGTATATGTATATACAAGGCATGAATATAGGATGACTCAATTTGAAGTAATGCAGGGTGTTTCAAAATTAATATTAGAGTTTTGAATCTTTGTATTATCTATTACAGTTAACTTACAATTATAAATATTGTATCAAATGAAAGAGCAACTCAAACAGTTTTGTACGCACGCATGTACATGCATTGTTTCTTCTGTCTGCCGTTAGAAAGAGCAAGTAGCAAAGATGGAGACTAGAGAGCAGAAAGCTTCTTGCGTTTTAATAAAGGCTGAATCTGTACTGTGCAACCGTCTGTGTGAAGAATATTAAGAAGACGCTTGCAGCTACTTCCTTATCGTTTGCAGTTGCTACAGGTCTAAACCCTACAGACTACGGCTTACGTGCTAATTTCGCAAGTGAAATATTGCTGCATAACAATGAAGATTTTCTGGATCGTGTCATCTTCAGTGATAAATCGACCCTTCACCTAAGAGCTAATGTGAACACTCATAATGTTTGCATCTGGCCGTCAGCAAATCCTCAGGAGATGGTACAGTTGAAACGAGACTCCCCTAAATTGAATGTGTTTTGTGCCATATGGCGGAAAGCTTATGGGCCTTTCTCGCCTATCGACTAGATATGTACCGTGTGACGAATGAATCTCACATCGAACACTTGTAGCAAACACTGTTTGAGGGGCTCTTTTACTTGATGCATTGCTTATAATTGTGCGTAAAATGTAATAAGTACTACGAAGACTTAAAACCCCAATATTCATTTTGAAACAGCCTGCATTTCTCACCAACAGTGTTAGAACTAAGGTGTAAAAAGAAGAGAAAATTTTCTTTATAAAGTTATTGTATACAACAACGATATTATTATTAGTCGAGACTGTAACTACAACAACAACACGGGTTAGTAGTCAAAAAAATGTAATCAAATGTACACTAGGTGGCTCAGGTGGCCAAAGTGACACATTTGAATCCGTTCCTGTGTGGACACTAATTAAGATATCGGGATATTATTCTTGCCAAATATGGTTAGACCATAGTTTATCATATTAATTTCTTTTTCTTCTGGTGTCGAATTTCCTTCTCAAATTTCACCCCAGTCAAAAATTCGAGAATTTTCTAATTTCGAATTTCCTTTACTACTTTTTTCCCTGTAGCTTCCTTCGTTGTAGAAAGACCTCCTTAAGACTTGCCAGATAGATACCTCGGATGGATACCTAACTGTTGACATCAATTGGACGGGCCTGCGCGTGTGTTACCAATTACTAAACTTTCCTAAATTTGGGCAAAAAATTCCAGATTTTTGTTTATAAATCCGTACCTATACTCCGAGTGCAAGTCAACTTACGCCAGTCGAATACTTGTCCTTACTTAACAAACGCGAGTACAGATCGTTACAATGGGGTAATTAGTGGCCGTACGAAAAATTTGTATTTAGGTTCTAACTCTTGATTTTTCTAGTTTTCCCCTGCTTTTCTGTTTACCGTAATATATTTTTGGTAATTACAAGCTTTGTTCCCTAAATATCGCCATAATACTTGTACGATATATTAGTGGTGTATCAATGTTTAATTTAAAATAGTTTGCGTCTGTCTGATAGCAGTGTTGCCAGATACAGAAAATTTTAATTCCAGATTTTAGGGGGAAATTTTGGGGAAAATATCTGTTTTGTCTCTATTATTTCCCTCTTCTTGGCTACATCGAAACAAGCGTACCAGTATCTGGAAGTTTCGTCTTTGTCCTACACAACGCACTATAGAAAGTTTCAATAGGATAATTAGGGGAAGTACAGTTGAGGTTTACAGTAGACCTTGTTCCCTAATTGGAAAGATAACTGTGTTTTTTTTTAAAGTAGAATGAGATATTTTTTATTAAGATGCTTACTTTATTATATATCGTCACAATACTTGTAGGATATATTAGAGGGATACCAAAGCTTATTCTAAAATAGTTTGCGTGTGTCTGATAGTAGTGCTGCTAGCTACAGAAAATTTTCCAGATTTTGGGGGCAAATTTTGGAAAAAATCCCTTTTTTATTTCTATTATTTCCCTCTTGTTGGCCACACTCAAACAAACGTACCAGTGTCTAAAAGGTTCGTCCTTAGCCTACACAGCGCACCATAAAAAGTTTCACTAGAATAATTGGGAGAAGTACAGTTGAGGTTTATAATAAGCCATGTTCTAGAAATGGTAAGAAAATGGTAAATTTCTGATGTAGAATGAGATAGTTTTTAAAATTTCATGCTTACTTTGTTAGATATCGCCATGATACTTGTAGCATATATTTTTGGAGTACTAAGGTTTATTTTCAGATAGTCTTCGTCTGTCTGATGGCAGTGTTTCCAGCCAAAACAATTAATTCGCGATTTTAGGTGAGAAATTCGGAAAATTTCCTCTTTCCCCTCTATTATTACCCTCTTGCTGGCTACATTGAAACAAACGTACAACTACCTGAAGGCTTCCTCTTTTCCCTAAAGAACGCACCATAAAATGTTTCAATATGATAACACTGTTGAACAAGTTTTGATCGAAAGTATGTAAATTCTTTGAAATTGCGATTTTTACATTCATTTAAGCATAATATGAAAGGAAATGATAATAGAAGAATTTTCTTAGCTCAGGTTGTGAAAAAAACGCCCTTGTACAACAGTAGCTGTATATATACAAATGTATTAATGTTTATAGAACATTTAAGCAAAATCCTTGTAAAAACCTACATTTCACTTTTTTTTATCTATTTCACTGCGATGTGATAAGCTGGGGAGTTAAGAAGTACCCTAATCTATAGCTTTCTATACCCTTGTACTTCCTTTTTCAAAATTGCGCAAATACCAGTTTCACAGCGATACAGAAAATAAAGTAACCGTGGTCAAGTTAAACATTAACAATTCCGTAATAAAAATCAGTATTAATATCAAAACATGAAAAATATGTATAAATACCTTTTTGTGCAAGAACTACACAAAAGTTTCAAGTGATACCTTGTACAAGATTATGTTTATTTTATTTTGAGCGTCTTCGCTTGGCTTGCCTTTTGTAGGTTACATCTGGAGCATCCCTTGCAATAGTCCAACAGTAGTCGGCCAATATGTTAGAACTCCACTTTCCCTCATATCTCTTCTCCATGGCTGCAATATCTTGATGGAAACGCTCACCATGTTCGTCACATACTGATCCACAATCTTCGGGAAAGAAGTCTAGATGTGAATAAAGAAAGTGGAGTTTCAGAGACATATTGCAACCAAGATTTTCGTAGCACAATAACAACTTTGCTACCAGTTGTTTGTAATTTGTTGCTCGGTGTCTTCCCAAGAACTATGAAGAAACACTCTTCAAGCTTTCCCACGCAGCTTTCTCCTCACCTTGGAGAATTTCGTCGAACTTGTGATCTTTGAATAGGTGCCTAATCTGTGGCTCTATGAAAACACCCTCTTTAACTTTGGCATCACTTAATCGAGGGAATTGTCCTCTTAGGTACTTATAGGCCTCAATCTCTAGGTTCATGCTCTTAACAAAACTTTTCATAAGACCTAATTTAATATGTAGAGGGGGAAGCAAAATTCGGTTACGATCTACCAGTGGTTCATGCTGCACATTTTTCACTCCCGGTTGAAGAGTTTCTCTGGTACTCCAATCACTTTTGCGGTAATGAGATCCACGATCTCTACTGTCCCATTCACATATAAAGCAACAATACTTTGTATATCCTAACTGTATACTTAGCAACAGTGCTATTACTTTAAGGTCACCACAAATCAACCACGGAAAATCGTAATATTTAATCGCTTGAAGTAAACGTTTCAAGTTTTCATAAGATTCCTTCATATGAACTGCGTAACCTACAGGAATTGAAGGAAGTTCATTTCCAATATGTAAAAGCACTGCCTTTAAACTCACCTTGGACGAACCTATAAAGAGCCTCCACTCCATAGGTTCGTAATTAATTTTAAGTGCCCTCATGAGACCATTTACATCTGTACATGCCACAAGTGTGTCTTCCATAGTAAAAAATGAAGTGAACATCTTCTCCCTATTCCGATACACTGAAATATTTACTTTTTCCTGCAATAAATTCCATTGCTTTAACCCTTATCCGGGCAACCGGGGCCTCCCAGGCACAGTAGCTTCATTTTTCTAAAATTTCTCAATAACCATACATATTTCGAAGACATAAAATGCTGAATTCTTCTATCTTTCGTCGAAGTTAAAATCATGAACATATCGAGTTGGTAAAGCTTTTTTTTTTTTAATTTGAAAATCTTTTCCTGACGTAACCGGGCAACCGGGGCCTAGGAGGCCCCGTATAACTTTAGTGAAATTCCTGTCAAATATTAGATCAAATTGTCACATAATTATATATTGGACACGTGACTATTGTTACCTTTAGTCGGAACAGTATGCGGCAACAGACATTGAATTTTGAGTGTCCTGCACTTAAAATATATACTGGGCCTCACAGGCCCCGGTTGCCCGTTTACGTTACAAAAATGTCTGGACCGGATTTGCTATTCTGCTTGGTCGACTTACAAAAGCGTGACACGAAGTTTCGCTACTTGACAAAAATATATACCGGTGCATTCTAGACTAGTCTGAACAGTAAGTGACAAGAGACATTGAATTTTGAGTGTCCTGCACTTAAAATATATACTGGGCCTCACAGGCCCCAGTTGCCCGTTTACGTTACAAAAATGTCTGGACCGGATTTGCTATTCTGCTTGGTCGACTTACAAAAGCGTGACACGAAGTTTCGCTACTTGACAAAAATATATACCGGTGCATTCTAGACTAGTCTGAACAGTAAGTGACAACAGACATTGAATTTTGAGTGTTCTGCACTTAAAATATATACTGGGCCTCACAGGCCCCAGTTGCCCGTTTACGTTACAAAAATGTCTTGCCCGGATAAGGGTTAAGCGTGACGCTAAAATTTCGGCTTTGCTTTTCGAGAGGTCCAAGTCTCTGATTAGATCACTTAGTTCCTCTTGAGTAAGTCTATGTGGTTCACATGGAGGTTCTTCTACAACAAACGTAGGGTCCTTCGAAGTACTTGATTCAGGACCTTCAACTTCTTGATCATCATCAGAAAAAAGATCGTATTCTTTAGGTGGGTCAGGAACAGGCAGTCCTTCTCCATGTGGAACAGGGCGCATTGCAGAAGGAATGTTAGGATAGATCAAGGCCCGCTTCTTCTTCGTGAAAATTCCCTTCTTGACGGAAGGAACCATACAAAAATAACAGTCTCTGATGTGGTCGCTTGGCTCCCTCCAAATCATGGGCACTGCAAAAGGCATTGAGCGCCCCTTCCCATTAATCCAATTTCTTAGATTGCTGGCACAAGTGTTACACACAATGTGGGGTGCCCAAGATTTATCTTGGTCTCCAATTTTACAACCAAAGTAATACTGATAGGCTTTTCTTATTAGTGGTGTTATAGTCTGCTTTTGTGAGGAAAATGTCACTTCCCCACACACGTAGCAGAAGCTATCCGCACTGTTTACACAATTTCGCGGCATTTTTGTTTATTGAAATCCTCAAAATGTCACTTGAAATAGTTCCGACAACTATTTAAAAATATACATTCGAAATACCAGTATTTTTGCGTACTTGTAGTTGTATTTTTATGTTCTGCACTACACCAACGTCACACCCAAAACGCTCATAACTGCACTAAACCTGTCTTTTCTAACAATAGCAGAACACTACTGAGATAAGGAACACAACGAAACCAAGCGTTCATATAGTTTCTCCAGTGTTGCCGGATTAGTGTAACATTTTACCCCAAACGAAGCGAATATATTTATTTTTAAAGCGTTATTATTAGACATGCCTGTAAAACGAAAAGTAGAGCTAATATTCGAAAATAACTTTCAAATTCGTGATCAGCACCACAAAATCAATAAGAATTAGCTGATTTTGTTCAATTTACATTTTCATTGTTGAACAGTGTAATTAGAGAAGCTGTAGCCTCGGTATATCTGTTGATTTTTGCTTCTGAAGCGTAAAAAGTGTCAAAATTTCATGTGTATGATGACAGAGTTTTTTTTCCCTCTTTGAATTGAAGCCAGCGACTTCAGGATTTCACTGTACCTTCTCAACACACCAAAGAATTTTTTAAGGTGACTTGAAGCCATATAGCGTCTGTGGTATTAGATACAAAAAATTTTGAAATTCGGTTAGGGATTTTTTGTAAATTTTCACCCCTACATTTCCCTCAATAATTTCCCACCTGTTGGGAACACTGCAATGCAACTTACACGAAAACATAGCCTCATCCATTTTCTAAAAGCAAGGCTTTAACCATGTCAATCAAATGAATGTTTTTTGAGCGATAAGTCACTAACTGAAAATGTAGAAAAACGCCAAAAATGACCTGGGTCCGAAAGGAATAATCACACAATTTTGCTGGTATATGTACAATGAAACAAACGATTTGTAAGTTACGAAGGCTTCGACTCAAGTTCTGTTGATTATTTCAATAATCTGCAACATAAAGCAATAAATAATAGTTGCCAGAAAATAAAACAGACATTTAAAAAAAACATGAAAAAGAACGATGTTTTTATTGAAAAAAACTTCACAGAAAAAAAAACGTTTTTTAACAACACTAGTTCTATGGGGTTCAGGTCTGGCGATCGAGACTGCCATTCTATACATATTAGCTCTGGATTATCTTCCAACCATGCTTGAGTTTGCCTCGAGGTATGAACACCACTGTTGTCTTGCATAAACTGGAATTCCTCTTGGTTTGGAAACTTTTCGTGTAGAGACGGAAGCAGTGTATTCTCCAGTACTTGGATATAAGTCGCACTAGTCATTCGTCCAGGAACAGGAACGATCTCGCCCGGACCTTCAGCTGTCATATAACCTCAAAAATGAGCTGAAACTCGTCCTGAATGTTCGGTGCGAATGACATGTTGTGGAAGATATCATGTCCCACGTGGTCTGTATAATAGCATTCTCCCTTGCTGATCAGAGAGGAACACCTCATCAGACCAGATGACGAGATCCCAATAGGCTTGTGGAAGACTCACGTCTTCTTAACCCATTCTAAACGCCTTTCGTTGTGGTAATCTGTCAAAACAGTTCTCGTAGCTGGTCGTGCGTGATGAAGTCCAGCCGCAGTAAGATGTTGCCTTACTGTCTCGTGTGAACATCCTAGTTCAACAGCTTTGTATCTGAATACAGACCGATGACGCAAAGGACGATTCCGTACTTCTTCAACGAGAGCTTCATCTTTGGTCGTTGATGTTGCCCGCGTTCTTCTACTTCTGGGTTTTGACTTAGTCCATTCTCTGTTTCCCTGCTCCCAATGACGATCCAGCCACTTCCTCACGGTCCTAGGATCACACTCGAAAACTTTAGCAATGAGAGACAATTTCTCATCATTAGCAGCACGGGCAATAATCTCGCCTTTTTGAGCGGCAGTTAACTCCAAAGCGCCTTTAGTTCTAGGCATTTTTGCTGACACTAGAATCACACACGAAATACTCCACAGGATGAATGAATGTGAAGGCGTGTATTAAGGAACATTGTAATATTATGTGTTGATTTATTTATTGACGCATGCTCAGTGTGGATATTATTAATTTTATTTTTGTAAATAAGCAAGTTACTACCCGCAAATATAAATATAATTCTAACTATATTCTTTTTCTATTTTTGACAAAATAATATGATGAGTGTGGATTTTTTATTTGTTTTTGGGTGTGAGACTGTTGACCCAATACAATTTCCTTCAGTAGTAAGCAACTACTTATTCAGTGAGTCATCACTAAACGCTATAGGCAACGAAAGGCAAAGAATTATCGCCTGAAAGTTGTTTAAAATGCGTGTCTTGTCTCTGTTTTACCTGTGAAGTGAAGGCACTTTGCTTCCCAAACTAGGTTCTGACACATTATATCAATGAAATATTGGTCTGTGTGTGAAAACAAAGAGAAAAAAGAAAAGAATGAACTATCAGCGTCAGTCTATTAGATCTTTAAGCATGTTGGAAAAATAAACCATGTCCTTTATTTAATCAAAATATGGTTAATAAAGTAACGTTATTATCGCGTGGAAATGCCGTATGTGTAATGGAACCTTGTATTATACCTGGAAAAGTTCGTGTCAGATCCAGAAGAATGTAAGATTTTATGATTGTGACATTTAGGCTAAAGAAGACAATGCCAAATTGATCCTGAACTTAAAAATAGTTGTTGCAACGATAAATGAAAAAATGGAAGTACACTCTGCCTTAGTGTTCGGTGCGGAAGACCTGGGTTCGATTTCCAGTGTGAGTTTATATGGTTTGTGATAACACGTTAGGCTGTAGGCCCATGTCTCATATAGCTTCCGTGCTGCAAGTTACGTTAAACTTCTAATCATCCAACCCATCAATCCCTTAGAGCTCATAGGATTGTGAGAAAGTGATTGGTGTGTGATCCGTGATGGGTTGCAATTAATCAAGAAAAAAAAAGCCACAATGAGAATCACAATGCTGGATATAAAAGTTGATCTCTCGCTGAAGCATCATGACTTATAATTAAATTTCAGATTTCTAGCTTCCAAAAATTGAGCCTATAGGTCTCTAATATAAGCTTGGCAAAGTAGTTAAATATATTCTAAAACTCATGAAATAGAATCAACAATTAATTTAAAATTATTGACTGAGTATAACTGTAAACCCAGGGTTTAAAAATAAATATGTAAAAATAATAAGACACAGTTGCATTCGTCTGGACTTTCGAAGCACGTTTTCACTGTTCACATCAGTTCAAAAATTATCAACCAACTAATTACAATTTTCATTCTCCACACGAGAAGAATATGTTTATGAAAATGTTATTTGGGAAATATTTAAGCCCCTTTCCTCCCCCCAAAAAACAATGAATGATAAAAGCTATCCCAGTCAATCCACGTGTTAACTACGTATGTTCAAAATTCATTGTAAGCAGTTAAATTACTTCCTTGCTTTGACCACTTAATTAGGATCTTGTGGCAATTAACCCCGTTCCCCAACCCCGTACATTCTCCACGACAAATTTCACTTGCTCGCTTGATTGAATTTTGACAATCCCTTAAAATCAAATAACTTTTCTTTTCTGTTATTTTCAAGCGCTTTTACTCTTACATACCTTGCAGTTATTTTTCAGTGCAACACAGACGCACACATTAAACAAGAAAGGCAAATTAAAATTTATTGAGAAGAGAGAGCAGAATCGTGTTGTTACAATTCCACACGCTAGCCACTAGACCAACAGGAACAGTTAGGGCTCCTTTCTCTGTGCCGTAGACATTTTCATTTCCATCGTCTCCAGGTTTGTTCGGTCATACCGGATCACGGGTCTGACTGATCCCAGGTAATGTAATTCTGATCCAGTTTTATCACTGTTTCCCAATAACAAATATATCACAAAGTTTGTTGCAATCCAAACGGGTAAGAACTGACTGTGGTAAGATACTATGTTCTAAAAGCGGAGTTCAATTTCAGGCAAGAGCTCATGGGGTTTGGATCCCACGTTAAGCTGTAGGTCCATGTCTTATATAGCCTTCCTGCTGAACGGGACGCTAAAATGAAATCAACTACAACAACTAATAACAGACATTCTAGAAAGAGCTCTACAGAGTGTTTTCTTCATAATAAACTTTTTTGTCGTATCAAACAGAACAAACATAAACGTATAATAATAAGCATTCTGTTAAAATCTTCCGAATTATTCAGAAACCTAACAAAAACAAAACAAACAAATTGATGTAGTAACTTCTACCAAAAATAGGTTCTAGCACGCAAATTAGGCTATTTTAGCATTATTCAATTTGATCAGTTGCTACATTTGCTAATAAAATGTTGACGTTACATGTTCCCCTGAAATTTATGCAGAGGAGAAAATATTTTGATCAAATATCCGGCTTTAGATACGCCGATTTATATAAAAAGATCGGCAAACAGGAGCTGGTTTAGTGAGAAAATCCCGGGATTTATCGCTAGTAAAAATTTAATACTTTTACAGAAGTTATATTGGATCTTTCTAAATGGCAGGGTAAAGTAATTCAACCTCTAATTCTTGCCAGCCGGCGTACTTCCGTTTCCTCCCACATTATCATTCCACCAAGTCTACCATCATAATTCATTCCCTTAATCATCGTCTCCCTGTCTACAGGGCATAATCGTTGGACATACTGGGGGCGCGGTGGCTCACTGGTAGAGCGTTCACATCCGGTGCTTGGGTCCCTGGTTCGATCCCAGCTCGCGCAGTGTGGACTTTGTGGTACACAAACACCGTGCTCGTGGGTTTTCTCGGGGTTGTCCCGTTTCCTCCCACTTTCTTCATTTCATCATTTCACTCATCTCTCATTATCACCGTCTTCTTTAACTAACCGGTATAATCGTGGGACGTAAAACTTCAAGATTTAATTTCATTTTTTCGTTGGACGTAAAGCTGAAAGAGTTAATTTCATTTTCTCTTGATTCCAATTAACTTCGTTTAATAGGAATGATCGAGAAGCCGCAAAGAAAATATACGCCATACTGAATCGAAATTGACTCAATATGGTTAAAGTTATTTTTAAAAATATTTTATTATAATATTTAAATAATGAAGTATCGAAGTTCAGAGGAACTTGGTTCCAATTTCACCCACAACCAATTCGAATGATGCGGATGGCCCAAAGTAAGAATAGGCTGTTTTTTCAAATCAAATTAACTTCACGTTGTTTTGCCTATAACACAAAATTGTTTTGTATGTATATGTGCAAAGGGTGAGTGCTTTAGCATTCACCCCTTATTCTTGATAGAGTTAAATCCCTAGCAATAGGATTATTAGTTGAAAATATAAGCCAATTATTCATTAAAATGAAACAAAAACAATAGAAGGTAGTTGTGGAACAGCCAAACGGCCGCAAATACTCACGAATGTCAGTTGAATCGAACTGTAGCGCTAGTTTCAAATATAAGTAATGTTGTGCATTGTAGAAGTGAGCGAAGTTTTTCTTTTCATTTGACTTTGATCAATTTCACTATGTTTCATAAAAATGGGATTTGTTTAAAGATGTCTTCGCGGAACAGTTTTCAAATCAGGGAGGGATAATTAACATCCTTGTTATTGACTGATTTCAGCCCCAAGCAGTAGAATTGTGGGAAAGGCTTATAGAACATATACTTCATATTGTATTAGCATCTAATCACTTTTACGAATCTCGAACCGGCTCGGTAGGTTGAGGTGTCGGCTCGGCTCGGTAGTGACTGAGCCGTGAGTCGAGCCGCTCGAACCGTTGACAACACTACAGTCTAACACCTTAGGCTGCTCAGCTACACCCACCGGCTTCCACTGGGCCACTGCGACCCCTACCTTTTAACAGTTTGTAGTAATAATCATTATCTTCACCCTCGCAATCAGCTATCGAGTCGCAATGATTAAATTATACATAATATGTATTTTATTTATTTATTTACTAAAATATTTTTATTATACAGCCGAAAGCTCATTATTTTTGTAAAATGTTTATAATTTTCATGAAGCAGAGTGATTATTGAAAAAAAATGAAATGAAATCTTTATGTCTTACGTCCCACAGTTATGCCGGTTAGGCTAAAGGAAACGTTGATGATGAGAGATGAGTGAAATGGTGGAATGAAGAAAGTGGGAGGAAACGGGAGAACCCCGAGAAAACCCACGAGCACATTGTTTGTCCGCCACAAAGTGCACTTGGCGGGGGCAGGGATCGAACCCGGGACCCCAAGCACATGGTGAACGCTGTACCACAAGCTACCGCCCCCTCCCAGAGTGAATATTCTACTTGGGTTTAGAACTATGACTTATACACTTTTAATTGACAACTAATAGTTTATGTTCATTATTTCTGTCCATTTTCTACAAATTACTCGCAGAGACTATTCGGAGTAAATGTTTTACTTAGGTAATGTTTCATTAAAGTTTAGTCATATGTTAATAAGCATTTCAAATATTTATTGCCGGTTAGGATAATGATTAAAAATGAAGTTTCCTTTTTTATAAAATTCTTTATAATTGTAATACTTTATTTAAAGGACGTAATTCTGGATTATTTGGAAATATCCAAATAAACTAGAATGAAGACGATAATACTAAGCATCATTATTAGAACAAAACATTGCTGTTTAAGAAATTGACAGAATCAATCTCTTCTAAAAACTAAAAAGGGAGCGTAGAGGATTCGAACTGATCATCGTGAATAAAAACGAAATACTGCGGGAGCGTGCGTTAACCGTCCACTCTACGAAGGGATGTTAAGGTTCGTTCTCTTATTAAACATATATTACAAAATCACTGCCACAAATTGCCTGATCGTTTCGCATCTTTTATAGTTTATTTCCTTTTATTTGCTTGTTCACGTATAAAATGTATAATATCTATTATTATTAGAGCTGTGCAATATGAATAGTAACATTATGAAAGATTTATGCATAGCATTCTGATAAAGCATAGAGTTCCCTCTCTCTGTGTGTGTAAATTCCGCCGCGCGTTTGCAACGCTTACGAAAACGGCACTTAAAATTCTGGCTTCGTTACATCGATCTCTGTGCGAAATTAAACAACTAACTCGGTCTTTAAATTGTAAACGTGATTTCGCCAACAAGTGATTATTAGCTTTATCGCTACATGCAACGTTGATAAAGCATTAAAGGAATAACACAAATTACAAATACTGATCGAACTTTTAACTCTAGTCCCAAGAACGATTCTATTCAAGGTGTCATCTCAGTTTCCTATTTAGGAAACGACCCTGGTTCGTTTCCCGGTAGGAGCTCATGTGGTTCGGATTCCACCTTAATGAATTGGTCTCATCTCATATAGCCCTTCTGCTGAAAGGGGCGTTAAACACAAAATCAACTCAACCTATCTAGAAAAAGGGCAAAACAAAACTCATTACCGCTACCAGCTAACAAATATTTATAATCCATTTCTTGTTCTCATAAAATAGTAATTCTATGTGTCAATCCATAGATGTAATGATTTTATTACGTTCATGTGTAAACCTAAAAGGAATCTGACAAACAGTATATCTCTTCTGTTCCTTTCAATAGCTTCTACTATGCTTCTTTTTCTTTCCTTGTTTTGTCATTCTCGTAATAATAATAATAATAATAATAATAATAATAATAATAATAATAATAATAATAATAATAATAATAATAATAATAATAATAATAATAATAAATGGGCTCTGTTTTCGTCAGAAACTTGCGACCTTAAGGTCTACAGTGTAAAGTTCTGCCGACGAAAACACATTCGACATTGTTTGTACATTATTCACTAACTTATTGTCTACGGTTTGAACTGCAAGAAATGATCATAATTCTTCGCGATAATGTGAATACAAAAGTGAAATGTTGTGTTTCTACACACTTTCCTTTTCTCGGATGACTTGGTAGTTTTTTTGGAAAAAAGCTTCTATTCTTGTAAAGAAAATAAGAAGTATGTCTTCACGGGGAATCGGTCTGAGGATCTCGTTAACTTGAGCCCACGGTGTTACCGATTACACCATCAAGACCTGCTTTCATGGGAAGCACTACATGGAGTGATTTGTCGAAAGAGTGTAAGCACTTTACATCGCATTGTATTTTCCCTTGTTTCCTTGTTTTTATTGCGTTTACTCTTTGTGTGTTCCATAGAATGCACGAGAAAGCAAATACATTTTTCGCCACGATGCACAGTGGGGCGAAAACGCAAAAAACTGGCCAAAATATGATAACTATATTCAAATTGAATGAAATTTAGTATTAAGGGGTTATTGAGGTTGCTGATTACGATTCTGCAACTAAAGTTGAAAAAAACAAAATGGCGGATCCAAAATGGCGGAATAAAATTTGCAAAAGTCGAAAATGTCGTAGAAATGTTCTCAAAAGTGGCGATAAAGGGGTTATTGAGGTTGCTGGTTACGATTCTGCAACTAAAGTTAAAAAAATAAATGGCGGATCCAAAATGGCGGAATAAAAAGAATGTCAACATACTTCGTAATTTTCACAATATATCTTTAACAACATTCACTTTTTTCACACATTTGATGAACAACTACTTGTTACTTACATTCTTATTTATTAGAAATGTATTATTACTTAAATGACACAAATTATTGGTATTTGATTCGGTTATGATAACTGCAACGGCTTGTCACTGTAACATTAAATGAACAATAATTAACATCAACACGCTTCGTAATTGGCACTTTTTGGCAGCTACGTTTTTGTCGACAGCATTAATTAATATTCAGACTACCATTCTACAAAATATGAACGTGGTGCACGAGGGTGCACATAATGTTTTCAACGCTTTAAGTTAATAAAATATATAAACAATGTGAAAATTTTGCGTGACTTGCGATTCAAATTATAAATTATTACATCATTATTATTAATTTTTCACTTCATACACTTATTCTACTTACCAGTATGATATAGGAAAACTTTACAGATTTAAAAACTATGAACGCGTTCGAAAGTTAGAACCGTTTAAACGGACGCGTCACAATTCTTCTATTGTTCTCTACGCATTGGACCTGCTGAAGGGTCTACTTAAGAGTGGCTCAGGTAGTCGGAATAAAGTAAAAATCCTATTCTATTTATGGATTTGGGCCCTTCTAACATCACTCTAGCCAACTACATAAAAATATTCCTATATTACTAACTTTCGTTTTTTTACTTTTGGCCAGCTTTTTGCGTTTTCGCCCCACTGTGCGATGCCCAGAGTACTGTTCTAACTGATCAGCAAATAGGAAGCTACTGGCGAAATGATATGGGGTACTGTGTACTATTTTATTTTCATAGCAGCAAGGTGCAAAATACTATCCCGCGGGAAACATGCATAAACTTTCTTGACAGAGTATACACCCACTGAAAATTAATGAAATTTGCATTACTGGATTGCGTATGCGTGACTTCCTTTACCTGATAAGGATCACCATGCACAATTTCTAAAATTCGAAATATGACATATTGAAATTTTGCTTTTTGGTGATTTTGGACAGACCTAGCTCTGAAACTATGCACTTTTCCCCCACAGGTCCATGTGAACGTTTTCTGTTATTTTGACGTAAGGAATCACCTCTTAGAGTTTGTCGGTATTTGTCATTAACACCCTGTATAAAACTCTAATACTACAAGTAATGGCTGTTCCTTTGACGAAAAGATAAAAAGTAAATATTACAAGTAATGGCTGTTCCTTTGGCGAGAAAAAAACAAAATACACTTAACGAAAACTCGAACATGGATCAACTGATTGGTAAATTAAAACGTTATCTACTACGCCACATACTCAGGTGCTTTTTTTTTTTTTTTTTTTTGCTACTCACTTTAGACATCCAGTTTGTGATTTTTGTTTCTGTTGTCTTAGCGTATAACGGGTTCTCTGCTTTCCCTGCTTGTCACACTGTTCGTGTTATTTGTTGAGTAAATTGCATCTGCAAACGTAATATATTTTGTTGATTTACCAGCACCTAGAGCTTTTAAAAGTTTATATGGTCAATTACATTAACTGACCCGATTTTCTCGTATCTTCCATCGCGTCAAGAAGCAACAGATACAATCCTGCGCAGAACATGCATTTTCTTATGCGACAAACAATATCTATCCGGCCCTGAGTGCCATTACTTCTTTCTACACCCTTTGCCTTGGTTCGGATCAACTTCGTGCCCCTTCATGTGCTACGAAGAAAGCCGAAGGATCGCGGCCGACACAGTTTCTCTTAAGGCTATCGAGTCAGAGTGATTGAATTATATCATTGTATTTTATTTTTTTTATTTACTAAACAAATTTCCGATACAGCAAAAATACCATTATTTTTGTAAAATGTTTATTATTTTCATGAAGCAGAGAGAATTTTCTACTTGGCTTTAGAACTATCCCTAATAATTTTTAGTCGACATCTGATAGTTAACCTTTATAGTAGTATAGGCGTCTGTACGGACCACTTTTTTGGACCACTTTTTCAATGATCAAGTTCAAATTTTACGCGTCTGTACGGACCACTTTTCTTGGACCACTTTTTCAATGATCAAGTTCAAATTTTACGCGTCTGTACGGACCACTTTTCTTGGACCACTTTTTCAATGACCAAGTTCAAATTTTACGCGTCTGTACGGACCACTGTCATTGATACCAGTTCTAGCACACTTTCCCCATCCAACCCCAAACCCGCCACTGACGGTAGTACTTAAACAAAGTTACAGAGCGCAAAGTATTCCCATAATTACAATGTTAAAGTGAGATCGCATATGCTTTTATGACATTTAAAATCATAAAAACTTACATTTAAAACTTACAACTTATAGCGCTGTCTTTGATTGAAAAAATAGTTTTTGTTTGGTGTAAATTGGTTCAAAAATAACTGAGAAATGCGAACTTAAAGTTTACTATGTTGTATACTACAGATATATGTATATACACTCTCGCTCAATCGCACACACACATTTACAATATCAGCTGTCGAGCACACATATACATATATAGCAGAGAAGAAGGAGGAAGTAAAACTTGAACGCTTGCCAATTTTTTTCTCTCTCTCATTCTTCCTCTCTTTCCTTCCCATCAGCTCTGAACGAGAGAGAGAGGTTTACGCAACAGAAACAGAGAAAGAATGATTAACGCCGCGGTATGTGTCGCTTTCCATTTAAATAACATTGGATTTAACGGCTTCACATAGCTCGAGCGCTGTATTCTTCGCTAAACTTTTCTCTCGTAACGATCTCCTAACGAACAGAATTCTAGCGAAACATTTCGCGCTGTTACATGGAGGACTTCTGGCTGTGAGTATCCTTCTCGACAGAGCCGCTCTTTAGTTCCAAAACGTGCCGCATGCGCGCGCTAGTAGTGTTCTCCATATACGAAATGTATTTTCTCGCATCCCTTTTTTCTCTCCACAGATCCCTTTTTCTCTCCACACATTCAATAGCTGAGTTGTATTTGTATATCCAAAGATCTCAGTTTTATGGCTTTATTACCATAAAACACTTAGAACATACTTAAAATTACAAGTTCGGATACTGATAATGGAATCTTCTGTTAACCTCGTTCTCTATAGGAAACAATGACTTCTTAAACTCTGTCCACTGATCGTAATTCAAACTGAATAGACAGCCGTTAATGTCAAAAACAACTTGAACTTCAGTTTGCACATTTTTCACAATTACATTAAAGTTATTAGTAAGAATGAACTTTGTTTGAGGATTCATTTCTAAACACTCCATTTTTTTAGTTCTGATAGCATATTTTTTGTTCATTTTCATTCATTTTTGGATTTACATACAGAACTCAACAGTTGGATAGTTACCTTTTAGACCAGTGTATTTGATTTTTATTCCATCTTTAACGATCTCATCAATCATTTTATCTGTTAAGTGTTTTGTAAATCTAGGTGGAAGAAAAATCTTGAACTTCTCACATTCAACTAATATGCTCTTTCCAAATTTAGTTTTAATCTTTTCTATTTTCACAATCTTATATTCCGTATTTAATTCTAATTCTCTTAATCCAACAACTTCTTTCTGCTCAAGACTTCCAAGCTTGTTTAAAAAATCAACGTGTTTTGCCATCGTATTTATTATATAGAAAATCAACGGTCTCTCTCCAATTTTTATCTTCACCAAAAAATATTTAATCATTTTCGTCAATTTCGTTTGATGGAAAAACTTCCATAAAACAATCGTTGATGAAAACAGTTTGAGGGTATCTTTTCGATACCCTTATGCCCGTTGATATTTTGCTAACTAACTAAAACTCTTCTACTACTTTCTCATTCTTAGGATCATATGTGAAGTTCTTTCGTCCAATTAAAATCGCATAACATATAGTATTAGCAGTCACGGCTTCTGCAAAGTCTACAACAATCTTTATGTTTGTTCTTTCGTTTACTGATACATTCTTCCTCTTACTACAATTAATCACATACATTGGTCTGTTATCTATAAACTCTTTAGGATCATAGTACATTTCGGTGTTGCCACACGTTATTCTCTTAAACGCAGTATAATCTTCGTACATCTTGAAATAATCCTTGTTAGCAATATCTAAGTTTCTTGATTCTTTTGGAAATACCTCATTCCTCCCATTCTTAAGATAGATATTCTTTACCTTACAATGATCAAACTTACTTGCATCTGCTGTTTGTTTGCCATTTCTATCAGTTTGGAACATTACAACTACGAAATCAGGCATATCAAATTGTCTAGAATTAAATTGAGTTGTAACATCAAACTCTAAGAAAACCTACAACAGCCTTCTGAACACATTGATAAGTATGGAATGAAAACATGATTTTTGGTTCTTTAAGAATACTCACCTTTAACTTGTTTTCGTAATTAGATTCGTATTCAACAATAGGCATTCTTATCTCCATACTTTTTATTGTTATTTTTCCATCATGAGGAGCTGCTCCCGATCCAGTCCATTTGTACAAAACATCGTTATTGTTGTTAGCTTTTGTAAATGTTATTCTCAATCCACCTTTCCACATAACCTCTTTATAATCACTTAAAAAGCCTGGAATTAATGTTAATGAATACAAAACACTAAAGTCCTTTCTTAGACCAAGTTTATCATCTGTTTCAAATCCTGCTTGTTTTAAATATTCAACTTCTGGCTTGGAAATCTTTAATGTTCCGACAGCTGTAGATGTTATCCCTGGTAGCTCAACCTTATCTATAACAACTCCATGCTTTCTAACCTCAATTTGAGAAAAGAAGAATGGGAAGAAGTTATCTACAAGTTTTATAGTATCGTTTGCGCCAAATGTTCCTCCAACTGATACACCAACAACTTCAAAAGTCATATGACAATCTGCTTTGTGTGGATGTTCGAAACCCACGTCGAAATCGAACTCAATATCTTTGTTAGCCTCATTCAAATTATTAAATGTTCTTGTGTTAGCTTTAAAACTCTGTAACTCGTAGCTCTCAATACTATCCATTTATTATAAAGAAAATCTTGAAACAACGCTCTATGGTAAACACCATCAAGCTATATAAATATTAGCATTGTCGTAAAGTCGACTGAGGAAAAATTTTCTGAAACTTATAACCCCCATCCCAACTTAACCTTAGCATTCATAGCAGTACCAACTCCAAACGCAGCTAATCGTTCACCAATTGGCGCATCACTACTAAATGCTCTTTTCCATGCTTTAGTTTCCAGTTCCTTATCTGCAATATGTCTCGACTCTGTATCTTGATTGTCTCTGTAGTATATATCGTGCTCTTTACAAGCCTCATCTAATGGGTTAATACCTTCATCACCTCTCTCTAACCTTTCTTGAAGCTTCGTAAAAGGTCCGCAAAATCTGAAGCCTGGTATATGTAACTCCGGTATTCCCTTCATGTTTAAAATCTTATTCATTAGTCCTTTCCCAAGCTTCTCATCATTCCAGAATCGTGGTGGTAATGTATTTAAGATCTTAATCAAATAACCTATGCCTTTTGGATCATTAGGAATAAATTGTGAAAGCTTATTGTTAATCATACTCACTATACCTACTTTCTCATTGTAAAAGTTATGATTACCAGCCCTTTCTTCTCCATCTATAACTATTAACCGATCAATTAACTTTCTCACATCATCCATCCATATATATTCTTTAGGTATCTCTGTATATTGTTTAATTCCTTCACCAGTCATTTTAGGTGTCGTGTTCTTTTTAGGATTGGGGGTAAAGTTGGTTTAATATAATTATCCCAAATAGGCTTGATAATATTAATGTACTTTGAACCTCTACTAGATGCTACCTTTTTATCTCGATTATATTTTTGGAAGGCAGCATCTGAATCTATAATTATTTCCTTGTACTGTTCAAAATCATCATCATCATAATCTTCAATGGTTTTACTAGTATTCGTCGTTAACAATTCCCATAGACCTTCTGTTCCTTTATAAGTTTTACCATTAATTATCAAATCATCACCATTCACTTTAACTTCCAAATTTCCTATCTTGTTTATTATTTTTCCATCTTCTTCTACAGTTCTTATTCCAAACACAGTGTCATTTCTTTTACTATAATATTTCGTTGCAATCTTACCAAATGACTGTGCTGTTGTTAAAGGTTCTACTCCTTCCACTCTGTCTTTAATTTGTTTCCTCATTTGTTTTATTTCTCCCGTTATAGGTGTATCACTACTACTTGGAGAACTATCATAAGGTATCTTTTTAGGTGTTTCTAGTAGACTGGGATCTATTGAAGCCGTCTTATGTGCAACTGGAACAAGTTCAGTTATTAGATTTTTATTTTGTTCTGCTACTTCTTTGATTTCACTTCCCAAGTTTTGAATAGCATCGATTACAGGTTGCTCTTGTGTCTTAAATTTATCGTATATACCTGCTCTTTCTTTCTTCCAAGATTTGAAGCCCTTTATCAAGAACTCCTTCAACTTAATATTCTTATCAATTTCTTTCTCATCCATTTATTGTACAGCAAACGAACGAACGTCAATGAACGTCAAAGAACGTCAAAGAACGTCAATAAACGTCAAAGAACGTCAAACGTTAAAACGTCAAACGTCAATAAACGTCAAACGTTCAAGAAGTGTTTTATCTTGTTCCTATACTTACCATTGTTTACCTTCCTTGTCATATCAATTACTATGAAACCATAATCTTCTTGCCAACATTTTGAACACATCTCTTTAAACTTATCATAAGACATATCTCCCCCAACAAACTCATTATACACATGTTTAAGATTAGTATCATCTTGTCTGAATATGCATAGGAAGTTGACGTTATCTCCTATAAGCTGTTTAGGTACTTTTGAATATGTTTGTGCGAGATAGAAACAGTCTAAATGTCTATGCCTACCTCTTGTAAAGTAATTTCTAACAGTATCTTGATTCTCCAAAATGTAATCGTCAAACACAACAACAGAGTATTTTTCACATTCATCAATAGGTACAATAGAATCATTACCCCTTAAGAACGTTGCTATTTGCTTCTTAAACTTTAGTTCTGCTTTCTCAAATCGATCTTTTAACTGCTCATACTTTGGCTGATTCATGCTTTTAGAATATATGTAGAAGTAATTATTGTTTAACCAACCTGGCTGTAATAAGAAGTTAAATAGCAAAAACGTTTTACCAGACGCCGACGGACCCACGATAAGACAACGAACATCATCAGGTATAAGCTCTCCATTTCTTTTCTTAGCTGTTGTTTCTTTTATCATCTCTTTTACATCCCAATTAATAGTTTTCTTACTCATTTATTATAGAGAAAATCAGGGGGCCACCAGCACTGGCTCCCTTTCAAACAGTTTGAGGATGAACTGTAGGGTGAGCGTTTTGCTCACCCTTTAAGAACATTTTGGACATTCGAATACAGCGGGGCACCTTTAAAAATCTCTATATGTCCGGTTCGTTGATGAAGGTCCTGGAAACGGGGACCTCGGTTCGTAAGGGTGCACGGTTGATAATAATGTGTCAGTATTTTGGACACTTGTAGTTTACAAGTCTTCAAATTTACTCTGAAACTTTGGTTATACGTGATGCGAAGGAAACAGTTGAAACGTTTACAAGACTTTTAGGCCCTACACATGTGAAGGGCCAAAGATTAGAGACTTGACTTGTATTTACATAGCCTATCTTATATCTTTAAGTTGTTCTCTGATCTTAAGCAGCGTATCTTTTATATATTCGCTGTCCATTTCACCATTCAATGTTATTATCATCTCTAACTGTTCTTTAAATGAGTTAATACAAGTGACAATGGTTTTATATTCGTCTTTTCTTTTGCTTATGTTTAACTTCGAAGACAAACCTGTTATTATAGCACTTCCAGTTGCAAGAGATGTTGTTAATATTGAGTAAATTGTTACAGGTATAAAAATATTAATAAACCCAGTTGTTGCAGAAAGAATAACCGACAACGTGATCAAAGTGTAGTATGCATATTTAACAATTCGTAGTTTTCTCTTTTTCTTCTTTAAACTGCATTCTAACTTTCGAATGACATCTTCTATTAACTTGATTACTTTCTCTCTTGGAATATCTCTAGGTATATCAAACTCATTCATTTATTATATAATAAATGGCTAAGGTATTTAACCTAACGAGTGATACTTCTGTTTTAAAGAAGAAACTCCATTACGAATTAGACAACAAGAGCAACTATTTAAGTATAGGACTAGTTGGGTTTTACAGTACATATCTGACACCAAACATAACAACACAAAAAAACAGTTTCTCATATGGTGATAGGCAAGTTTTTATACCAGAAGGGCAATACAGCTTAAACAGTCTTAATGAATATTTAAAATCTCAAACTATCAACATAACATTATCAGAAGATCATTTAAGAAATAGAGTTAAAATTGAAACTGATAGTAATGATGTTACAATTGGGAGTATAGGCACTGTCCTCGGGTTTAATGTTTTTGAAGTTTTAGAAAAGAACTAAACACATATTGGAAGTAAGTTGCCAAAGTTTCACCCATTCGATACTATAAATGTTCACTGTAATATAGCAGATGGCATGTTTGTTAAAGGTACTGAATACACACATAGAGAAACAGGAATTTTAGCATCATTCAAAACAGATGCCGAGTTCAAACATAGTATTATTTACGAGCCTACTTATCCATTATTTTTCCCTATATCCAAAGACAAGGTTGACAATTTTGAGATAAGGATAACAGATGAGAATGATTCCTTAATTGATTTTGGTGGAGCAACAACAACTGTACTTTTACAAACCAAGATTTTCTCTTAGATAAATAGGAAGATGTGTTCTATTAAAGGTTGTATGTTTAGTGTCCCTTATAACGAACTAAAGGATTTAAATATTGATCATGTATTAACAAAGAAACAACTTAACGATAAAGCCAAGAAAATTAAAGAAGGTAAAGGAATGGATTTAACTTTAACTACTGCACAAATGAAAAAGATTAAGAAAGAGCATATTGGCGGTTTTATCTTTACAATTCCGGCCATTCTAGCAGCTTTAGGAGCAGTTGGCTCATTAGCAGGTGGTGCAGCAGCGATTACTAAAACTGTACTTGATGCTAAGAAGAATAAACAAGAACTTGAAGAACAAAAAAGACACAATATGGCTATGGAAGAAAAGCAGGGAGCAGGTAAACCAAAGAAGTCAAAAAACTAAAACCATTGACCAACTTCGATATAGAGAGATTGGCTAAAGAATTAAAGATAAAACGATTTAGAGGTGTATTTATGAGTGATGAACTTCCGCAAAAACCTTATGTACGTGAGTGTGGCGTAGTTAACCTTGATAAATCAGAAGACATTGGTACTCATTGGATATGCTATTGGAAAGATAACAACATAAAGTACGTGTTCGATTCTTATGGTGGTGTTCCTCCTAAACAACTGGTACAATATCTTGGTACCGAAAACTTGCTTTACAATGACGAACGAATACAAGACTTTAACTCAGTTATATGTGGTCATCTTTGTGTTAAGGTTTTAAATCTTCTAAATCAGGGACATTCTTTTAGCGACGTTATGTATATGATTAAAAATGATTAAGTGCTTTTATGGTTTTGTATCCATAAAAGTTTTGCTTTAAGATAAATATGGAAGCTATACACAATAGATTTTTAGATTATTTTGAGAAGCATGAGGATGAACTAGATGCGCTAGATACATATAATTTTTGTCAGTATTTTCAGGATGTTAGCGAAATAGACTTAAAAGATAAAGACAACGTATATAATGTTATTGATCTATGGAAAAGGTTAATACCAAAATTTTTGTACACGGAAAAAGAGTTGAAAAAGTTACGTCCAATAATTACGTTAAAGGACTTGTTGTCGAATTATAGCTCTAGACCATTACAATGCAGTTATTGTGGTAGTAAGTCATTAACAAAAGGTATGAGTAGTTACATTTGTGACGATTGTTCTGTAGAGAGTGGTTGGGTTTATAGTACTTGTGAAGAAACGAAAGCTGCTTGCGTACGAAAACCATGGTATGATACTATAAAAAGATTTAAGTTACAGCTATCTCGTTTGCAAGCTTTACAGGATAGAATTATTCCGGAAGAGGTGCTCAAGGTGTTAAATGATAAACTTAGAGATATACCAAGAGATTTAATATCAACAAAAGATGTTCTAGAAGTACTAAAAAAAACAAATACAAAAAATATTATGATGATGTCTATTTAATACACTATCACCTTACCGATCAAAAACCATTAAAATTACAACATATGGAGGAAACACTCATAAACGACTTCGAAAACTTACACGAGGTCTTTAGGGAGCTGTATCCGGAAAGAGCATTGTTTATTAACTTGAAATGTGTATTGCACTATCTGTTGAAAAAGCACGATGTTCATGTTGATATTGATTTTAAATGCTCACCTAGACAAATAGGGATGTTAGAGAAATGTTTTGAAAAACTAGGATGGGCAGAAAATTTTTTCAGAAGTTAGGGGCGTTGAATCACCGCCCCCGCGTTAGAGATGTTAAAGAAATGTTTTGAAAAACTAGGATGGGCATTTTCTGTATAATAAATGAGTATAGATATATTTGGCAATGTTAAAGATAGAAAAGGTGATGTTGATATTAGCGAAGAAAAATTAAAATTGTTGGAGAATTTAAATGATGTTGTTAGCGTAAGTCAACTTAGGTCAATAGAAGCCCAATTAGAGAACGATAGAAAACGATTTGAAGATGCATTAGAAACGTTACAAGACACATACATCAAGAAAGAAGATTTTCAAAAGATTAGGATGGATACTACTAAACTGGTTATGCAGAAAGAAACCATGCCTCTACTATATCGATTAAGAGCTAAAAACGTTAAGGAGCCAATCTTTAGAATATTTAATCTCTCTAACGGTTACAAATTTCTCTATAATGGGAAAATAATGCATATGGACCTAAGTTTGGATAAATACTTTTTAGATATATATTTGGGTGATACTTTGATTAAAGATATACCTTTTGACTTTAAGAAGAACGACATAATTACGATTAAACCAAATAAAAATTCTGCTATGGAAGAAGGACAATTATTGTTTGTTGTAATGTACATAGAAAGAGAGCTTTCCTAAAGACGTTTGCTATATAATAAATATGGATATCTTTGGTAATGTTAAAATGACATCAGAGTTAGATAATGCAGTTGTGAGAAAAGATATTGCTATGTTGAAAGAAGAGCTTAACTTCATCAAACGGAGTTATGTTATAGAGCTTCATAGTCGATTGATATCAGAAAATGTTGAAACTCCGTTCTTTTTAATACATAATCTATCTATCACATACAAATTTCTTTATAAAGGTAGGTTAATGCATATAGAGTCATCTTACAATACGTATTATATAGATCTATATTTAAATGATTCTCTAGTTGAAACTTTTCCATTGCACTTTAATATAAATGATAATTTGGCAATTAGACCTTCTAAAGATTCTGGTCTGAAACATGGTAAATTACTATTGCTGCTTATGCATGTAGAAAGAGAAGACGAAGATAGTGATGATGATGGTGAAAATGTTGATAGCATAATATTAAGCAGCGATAGTTATTGATTTTCTATATAATAAACAGGATGTATTGTGTTAAGTGTAAGAAAGTGACAGATACGAAGAAAGATACTATTAGAATTGAACAAACAAAGAATGGAAGATATCTAAAGAAAGGTATTTGTTCTGTATGTGGTGTTACTAAAACCCAATTCGTTAAAAAGCCTGATTGACTAGAAGAAGGTAAAGGTGTTAGAGAAGACATTGTAGAAGAAATTCACAAACCATCTAGAAAAAACTTTGACAGATTAAGTGTAGTTATAAAAGGTATCGATGATCTTTGGCAAGCTGATCTTGTAGAAATGGATAGCGGAGTATTAAAAGGCGTTTCCAAAATCAATAAAGGTTATAAGTATTTGCTAACGATTATAGATGTGTTCTCGAAATATGCGTTTGCTGTTCCTGTTAAAGATAAGAGTGGTAAGAATGTTACAGAAGCATTCGAATCCATATTAAGAACGAGAAAACCTAGCAACTTACAAACAGATCAAGGTAAAGAGTTTTACAATAAAGAGTTTAAGAAGTTGATGGAGGAAAATAAGATTAATCACTACTCAACCTATAGTGGTATGAAAGCTTCTGTGGTTGAAAGATTCAATAGAACGCTTAAGCAGAACATGTGGAAAAGGTTCACGACACAAGGGAATTACAAATGGATAGAGATATTACCAACACTAGTTAAAGAGTATAATCATCAAATTCATACAACAATTGGTTTAAAACCTATAGAAGTTAGCAAAAAGAATGAGCGAACAATATTGGAGAAAGTGTATCAAAAAGAATATAAGCGTGTTAAGCCCAAATACAAGTTAGGTGATCATGTTCGTATAAGTAAGTCGAAAGGGCTATTTGAGAAAGGATATACACCTAATTGGTCAACAGAAGTATTTGTTATTAGTGAAGTTATTCCATCTAATCCGCCTACATATAGAATTAAGGATTTAGAAGAAGAGGATGTGCAAGGTAGATTTTACGAGCCAGAACTATTAAAGACGAAACATAAAGATGAATACTTGGTGGAAAAGGTGTTGAGAAAGAAAGGTGACAAAGTATATGTCAAATGGCTAGGGTTGATGATTCGCATAATAGTTGGATAGATAAGAGTAATGTTGTAGTGTAAATATAGATGTTTGTCTTTTATGGTTATTATGCCATAAAAGGATAGTTTGAACGAGATAAGGGTATCGAAACGCTACCCTTCATTATTTCAGCTGTGGAAATTATAAAAATAAGTGGACCGAATTCGGGCCGATAAAATTATCAAAAAATTAGCAACACAACAAACTTCGAAGTCCCTCCGAAGCTAGGAACTTCAGAAACTCATCTTACACAGTAAAACTAGCGGGTAACGAAAATGAAGTTAAAAATAAAGATTTTCTATATAATAAATATGAGTACTATGGATAGTCCTCTTAGTCTTAATGACATTTGCTATGAACAGATTAAAGATGACTACTGGTATGGTTTGTTTGGTGACTTTAGACTGATTGTAGATAAGAAGACTGGCTACTTCAATGCTACTAAACTGTGTCAGATCAATGGTAGAAGGTTTGATCACTGGCTGAAAAATAAAGAATCAAAAGAACTAATAAAAAAATTAGAAGAAAAGTATCAGTCTAAAAAAATATATTACATGATTTTAGGAGGAGGACTAAGGATAATCACGGGTACATATGTTCATCCAGACTTGTTCCAAGAAATAAAAAGATGGTCTCAATTGAAAAAAGATAATGATAAGTCAGGTTTTGTTTATATAGCAACTACCAAACAGCACCAAGAGAAGAGTATATATAAAGTGGGTTACACAAAAAACCTTGAACAACGCCTAGACCAGTTTAATGAGTTTAGACTTGACTTCGAGCTATTTTATTATGAAGAAACATATAAGACAAATGATGCTAAAAAGTTAGAGTCACTTGTGCATAAACAATTAGATGAATTTAAATATAAAGGTGAATTTTTCAAGTGTGAACTCAACACGATCAAAGAAGTTATAGAAGAAATTCAAGATGATGAAGTAATCGAAAAATTAAAAGGATTGGAGTTAAGAGATGAATAGGTGTAAAAAAGGTAAAAAGAAATGAGTTTCGGACGTTTTTATAAGAAGAAGATTTGGTTACAACTGGGGGTCCACCAGCACTGGACTCCTTTCAAACATACAACTTTTATGGTATAATAGCCATAAAAGATAATTAGTTATTTTTGGTAGCACCGATCGGAGCTCCCTATCTGTTAAGTATTTTTCTCACATCTAAAGGTGCAAACCCCCGAACGGAAGATTTTCCGGTTGCAAAATACACCATCATGACACAAAACAAAACATCAGAAGACAAGCGGTCTAGATATAGACCACTTCAAAATTCCTCCGAAGCTAGGAACTTCAGAAACTCATCTTAGACAGTAAAAACTAGCTGGTAACGAAAATGAAGTTAAAAATAAAGATTTTCTATATAATAAATATGGGTACTATGGATAATTCTCCTAGTTTAAACGATATTTGCTACGAACAGATTAAGGATGATTACTGGTATGGTTTGTTTGGTGATTTCAAGTTGATTATAGATAAGAGTACAGGATACTTTAACGCTACCAAGTTGTGTCAAGATGGAGGAAAGAAATTTTATAAATGGTTAGAAAATAAACAATCTAAAGAGTTAATTTCTTATATAAAATCATTGCAACGAATTCGTGGGGATGAAATTATTAGAAAAGTAACAGGAGGTAAAGGTGAAACATGGAACGAAATAAGAGGAACATATGTGTGTAAAGAGTTGATTTTGGATATATCTCGATGGGTTTCTCCTGAGTTTTACCTTAAATGCAATCAAATCGTTATCGACTATTACACAAAAGACTTTAGACAATATAGAGAAAACCAAGAAGAATTGCAATCAAGAGTAGAAGAGATAGAACAACAAATGGGGCAATTACGATTGTACAATCAAGAACTAGAAAGCAAAGTTGATTATCTTAAAACACTTGCAGCACCATATACAGAAGATCCAGGAAAGATACATAGGCTATTCATTATCAAGAAAAACCTTACTAAAGAATAACTTGAAAATATACTCCTTTACTATGACGAAGAAGAACGAAATCAAAAAGAAAGAATAGAACAATATAAGTATTGGGTCGGAAGAGTACAAACATGCAATTACGAAAGTAGGATTAAACAACTCAAACTTAAGTATCCAAGTATGAGTATTCTGCTTAACGTCGACGATCCAAACTCTGTCAATTTATACAACAGTGCTAAAGAAAGATATGATTATAGAATAACTTGGCACGGTTCGCATATGAACACAGATTTAAGTGATATAGATCTTGTTGACAGGTTTATTCAGTTAAGAGACATTTAAGTACGAGAAACTAAATATACCATTGCTTTTATGGTTTAAACCATCAAAGTACAATTTAAGTGTTATGCATTACCCTCTGCTGCAACAGCGAATGCTACATTCAACATATCACCTAAATTGGGATTATTATGATATTTTCTTATTATAGCTCTCCAATCTACGTAATGTCTAAACGAATATATAAAGTCTATAGATAGGTCTTGACAAGTTGAAATGTTACGCCAATGAACTCTACCTTCGAACTCTGCAATAAATTCTTCCGCTAAATTTTGAGACATTGAAATCATTTCCCAATCTACTTTGTCAGCGTAATCTCTTATAAGGTTTTCTGATAATTGTTTAGTTCCAGATATGTACCACCAATTTACTCTATCTGCGTGTTCTCGTATAAAGGCTTCAGAGTGTTCGTTTTTGTAAGATATAGCATCAAAATCAACTTTATCTATAAACTCATTAATAAATTCTTCAGATAGCTTTTGGTGATACGATACTTCTTTCCAATCAACTCTATCTGCAAATTCTCTTATAAAGTCTTCTGATAAGTCTTGGCTTCCTGAAATAATCTCCCAATTAACTTTATCAGCTAATTCTCTTATAAACTCTTCCGATAAATTTTTCCATAAACATATTTCAATCAAATTAACTTTCTGTAGATATTTACGTATGAAGTCTTCTGTAATGTGATCATAGTTGTATTCCCCCTCATAATCATCATAGCCTCATAATCATTCATTGTTCATCAGTCAGTGAATCTAACATCTCTTCGGACAAATTCATAACGTTCGCATAGAGAATGTTTTGTGTAAGAAATGAGTTGTTTTCTTTCGTAGCCTTCTTGAACATATGATCTAACATACCTATGGACACGCTAAAATTTATTTTGTCTTCATCATTATAACCACCAATATCTAAATATTTACATACACAATCAAATACAGGTTTGTAAGATAATATTTCCTTAGCACTAGTCATGTTTGTTTTTTTATTCTTAGATTTAAATTTATTTCATTTTAGTTGGTTTTCTATATAACAAATATGGAAGCACATTTTGATTTATTACATAATAGACTTGAACTAATTCATCAAGATCTTAAACTCTTAGCAACACTACTAGAGAAGCAAATACTGTTGAAGGAAAAAGAGTTATTAGTAATGCAACAAAAAACATCTGATTTGAGTAGTGATGATGAATACAAATATGGTAGTGATGATTATGATGATGATGATGATGATGAGTAAGTTTACAAAAATGATCCAGTTTTAAATGTGTATATGTGACTTTGATGGGTCTTCCCATGAAAGTTCTAGACTAACACAACGAGGAAACATATGTAGGCAATGGCAGACGCGTGCAGATGTTTAAACGATGTGTTAGAAAAATGAAAATGAATTGAAATAACCTGGTGAAGGGTACTAACGAAGATTTTCTATATAATAAATAAGATGAGTAATTATAATAAGTTTACTGTAATAGAGTTAAGACGACAATGTAAAGAGAGGGGAATCAGAAGATACTCCCGATTAAGAAAAGCAGAACTGATAGACCTTCTTAAGCAACACGATGATGAACAAAGCAGAAGGCAGATTAGAAATATATACCCATTTAAACAAGAAGTGTTCTCTGAAAGCGAAATAGCACAAAATACACCAAAGTTAAAGCGAAAGCATTTGAAAAAGTTATTTCCATTTGATGATGATTTATTTACAAATAAAAAATATTACGAGATCTTAAATGTTAATGAGCCGACATACAATGAAAAATTTAAATCCTATACAACAGATTACAAAATAAAACTGACAAATATAACAGGTGAAACACTTACTGAAACAATACAAAGATTACACACAGCAGTAGACGATATGATTGACCAAGCTAAACAAGCTTCCAATTTTAAAAAGAATGACAGAATAAGAGTTGTTGTGCACAACGATGGATTTTGGACTAAAGCAATATCAACACCAATAACAACTGAACTAAATGCTAGAAATGTATTAACACACGTGCAAAGAATTGTAACATCTGACGAAACAATCAATATTGAAGAAACAACATTTAATATTCAAATCATTAACATGCCTAGAGGAAGTAAAACAAACAGACGATTATTAAACCTTGCAGAAGACAAAAAAGCTAAAAGATGTATTACCAAAATCAATAACAATGACAATTTGTGTTGTCCACGTGCAATCATTTCAGCCTTAACGTATAAAACAAATGTAATACTTGATCAAGAGCTAACACCACAAAACATTAAAGATATAAGACGTGGAAGAAAAATACAGACAAAATTAACTTAGAGACTTTGTAATCGTTTACCGAGCTACTGTGAAGACGGTTTTACATTAGACGATATTAAACAATGTGAAGAACTATTAAACATTCAAATTAAAGTTGTATGTGCTGAAAACATGAACGCTATTATTTACTCAGGGCAAGACAAAGAGGTAAAGATTTATTTATATAAAAGTGGAAATCATTTTGACGCAATTAACAGCATGCAAGCTTTTATTGGAAGTGTTTATTATTGTGAAAAGTGTGATACAGCATACGATCATAAAGAAAAACACAAATCATGTATACGAATTATACCAATTTGTAATATGTGTAAGCAACCTAAACATCAAGAAGAAGAGTTTGATAACATTTATTGTGAAGCTTGTAATCGATTTTGTTATAACCAAACATGTAAAGATAACCATTCAGTTGTTTGTAAAGAAGTTTATAAGTGTAAAGGCTGTAATAAAATTTTATTAAGATATAAGAAACACAAGTGTGGATATTACTACTGTATCAACTGTAATTGTGTAGCTAAAGAAAACGTTCACAAATGTTACATGCAATACAAACGCCAGAAAGGTTATTGTGATGATGAATGTGTGTGTAATGCTAAAAAAGAATTAACTGTTACAGATTTGTTTATTATGCTATACAAGACTTATGGTATCGAAGATCGTGGTAAGAAAATTGTTAAAGAAAAAAACATGTACGAAACCATGTCTAAGTGGAGGAAACTTCAAAAGATATATGATGCATGGAACAACAACAAGTTAACAGTAGATGACTTTAAGTATATAATTAAGAACTTTCTAAAGTCGAGTATTAAACAAATGAACAGTTGTAATTACACAGAAAAGTATATATGGTTTGATTACGAAGCACAACAAGACACAGGAATTCATAAAGCTAATTATGTAGTTGCTCATGACTTTAAAGGTTGCAAATATTACTTTGAAACAAATGACGATTTTTGTAAGTGGTTAGTTTCAAAAGAACATAGTGGTTACACTTGTATTGCACATAATGCCAAAGCTTATGATTCGTACTTTGTTCTTCAGTACTGCATTAAGAATGCTTTGAAACCTTACACTATATATAACGGCTCTAAGCTAATGTTACTTGAAATTCCAAAAGCAAACATAAAAATTATTGATAGTATTAACTTTGTAGCACAACCATTATCGAGTTTTCCTAAGACATTTGGTCTAAAAGAATTAAAGAAAGGTTATTTTCCACATTTGTTTAATAAGCCTGAAAATCAAAACTATGTTGGGCCAATACCTAACGCAAAATACTATGGGATTAGTACCATGAAAAAGATCAAAGAGAAGCGTTTCTTAAGTGGCATCAAGAAAGAAGAGAAGAAAATTATGTGTTTGACTTTAAAAAAGAGTTAAGAGAGTATTGTGATTCGGATGTAGATATTTTAAGAAGAGGTTGTTTAGAACTAAGAAATCAGTTTTTAGAAATAGCAAACATTGATCCATTTCAATACTTAACAATTGCAAGTGTGTGTATGGGCATTTATAGATCAAAATACATACAAGAAAACACAATTGGTATTATTAAAGAAGAAAAGAAAGAAAAATACTCTAAACAGTCTATTGCATGGTTAAATTCTTTTAAGAACAATAATATTAAACACGCGTTAAACAATGGAGAAGTAACGATATGTGGATCTAAAGTTGATGGTTACGATTATAAAACAAAGACAGTGTATCAATATCACGGTTGTTTCTGGCATGGTTGCAACAAATGTTTTGAGAAGTATACTATCAACAATGTCAATCACGAAACAATGGAAGATCTATATGAGAAAACAAGAAGATCTCAACAAATAAAAGAAGCTGGTTATAATCTTATAGAGATGTGGGAGTGTGATTGGTTAAAAGATAAAAGAGCCAAACAGTTAATTCAAAAAACTAGTCTTATTGAGAAACTAAAGTTCAGAGATGCATTCTTTGGTGGTAGAACCAATGCTTCAAAATTAAAAGTTACTAATAAGAAGATGAAATATATCGATGTGTGCAGCTTGTATCCAACTGTTTGTTTTATGATCAATTTCCTATTGGCCACTCAACAACATTGAAGTCTATCTCTCCTGAAAAATACAAGTGTAAAAAGTACTTTGGTTATATACTTTGTAAAGTTCTTCCGCCAAAACAATTGTATCATCCTGTATTACCAGTTAAAGATAACAATATTAATAAGTTGGTGTTTCCCTTATGTAATCAATGTATGATAAATCAAACTAAGACGTGTACACACAGTGACGAACAAAGAATGATAACAGGTACTTGGACAACTATAGAGTTAGATAAAGCTTTAGAGAAAGGTTATGAGTTAATTGAAATTTACGAGATTCAACATTTTCCCAAAACAAGTAACAAACTCTTTAGAGGTTACATTAAAGACTTCATGAAAATCAAATTAGAAACATCACCATGGGAAGATGACTTTCAAACAAAAGATGATTATATTAAAACTATTAAAGACACATTGAATATTGATTTAAATCCTGATCAAATAATGGTAAATCCTGGTAAGAGAGCAGTTGCAAAAATTTGTTTAAATTCGTTATGGGGAAAGTTTGGCCAAAGACAAAACTTAACTCAAACTGAATACATTACAGATGTTAGAAGATGGTACGAGTTACTTTTAGATGACAAATTAGAAATATCTGAATGTTTGTTTATCAGCGACGAGATGGTTCAAGTTTCATATAAATACAAAGACGTATATGTTAACAATTCTTATTCCACTAATATTCACATTGCAACTTTTACAACAACACATGCGAGGTTAAGACTTTATGACATGTTGGATAAGTTAGGTGAAGATGTAGCGTATTACGATACTGATTCTATTGTTTATATTGTTACTGGTATAGAAGTAAAGACTGGTAGTAACCTTGGTGAGTGGACAGATGAGTTAGGAAAAGATGTTTATATTATTGAGTGGTATTCAACTGGTCCAAAGAGTTATTACTACAAAACAGATAAAAACAAAACTGTGATGAAAATTAAAGGATTTACTCTTAATTACGAGAACTCTTTGAATCTTAATGGTGAAAACATAAAGAAAGTTGTTAACAAAGAACTAACGAACATAACTCTTAATTATAATCAAATAACAAGAGACAAGAGAACAAAAAATTTAGTTAACAAACCTGTGACTAAAGAGTTTCAAATGGATTACGACAAAAGAGTTGTTTTAAAGGAAAAAGATAATATCATCAATACTTTACCTTATGGTTATTAGGTTTAAGTTTTAGATTTTTAGGTTTAGTTTTAGTTAGATTTAAGTCCTTTATGGTTATATATCATAAAGGTCATTATGTTCTGTCTTCTTATGTTCTGTGTGGTTTATGTTCTCCAATGACAGTGGTCCGTACAGACGCGTAAAATTTGAACTTGGTCATTGAAAAAGTGGTCCAAGAAAAGTGGTCCGTACAGACGCGTAAAATTTGAACTTGATCATTGAAAAAGTGGTCCAAAAAAGTGGTCCGTACAGACGCCTATACTACTCTTTATTATTTCTGTCTATTTCCTACATTTTACTTGCAGAAATTATGCGGAGTAAATGTTTTATTTAATTACTGTTTTATGAAAGTTTAGCCATATGTTAATTAAAATTTCACTATTTGTAAGTTTCTCATTTCGGTTATGAAAATGATTATAAATGAAGCTATTGCTTTTTAACAATTTTAATGTTTTTAAAGATATAATTCTAAATTATTTGGAAATGTTCAAAAAAACTAGAATGAAGAGCATAATACTAAGGAGCATTATTAGAACAAAACATTGTTCCTTAAGGAATTCACAGAATCAAGCTTTTCTTTAAAAAAGAGTTACCATAGGGTATGGGATTCGAAATGCTGATCGTGGATAAATAAAGTATGTAAGGAACAAGCTTTAACCGACCGATAAGGACTGCACCTTGGCAGACACATATAACGAAACCACTAACACAAAATGCCTGATCGCTTCGCACATCTTGTAGCTTATTTCTATTTAGTCCTTTGTATAAATGTAAAATGCTAAATAGCAATGATTGTTAGAGCTGTGCCACATGTATAGTAACAAACTTTATGACAGATTTACGTTGTATTTCTAACAAAGCATCAAATTCCCTCCCTCTTTGTAAATTTTGCTGCGCGTTTGCCACGTTTACGAAAATAGAACTTAGAATTTTTCGATGAAAATTTCGGAGATTTCTTTTTTTAATTATAATTGCTTATTTTTAATTTTTTTAAAATGTTTTTTGGAAATATGTGTTTCGTTTTTTTTTTTTTGCTCATTTCCAACAAAAATGTGACATTTTCTATCAAAAGAAAGAGAGTTATTTCTATTTATGTAATTTCTAGAGACATGCCACAACAATTTTGTACATAAGTGTACATATAAAATTTTTAGTATTACATCAAAAATATTTTCTCTCCCAACTTTGAAAACATATTACATTACATTCAGCACAATATTTCTAGTACAAATTGTGAAAATTTTCCTTACATTCTTTTCCTCCTAACGTTCTAAAAAATGCACTTCCTATACTCCATAAAAAATTTTCCAAACATATTTTTTAAAAATATTTCCAGAAAATATTTGGGATAATTCTCCGATATAATAAGGAAAATGTTTTCTCCAGTAACGGAAGAGTATATTCTGAAAACAATGTAAAAATGTTTCTCTAATATGTCAGAAAATGATGTTTACAAAAAAAAATACAAAATATTTTCCAAAACACAACGGAAAACATTTTCTGTAAGTTTTCTTTTTCCTGTTTAAAGTTTTATAATCAGAATTGGATAAAATATTTTTGAAATAATACTGAAATATTGCACGAAAATATTTCATTTAAGTTATAAGACAAGATTACTAAAATAGTTTTGTAGAAATTAATTAACCTTCTTAAAAACATTTCTGAAAAATATTTCTTATAAAATAATTTATTTTTAAAATATTCTATATTTTTAAAATATATATATTCAGTATGTTTTCTCGTAAAAATAGAAAATATTTTAAATATCGTATTGGGAAACTTTTTTTTTTAAATATATGGAATATATTGTTTTATCGTTTTCAATATCATATATGGAAAACATTTTTAGTATCATTTAGAAAATATTTTCCTTCTCAACAGCAAAAACATATTACATTGCATGCAATATAATTGCATCCATTTTGTGAATATTTTCCTGGATTTACTTTCCGGCGAGCATTCTCAAAATGTACTTTCTTTATTTTCTAAAATGTTTACAAACATTTCGGGAAAAATATTTTGGGGAAATATTTGGAATATATAAGGGAAAACCAACATGGAAATCTCCAGAGACGGAAAACCTTTTGGAAACCAAGGAAAATATTTCCTTTTGGTTAAGAAAATATTCCTTGGTGTGTGGGAATGTATACGAGCATGAAATTGTTTACTACCAAAAATTTTGCGTACAGAATCACTCGATAATTTAAAAGAAAAAATATTACATTTTTTTTCTCATAAAGTATTCAATATAGTGCATTTCGAAATATAAAGAGATCTTTGAACAGTTTTACTATACGGACACACTGATTGTAAAATGTACGGAACAATTTGAGGAAGCTTTTAATTTGCATGTTTTATGCCGAGAACAGAACCCAACGAAGTCCTCCGGTACTGTTAACCGGTTTCTACTACTACTACTACTTGTGCTATGGATCAGTGTTGAATTCAGACATTTTCACACGGGGGGAACGTGAACACTTCAGGAGAGAGTGAGGTGCTTTTTTTCTGTATTTTTACAAGAAAGCAGCATACCGTAAAACGGGGCTACTTTGACAGGTTTTGGACTAGTTTAGATGGGTACACGGGACACTTTCTGCAACCAGTGAATGATACTATTCTCATCATAACAATAGATATCTAGGCTATCACATCCACTACTAAACCTAAGTCTCTACAAGTAAGTTTTGGCGGGAAGAAATTAAGAAATACCGGTCAAAGTAGCCCCGGGGTTGGAGCTACTTTGACATCTTATGTATTTGTTACATAAGGTCAAAGTTACTCAACGTATGGAGTTATTTGACATGGAATTTATGTAAAGTGTATAAAACACTGTTTGGGTCATGTGTAAGGTACGGTATGCTGTATACATGATAAGCACGAAATCTTTATTTTGTTGTGGTACATTATACATCACTATACAAGTTTTTCTAAAGCTTTACTTTTAACATCTTTTACTTTGAACATACACGCTGCTTTACTTTACATCGTTACTTTATATTTTATTCTACTTTATTTTGTTTACTTTACTTTACTTTTAACATAGTTACATATGTACCGGTATGTTATCTTTACATGTAACAATTGAAAGAAAAACCTTAGTCGTCAACATCACAGCCGTAACAAGCATATTGAGGATTTTTTGATCCACTATTACAAAACCCACACACACACTTTTTATCGTCAGAGTGCGAATTAGATTATTCATTTTTTGGGGGCATAAACAGTGGCGGATCTAGAAGTACTTATATTATATATTGGGTGACAGGAAGGATATTGACAGGGGGTAGAAATACAATGGGAGAAATCCCTCATCCCCTCCGGCAATTCGCACCGTGGATACCATATCAGACTTTATCTATGAAAGTATATGCAACAATTCTCATAGGAAGGACGAATTGCTCATCTGTCAAAGTAGCCCCGCTCTATGTCAAAGTAACCCTAAATGTCAAAGTAAGTTTTACGGTATCTAATAACTCAATTCACATGAACATTTTACCTAATTCTGAGACTAATTGGGGATAAATATCTAGAGTAAAATTACAATAAAAAAAAGCAATCGTTATTTTTTATCTAAATCTCAAACCCAGGAGGGACAACTGTTTCTGCCTGATAGTCTAAGTAACGCCCTCTGAATCTTACTCTCCAACTAACTTCAATTTTTTTAAAGAAAGTTGTGCTTACTTTAACAATAATTCTAAAACACACTATCGTCTGTTTCTTCCAATGCAAAAAGTGGGACTTAAGTCCCACCATTTCAAATAGTGCAAGAACTGTTCATTTTCAAGAACTGAAGTTTGTTGATGTCATAAATCATATGGAATGATCGAAGGATCTTTCCTATCTCAATCTCCACTAATATACAATATAGGGCGAGATTATAGTACCTATTATAATACCAATATTTCATCACCACTTAACAATTTCTTGTTCTGCCAAACTCGCTCATAGTGTTAAGAAACATAGGTTTTATTGACTAGTTGGTATTTTATCTTAGGTGTTACATGTTAATATTTATATAAGATTAGTCTGCGTCTTATTGAGAGATTAAATTTCGTCAGCACGTGCAGATAGGAAGTCAAATAATTAGGCAAAGCAATTTCTACATATTGCAATTGAAATTTTGTTTCTCCGTTGGATAGGAATTTTCTCCGAGGGGATATTCCCCCCAGAACTACAACCTGAATTCATCCCTGCTACGGATGCGTATAGTAAAACTGAACCGAAATTTGTTTAATACAGGATATTAGTATATAAACAATACATTATCTGAAGCCGGATAACATCTGTAAATATTATTTATCTATCTACCTAGGTACAATCTTTGACAACATATATTCCAACAAATGTTCATGAAATGGCAAACAAAAATATCTTAAATTGAAAAAAAAAACGTTCTAAACGCTATGTTTCCAACCCTGCTTATAACACACATCTAGCCTGCTCGTAGATGCAACCAACCAAGTGTTGAAACATATTCTGATTCGTGTCACTGCGTGGGAGTTTGTAAAATCCTCTCATCCCACACTTATCTACTCTATTCGTAAAAACCCTTTGTTATGTAATACGCTTTTATTAATCTATTATACGATTAATTCTTTTAATAATTACCCAATTGTCTTTGTTACCTGAAGCATTAAACTGGAGAGGAAGAGGAAAACCTATTGCTTTCAAAAATCAATTATATACAGTACGTTATTAAAACCTGATCGTTTGTTTGATTGGAAGTATAAAGTTGCTTCTGTGAATGGTCTTGTAAAACATTTCATTAACACTGGCAGCATAAAATATAAGGGAAGTATAAGAACAGCGTCAAATTCTTATTAAATTTAAAGTCATAATGGCTGGCCTGGCGTCTGTTAAGTTGGAATTGATGTGCAAAGAAGAAATTGATTATGACTTACCTCAGGAAGATCCACTCGAGGGGAAAGGGTGGACATACGAAGTGATGACTGACAACAAAGAATTAATATTATCTACAACGGAAGGAGAGCAAACAATGGAGAAGGATGCAGCTATGTTTTCTTTGGATGCGAAACTAAACGTTGGTATGGTGAAATCAGAATCTGCAGTACAAATTCATCCTGCATTTGAAAGTAATATAGAAACGCTAAGAAAAATAATGGTTCAAGAGACTTGCGGATCGTACTCTAAGGACTCCCAACAATTAACAGCAAAAAGTTCAAATTCAGTTCGGCAAGAAAGGTAGGCCTAATGTTCAATTTTTCATAAAGTAATTGGCTCAGATTGATAATATGGTTCGGAAAGTTTATAGATTAAGCAATACTTCATGACAAATATTTAGGTATGGGAGATGTAAATTAATAGTCTTCAATTTGGAAACGGAATGGCACATATAGAACAGCTGTGGCGTATACCAAATAATAATAATATCGGTAACATCCATACAAATCTTGAGTAGTTCCTATCTTGATGAAATAATGATTACTATATTTTTGATTACACAATTCTGGCCAATTTTTGTATATACTTACATTATGGGTGCTCCACGATAGTGTTCTATTTATATAAAGGCCTTTGCAAAGAAAAAATCGCGAGAATGAAATTTATTCCAAAATTTTAAAAATTTAAACGTGAAATCTGTTATAATGAAACAAAAAGTATGGACGTTTGTGGTTTTACTCAGGATGTAGCTCCAATGGGTCTAGCCTAGTGATGGGGAATATTCCCGGGTTTTTCCCTGGCCTATAAATTCCCGGGAAGGAATTTATTTCCATTTCTTTACGTTATCTTCCAAATTATGAGAACCATGTGACTAATTACATTATTTTAATATATTATGATTTACTTCTAGGTTTTAAAGAATTTGGAGGTTAAAAAATTTAAAATTATTCGCCGGTACTTTATGTAACTAATATATGATTTTTTTAAGTTCCATTTCCATTCGCACTAAAAAGTAAGATAATTGTTTAGAATTGGGGGCCAAAACTACCAAAAAGTAGGATGATTTATGGAAGAAATGAGTTGATAGTGATGTTCAAGTACTCAAGAAAGTATAGAACACATTTTTTTTTAGGGCAGTAGGGGATTTATACAAAACGGAAAGGTAAATGGAAGTGATTTATGTGAGAAAAGAAAGTAAATTGTTGGTAACGAAGATAGAAAGCAACGTGCCCTGCGGGGCTCTAACCCGCCTTCATTCATAACGCTCGCTCTGCAACGCTGTCTGAATTTAATGTTGGTAACGTAATTTAACGCATGAAACCATAAAACAAACGCATCGGAATAGAATATTGCAAAAAAGTACGTGCAAAAGCTGGCCCCCAATGCTAAAGAACAGCCAAAATTAGCAAAGTACTAATTTACAAATGATGAAAAAGAACCATTTTGTTAAGTTATTTAGAATTATGTAGAAATAGAGACGAAGTACTATTAATAAACCCTGAGTCACCATTAGTAATAGACGTCTGTCTGTCTTCTCTCTCTTACTCGAATTTCTGAAGAGTACTCGGACTTCTTTTGTATGTGAATTAACGTATGGAATTTCGAGATATAGGTAGAATGAAAGGTCGTGTATGGCAATGGTACCTGCTAAAATATAAGGATAAATAAGTATCCTGCAAATTTTGTGAACATAAATATGTATGCACAAATGTTGATAAATTGGTGAGACATGTATCTTCTAGCATTTACCCAATGTAATTGGTTTTATAACATTTATAAATTTAATGTGTTTATAATATCAGTAATAGAGTCAATTTGAGCAAATCCACTTACATATAAACTTAAACTGTTACTATATAATTTTTTCACACATATTTAATTTATAGAACATATTGTAAATAAATATACTTTTATGCGTACTTTCTAAATATAATAACGTGTTAATAAAGTAACATAGTACCGTTCAGAATATACATTATAAAGAATCCCCTGTGGACAACAGTAATAATACGCTGTGATATAAAAATTAATTCAACTTTGTTATCATAATATAGTAATAGAATGCAATTTTCTTTCTGATTGGACATCCCGAAAATATCTTCCCGGGAATTTACCCATCACTAGTCTAGCCTCACTTTTCCGGAAGGCTTCGAAAGACATTAACAAAATACAAGATAAAAAAGAATTCTAACCAAAAATGGGTGTTCAGTAATTGTACAGGTCCATACATAAATTCATTTCATACTCATTTCTTTTTAAGGAAATGGTCGTTTTGTATTTTCAGCAATCATTTCTAGGGTATGGACTTCCATTTCTCCATACAGGTTCACTTTAGGTGCTTATAGCACGAAGGATTATTGTACAAACGAAATGTGCTAGTTGGCCGGTAAAATAAAAATATTGCTATGTAATTTAGAGAAAGGTGCAGGATGTTGGTCCAACTGGAAGCAAAGGGGTGCGTCGGATAGGATAAAGTGGGTCTCCGAAGGTAAATATAGGCCTATACGTAAACGAGGATAGCGCAAAAGTATGTATATAGCGTAGACTTACATATCTTACGTGTCTAATATGTATTTGTACGTTCCTAAATATTATATAGGTAACTTCCTGAAATGCTTCCATTGGTTGCATTGCTTTATTGAAAACCAACAAAAAACCTAATTTGTTTGGTTTAATTTTTTTTTTGTTTTGTTTTGTTTGTTTGTTTAAACCAGGGTTTTTGGTTTAAATAATTTGCTCTAGGAATTTATATCACATATGGACAGAAATCAGTTTGTTTGGCTTTGGTGTTATTATGCAACAACCGGGTTATGCTGGAAGGGGTCACATGAGCTTAAAGCGGAATCCAAACCGCTTTTCGGGCTATATGCGTGAGAAATTGTTTTCCACTGGAACTCGGAACTGGGACTAATTAGTCTAAATGTGGTACGCCTGCCGACTTCTGACAAAGAACGCCTGACAAGAATACTTTGTTCTGATCTTTACATACTTGTTAATATAATTGTCAAATGTCATTTCAGAAGGACAAAAAGATAAAACAATAGAAGACGTGAAACATTATACAGAGGTACATATGGACAATTTCAAAGTACTGCAGAGTACAGAAGAACTAATTTAGTCCAAGTTAGTTCACTACGACTTATATTAGTGCAAGTTAAAGAAATACAACGACTTAATTTGCATATCAATGATAAAAGTGAATTGAGTCCACTTTGGCTCTGACATATTTATACATAAATAAATACCAAAGATACTTATGATTTCAAGAAATTCCTCTCGGGGTTTGTATTCCTTCACCCAAAAGAAAAGTCGACATTTCGATGTACTTTATCAATAGTAAACATTATTAAAATAATACAATATTTAGAATTTTCTTTGATTGCTATTGCATAACAATAATAACAAATTATTAAAAAATCTTAATAAGGCATTCATAAACTTATATATAAAAACGGAGTTACTTCTGTAGATTAATAATGAATGGGGAATTTACTTCTGTTTATACTGCGAACCATATACGAGAGTGAAACGTGATAACCACAAATGTGTCTTCATAAAGATTTCACGAACAAGTGATTAGTAAATTCTCGGGAAGCTATTTTTCGTGAAATTTCCCGGGAAGTTTCCCAAAAATGGGAATTTTTCGGGAACTTATGTACAATCACAACAAATATTGCATTCTATTACTATATTATGATTTCAAAGAAAAATTCGTTTTTATATCACAATATGTTATTACTGTTGTCCCCAGAGTAATCTTTAAAATGTATATTCTGAAAGATGTTATTTTATTAATATTCTATTATATTTAGAGAGTGCGCTTAAATGGATACTTATTTACAATATGTTATATGAAAGTAAATATGTTTCTACAATGGTATAGTAAGTCCACATAATTTTATCCCACTAAAAAGTTTAAATTTACATGTAAGTGGCTTTTGTAAACTTGACTCTACTACTGATATTATAAACATATTAAATTTTGAAATGTTATAAACAATTTTGTCAACATTTACGCAAATATGTATGTTCCCAATATTTGCAAGATACTTTCTTATCTTTACAATTTTGCATGTAACATTGCCACACACGACCGGTCTTCCTGCCCATTTCTCGAAATTTCATGCGCTAATTAACATGTAAGAGATGTCCGAGTACCTCTTCAGAAATTCAAGTCAGAGAAAGGAGACAGACCGACGTATATTACTAACGGTGGTTCAGAGTTTATTAATAGTACTACATCTCTATTTCTACATAATTCTACATTACCACATGGTTCCTTTTCATCATTTGTAAATTAGAACTTTGCTACTTTTGGCTATTCTTTGGTATTGGGGGGCCAGCTTTTGCACCTAATTTTGTCGCGGTATTCTATTCCGATGCGGTTATTTTATGATTTAATATGTTAAATTTCGTTACCAGTATTACATGCAAGCAGCATTGCAGAGCGAGCGTTAAAGAGTGAAGGCGGGTTAGAGGCCCACATGGAACGTTTTCTATTTTCACTTTCTCTTCTCGGAACAATTCATTTTCTTTTTTCACATCACTTCCACTTACCTTTACGGTTTGTACAAATCCCCTACTCCCCTAAAAATGTGTTCGATGCTTTCTTGACTACTTGAATACCACTATCAACTCATTTCTTCCGTTCACTAGCTTTTGCCCCCATTACTAAACAATTACCTTACTTTTTAGTCCAAATAGAGATTGAACCTAAAAAATCGTGTTATTACCTATACAATGTACAGTCAAAAAAATTTAAATTTTTTAACCTTCAAATTCTTAAAAACCTAGAAGTAAATCCTAATATATTAAAGTAATTAGTTATATGGTTCTTATAATTTTGAATATATAGTAAAAAAAATAGAAATAAATTCATTCCCGGAAATTTATAGGCCAGGGAATAAAAAAAGGAATATTCCCATTTTTTAAATTCCTTCCCACCGGGAATATTCCGACTGCCCATCACTATTACGAACACACACTTTTACGAACATTTTTCGTTTTTTGGTTTAATCAGATTTTTTAAGCTAGGGATGGTACCGACATCGAGGCGGACTTTTATATACCGAGACGAGAACGAGGCGGATTTTTATACACCGAGACGAAACGAATATATTAGGATTTACTTCTAGGTTTTCAAGAACTTAAAGGTTAAAAAATTTAAATTCTTTGACTGTACATTATATAGCTAATAACACCACTTCTTAGATTCAATTTCAATTTGCACTAAAAGTAAGGTAATTGTTTAGTATTGGGGGGCCAAAACTAGCAAAAAGTAGGATGGTTTACGGAAGAAATGAGTTGATACTGGTATTCAAATATTCACGAAAGTATCAGACATTTTTTTAGGGCAGTAGGGGATTTGTACAAACCGTAAAGGTAAGTGGAAGTGATGTGAAAAAAGAAAGTGAATTGTTGGTAACGAAGACAGAAAACAACCTTCCATGCGGGGCTCTAAGCCGCCTTCACTCGCTAACGTTCGCTCTGCAATGCTGTCTGAATTTAATGCTGGTAACGTAATTTAAAGTATTAAACCATAAAATAACCGCTTCGGAATAGAATATCGCAGAAAAGTAGGTGCAAAATCTACCCCCCCCCCCCAATGCTGAACAATAGCCAAAAGTAGCAAAGTACTAATTTACAAATGATGAAAAGGAACCATTTTTTTAAATATTGTATCGCTTTAATAATGTTTACTATTGATAAACTACATCGAAATGCCGACCTTTCTTTTGGTGTGAGGAATACAAACCCCTCGAGAGGAATTTCTTGAAGTAATATGTATCTTTGGTAACTATTAATGTATAAATGTGTCAGAGCCAAAGTGGACTCAATTCACTTTTATCACTGATATGGAAATTAAGTCGTTGTATTTCTTTAGCTTGGACTCATAGGTCGTTGTGAACTAACTTGGACTAAATTAGTTCTTCTGTACTCTGCAGTACTTTGAAATTCTCCATATGTAACTATGTATAATGTTTCACGTCTGCTATTGTTTTATCTTTTTGTCCTTCTGAAATGACACTTGACAATTATATTAACAAATATGTAAAGATCATAACAAAGTATTTTTATCAGGCGTTCTTTGTGAGTAGTCGGCAGGCGTATCACATTTTGACCAATTACTCCCACTTCCGAGTTCTAATGAAAGACAATTTCTCTCGGATGTAACCCGAGAAGCGATTTGGATAACGCTTTAAGCTCATGTGACCCCTTCCAGCATAGAATGTTACCCTAGTGTTCTTTTGTCTTGTTTCCATTGTTTTTTTCTTTCTTGATATATTCTAGGCTACATGTTGAGCTAAATTCTGAAACTGATATAATTTTATATTTTACCATGTGATGGTATCTAGAGATGCAAAAAAAACCGCTTTTTTGTATCGATGGTTTTTACACATAAAAAGGCGGCTTTTTGGGGTCAAAAACGAGAATTTTGGATCTTTTGGCTTTTTTTATTTTCATGATTTTTATGTTTAAATAGCTTTCGTATAGTATAATCTAAAATTAAGTAAGATCCATGACCGAAATACCATTTTTCGCTCTGGAATTCACCATCGTGATGGATAGAACACATAGTTTATGAATTAAAGTAAACATAAAGTACGTAGTATTTAAGGACAATTTTAGAAGCTCTTTAACTTTATTTTAACTTCTGAATTATCGACATTTTTTCTTCTCTAGATCATTTATTTTAGTCATCCGTGTTTCACTTCTTAGAGCTTAGTACTCTAGCTTGTAGCACATAATTAAATTTATGTTCTTCAATATATCTGTCAGAGCGTACTTCCACACTTCCGTTATACTGTAGCTGTGCAATGAATAACAATAATCTTCCCGGACACCACCTTGAATATCATTTGATAGAAATAATCAGTATCGGATTTAGAAAAATATTTGGGAGGAGTTCTTCTCAATAATGTTTGATTTTTCTAAAAATTACTTTTATTTAAGAGGAGCTTAAGTTTGTGAGTACAGGGATAAAAATTATTTCGTTTCGTTTGTATATTCAACTATAATCTTCCAGACACAACCTTGAAGTCCATTTTATACTGATAATCAGTGGCGGATTTAGAAAAGATTTTTGGGAGGGCCTTTTCTTATTAATGCTCAGTTTTTTCTAGAAATTCCTAATTTTTTATTTGAGGACAGCTTGAAGTTTATGAATAAAGGCAAAATTAATATTTAGTTTGTTTTAGAAATTCCGTTATTTCGGGGCAGAGACTCCAATCCGAAAGACATCCCCACCCTAACCCTCTTCGAAAATCCATCACTGCTGGTAATTAGTAATAACAAAGATTTCAAAACGATTAGAAAGGATGTCAGCCTGGACTCACAGTACACGCAATATCTCTACATTCACAGATGGAATTAAGAAAAACTTTTGTCAAAATGGTTGAATGCGAGGTTGAATCCCGGACTTCACGATAGAAGCGCGAAAGCTAACCACTCACTCATGTTTGTTGTGTGTTGTGCTTAACTTAAATATATTCTCTCTCTTTCTCTATGGCCACAAAAATTCTCCATTGACTTCTGTCCTCATCCAATTCAATCCAGTTTCTATTCTGTATTCCTATTTTTGCTAGATCCATCTTAATATTGTCCTTCCATCTGGGCCTAGGCTTTCCTAATGGACGTTTCCCGATTGGATTTCTAGTTGAAACTTTGAAAGCGTTCCTACTTTCTTCCATTCTGGCTTCATGTCCTGCGCACCTGAGCCTCCTAGACTTGATGAATCTAATGATGTTTGGATAACCGTATAAATTTTGTAATTCCTCCTTTTGAAGTTTCCGCCATTTCCGTTCCCCTTGGGTCTAAATATTCGTCTCGAACTTTACTCTGGGATTCATTTAAACACTTAATAAATGTATCTTTTTCGGTATTCCAAATTCTGTAAGAATGTTGTACAATGTTTTCCTCCTAACCGAGTTTTAAGCCTTTCTAAAATCAATAAACAATTCATATACTGGGTAATATATTACCATTTCTTTTCGAGTATTTGTCGAATGGTAAATATCTGGGCGATTTCGACTAAATCCACACTGATAATATCCAATAATTTCATCTGCGCGTGGGGCCAATCTTATTAATAGAATGTTAAGAGAAATGCCTCGATAATTATTACAATCATTTTTGTCGTCTTGCGAATTGGAACAGTGATTGATTACTCTTTGTAAATGTATTCTATATTTTTTTTGTTTGTTTGATTGTAGAAAAAAAAGTTACCTAAAGATATGTTGAATTTTCTTGTTAAAAATTCAGTAATCTTCAGGACTGGATAAACCGTGATAATGGTTATATGTTCTACAGCCTAGATAACCATACGCTTAGATGAACCGTCTATTACGTATACGGTCCATGAACAGAAAATTTGATGCTTTCCCGATTCTGAACAAGCTTAAGGAATAGTCAGTGCATTACAAAATTTGGAGCTTTACCGATTTTGCAGATCCGAAGTACCTGATAGGTGGTAACAGATTATTACATATGTGATCAATCAGTGAAAAATTTATTCGAAATATTCATACAATGTATATGAATGTTAAAAGTTAACTGAAAAATTTCAAGAGTGTACAGAACCACCAGAAACGAAGCTCTGTATCATCTTTTAAAGTACTTATTGTATGTAAGAGGTTAAAATGTTATTACATATATTGGTTAATCCTTTGTAATTCATAATGTAAACATGTTAAGAATTTTAAAAAATCTCTTTGAAATTCATGGTTTACTTTCGAAGTTTCATATTATTATTTGCATCAATCACTAATTAAACGACTTTTTTGTTGTAGAAAAGTGAAACAAAGTCTGCTTTATCAGTTTAAACCAAAATTTTCAGAAAAAAAAACAATATTTCCCAAACAAAAAAGCGAAGCAGAAAAAACCGAGTTTCTTTCGAAAAAAGCCGGGTTTTTTCCGAGCTCTTACATCTCTAATGTTATCCCATGCCCCTTGATTTGTTTTTTTCTAATACAAATTGTGTTCTAAATCTACAAGGATGAAAATGTGGTGGGTGCAGACCTGAAATCATTAGGAAGGCGCACTATCTCTACCATTATTACACATCCACATTTTATGTTTAACTGGCTGATCAACTGTAGTATATAAAGTCCCATTACAAAAATATCGTTGCATACCATTTAAGCGCTCAAAATGAAAGTTTCAAAAGCACATAATATTATTCCGTTACACTCAATAAACCAACTACATCAAACATAAACTGAAGACCTTAGAAGTCAAAAGCAGTAACTGACTTTTGGAATAAATTTATTTATGCCTAAGAAATGGATTCTCCATAGTGAAGTATATAGACTGAAAGGAAAACCACGACGCAACTCATTCATTGGTAGACCCTCAAGTGGACTGTGATGTGGTTCTTCTAGTTTGCATATTGTGCTGCGGAGAATACTTCTCAGAATATAAATAAACCTTATTGGAAAAGTCATGTATAACTTAGATCCCTATTATTAAGGGGGCCTCAATTCAGCTGTCTGATAACAGTGAACTAAGTGCACTTTCGAGCTATCAGTAAGGAGAATGAACTAGGTGGTTTTCAATGATTTGTGATAAACTAGTACTTTTTAAACAGTGGTAGATAAACTCACATGAAAATGTGATGTAATAATGTGGCAAGTACCATTTTCGCGGTAACCGACATTCTAAGTATTGCCTGTACATGCTGACAGCTCGAAAATGCAGTTATAAGAGTTCACTTAGGTTTCAGACAGCTTAATTACTATTGATACAATCTCATATTATACATATATATATTCAGCCTTTAACTTTTATCACTTTGAAAGAAGCGGGCAAAGTATTGCATACAAAGGAAATAAGGAAATAAGAACCTTATTTTTTTATATCTTTATCCTGATTTGAAATATTATCCTAGTACACAAGGATGCTGTTATTTTGTTCGTTTTCAGCCAATGATGTATGTTTAACCACGACAATTTTTACCACTCCCACATTTCCGTTGGTTATTTAAGACATTCCGCTAAGACCGTAACACTTGTTCATAAACGCAAATATATTAGAAATTTTGTAACATTTTGAATTTGATGATCATAGTTGTCTTAGTGTAAGCAAAATGTTTCTGTGAGATTTTTGAACACTTTCTTATTTCCTTATTCCCATTTGTATACAATACTTTGCCCTCTTCTTTCCTGTACTAACTAGCTTATAAAGGAAAGCTGAAGATATTAGCTCTCTGGTAAAGCCCAGGACTTACAACAAAAACGTAAGTTCATGAGTTTTATTCCCGTTTGTGTCAACTTTTTGGTATATAATGATATATATCTTAGTGCATGAATAATTATGTCAATAAAGTTTCGTCCCGTTGATTTAACTTTAATTGATATGTGTGTCTCCGACGTTTACTAGTTTGTAAAATTCTAAAGGTCAATACTAGTAATATCACGTTGTAGGAGAAATTTGTTTGGATGTATAATAATGATGTAATTATTAGTTGTTGCTGTAATCAATAGAATAAATTTTGTTGTTAGAATAGACCTATCACGCAGCTACAGATTTACTTGCAATCGATCGGGAGGGAGAAAATATCAGTTGACCAGATTTAAAAATGTCATTTCAAATGTAAATAATTCTCAAGAAAGAACAAATTGAGGAAAGGATGATTTTATCGTCTATCTCACCTTTAATTAATCTTAATTGTCACAAGTCCAGGGTATCGATTTATATCCCTTTCCACTCGGACTATTTCTTTAAAAATATTCAAAAGCAAACAAACAAAGAAACGCGTTTCTCTAATCTATTATAATCTACTAATCATCATAAATATGATCTAGTTATTTCTTTTAAATAGTAGGTTTCGGAAAAATTAACATGCACAATTGTGCATGTTCGGCCAATATTGTATATATTAGTGATTCTATCTACCTGGACAATTGTGAGGGCTGAAAGGGTTAAAGAATGTTACTAACATGTAGAAATAATGCTGGTAAATTTTTAAACTTACTTATGGAGAGATGAAGGAAACGAAAGTTTACATTGTTATATGTATAGTTAACATTTACAATAGTAAGACATGATATATTTTTAGATAATGAAACCGATATTTCTACCATAGGCGGGTCACGTCGCTTGCGTTAGTAATACGCATGGGAGCTGTAAAATTCTTCTGAAACGTTGTTGTGTCAAAAACGTTAAGATAATATTTTAGAGTAAGATACTCTAACAATAGGTGTTGATAATCCAAGTTAACATGGTTTAATGCAGGATGATGTCCAGTTGAGAATTTAAATTTATGTGGTGTGGGACTTCGGCTTTGATTAATACTGGGTGAATGAGTTTCGTATATTCCCGAATGTATACTAAAGTTTAAGGTGAAGTATATATTTTTTTTCTTAACCTTTAAAATTTGCTGCTAAAATTGCACAATGAAAATTATGAAAATTTCAAATGGACGTCACGTTTGTTCCAAATAATTAACTCATTCGGCCGTTATTCCTGATTTCGCAAACGTGTGCACAGTATGTTGTACCAGCTTGTAACCAGCGAAACACACATCTGACCTCGACAATAAAATCTGCAGAAAACCAATGCTAACTTCAATTTTGAAATTTCGCATATCGTTCAGTAAATAAAACCCTGAGCAAACTTACGCTTATTGTCCCTGGTTCAAAATTTGTGCAGGATCGTGATCTTAATTCTTACTTTAATGAGATGTGGATCGGTTTCAAGACGCATTTCTGAATATAAAATTGCACTTTGACAAAGACAATGTAAATAAAATGTATACTTTCTTCGGAATGTGTTTTTGAAACCGGGAAAAGTTTTTTTAAAAAACTTTATTTTAATTGTGAATTATTTTTTTGTAGTTTTTACGTTGTAAGGGTTTATGAATGTCCAGTGTTCTTTGGCATATAGTCTTACGTAATATTTATTCCGTCAAATTTGTGTTTAAAAAAGTCATTATTATGTATACGCTACGCAGACATACTTAGTGAAGAGTGTCCATAAATTTTGTCCCGTCAGCATTCTATTGTAGTAACACTTAAATGAAACAGGTAATATAAATATGAATTATTAAGGAAGAAATAGCGATTGTAAAATGCTCCATATCAGTAAGGAAGCACATTTGGAAAGGACAAAAGCGTTATTTGAAAGGGAAATGATGAAAATACTTTGTTTCCCAGTAAATAATTCTCACGTCGTACACTACAAGCTTTTTTACTGTTTTTGACGTTGCACGTGTTAAAAAATCTAAGGAAGTCAATAAGTGGATTTGAAGTTACATGGGTTTACAGCTTATTTCACAACATCCGCTTGAAACGTAGTTTTCTTAAAGTATGCTGGCAAAAATGTGATCACTTAACTGCATCAGGCAATGCGTGATGGAGATCAATATAATATATATTAACTTTATATCATGGTAAATTTATATATTAAGAAGTTTACGGAAATTGCCCATTTTGATCTCGTAGGGCTTAGGTCACTTGCTCGCTGGTATTGAGTAAAGATTTTATAGGACAAATTTCACCTCCCTAACATAATCCACTCGTCACATACTCTTTTTTTCCCGTAAAATTTAAATCTCTTTTCTTACTCGTAGGATCTTTATTCTAATGACAGTAACGTAAAAGAGAAGGAAAGATGTTTTCTTGCTGAGATAAAGGTGCTAACTTCACTGTAAAATTTAATTTCATCAGTTCACCCAGTTCAGTTAGCTAATACCAAAGTAGCTGGATGTCAAGTTTTTGTACTGAGATATAATATGCAGATTCTTCATATTTTCCCTCTTGAATGTCGTATTTCTCAAAACACTGATGCACGCAACAGCTTTTTAAAAGTAAAATGCTAGTGAGCAACTGTCCTCTCTCTAACGAGAAAGACTCGTCAGATTATAATATTTAACATACAAATTTAATCTTTTTTCCGTCCTTAATGAATTTAACATGTTAAAATGCCACTTAATTGTTGACACTCAACATATTAAAAAATATATATTTCAAACAGTTCAACTTCCTGTCTCTTATAAAGTGATGGAAAACATATTTCTTCCATTTTTCGGTATTCAGATTTTAGCATTTATCTTCACACGCCTCTTTTACTTTTAACGTATGAAAACAATAATGACTAAAGTGGTTACATTTCTAATAATACTCGGGGAACATTGTTTAGAAAAAATCCTGTAAAAGCTAGATTACAAACCCTGTAGAGAATTTTGATTTCTCCTAATGGCATTACACCAGGTTGTAAGAAATTTGAATTCTTTGTTTGAGCACAAACTTACCGGCATTAGTGATAATCTAAGGGTGACGAAGGTGAAATGCTTGTCCAAAGCCCTTAACGTGAAATTCAGGAGTCATGATGTGTATTTCAAGAAAATAGATAAAGATTAGAAAAAATTAAAAACTCTCTGCTTCTCAACTGTATTCATTTCATAATTGGGCTTAAATATCTATCAGATGTAACCACGTGGCTATATATTCATAAACGCAAAGATTGTAGTACCTATTAAAATTTACTATGCCACAGCTATAGATTCTATACTGATTGAAATGACGATTTTTTTTTGTTTGAAAAAATTAAAAGTTGTTATACTTTTCCTTTGTTTCTTTATCGTCATAGTAAGAGCTTTTCGCAGCTACAATTGCGACAAGTTCTCGCGATTGTTAAATCTTCTGAAACAAAAATTGATGACGTATAAATATTTTTAGTAACAAGCGATCTCAATTTTTACTTATAGTAATAAATTGTTTATTCAACATAGCAAAAAATAGGTATGTTTGTTGTTACTTAAGTTAACTCTGATATCGTATATAGAAATTATTGACAAATTAAAAGCAAACTACATGCTCCTATCTTTAGAATAGAGACATATGGAATCACCTCGAGAGTTGTCGGTTACATATTCCTACAAAATTTCATTTTAATGGAACAGAAATATGAAATTCATAGAATGATTTCATTTCTTTGTTGTTACTTATTAATTACCTTCATTTACACTTTCTTGTTTACTGAATTTGTTACAGGCGCTATAACGAATTTGTTCTTCGCAGAGAAGCGAATACCCTTATTGCGTTAAGAGAAACCTTTTGTTATTCTGATGAGAAATCACCAAAGCAGTCTGGTAATGGATTTAATCGATCACCTTTGTTAAAACATATGCTAACACATAAAAGTGAAAATCATCTCACGTACCGAAAAAGTGTTAAACGCTACAGTCAAAGATCAACATTGTCAAACGTAAAGTTAGTACATACAGGTGAGGAATCCCGAAACTGCGGAGAGCGTGGAATGTCATTTAGTGTACGTTCAAGTTTTGTTACACACATGTTAACACACACAAAAGAAAAACCTCTCACGTGTGAAGAGTGTGGTAGGGCATTTCATCAACGTTCAAGTTTGGCTAGACATGTGCTAATCCACACAGGAGAAAAATCTCACACATGCAAAGAGTGTGGAAAGGCTTTTACTCAACGTTCAAATTTGGCTAGACACATGTCAATCCACAGAGGAGAAATATATCACACATGTAAAGAGTGTGGTAAGGGATTTAGTCAACGTTCAAATTTGGCTGCACACATGTTAATCCACACAGGGGAAAAACCTCACACATGCCAAGAGTGTGGTGCGCGATTTAACCAACGTTCAAATTTGGCTAGACACATGTCAATCCACACAGGATATAAACCTCACGCATGCGAAGTGTGTGGAAAGGCATTTCGTCGAAGTTCAAATCTCGCTACACATATCTTAATCCACACAGGGAAAAAATCTTACATTTGTGAAGAGTGTGGTAAGGCATTTCGTCACCGTTCAACCTTGGCCGCACACATGTTAATCCACACAGGGGAAAACCTTCACAAATGTGAACAGTGTCCAAAGAGATTTACTCGTCTCTCATATTTGGCTACACACATGTTAATCCACACAGGAAAAAAACCTTACATTTGTGAAGAGTGCGGTAAGGCATTTCGTCAACGTTCAACTTTGGCTAGACACAATTTAATTCACACAGGAGAAAAATCTCACACATGTGAACAGTGTGGAAAGGGATTTTGTCTGCGTACAACTTTGGCAAGACATATGTTAATCCACACAGGGAAAAAACCTCTTACATGCCAACAGTGTGGAAAGGGATTTAGTCGACGTACAACTTTGGCAGAACACATGTTTATCCACACAGGACAAAAACTCCAGAAATGCCAAGAGTGTGGAAAGGGATTTAGACGACGATCTCAATTGGCTACACACATTGCAATCCACACAGGAGAAAAATCTTACATATGTGAAGAGTGTGGTAAGGCATTTCGTCAACGTTCAACTTTGTCTAGACACACGTTAATCCACACAGGAAAAAAATCTCACTCATGCGAAGAGTGTGGTCGTGCATTTACTCAACGTTCTAATTTGAGTAAACACATCTTAATTCACAGAGGACAAAAACGTCACACATGTGAAAAGTGTGGAAAGGGATTTATTTGGCGTTCAACTTTGGCAGAACACATGTTAATCCACACTGGGGAAAAACCTCACACATGCCAACAGTGTGGAAAGGGATTCAGTCGACAAACAACTTTGGCTGCACATATATTAATCCACACAGAAAAAAAACCTCACATATGACAAGAGTGTGGTGACCGATTTAATCAACGTTCCCATTTCCCTTGACATATTAATCCATACAGGAGATGAACGTCACACATGCCAAGAGTGTGGGAAGGCAATTAGTCGACGTTCAACTTTGGCTACACACATTTTAATTCACTCAAAAGAAAAACCAAAAACATCCGCCGAGTGTGGAAAGGCATTTAATCAACGTTCAAATTTAAGTAAACACATTCCATACAAGAAAAAAAGGTATACGTGGCAAGAATGTAGAGGGAAGTTTAGCCATTGTTCTGTCCTTCGAAAACACACGTTGATACATATAATTAAGAAAAACATTTGCCGAGAGAGTGGAAAAGAGTTTAGGGTATATTCATATTTGACTAAACATATGTTAATCCACAAAGGACAAAAGACCCACACAAGCCAACAGTGCGGCTGCGGATTTAGTGTGCTCTAAAGTTTGGCTGCACACAAGTATTAATGTGTAAATTCACAGGAAAATATTTTTCGGGAATATTCCCTGATAAGATTCCCAAAATGGGAATTTTTCCGATAATTGTACAATCTTAAATAAAATTTCATCCAATTAGTATTTTTTGGTTTCAAAGTTAAGTTCGATTTTTTGTCACTGTACCTTATTACCGTATTCAGGGAGGTCCCAGGTCCGTATTCAGAGAGATCTAGAGGGCCATCCTAATTTTTGGCTGCCCCCACTAAATGTTCACGGTAGACTGAGAAATGAACTACAATATGGTGATGAAATATAATATTTTTCCATCGCCCCCCCCCCTAACTTCAGTCGGTCCTAGTGATGGTTAAATTCTCGGGAAGTTATTTTTTGGGAAAATCCCCAAAATGGGAATTTTCCAAAAATTTATATACAATCACAAAAATGTTTGCATTCTATTACTATATTATGATTTCAATGTTAAATTTGTTTATATATCACAGTATATTATTACTGTTGTCCCCCAGGGAAGTGAACGTTTATCCCCCAGAGTGTACGTTCTGAACGATGTTATTTTATTAACATTTTATATTTAGTACGATAAATGAATATTTGTTTACAATATGTTCTATGAAAGTAAGTGTATTTCAAAAATGGTATAGTAATTCCAAATACTTTAAACCGCTAAACAGTTTAAATCTGCATGTTAGTGGATTTTCTAAACTTCTACTAGTAATATTATAAACATATTAAATTTTTAAATGTTACATACAAATTTGATTGGGTAACTGCCAGAACACAGACGTCCCAACATTTGGTTACCCTTGCGCATAAATGTGTATGTCACAATATTTGCATTTCTTTCCTGATTTTATAATTTTGCATGTAATATTGCCACACACCACTTTTCTTCCTGCCCATTTCTTTAAATTCCATGCGTTAACGCACATGTAAAGGAAATTCGAGATAGGCTGACGTCTATCAAACACGGTACTTCATGGTTTATTTATAGTGCTTCACTTCTATTTCTACATAATTCTACATCACTTTACAAAATGGTTTCTTTCTATCATTTGTCAATTATTACTTTGCTATTTTGGTGATTGTTTAGCTCTGATGGGTCACATTTTGCACCAAAATTTTTGCCATATTCTATTCCGATGTTGTCGTTTTATGATTTCGTACGTTAAATTACGTTACCAACTTTACATTTAGACGTTATTGCCGAGCAAGCGTTAGAGAGTGAAGACGGATTAGAGCCCCGTAGAGCACGTTGTTTTTTATCTTCGTTACCAACAATTCATTTTTCTTCTCACAAAAATCACCTCAATTTTCCTTTACGATTTGTACAAATCCCCTACTCCCCCCCCCCTAAAAAAATGTTTTCGATACTTTCTTGACTACTTGAAATCCACTATCAACTTATTTCTTCCGTAAACCATCCTACTTTTTGCTCGCTTTGGCCTCCCAATACTAAACAATTACTCTAATTTTTAGCGCAAATGGAAATGGAACTTAAAAAATCATATTATTTGTTATATAAAGTACCGTAGTCAAAGAATTTTAAATTTGTTAACCTTCAAATTCTTTAAAACCTATAAGTAAATCTTAATAAATTAAAATAACGTAATTAGTCATACGGTTGTTATAATTTAGAATATAAAGTAAAGAAATGGAAATAAATTCCTTCCCGGGAATGTATAGGCCAGGGGAAAAACCCGGGAATATTCCCATTTTTTTAAATTCCTTCCCTCGGGAATATTCCCACTGCCCATCACTATACACGAGTTAAATCTACACAGTAGCAAAACCAAACATATGCCAAGAGTGTGGAAAGTGATTAAACCAACGTTCTCATCTGATTTGACACATGTTAGTCCATACAGGATATGAACCTCACACATGCGAAGAGTGTGGGAAGGGATTTAGTCGACGTTCAACTTTGGCTACACACATGTAAATCCATACAGGAGATAAAGCTCACACATCCCAAGAGTGTGGCAAGGGATTTAGTCGACGTTCAAATTTGGCTACACATATGTTAATCCACACAAGATATAAATATCATACGTGTCAAGCATGTGGCAAGAAATTTAGTCATGATCATGATATTGCAAAAGGCACGTTGATACATACAGGTATAAACTCCGCATCTGCAGAGAGTGTGGAAAAGTGATTAGTAAACGTTCAAGATTAGCTATGGACATGATAGTCCACAGAGGCATGAAAAGGGTTTAGTGTAAATTCAAACTTGAGCACGCACATGCTATTCCACAGAGAGCAAATTGCTCACAAATTATAAGAATGTTACAAGCAGTTTTGTGTATCCCCAAAACTTGTTACAAAATTGTTAATCTACACTGCATAAAATTCTCACACATGCCAACAGTGTGGAAATGGATGTAGTGTATTGTCAAGTTTGGTTGGAGACACGTTACTGCACACTGAGCAAAGATTTCACGCATACGATGAGAGTGGAAAGGGATTCAGTCTACTTTCATGTTTCGCTACACATGTCAATCCATACGAGAAAAAAGTCTCACACGTACCAAGAATGCAGAATAGAATTTAATTAACGTTCACACCTAACAAAACACATATTAACATTAGTCATGGGTAAATTCCCGGGAATATATTTTTCGGGAAGATTCCCAAAAATTGGAATTTTCCGGGAATTTATATACACTTATCCAAAATATAATTGCACGCAGGATTTCTTTCTAACTCCCTTAATATTGTAAGTTTAACAACAACGAATTCCGAGATAGATGAAGGGAAGAGACGAAAAAAGAAACTACTTCTGAACAGGATTTGCTTTGTGAAATTCTCAGTTCCTTCCTTGTTATTTCAAATAACGATACATCTAGTTTAAACAGTACCTTAGCATTAATGGAGCAAACATTTTTTTCTTTTTTAAAATGAAAACACATATTTCTGGAAGAAAAACAAAGATCTTCATTAAAAAAGGGGAGCTGGTTCTCCATCAATGCAACTGAAGGAGCGCTCTCTAGTTGTTCCGGTAGCTATGCATATCAAGTAGTCTATTTTTTGTGTTAGCGCAAATTGTGTAATCTGGTTCGAATCCCACTCGATGCCTTAAATTTTTAATTTTTCACTCACTCTACCCGCACATTTTATAGTATATATATTACAGTGAGGTAATGTACAGCTTTCTGTTCTATCCAGAAATAAAGTGTACAACGGTAAAACCTTTTCTGTATATCTCAAATATGATTTCTCACTGCAAATTACTTCTTGCATAGATCCATAAGATTTTCTTAAACCTGTAAATAAATATGGAGTTCTAGTGTCCAGAATATCAATATCAGATCTAATACCTCCTTCATCACTACAAGAACCCTGCTTTTGTTATTATTATTATACGCTTCTTGGACGTGGGAGACCCGTGTTCGGTTCGCGACTGGAGGAAATGGGGTTTGGGGCCTATGTTAAGCTGTAGGAACACTCCTCATATAGGCTCGCTGCTCAAAGGAACACTAAACTCAACATCAAATATATATATATACATATATATATTATGGCGGGAGACCAGGGTTCTATTCCCGGCGGGAGTTGATAACGTTTGGGGTCTAGGTTAGTTTGTGGCTTTGCTTCTTATATAGCCTCACTGCTGGAAATTGCGCTAAACTCAAAATCTATTATTATTATTATTATTATTATTATTATTATTATTATAAGTAAAAAATAGAAAAAAAACGTTTTAGTTTTCTAAATTTGATAAGATCTTTTATTTCTTCCCAGAATGGACTTTATTGTTGTCTTGGTGTATCAGAACCATTTTAGATAGGTATTCACGACGATCTCACATTTTTTTCATTTAAAATTCTTAATAGCTGTCAATAGTATCACCGCTTGCTTGAGTCAATTGCATCGCACAAAAACGCACTCAATTATATAACACCTTGGCCATCACCTTACTCCCAACATTTTCACTTAGTATTTTACGAAAAGAGATGAGGTGTGTTCTCTATTTTCAATTCGGTTTTGTTTCAGGTTCAAAATAGTGCATGTAAGCCATACATTGAATTATATTTTTTTTTAAAACCTGGTTGTATCCTCTTCTTAAAGATAAGTGATGTGCTCAAAAGTGAGATCTCTTTTACATTTTCGTACAAGAAAGCTGGCCTGAAGATAAATGAAAGCGAGGTGAGGCCATAGGTGGACACTGTTTAGTATATCTTAGATCCTGCGCAGGGCGATGTTTCAACTACGAGAGGGAAACGTACACCTAGAAAAAACACTGAACTCACTGCCAACTGTTCAGCATTCAGATTTTGAAACCTGACTCCTCAATATTTTCCTCGTGGTCTGCCACATTTGAATCTAAAGACTTCATTAGAGTATGTTGTAAGTTCTGATACAAAATGCTTATTATTTATATAGTACACCAAAAGTTTTGAGTTTGCAAAACTGTCATTGGTAACATCAATGTTTTCTGGGTCAGTATTATTGAAGGTGCAGTGCAGCGAAGTTAATTAAAAATATCTTTCACCTTTTAGAAATGTGCAACTCAGATTCTCACAGTAGCATTAGAAGTTACACGGTTTCTCAACAATTGACACATATCAAGTGGATTTTTGGAGTGATATCCTTCTAGTAGAGGTACCCAACAAAAGCTCGGTAATGCGCACCAGAGAGCCGGTTAGGTTGCGATGAGCTATCTGCTCTATTCGACTTGACTCAGATGAACCATCCTCTCAATTCGGCTCGGTTGAGGTGCGCCACATCTCGATGGATATGATATATGAGCGGTGTTTCTGAACTCGGCTCTATAGTGAACAAGTCGCGTGCCGACGACCAATTTAAATTAATTGCACAATTAGAGTCGGCACTTTTCATTCAGCGCATTTAAATGGACCGAGATTCGTCTTTAGAGGTTAGATCGGTTGTTCCTTTTGCGGAAATGACTGTTATCCGGCTTAGTGAGTCATCCTGTATCTCATCTCTCCTTAAATACATCCTTAGTTCGACTGTGAAAAGGAGTGCTACAAAACAAAGTACTTAAAAATTCAGGTGTAAATTTCCTACTCGTTAAATATCTTGGATAGCTATCTGTAAGAATTAATGGATTTACGAAGTGTTCAGTAGGTTTTATCAATTCAGGTGGGTGGGGCGACGTTTTTTATTGGACATTTGAGAAGCAAACACTAAAAAGAACGATGTTTTTATTATTGAAAATAAAACTTTACAGGTTTTCTTTACAACACCATGTTTCACATCCATACAGCACCGTAGGATTTTCATTGGAGAAAAGATATTCAAGTAACAATTAGCTCACATTTTCTTTACTGTTTATGCACTTTTGTGTTCTGTTGGAAATATCAGTAAAAGTGTTTAATGAATATCAATTAGGGCAACAGCGATACGCTGATGTTCTCTCATGCTTCACAGCATAAGCGTGCAGATTCATGAATTTTCTAAAAGGTAGTCCAAACTTTTGAATATATACATGGTAATTTTGAATAAGCCTAATATAGGCACATTAAAAGCAAAATGATGGTATATAAATATAATTTGACAGAAACGTGAACCAACTTGTCTAGAGTTCAATATGTTGGTTAAGTTACTTTTAAAATGTATTGAGTTACTTTGTCATCAACTTTTTCTTATATACAGTATATGATACAAGTTATACTAGGTGATAGTTGTTATTTATATAACTCATGGTCGGTTCGGAACTAGCGCGCTATTTGTAGCCAAGCTACAATAGCTAGCTACAAATTCTGTAGTTCTAGATGTAGGAGCGCTACAAGTCAAAACCTGTATTATGTAGCTGTAGCTGAATTACATAATTTTATATTTTGTAGCGAATTTTGTACTAAAGCTTCAAATAAACCTTTTCGAGGGCGCAAAATACTTTGTAACTCCAATATTTCCACACAATTTTTAGTAAACTTTTATATGATGATAGGAAGAAAATATGATTGTTTTCTGATTTCCATCTCCAATTATTTTGCAACAATATTACAAGAGAATTTTCTGAAATAAATTCCGTACTGACGATGGGGCAAAAGGATAGTAATGAGTCTTAAAATACACCTACATGCCATTCTAGCAGCGAAAGCATATACATTTTGGACGGAGGGTTAATATATATATGTGAAATGCAAATTCACACACAAAGATTTTATATAATATTTTAACCAAGCATTTAAGTTGAGTTACGCATGTAGACGACATGACATATATTTTAATGCATTATGCCAAGTAAACTGTATGTGTGACAAGAGTTTAAGGAGCGAATACGTTTCTGAAAAAAAAACTATCTAATAGTTGTAGCGAGGTACAATTTTTATCATGTAGTTGTAGTGCAGCTACTTTTGAAAAGCACCTTTCCGATCATTGCTCATACTAAAATAATGTTGGCAAATGGTGAATATACTATATACTTGCTTTCTACGTGTGCCTCTCGGTTCTACTCTAGGCGAGCTTGCTTTCCTCGTTTTCAACAAGCGATAGAAGGAAATTTGTCACCTTTCTCAGTTGGTTTTCTGCATGCTCAGAAAACTGTTAAAGTTAAGGATATGATTTGGAGTACTCGGGTCACAACCGAAGAACGGCCATGAAAACCATGGCCCTACTCACCTGAACCGATTAAAACTACTAAACACTGCTTAAATCGATCAGTTCTTTACGATAGCTATGCAATAGTTTATCGAGTTGGAAATAGTGGTGTCAACCAGCTCGGCTCGAGCCCTGAGCCATCGGCGCAGCTTGAACTCCGACTGTGTACAACTGAGCCAACAGCTCGAATCACGATGACTGGAATGAGCCACTGGCCCGGCTAAGGTGAGCTATTGGTTAGAACCGTGTCGGTTGAGATGAGGCACCTGCTTAATTCAACTCGGCTAAGGTGAACCATCGGCTCGAGCCTGATAGGCTGTAGTGAGCCATCAGCTCGGCTCCGCTCAGCTCAGGTAAGCTATTGGCTTTAGCCGGCTGAGTTGGAGTGAACCATCGGCTCGAGTAGGCACAGTTCGATGAGCTCAGTTCAGTTAGGTGGTGGCAGAGCCGGAAGCCGAGTTGCTCTAGCCGTTGACAACATTACCACTTTGAACCTGAAAAGTACCGATTTCAAAGCCGTAGAGAAACCACCTTGTCTCCACTCGCAAAATACTCATGAGAGATTGTTCGGGTTAAGATGATAACGAACGCTACACTAAGGGCATTCTTGTGAGATAGAATGTAGCAAATGTGATACTATTGAGAGCTATTAAGACGTTTAGGTAAAAAAATGTGAGATCGTCGTGAAAACCTATCTAAAATCGTTCTAATACACCAAGATAACATGCAGTCCATAGGTGTAACCAGAGATGTAAATTAGATTTTTTCGGGGTAGGGGAAAGCATTAAGACGTGTATTAGGGTCCCATAGAAAACTTGTTTTTCTAATTCTTGGGACAACTCTTTCCATCTTTTTCTTACTCTTTATAGACCCTCGGAGAATCTGGGCCCTCCCGCAGGGCAAGGTCTGCGGTTCCATTAGTTGCATCCCTGAGAATTATTTCTAGATCACCTAATAGTATACATTTTTTTATTGAAATGGGCCCCAGACATTTTTGTTCGATTAAACTTTTGTATGCTGTTTTGTTTATATAATGTAGTGAATCTGTTTGATGCTTCATTTATAATTTCATCTTCCTATCGTATATGGAGTAAAAAAATTGTCTTAACATCGGGCCCCATCGAACGGCGGGGAGCTTTTCTGGAAGGGGCAGTTGCCCGATATCCACCACAAGTTGGACCCTGGGTGTAACAACAAACTGGGATGAAATAAAATGTCTCACTAAATTTGGTACCCTAAATCTTTTTTTTTTCTATTTCCTACTTACAATAATAATAGGCCTAATAATAATATATTTGATTTTGAGTTTAGGGTCTCTTTCAGCAGCGAGACTATGCGAACGTACGAGAACGAAAACCTACTGCTTAACGTAGGCCCCGAACCACATGAAATCCCGCCGGAAATCGAACCCGGGTCTCTCGCACCAACGACGCGTATAATAATATATTTGATTTTGAGTTTAACGCCCCTTCCAGCAGCGAGAACGAAAACCTACAGCTTAACGTAAGCCCGGAACCACAAGAGCTCTCACCGGGAGTCGATAAGGGGTCTCCCAATCTAAGGAAGCGTATAATAATAATAATAATAATAATAATAATAATAATAATAATAATAATAATATGAACTGCGTTCTGGTAGTAATGAAGGAGGTATTGGGCCTGACATTGATCTTCTGGACACTAGAACTCCGGATTTATTTTGAGGTTTACGAAAATCTTACGGATCGATGCAAGAAGTAATTTGCACCAAAAAGGAATCACAATGAGTTATATAGAAAACGTTTTGTACCTGTGTACCTTCTTATTTTTGGATAAATAAAAAAGCTGTCCATCACCTCCTTGTTATATACATACTGTAAAAGTATACGTCAAAAATAAATGAAAAATTACAAAATAAAAAATAAGAGCATCGAGTGGGACTCGAACCAGGTTTAAAAGTACTAAATCCGCACAGAAAGCAAGAACTTAGCTCGCATCGCTATCGAAACAACAATGAAGATCCATTCCTATTTCGTAAATAGAGAACGAATTTTTTAACAACTCGCCCTCCCTTTTTTAACGAATTTTGTGGTCGAAAGGCGTTTGTACTTTGCTTACAACCAAGTTTTCTGCATTTACCAAGTACCATGATGTTCTAAATGTATCATTACATTAAGTTATAAAAACAAAACTGAGTATTTCAAACAGCAAACTCTGAGCTGTGTTGGGAAGTTTCGTTACTTTTTCTTTTCACATTCCCTACCATTACACCGGCTGCGATGTTGTCAAGCCTACAATTTTAAGGGACTTAGAAAAATTCCGACATGCAATTATATTTTGGAGAAGTGTACAATCACAAAGAAAATAGCATTCTATTACCATATTATGATTTCAAAGTTAAATTCGTTTTTATATCACTGTGTATTCTTTCTGCTGTCCAGTAAGCAGTCTTTAAAATATATATTCTCAACGATATTATTTTATTATATTTAGGGAGTGTGCAAAAATGGATATTTATTTACAATATGTCCTATGAGAATAAATATGTTTCAAAAATAGTTTAGTAAATCCACATACTTTTAAACCGATAAACAGTTTAAATTTACAAGTAAGTGGATTTTTCTAAACTTGACTCTACTACTGATATAAACGTATTTAATTTTTAAATGGTTTAAACAAATTAAGTTAGGTAAGAAGACACATGTACCACCATTTTGTCAACATTTGCGTACAAATATGTATGTTCACAACATTTGCAAGATACTTTCTAATCTTTATAATTTTGTATGTAACATTGCCTTTCTTCCTGCCCATTTCTCGAAATTTCATGCGTTAATTCATATGTAAGAGAAGTCCGAGTAATTCTTCAGAAATTCAAGTCTGAGAGGGAGATAGACCGCCGTCTATTGCTAACGGTATTTCAGGCTGTATTGATGATACTACACCTCTACTTCTACATAATTCTACATTACTTCACAAAATGATTCTTCTTCATCATATGGAAATTAGTATTTTGCTACTTTTGGCTATTGTTCAGCTTTGGGGGGCCTGTTTTGGACGTACCTTTTTCCGATATTCTATTCCGATATGGTTCTTTTATGGTTTCATACGTTAAATTACGTTACAAACATTAAATTTAGACAGCATTTCTGAACGAGCGTTAGCGAGTGAAGGCGGGGTAGAGCCCCGCAGGCACTCTGTTTTGTATCTTCGTTACTAATATTTCACTTTCTTTTCCCACATAAATCACTTCCATTTACTTTTACGGTTTATACAAATCCCCTTCTGCCCTCCTACTATCAACTCATTTCTTACTTACTTACCTTACTTCTAGTGTAAATAAAAATTGAACCTAAAAAATCGTGTTATTAGCTATATAATGTACAGTCAGAGAATTTGTATTTTTTTAATCTTCAAATTCTTGAAAACCTAGAAGTAAATTCTAATATATTAAAATAAAGTAATTAGTCATATGGTTCTTATAATTTTGAAGATAAAATAAACAAATGGAAATGAATTCCTTCGCGGGAATTTATAAGCCAAGAGAAAAGCCCAGGAGTATTCCCATTTTTTTAAATACCTTCCCACCGGGAATATTCCCACTGCCCATCACTAGTTAACACACACAAATGAAAAGTCCCACATCTGCAGTGAGTGTAGAAATTGATTTAGTGCACTCTGAACTTTGACTACACACATGTTACTCCACAGAGAAGAAAGACCTCACAAATGCCAAGACTGTACAACGGCTTGTAATGTACGTTCAAACTTGACTTGGAGAGTGTTTTAGTCAACGTTCAAGTTTGGCTAGGTACACCTTGTCTCAAAAAGGTTGAGCGCATTCTTTATTGCTGTTTCGAGGCAAAAATTTTCTAAGTCCAACCTCGGGTATCTTCGGGAAAAAGTAAACCAGGTTCGAACCTCGAAGCCAACCTTTGCAATCGGGAAAAATCTTGCAGATGTGTTTTTCTTCTTTTAAATATAATAAGACTTGTTACCAATTATATATCAAAAGGCAACATTGATTGAAATACTTAATGATACAATATTTCGAAACTGTATTAATGCCAGCACATGCTTGTCTGTCGTTTTGCTCTCCATACTTAATGGAATATTTAGATACGTAAATGAATCTTTCCATATGTAAAAGAATGGTGAAAATTAAGATATAGAACATTATTCTCTCCTGAGTACTAAAATAAAAGTTAAAGTAGAACAAAAACAGCGTTTGCAGTGGATATGAATGTAATTATTATCTTACATACCGTTATATATCGCTAGAAGTATTATTCGTGGAGTGCTTGTGTTAGCTCAGTGGTACGCCGTTGGATTTCAAATCGTAAGGTCGAGAGTTCGATTCCCATCTGAGTCAATATTTTTTTATGAAATTATATTTTCCGCAATGCATGAAAAATTATATAAAATAATTACATTAAAATACGTCAGTTGTATATATATAACATACAATCATTGCAGAACGTAGTGATTATTATGTTTAAAATATAACAGGTGTTCACAGTACGTTGGTATTCTATGATATATGTGAATGTTAAATACAAATTAAGAAAATAATATCATCGCAATGAATAAATTATGTAGTGTATTTTTTTGGAGCTATTTGTCATCGAAAGTTACTTCTGAATTTTCTCATTACAGCAAGTGATTTACGCTTTCTGAAAGGTAAAGAGACTATTCGGGTATAAACAGAAATTATTATACAAACTCCAATCTTCGTTACAGACACAAAACTATGTAAGCAGGAAATTTACGAACACGAAGTCATGTCTAAGCGACTTATTTATACTCGAGAAAGAAGGCAGAATAGGATTTCTTTCCAAAGGATTTCAGTTCAATAATCTGCAAGGCTTTTGCATATGGATGTGGTCCCTTTCTCTCCGCCAATATATATAAAGTAAAAGCGATCGATATTAGTGTCGAATCCATAGTTCTCGTTGTTGCAGAAATTAATAATTACAACTCCGAAAGCGTTAAAGTCCAAATTTAACTCTCATCGTAAATCTCCTTTGTGGTTAAGCGGATAGCGTACACGCTTTCGGTGTGGGACACCCAGATTCGGCCCCTAGCGAGAGCTCATGTAGTTCGCGTTAATTAGTAGGTCTACTTCTCATATAGCCTCACTAATGACGGGACGTTAAGCTCAAAATCAATTCAATTGATTCAAAACCCATTATTATTGCGGGCGATAAAAGATGAAAAATAAAATGTCTCAAGTGACTGAGATTAGTGTCAAATCCATAGTTTGAGTTCGTGACACTGTTACAAACACAATGTCATTTAATGCCACGTTTTGGTATGAGCGACTATGCCTCCTGGATTTTGAATTTACAGGAGCAAGATCAAAGCATTGCTCACACAGCTCTAAATGTTTTATTGTATGTATACGTGTATAATCCAGCGAAACTCCGGAATGTCTGGAGCAACTTTTAACTAACATGGCAGACATATTACTTTCAATCTAAGGAAAAAATATTGTAGAATTCAGATACCTCAAGGGATTGAAGTTGGGAAGAGTGGCATGTAAAAATAGTGTAAAATGACTGATTGTAGTGTTATCCATTGTTTTCTCGGTCGTTGAGATGAGTAGTGAGGCACTCAATGGCGTTATATCCAAATTCATCTCCATCTTTACAGGATGAGGGGCTTGGAGATATGATTAATAAAATGTAAAAACTTACTTAAATATTTGTCGAAGTAATAGTTTTCTGGGATCGTGAAAGCGTTTCTAATAACTTTGGAATGTAGTTTGTAACCACTTCAAGATGGGCTCTTTAATCATATCAATTTCTCACCTTAAGAAGAAATTACCATCTCAACTAGTATCAAGCTAGCCTTCGCAATCGAGAAAAAATTGTGTAGATGTATGTTTTCGTCTTTTAAATGATATACTAAATGTAAAATCAGAGATTGAGTTGGTCGGTGGGTAAAATGGGTCATGATTTATGAGCGGGTCAGTGGATCGTAGGTCAGCAAGGCGTGACCCACTGCGAAACGCCATCACTGTGACTCACACTGACCCATTGACCCATCAACCCATTCTGCTTAGTGCCTTCTAGATAGCATTTTCTGAACACTGGGAAGTTTGTCTACGTTTTACTTTCAAGACCATTTTTCTTCTTTTTTTCATTTGGTTGCAATGAAGAAAGAAGTTCAGGCTCTTTTGGATTTTGATATTTCCAGTTGTAACAATGGCAATGGGACTTACTGCTTGGCTTTTGAGATGCAGGCTATGAGTTTTTAGAGGAGCTAACTACTGGAAAAAACTGGTTTATTACAAATATAACCTCTTAAGTCAGTAGAGAGGATGGCGTGGATAATGGATCAAACTTAATGACGATGTATTTTAGTGGGTCGGAGTTGGTCACAATGGTTTCACTTGTTTATAGTTGGTGGTGGGTCAGAGTGGGTCATGGTAGGTGAATGGGTCACGTTGGGTGTTGAGTCATTGTGGGTCACGATGTGTAGTGGGTCAGTATTTTGTGGATCAAGGTTTCATTGACCCACACCATCTCTTGTCAACATTGCACTAAAGAGAAGATATTCCGAAGGTGCGCGTCGGCGATTTTCTCAAATTTTGCACATAGATAGTACCCCACCAGAAAGCAATAAATCTCGAAACGGTTCACAGTACTATCTCACAGAACTCGAGATAGAGGGATTTGTTTGATTGGCTAAGTTAAGACCTCAATAATTTATCCTTCTACAAGCGAGATTTTCTTCACCGTTTCCGTGGTGAAGTCAGAAGAATATGCGGCAAGTAAACTTAAGGTTGAAGGTTCGCGCCCACCTTGGGATACTTGCTTTTTTCCCCTAGCGTTTTTTACACTTGCCTGAATATAAACAAATCAAGCATATGGGCGATTTAACATATTTTGGGGGAGAAATTTTGTGGTTCGTTGGCGTTTCGTTGAGTCTCTGCCGCTGGTGGTATAATTTTCAAAACCGAAGTGGGGCCACCACGGATCGTAGCTGCGAGATCACCAACTTTTGGCGAAATGTCGCCAGTTGCGCATCGGTGGTCCACTGACGCTTATGACATGGGGGCTTCTATCTGAAAACTAAGAGAATAAAGAAGCATGGTATCCACGAAGCCCGTTGACACTAATAAAAGTCTGAAACGATGAAACAGATGTCAACACCGAAAAACATGTATTTTATAATTTCAAAGGTACCCCGTGTCGAGGAAAAAGATTTGCCCCAAGGTTCCCCGGTGGGTCTCAGGACGGGTGCAACTCAAAATTTGAAAATGGTAAGAGTCCCGAGTCTTTATGCTTACTTGTGCAAAATAGCGAGCGTTCAAGATGGTAATAAATCCTTCATTGAAAACTCGTTGACCACCTCTACAAATGTGAAACTGTGAAACTACCCAGAAGAGATAAACACTTGTCTTACCATTGCAAAAGTATAAAGCACCAAGGTAAAACAAGAAGGGACCCATTATGGGTTTATTACATCACTAATATTAAATTCTACGTTCCACGATTGTGTCTTTAAGCTAAAGGACAGGGTGATTGCGAATTATGAAATTAATGGTAGAATACAGAATTGACCCACAACCAACTATGAACCACTCTGAACCATTGTGACCAACTCCGACCCACCAACGTAATCAACTCTGACCCATGATCCACGTCCTTCTCTCCATTGACTAAAGAGGTTACACTTGAAATAAAACAAGACTGTGAAATTTTCACTTATCGGAGTTTGAATTCCTACCGTCAATCGCTCAACCACCGCTCTGTTACAATACCGGTGGATCTGACCTTTACGATATACAATGGTAAAGTGTTTCTCATCTTCCAAATTAAGATGAATTTAAATTTATCATATATAATTATTTCTTTCTTGGCTTATATATACATTTCAGTAGAAAACAGGATGAAATTTGAAAGTATCAAATCAAGATAAAGTAGACCAACGTAAGAAGAAAAGAAAGAAAAACTATATGATCTTGAAGCTTTGCTGGCGTCTACTATTAATCCAATTTTCTCGGGATTGCTGCCAGAGTGAGTGTTGCTGTGCTGAGCTTTCGTTACCATACAGCGGCAACATCTTCAGAGCTATGTGTGGCAATGGGCTCTCCCCTCTCTCCAGTAATAGCGAACTTCTATATGGAGTATTTTGAACACAAAGCGCTAGAAACAGCAACATACAAACCTACAGTATTCTACAGATATGTAGACGACACATTCGTCATATGGCCTCATAGCAGACAGAAACTCGACGAATTCCTGCAGCATCTGAATTCTATACACCGCAACATCCAGTTCACAATGGAAACAGAAACAGAAGGAAGACTCCCGTTCCTGGACGTACTCGTATACAAGAAATCAGATGGAAGTCTAGGCCATTCAATCTACAGGAAACCCACGCACACTGATCTCTACCTCGATGCGACCAGTTTTCATCATCCTGCACAGAAGATGGGGGTGTCAAATACTCTAATACACAGAGCATACCAAATAGCAGATCCAGATAATATAAGCACAGAACTGTCTCACCTGGAAACGGTATTCAAATTCAACGGATATTTGTCGAAACAGATCAAGACAGCCATGAGAAAATACAGTAGCAAAAGTTGCACCACAAAAGAGGACAACACAGCAGACAAGGAAAATTTTGCAGTTATTCCATATATGGGAAAAACCTCTAACCAACTAGCAAGACTATTGAAGAAATTCAACATCAAGACTGTACACTGCCCTCCACCGAAGATCAGGAGTTTACTACCAACTGCAAAAGATTCATTGGGATTAAAGACACCAGGCATCTATATGATCACCTGTGAATGTAACGCCACTTACATAGGTGAAACGGGAAGGAACATTGAAGAAAGAATGAAATAACACCAGCGACACACCAGACTTAAACAACCTGAAAAATCTGCAATAGCCGAACACTGCATACAATACAATCATACGGCCATGTGGGACCAAATTGAAGTACTAAAAAGCAAAAAGTTTTGGGACAGGAAAATACATGAATCTCTATTCATCCGTACATACAAGCCATCCATCAACAGAGAAGAAGGTTATCATCTACCTGACATCTGGATCCAGCTTCTCAGTACGAAAAGAACCATCAGCCAATCAGAGAGCAGTTTCCACCAGCAAAATCAGAACACGCCATTGGCCAACAAAAACAACCAATAGAAACACAGCGATTCTTAAAGACAACAATATAAATTGTACGACCAGCACACTCCAACACATAGCTCTGAAGATGTTGCCGCTGTATGGTAACGAAAGCTAAGCACAGCAACACTCACTCTGGCAGCAATCCCGAGAACATTGGATTAATAGTAGACGCCAGCAAAGCGTCAAGATCATAATATTTTACAATGCTATAATAAGTGTAAGCTACAAGAAAGAAGAAAAGATATTTATGAAAGAAAACCGGAATGAAATGTAATCCGGAGAAACACCAGGATAATAGTCTGGGGACAATGGTCTAAAAAAGAGGTTCTGTGGGTTATATTATGAAACAAGTGTGAGAGATGGCTCAATATCTTCGTCTTTATGTACAGAATAAGAATATACATGGTGATAATCTGGCATTCTGTGCGGAGAGCAGATTTCAATAAAAAAATGGCGGAAAGTAACCTTCCGACGCAGCCGCGTCCAACCTTTAAACCCTTATATCTCACTACTTAATTAAGCTAGGAAAATAATTTTTATGTCGATGTGTTTCTGAATGATGTAGCTTTCCAGCGATATGCATTTCGCTTATGTCAGGGGTTTTGAGTAAAATGTTGAATGATAAATTTCTCTTTTTCTGTTTGTTTTTGCCCTTTCCGCATTTAAAGGTTGGGTTATAACCCCCAAAAGGTATATAATTGAAATTGGTATTAAAAAATGGGAATCTGTGTTGCATTAGCTTTCCAACGATGTACGAGGGAAAAAATTATCTACACTTTTAATTCTTCAGTTTATTTACATTAATCTAGGGTTATACTATGCACATCATTTTTCTACCTAATCTCCCTCCTTATCAATGCACTTGGCCCAACGGTCAACGAGCTTACGTATTCCTTAAAAATAAAAGGTTTTCGGTTGGTCGTGAAGCCACTTTTGTACCGCATTTTGCATGTCTAAATCTGAGGCAAATTGACGACAACGCAAAGCATCCTTGAGTGGCCCAAATAAGTGAAAGTCAGATGGAGCTAGGTCTGGGCTGTAGGGAGGGTGTTTCAATAACTCAAAATTCATCTTATTGATGGTTTCAACAGTGTGATGAGCCGTGTGTGGCCAAGCATTGTCATGCAACAACAAAACTTTCTTCGATAACAAACTTCGGCATTTGTTGCGAATTGCCGGCTTCAGATTCTTTTCCAACATTTCACTATAACTCGCACTGTTGATCGTCTTTCCTTTTCCATGAACTCTGCTATTATGAGCCCTTGTGAGACCCAAAACACAGTTAACATAACATTTCCTGCGGATGGTTCAGTCTTGAATTTCTTCTTCGTCGGAGACCCAAGGTGTTTCTACTGCAAACTCTGGCACCTTGATTCTGGCTCATAGTTTAAACCCATGTTTCATCGCCGGTGACTATTCTGTTTAAAATGCATCATCTTCGTTGTTGAAGCGAGTGAGTAAGCGTTGACAGACTCTAACACGAATGAGCTTATGTTCTGCACTAAGCTCTCTTGTTACCTACCGTGCACAGACTTTATGAAAACAAGACTCGTCGTGAATGATTTGATGGTCAGAGTCATGACTGATGTTCAAAGTAGCTGCTACCTCATCGATAGGGATTCGCCTATTCGCCAGAACCATCTCCCGAGCTTGCTGAATGTTGTCATCTGTAGTGGAAGTTGATGGCCGTCCTGCTCCCTCTTCATGCGTTACACTTGTTCGACCACTTTTAAACCTCTGGAGCCACAAAAACATAGTTTTACGTGATAGTGCACTTCTCTCATATTGGGATGATAGTCTGCTATGAATGTCTGACCCTTTGACACCCTCCGACCAGATGAATCGGATCACTGCTTGTTGTTCCTCTTTGGTGCAAACTTCTAATGGAACAGCCATGATATATCTGCAACAGAAGAAAGAAAAATGGAGGAATTAAGATCACACTTTCACAGCATTACCATTACCATATGTCTGTAGCTTTCTTATTTTATTTTACTTTCTTGTCTATTTTATTTTAGAATAATGGTATCGTATTAAAATATTATGTTAATAAGGCTATTGTAGGATTGTAATTCTGTGTGCCTTTTACAAATAAATAAATATATAAAAATAAATAAACTACTTTTGCTATTTCTAAGCGACAAAAAGAAAGTAGCTGTTTTCTTTACTCTATGGTACTATCCTAATGGTAACAATGATAAACAAAACCACTTATACGTATAGAATAATTGTCCAAATAAGTAACTTAGTTACGGAGGGAACAAGCAATCGCTATGTCATATCACCATAGTAATGTAGCACCAACGGAAATTCTTCTTTTCGCTCTCATCTCATTCTATTGTATATTAATATTTAGTTTCATAGAGCTGTGTAGCCTTACGATAGTTATTCGACGTAAGAATTATAGAAACTCCAACCTGAAGAAATTAATATCTAAGGCATTTTCGTTGAAACGATAAAAACATAATTAATAATACCATAGTAATGTAGCACCAATGGAAATTCTTCTTTTCGCTCTCATCTCATTATATTGTATATTGATATTTAGTTTCATACAGCTGTGTAGCCTCACGATAGTTATTCGACGTAAGAATTATAGAAATATCAATCTGAAGAAATTAATATCTAAGGCATTTTCGTTGAAAGGATTAAAACATAATTAATAACACCATAGTAATGTAGCACCAATGGAAATTCTTCCTTTCGCTCTCATCTTATTATATTGTATATTGATATTTAGTTTCATACAGCTGTGTAGTCTTATATTAGTTATTCGACGTAAAAATTATAGAAATTCCACGCTGAAGAAATTAATATGTAAGGCATTTTCGTTGAAACGATAAAAACATAATTAATAACACCATAGTAATGTAGCACCAACGAAAATTCTTCTTTTCGCTCTCATCTCATTATATTGTATATTGATATTTAGTTTCATAGAGCTGTGTAGCCTTACGATAGTTATTCGACGTAAGAATTATAGAAATATCAAGCTGAAGAAATTAATATGTAAGGCATTTTCGTTGAAAGGATAAAAATATAATTAATAACACCATAGTAATGTAGCACCAACGGAAATATTTTTCGCTCTCATCTCATTTTTGGAAAGTACTTGTTTTACATTTGTTTTCGTTATAGAGGAAAATATGTTTTCTTTTTTCCTTTAAAATGATCACCTTGGGTTTTTTTATATAACATATTTTGATTGTTATTGGAAATTCCACTTACGTGTTTGTAATAGGACGTGTTTTTGTGCTTGGATTAGTTTCTTGTTTTTATTCTTGGGTCAGTTTTAAAAATGTGTTCAGGGATGAAACATCTCAAAATTCACGTGAGCATTTTATTAACTTTTTTTTCATTCCTCGTGTTCGTGGGAACATGATAGTAAAAAGTGCGCCACCGTATTAATATGTAACTTTTATTTCATTTTTTCAAAATGATTTTGTCAACATTGTAGTTTAATATCGTACGATTATACATCGAGGATAGGGGAAACAGTGATGATAAGATCAATTATAATGGTGGCAAGACGAAAGTGGAAAGAGATGGAAGGAACCGAAAAAAAAACTCATGCACGTGGTGTTCATCCACCACAAAATCGACTTGACTGGAGCTGTAATCGAACCAGATGCCCCACTCCAAAAAATTTGTTCTACAATTGAGTCACCACTGTATATATATACGATTTACAGACCGCAATAAAACAACGTATCAACTTGCTTTTTACCTACAATGAATGTAAATTTTACACAACTCTTCAATATTTTACTTTGGGAAACAAAATAATATAAGAGGTAATAACACTAAATGATAATGCAGGGTGTTCCAAAATTATTTCCCTGATTATGATTATATTATGATTATATTGTGTATAAGATTGCACCACACTTTCATCTAAGGGCTGTTTTTGACCGTCTCAAGAACAGTGTGGGAGTTCTCGAACGCCCAGATCCTAGCATTGTGTCCGTTGATAACCCCGTTCAAATGAAATGTGGCTTGTTCTGAAAAAAAGACACGTATCAGATAGCCAACAACTTCCTTAATTTCAGACAGCATGGCAGCAGCACAGTCATAACGAGCACAGTAATCCGTTGGTAGTAGAGAGTGCACGCTCTCTACTTTGTACGCACGGAAAATAATATGTAGGATGCGGTGTACTGGAATCTGCAACTCACATGAGGCTTTGCGGACTAACTTATTTGGACTTCCCACAAAGGTGTCTCTGTCTGAAATGCGTGTGCACTACATCCACGCTTGCTATAGAGTATGTGTACTTGAGCTTGACACTCTTAGTTCCCACACCCTTTGATCGAATCGTTATATAGAGAATTGTTATATGCGTTTCTCTCAATAGGGTAACACAACGTACAACCATGAAAACTACATCTTTGGTGTTCGAAAATGTGTATTCTATCTGTTTCTTCTTCTGTCCACGCTCCATGTGCTTTCAGTGATCCTACTCCCTTTTCACTAGTGCGTGTAGCATTTACAATTTGAATGTCCTTTGTGTCTTCTTACCTTGCAAACCACTTAACAGCTTCAATGGATGAACATATCTCCACTGGTATACATCCTTTGGTATGATAACAATGGTGCTTTTCTTTTAAAAAGTTTCTTCTGTGCACTATGTTACATCCATTAGGGGTGATGATACATTCCAACAAGGGATTTACGTTTGTTTCTTTCTCAAAGGTAGACATAAATGCGTAGTACAAGAACGACGTAGAAGTGTACACTTTGAATGTACACATTAAACACAATAAATTACAATTTCTTCTTTCAAGCAACGTTGTCATTTTGATGATCATTATACCAATGTATAAATTTGTTTCTTTCTTCCATCTTCATGTTGTCTACACTATAATATTTAATGTCTGGAAACACATTGTCGTACGTTTCATTTTCTTTGTATTAAAGAAATATGGAGAATATCCTTTCGAAAATGGAAGACCAAATGCCTTATTTAGCATACTTCAGGGCATTGGAATGAGACTAAGCGAATCTAAGAAACGCACGTAATGCATTTTAATCGATAAAATTTTCGCTCCGTTCATGATCACGTCTGGCATCCATTTGAATTTCTCGACCATAGTTTTCAATATGAAGTGAAGATCGTAAATTTCCCATTATCAGCTACACAGATCAATATCATTAGTGAGTTAGAAATTATTCTATACAACCTTCTCCCTCATATATTTCTTCACACTTACCACACACATTACAATTTTTTCATCTTGTCATCTTCAACACACATATAACAAATTTGCTGACTTACGAGTAAGTTAGCTATGCTGAAATCCATTTTCTTCATTATTTTCACCTTAACCTTGTATACCAAAAATTATGGGGATACATTTATTTTCTCTTATTACACTTACATTAATTTTGTTTTGATCTTCTTGTATTTACTTTTATATAACATTTATAACCTTCAGGTGCGATGATCTTGCAAATATGACACACTCTTTCAACACAAGTATGTGTCAATTTTTTCACACTGTAAATTGTCATACATTTTTTTAAAAATATTTCACATAATGATTTTCCATCTTTATAAGAGACTGTCTTACGATAATCATAGTATGATTATGCTATAAAAAAAAAAATACGTCTAAAATCTTTACAGGATACTCACTTTGCACTAATATTACCTTTTCGTTTTTGATGACGCACTAAAAGTACAGTAGTACAACTTTTTAAATGACCAAATTATGTGTAATATTCCTTATGACATGCGTCGCAATAATTCACGCTGTAAAACTTTGAATTACATGGTAGTGTAGTGCCCTTAGTAATTGTGTTATTTTATAATGGTAATATTTTTAAGTAGTATTGTTAATTCTCTTTTGTAAGATCTGGCAACATTGATACTTCCGCTTCTGTGGAGGGAAGACGAGCGGGGGGACTTCCGCTGTACGACAGAGAAAGAGATTGTGTACCGCATGGCTTCTCGATATCTGTAAAAATGAAGCCTAAAATTATAGTTAATCTAGGTCTCTCGTAGCCATCCTCCTTTTATTAGTAATCAACAGTTTTGACAGAGCAACATTGAGTGTAAGTGAAGCTTTACGGTTACTTTTTCATCATAATTTTGGTGTGCAATTTCCAAGAGGAATTTATAAAGAAGAGCAAGTGGTCTCCCACGTGTTTTGTTACAGCTACAAGTTTTGTCTGTTAGTGTGTGCCTCTCCATTAATTATATTTCAAGTTTCTGTGTTCGTCCTAGTGACATTCTCCATTTAATACGATAATGGCAATTTTCGTGAAGTTTTTCTCAGCTGTGATAATGTATGAAATCATCATGAAGCACTAAAAACTTCTGTGGGAACCCGCCCCATGCACGCTCTGTCCGGTATCATATCAGTGAAGGAAGCAATGTATTCAACCTCTAGCACAGAATCATCAAGAGTCCAGATCTTTACAAGGATTGTAACGAATCAGCAATGTACCTTCCCAGGAAGTAACTTGGTTCTCACGTACAAACGACTTAAATGCTGATTCCCATTCATATATTTGTTACAGCACTACTTCCTTAAACTTAAACCTGTACTTCAACAAAATGTGGCTTCTTTACATTCTAGTGTACTTGTTACTGTACCAAGTATTGGATTCTATAGCTACTTATGGCATTTTAGTAGCAAGTAGCATGTTTATTCCAAACTAATATCCTTTCATATGTGTTGTTGTGAACCAGTGCAGTTTCTTAAGTGAGCAGTATTAGTCTATTAACAAGCAGCTTGTAGAGTGGTGCAGGATTTATGCCAAACCCACATTCAGTTGGAATAATTTAGAGGTATGTTAGTGGCCCTTAGCCCAGGTGAATGAGCAGCATGAAGAATCCACCCGTTATTTTCGACGCCGCTCGCTCAGTGTTTAGTCGAGCGACAATGCAGCTCTGGGACACGTTATTTTATACCACAATACATTTCTCTGGAGTTTTTCATACTTTTTTTTTCATTATTAAGGAGTCACCTTGGAGCCCTCTTTGGTTTAGCTCCGCCCAGCCTTGGCTCAGAATCAACTGGTAGTGAGATGAGATGCTGTTGTGTTAGTCTTTCTTATATGAAGATGGGCAGTTTAAAGGTGTTTTCCTGATAAAGGTTGCCTTCGTAGCAACCACATTCGTCATTTTTGATGAGTATGTTGTTTTTAGTTATGTTCAATTATGTTTGAGCATGTTTGTGCGTATTAAAGCTCATCTTTGATATAGCTTGTTAATTTATCAGGCCCAGTTAAGCTCTTCGAAAGCTTACTTTTTCTAAGCCCTCTTTAGTGTTTATAATGTTCAGTGCTCTCTGAGTTGAGTGAAAGTGGCATATTAGCCAGTGTTTTCTCATGATAATAGTGAATCCTCCAGCTATCTCTCCAAGCTCATTTCAATGGTGTTCTTTGAAGAACTGTGTTTACAAGTGTGGTGCACTACTTAATTATCCTGTTTTTATGTTGCTTCATAGCTGCAGTAAGCTGTACCCTCTACTATTTGTCAGTGCTACTTCACGAATAGCTGTTTTGTGTTCTCACTGGTGCTAGGTGTCCCTTATAATCTCCATATAATGTTGGCCACTCGCATTTTAGTGCAGTTGTATTGTTTACACAAAAGTGTCTTTATCTTATCTTATCTTATTGAGCATCAATCCTGAATACATGCATCATTCATTAGTAAATATGCTTTGAGCATATTCTCAGGTAAGAATCACAATGTTGAATAAACAAGCTTAACGATACATGTGTTCATGGCAGCTTCACTCTCACCGGGGTGGAGCATAATGTTGCCAGTTCAATCAAGAAAAGGACACAGAATGCCCATATGTGGAATGTAAAACTCATAGTAACAGGTAATCAGTCTCAATGGGTTATTAGATGAATGTGTATAATTTTATTGCATACCTTTTCTTAGTGGTAACAATTTTAATACTGAGTTTTGCACTTATGTATGGATAGTGCACATGTAGGCGCGCACCCGATGGTGGGTATACGCTGGCTAGTACCTTATAGCTATATTATTATCCTTTAAGTCTAGTTGCAGTGTACAACAATTAACAATTATGATACGATATTATCTTTTGCATAATAAATTTAAACTATTTCTTTCATCATCCTCAGAAGTGACAATTCTTCTGGAATTTGGTAAGAATCTAACTTGCATATTATTATGAAGTGTGTTAATGTTTCAATCATTATACAAGGGAGGTGAAGATGGTTGTCCCTCCTCAATTGTTTATAGCTGCAAGAATTTTGATGTAATTATGCATCAGTAACTGAATATTTTCACGCATGATTTTTTTTATTGTTTTTATAAATATACGAATATATGTTCTTGTGCATGATAGTATATGTACCTGTTATAAAGTACTTGTTTTATATCAAGCTTCCATGGCCCTAATACCAACTTTTGATCAAATAATAAATAATCTTTTCCATTTTAAGTGTTGTTGTTCTAGTGCAAGTCCCCAGTAGCTAGATAAGTCTAATTTAAGGTTAGCTATTTCTAAATTATGGTATATGCAGGAGCAAGAAGAGGAAGGGGGGTTTGTTCATGCCTTCTCGTAGAGCTGGTGTGGGCAAGCCTCGTGTTGTCGGACGTTGTCTGTGCGCCCTATACTTCATTGCCATTTCATCTTTCACAGACTGGCGACCCCTTGATACTCAGTTTTCTGGATTTTCTTTAGTCTGCGTTCTAAGTACGTTAGACGCCTTCCGCTCTGTAGCACTCAGAAGTTCCGGGCCATCCTCTGGGGCGCTACAGTAGTCGTCATTTACATAAAGCAAATTTAAAGGTGTTCTTCCATAATCATTCGCTGCGCTTTCATACATAAAATTTATTTCAGGAAAACTATTGTACACTGTGATTTTATAGTTACTTAACTGTTGTTACTTTTTAATTTCAGGAATTCCTCGATCATTTGTTATGTTCACTTTCCTGCTTTACATTGATTTACCACTTCTTCGTCTACCACATACTTACTTTGATTTTGATATATTTATGCATTTCTTCATTTTTACCCTTATGCTTTGTATTCCCCTCGCAACTACAATTGCTCGTGTTAAACACGTCGTATGAATGTTTTAGCTTGAATAATTCCCCTTTCTAACTTGTTAAATTCATTATTATCCAATATTCATTTTTTGGCAAGCCATGTCTTCTGGGCATCATTATGTGATGAATGTTTACTAAACAATCTTCATTAATGAGGAAGAATGCATTGCTTGTACTAAACGCTTAAAATTTTACAATACTACATCTACTGATAGATTTCTGGCCTTTCTAAATGAAACCCAAAACGACCTGTGACCTTCTCTGTCATTTGTAATGTTAATCCCGACGTGATTTTATGCTGCCACATTTTCTAAAATGTAATTTAATACTTGACGAAGACTATTATGTATGACTATAAATAGATACTCATCTTCCGGGACAGGAGCTGATGTTATTCTTGAAAGTCTACCTATCATGTTATACCTTCTGTACTGCCTTCTTGTTTCTTCTATTACTACAAAGTTCCAATCCTTTATTACATTCATTATTAATATCCATGCTACTTCCACACCCTACTTGTATTCCTTTCTGTTTATTAGCTTGTATGATACTGTCCACTCGTGTTTCAATTTCTTTCAAGACCATGTAGGCTTCAAATTCATTCTTTTGTTCTTGTCTAAGGTTATTTCCATTATTGGTGACTATATTACTTCTTCGTTCTCAGGATTTGCAAGTAAATTGTCAATCCAATATCCTATTTCTTTATAGAAAAATCTCCTTCTCCTTCGTCATCCATTACTAAGCTATTATTTTCTTTTAAAATTTGTGATACTGTGGGACTGTTTTTTCCTCTTCTTCTTTTATTCGTTTCTGTATATCTTCTAAATATGCATTCACTCGGGTTTCAGTTTCTTTCAAGTCAATGTAGATTCAAACTCTTTTGTTCTTCTCTCTGATTATCTTCTAATAATATTTCTTTTATTGGTAAGTAAATTTCTTCTTCTTCTTTTTCTCAAGATTTCCAAGTAAAGTATCAGTTCAATGTCCTTTTTCTTTATAATAAAACTCTTCGTCGTCATCCATTTGTGATGTAATTTTTCTTTCAAAATTTGTGATACTGTAGGATATATTTCTCCCTTTTCTTCTTTTACTCATCTCTCTATATCTTCTAACCCTGAATATGAGAAGCACAACCTCTTCCTTTCATCTTCTACAATGAATGGATATTCATTACCCTTATGTCTTTCTTAAAGTGTATGTTCTACTTGTACTCTTTCCTCCTCTTCTAACCATTTTTCTAAACTTTAAACTGCTTCCTTGTGTGTCTTTTCTTCTTATTGAACTTCTCTTTCTAGTGTACTTTCTTCTTCTTGTGCTCCACTTTTTACATGCACTTCTTTTTTTATTAACTCCAATAAAAGTTGACATTTCTCTTCGTTATCTTCATTTGCAGCTAATAAAGATTATATTACGTATATCTGTTTTTTCAAATTCTTGAAGTTCGTCTGACGTCTAAAATTACGTTGCACTGTTATAACTGACTCAGTTTTCACAAGCCAAATAACACACTGCGCTTTCTGTTGCGGAGTACACATTGTTGCTGAGTTGCTCTACACTGCATGCCTCCCTGGACTGAACTGAGGGAACAGAGGAAAAACCGTCTCAAGGTCAACTAGACCTGCCAACTGCAGGGGAGCCAAACTTGGAGAGTTGATGAATCAAATACCACAAACTAAAATAGTGCATATCACTTTGTACAGATTCTAGGACACACTAAAACTAGCAAGTTCTTTTTCAAACACTGCATATATAATTAGAAAAGTGGATAACTAAAATGGACAAACAAATATACACCTATTTCTTTGTGTCGTTTTACAATTTCTTCAAAAGAAGAGTAACATAATATGAGTTGACTTGATTTTAGTTTAGCGTCCCTTTCAGCAGCGAGGCTATATGAGACGTGGACCTACTGATTAACGTGGAATCCGAACCACATGAGCTCCCGCCGGGAATCGAATAGTAACATAATATGTCAACTGTTATTATTTGTACTATGTATTACAATGAACAATAATAATAATAAAACTTTTCCCACCAATATTAATTTTGCTATGCGTTACTCCTTTTCGTTCCCCTAGCATCAGATGTGCTTAGAACGACATTCCATGTTGCATCCTCCCAAGAACTGAAAAGGGAGACGTAAAACAGAAAAGATTTCATAAAAATTAAAAAAAAACACACAGGACAATTCTTATTTCTGTTTCTACGGTAATGAACATTTTCCTCCATTCACATAGCCGTCCCGCACTTTTGCAGTAGTACTTTTAGGAGTCTTTCTGTGTCAACTATGGTTCGTAAGAAAGATTACCTTTTCAATGTTCAATACGATTTTAATTTCTTTGGTGATGAACCTTTTCCCAAACTCATATACTTCCACAATTCTACAAAAACATGTGTATGAGTGTTTGTACGTAGGTGTGTACGGGTACCTGTGCGTCAACAATGACTACTAAGAAAAATTACTTCTTCAGTGTTCGATGTGAGCAAAATTCTTTCTCTTTCTGCGGTGATGAATATTTTTTCAACCTCATGTACCTTCACAGTTGAAGAGGGAAGTTAAGACAGTAATCTAACATCAAATTTGTGTTGTTGTTTACACTATGTCGTCTTATCACTGATCATTTTCCAGTCCCCCTTTCTCTCTCTCCCCAGATGTAAGGAATGTGACATTCTTCCAAAAAATAAAAGATTTGACGTAAAACTAAAAGGATTTCATAAAGTTGCAAAACCCAACACAGAACATAGTAAGCAAAATTCATTTCTTTCTGTGGTGATGAATCTTTTCCCAAACTCACATACCCCCGCACTTCTGCAGTAAAACTTCTATCAGTGCTTCACCGTCAACCATGCCTACTCAGAAAAAATACTTTCTAAGGATTCAACATCACTTTGTTCTCCCTTTTGTTTCTGTTGTGATGAATCTTTCCTCCAGACTCATATAACCCATTCTGCAGTAACATGTGTATGACTGCCTGTGCGTCAACTATGAATCTATATCTACTCAGAAAAATTACATGTTCAATGTTTAATATGTGCAAAATTGCTTTTTCCGGTTTCTCCGGTGAGGAACATTTTGCCAAACTCATATGCATCCGCAATTGGAAAGGGAATACATATTAACCCTTATCCGGGCAAGACATTTTTGTATCGTAAACGGGCAACCGGGGCCTGTGAGGCCTAGTATATATTTTAAGTGCAGAATACACAAAATTCAATGCCTATTGTCACTTACTGTTCAGACTAGTCTAGAATGTACCGGTATATATTTTTGTCAAGTAGCGAAACTTCGTGGCACGCTTTTGTAAGCCGACCAAGCAGAATTGAAAATCCGGTCCAGACATTTTTGTAACGTAAACGTTCAATCGGGGCCTGTCAGGCCCAGTATATAATTTAAGTGCAGAACACTCAAAATTCAATGTCTGTTGCCGCATACTGTTCCGACTAAAGGTTACAATAGTCACGTGTTCAATATATAATTATGTGACAATTTGATCTAATATTTGACAGGAATTTCACTAAAGTTATACGGGGCCTCCTAGGCCCCGGTTGCCCGGTTAAGTCAGGAAAAGATTTTCAAATTAAAAAAAAAAAAAAAGCTTTACCAACTCGATATGTTCATGATTTTAACTTCGACGAAAGATAGAAGAATTCAGTATTTTATGTCTTCGAAATATGTATGGTTATTGAGAAATTTTAGAAAAATGAAGCTACTGGGCCTGGGAGGCCCCGGTTTCCCGGATAAGGGTTAATCTAACATGAAACTAGTGTAGTATTGTTTTGTAGTGTACGAAGTCCCACCATTCATTTTTTTAATGCGCGTTACCCCCACTTTTTCCCAAACGCACATCTCCCTTTAAAACTTAAAAGGTGAAACGTAAAATTCACAGATTTCATGCGGGCACAAACCACAACAAAGGTATAAAGCGAGCCAAATTTTAAAACGAGATCTCTAAGTTTAACGCCTTTAGGCTAAGGAGGACAATGATTAAACCAAGTGAATCATAATATAAAAAATTTATGCAATGAGAACGTGAGAGGAATCGGGAGTACCCCGAGAAAATCCACGAGTAAGATCTTCTTCTGCACAAACTTACTTGTCGGGAATTGAACCAGCGATCACCCACATCAGAGGTGAGACAAATTTTCTTTTGCTTCTGCGATGATGAACCTTTTCCCAAACTCATATAGCCCCAGCAGTTGCAAAGGCAAGGCACACTCATCTAACATCAAATGATTGTAATGTTTTCTTCTACACTATACGAAGTTCTAACACTGATGATTTTACTCTCTGTATTGTGAATACTGTTCAACTGCCACGGGATGTTTGTATCAAGTTCAAATACATTTATAATGCCTTCCATAAGGTATTGTGTTACCATTCTTCAGAGTTTCGCACCTACGAATTTATCTTTTATGTGCGCGTGTGTGTCTCTGTGTGTTTCTGCAAGTTCAAAATTGAACCCACTGTCGCAAATCCCAGGGGGTCGAGGTGGACAGTCCCCCCCAATAATCTGACTTAAAAAATGCTTTTTGGGATAAGTGTGATGATTTGTGTCCGACTGCCACAAAGGAATGTGAGATGAAATTGCTTTCTCTTGGCTTTTTCATTTCTTTTATAAAGAATCATATTCTGTAGTATTTTAAACTGGACTTCGTGCTGTAGTGCGTTCAGTAGTCTCAACAATATATATTAATTCCACTTCCGCTGCTTGGGCACAAATTGCAATAAATGCCAGAGAAGGATATGCCCCTCTCCTCATGCTGGAAAGTTGTTTCAGCTGTAGGTACGGGCACAAACTCCGAGGAAACGGGGAGACATGTCCCCTCCAACATTGGAAATGCAGTCTCTGCCAATAATCCGATTTGCAAAATGCTTTTTGCAGATAAGTGTGATGATATGTGTCCGACCGCCACAAAGGAAAGTGGGATGAAATTGGTTTCTCTTGGTTTTTCCATTTTTAATGAAAATGAAGGTATGCGACTGTGTGTGTGACGTAACCTGATGTTAAATCTTATCTCCTCCTCTCCCCTAGGCCGTAGAACACGAAGAGTATATAGACTACCCATTGTTAGTAGACCCATTTTTTCAGTAAATGCGCATTTCATCTATTTGTAGAATCAGCCTAGACATCTACTCATGCTTCGTAAGCCAACTCTATGACCTATGGAATCCGAAGGTTCAATGCCTCGTTCACAATAGCTGTCCATTGACTTCTATCCTTAGCCAAATGAATCCAGTTTCTACTTTGCATTCCTATCTCTGTGAGATCCATCTTAATATTGTCTTCCCATCTGCGCCTAGGTCTTTCTAATGGTCGTTTTCCGATTGGTCTTACCGCTAACACTTTGAAAGCGTTCCTATTTTCTCCCATCCTGGCTATATGTCCTGCCCACCTAAGGACCCTAGACTTGATGACCCTAACAATGTTTGATAAGCCGTATAATTTACATAGTTCCTCGTTATGAAGTTTCCGCCATTCCTCATTCCCGTTCTTCTTGGGTCCGAATATTCGTCTGAGCATCTTGTTCTCAAATACTTTCAGCCTATGTTTTTCCCTCAGAGAAAGCGACCATGTTTCGAACCCATACAGAATAACAGGCATGATTATCGTTTTATATATTTTAAGCTTCAAATTCCTCGACAGAATTCGCGACGACAAGAGATTTTGAACTGAATAATAACAAATTTCCTGTTTTTAGTCGATATTTAATTTCTTCGTGAATATGATTTTCGTCTGTTAATATTAATCCTAGATTTTTGAAAGTATCCACTTTATCAAAAGTATTATTTAATATTTTAACGCATTCATAATTTTCCGTATTACGGTGCCGGCGCACTTCCATGTATTTAGTTTTCTCTGCATTTCTTTCTATTGTTCATATATCATCCCGTATTAAATTTACATCATCAGCGTACGCATAACCTGGTGAGCACCGTTCAACTCTAGGCCCTGGTTGCTATCTTTGATTTTCGTTATAGCGTATTCCAGGCGAAAGTTGAATAATAATGGCGACAACGCATCTCGTTGTTTCAGGCCATTCTCGACGTGAAAGCTCGTGGCCAAAAATTTTCCTACCCGGACTTTACTTCGGGATTCAATTAAACATGCCTTAATTAATCTAAATAGCTTTTTCGGTATTCCAAATTCTGTAAGAACGTCGTACTATATTTCTCTCGTAACCGAGACATAAGCCTTTCTAAAAATCAATAAATAGTTGATGTACCGGGCTACTGTATTCCCACTTCTTTTCGAGTATTTGGCGAATGGTAAATATTTGGTATCGATTTCGTCTAAATCCGCACTGATAATCTCGAATAATTTCATCTGCGTATGGGGTCAATCTTGTTAATAGAATGTTTGAAAGGATTTTATATAATGTTGACAGAATAGAGATGACTCTATAATTATTACAGTCAATTTTGTCGCCTTTCTTGTGGTTTGGAACAATGATTGATTATTTTCACTCTTGTGGCAATTCTTCCTTGTTGTAGATAAGGAGGATAAGTTTGTGTATCTTGTTCCACAATTTTTCGCCTCCAGGTAAAATTAACTCAGCTGGAATTTCGTTTACACCCAGAGATTTGTGTTTAATTTCTATATAGCGATTTCTACTTTTATTCAGTTGGGTTCTGGAATATACGGTTCTGCGGTGTGTATCTCCCCTTCTCCCCGCACATTAGTTTTTGGCTGCGTGTTAAGCAAATTGTCAAAGAAATCTTTCCATCTATTTAAAATGCTATCTGTATCAGTGAGAACTGTTCCATCAGCTTTCTGTAATATAAGCACGAGGTTGATAGCCTTTCTTAAATTCGTTGATCCCTTTATACATGTCCCGAATGTTTTTCGGGTATTGTCTTCAAGTTCCTTAATTTTAGCTTTCAAAAAATCGCGTTTCTTTGTTCTAAAAGTTTTGGAAGTTTCCTGCCTGATATCTATGAAATTTTGTGTAGTTATTTCATTCGGATTTTGTAGCCAGCGTAATTTTGCCTGTTTTCTCTTCTCTGCTAGTTCGAACCATGCTTTGTTCTCACGTGTTTCCGCGTTTTTCTTGAGAGAGGATGCTTGGTAAGCAAAGAAAAAAATTCAATTGCTGGAATATTTTTCTCCATAATTTTAAGGTTACATTTGTTAACTAAAGAGTATGTGACATTCATCAGTTTTCTGTAACGATTCCTGTAATGTTATTGAGATTATCATCATTTTGCTCAAATACGAGTATTGTTGCGTCATACATAATTGATATTCTTTCTTCATAGTTTTGGATAAGTCATTATTTATATTATTATAAAACAATTTTAACATGGATCTTTGTGGATGCCTAATTAGAAACATACCAATTATAAATATGCATGTATTCAGAGTTCAGAATGTGTTCACGGCAGTGATTTGTAATACTGATATGTACTACTACTTGAATCACAACTGACAACGGTCCATAAAGTATAAGAGAAATGATAGAAAGTAACACCAAGAAAAAGAAACAGAAAAGTAGAAAGGACGAAAGAAAGAAAAACGACGCAGTTCTTACATGGAATGAACTTTGACAAATACAGTATTATTTCTGAACAAAGAGCATAAGAAAATGGAAAGTCAATGACATTCTTAGAAATGGTAAGAAGGATTATTGTTGTGCGTGGAATGCGAAAAACTAACAAATTTATTTCGGGGCGAGCTTGAGCCCAGTCCGATAGCCCCCTAAATACGCCACTGAAGACAATTCTGCTCCCCTGATCCTACACAACATTGTTTTTCAACTTCATAAATATTTTGAACATCGCTTATATATATAAAAAATAAGGGAACGATCTTACCCGTCCGCCCCCCAATGTTGAAGACAGATTTGAGCCGATGCATGAACCTACACCTTAACCTACCCAAACCACATGAGCTTCAACACGGAATCGAATCTACGGCGCACTCACATCACACGTGCTTCGGCTATTCATTTGTCGTCAGGTAAAGGCTATTATTATTATTATTATTATTATTATTATTATTATTATTATTATTATTATTATTATTTCATTATATTTTACGGTCTTGTTCAACACCAAGGCTATATGCAGCGTGACTTACTCTTTAAGTTCGATCTCAACCATAGGAAGTCCCACAAGGACTGTACTCCTACACTTAACGTAAAGGGGATCCAAACCACGTGGGTTCTCACGGAGAATCAAATCACCGTCTGCCGATTCCACGAAATCAAACCCTCTGAGACATGTTTTCCACTTTATACTAATTATATATTTATCTACCTTATATATATATATATATATATATATATATATATATATATATATATATATCTTTTATCCTCAATAAACTTACGAAGACAGACACTTCTGACTCAACACCTCTGATTAATGAAAGAGTGAGTAATCTACCAACGGATCACTTCTCAAGCTATTCCGACGTCACAACCTCCACCAAACAAAAGTCATTTCCAAACTTAATCAATAAAGTTCCTACGCCCCCCCCCAAAAAAAAAATATCTTCTTAAAAGCCTGTATTATTTCTCCTCAGCCACTGACCTACAAAATTTCAATAAGAACTCTTCCACACTGCCACTGCAACAACCCTCTACTAACTTGATGACTAAAGTTAATGATCTTACCCAAAAATCATCTTAAAAGCTTAAATTTTTATTCCTCGGGCACTACTACCCAAATTTTCACTAAGGGCCCTTTCATAGGGCCACAGCAACACCCCTGAGTTAAAAAGTCACGTGACCACCAAGGGCGCCGATCCTGGGGTAGTCCGGGGGGACCCGGGACCCCAAAGCTCATGTAGGCCCCCTATTGTATTTATGAATATACAATATTTGGCATAATTTGATTGCAATTTATCTTAAAATCCTCATATATATATACCTTCTGCATCTGAATGCCCTCCCTACAGAGAAATCGGCAACCTTGGTAAACACTAACAAATACAAAGTAAGGAAAGCAAAATTTCCGCTTCCCCCTCCCCACCTTGACCCAAGAGTACCAGCTTTATGCTACGAGGGGAGTCAAAGGTCGTGTGTGCTGCTAACTAAGGGTGTCAAGTTCAAGTATACAAACTCTACCGTTATCCATTTTAACATGAAATGCATCATTGGAGTAAAATTCGAAAGTGCATATCATGACGTGCTAAGAGAAGATATAGTAAAGTTCTCTTTAAGACAGTTTAAAAAACTGATACATGGGAATTTTTGGACTTTCTCGATCACCTTTTATTACAAAATTCCTATAATAAACAGTATTTAGATGTTTGGTGGGGTTTTCTTAATAAGATGGCGTAGAGAACTTAATACGTGCGTCTTAGGGAGATAGGATCCAATACCTTTTTGCGAAGGATTGTATGTGAGATACCTCTCAGATACTTAAAGCATCCTAAAGAGAGTCTCAAAGATCAAACGTCATAAAGAGTGGTGGGACCAGTGATTTATCTACACCCCCTAACCCCCCAGCAGTCCCTTAAAATTTTCGGAAACCCCCTGAAAATAAATTCCTTACCTCCAACTAGGGTGGTGCAATTTTGAAAAGATTCATTCTCATTCAGCCTTAGATCTCCAGGACTTTGTAAAAAACATTTTAAATGATCTTATCTTCCCGTTCTGCCTAATCTTTGAAGACAGGGAATTCTATGCGAGGAGGAAATTTTTAAGGAACTGCCTCACTGAAAAGCTTGACTCCTAGCGTGTTTGTATGCAGATCGGAACTCATGCATAAAATGGCTGTAGTAGCCTGAATGCAAGTATTTGAGTATTCGCAGGAAAAATAATGTAGAAAGTCTTAGACCAACATTTACATTTTTAAAGTGAACTTATTATGAGTTAGTCGCCTGAAGATAAGTTCTGTAACTACGAAATAACCATCCTCACTATTCAGCGCGACAAAAGCCAGTTTTATTATTTATTTACGATACTGAACGATAAAGTAAAATCTGGTTAGTTTGGTGCTATTTTTAGTTTTTTTTTTTTTTTTTTTTTTTTTTTTTTTTTTAATTCAGAATCTTGGTTGGGAAATAACATTTCTGTTCGCATCAATGATAGGGAGTTGTAACCGAGTTCGATATTGAAGATATATAGTTAAGCACAGCTTCATCACTAGTAAAATACAGGAACAGTCTTCGAGTGAATGTCATATTCTCGTAGTGCTTTGTAGAGAAAGGGCGTCAAGTGATACATTCTTTGCATATACACTATATGTATTTTCTTCGTACATTTACTTTTTTTTCTATACGCATTTCCTTCGTTTGCACTATTTAGCTTTCATCACACCAGGCCCGTATTCAAGGGGAGTCTAGGGGGCCGCCCCCCTAAATTTTTGTTGTCCCCCTACAGTTGACTACAGTTGTTACTTGAACCGTATCCTCTTACCCTTCAGTTCGTCGTCGACGGGAATTTGAAGTATTAATTGCGCATAACAAAGTCATATATGGGTTTATAAATGCTCTTAGAGGTTGGCCAAGAAGAAATAAATAGCTTCTCCCACCATACTTGGCGAAAGTGGGACGTGACATATTCATCCTCTACATTTGTATCGATTATCATCTTGTTCTAATTTATGTTACATTTAATTAGTTTGCAAGTTTGCATAATATTGATAATAACCAATAAATAGAACAAGTGGACTTAATAGATTTTAAGCGGATCATTATTGCCTGGACATCACTACCTTTTACAGTTTACGGAAATGAACTTTTGAAACTGTACTCAAAATCTGAGTTATATATTTTCTCGTGGATATATGTTAACGTAATGTACATGCTGAGGAGCAGTGGTGCTCACCTCCCTCATGTCCATGACGCATCCCCCCTCAATTGCCTATCCGTAGGTGTTCTTCCGTGAAAAAAAATTATTTTTCGATTAATTTTTACACCCTCTCAAACATATTTATATAGATTTTTACCCCCCCCCCAAATATTTCAATGACGCAGTTTGCGTCATAGCCCCCCCTTGTGGGCACCCCTGGAGGATGCGTCCGTAGAGAGCAGACACATTACTGAAGGTGGGTAAGCGCATAAGATTTGTTTCAGTATTTGCTCATAAGAATGATTCTCCATGTCATTCATTGTCCGCGTCCGTATAAGCACTTCAACTGAAGAGGCCTGTTTAAAGGTAACCTTCACTTTCCATCTTTCTTTTCGCTGTACAGTTTGCTGTCCACGCCAAGAGTGCTGTCTGGAAAAGTTCAATGTAGTGTTCATACTTCATTTGATAACGTAGCACATAGTGAATCAACTCAGCTGTAACCTAAAAGTAAAGTAATAGTAAGTGTTGATTTTCTGGCTCTGTCAGGGCATCGATATTTGCATACAAAAAGCGCAGCATTAGCGGGAAATAGAAGCGCAAGCTCGAAATTTAAATTGAGAGTATTTAAATATCTGGCTTTCGATTTGACCTTGATGCCAGAATTCGGGACCAGCAATAATCCATTTCTCGTATGATAGGCTAATAAGTATTAAAAAAATAAATAAATAAAAAAGTATGAAAGGTAAGTCCAGTTTAATTGATAATTTAGTGTTTTTCGTAATACTGAAGTAGGTTTTCTTTCGCAAGGCTGTGTGTAGATTTCAGTATGAGCGGAAAAATTAACATATGCTTGTGATCATGGCTACCACTCGGGCCGAATTATTAAGTAAATAACCCTTAGAAAGCTACGAGCACGTGGGGGAGTGAATACAACATTTAAACACATTCAGAATGGTTAAGTGTAGCGTGTGCATGTCAAACAACATATGCATAGCTATTGAGTTGACTTGATTTTGAGTTTAACGTCCCTTTTAGCAGCGAGGCTATATGAAAAGGGACCTATTGATTAACGTGGAATCCGAACCACATGAGCTCCCAGCAGGAATCGAACCCAGGTCTCCCACGTCAAAGGCACGAACGCTAACCGCTTAGCCACGAGGAAGCTATATACATAGTTACTCTCAGTAGATTTATTGAATTAATAAGTCCCTTATTCCTTACAGATGTCATCATATTGATGTGCGTGTGTGTGTGGTTGGTAAGGCATTATTGTCTCATTTTGAACTACTGCACATTCAGACTCTATGTCATGTTGGCCTAATTTTATCCCCCCAATACAAATTATCTAATTCGCACACTATATATATATATATATATATATATATATATATATATATATATATATATATATATATATATATATATATATATATATATATAATGGTGTCCCACCTAGTTATGGGTAAATTCCCGGGAAGATATTTTTCGGGAAGATTCCCAAAATGGGAACTTTTACGGGAATTTATGTACAATCACAAAGAAAATTGAATTCTATTACTATATTATGATTTCAAAGTTAAATTCGTTTTTTATCACAATATATTATTACAGTTGTCTCCAGAGAATTCTTTAAAATGTATATTCTGAATGGCACTATGTTACTTTATTAATATATTATATTTAGTGAGTATGTGTAAATGTATATTTACTTACAATATGTTCTATGAAAGTAAATATGTGGAAAAATGGTATAGTAAGTCCACATATTTTTACACCGCTAAACAGCTTAAATTTATAAGTAAATGGATTTTCTAAACTTCACCCTAAGAGTGATATTATAAACATATTGGGCCTTATGGAGAGTCGTTCTGACACTTGATTAGTATCATACTAAACAGCAGTTCGACTAACATGTTTCCTGCAATAGTCAGTCCTTTAGTGTGACGATAATCATACGTCCAAATGACTCTGCATAAGGCCCATTAAATTTTTAAATGTTATAAACAAATTAGATTGGGTAACTGCCAGAAGATACATGTCTCACCAGTTTGTCAATATTTGCGCATACATATTTATGTTCACAAAATTTGCAAGGTACTGATTTATCTATTCAATTTAGCACGTAACATTACCACACACGACCTTTCTTCCTACCTATTTCTCGTAACTTCATGCGTTAATTCACATGTAAAACAAGTCCGAGTACCTTTTCAGAAATTCGAGTCAGAGAGTAAAGACAGACCGACGTCTATTACTAACGGTGGTTCGAGGTGTATTAATTGTACTTCATCTCCATTTCTGCATAATTTATACGTTACTTTAAAAAATGGTTCCTTTTCGTCACTTGTAAATTAGTACTTTGCTAGATTTTAGTGCAAAATCTTTGAGTTTTACGTCCCACGCGTATGCCGGTTAGGCTAAAGGAGACGGTGATGATGAGTAATGGATAAAATGGTGGAATGAAGAAAGTGGGAGGAAACGGGAGAACCCCGAGAAAACCCAGGCACACGATGTTTGTCCACCACAAAGTTCACTTGGCTAGGACTGGGATCGAACCCAGGACCCCAAGCACCAGATGTGGATTTTAGTGCAAATGGAAATGGAACTAATAAATCATACGAGTAGTTATACAAAGTACAGTCAACGAATTTTATTTTTCTAAACTCCAAATTATTTAAAACCTAGAAGTAAATCATAATAAATGAAAATAAAGTAATTAGTTATATGATTCTTATTATTTGGAAGATAAAATAAAGAAATGGAAATAAATTCCTTATATGCCACTATATGCCAGGTGGAAACACCGGGAATATTCCCATTTTTTATTTTCCTTCCAACCGGGAATATTCCCACTGCCCATCACTAGCCCCACAATGAAAGTGTCATATTTTGAAGAATGATAGTACTCGTCATTACAAGCAATCGATGAAAAGACCACTTTATTTTGTACACATTGTTTCGAAAGGGTTGGGAATGAGGCTTTGGAGTATGAATAACAGAGGGTATAGAAGTTAGCACATGCCTAGATATGGAATGTTAGTTGCTAGGGATGACACTGTGAAAACAAATGATCATATCAAGATGGATTTCAATAAGAGCAAAATGTATATTAATATTTAGGAGTCTTTGGTGTTATTTCTCTAACGTAAGTGTAATCTGTAAGTAGGAAATAGATACATGGAGATTTAATGGAATCTGGATTTATATTGGATATTTTCATGGGGATGTGGAATTTAGTGGAATAAATATATGAATAGTAATCAGTGCATTTATGTTTGTTGGTAGTAAAAGCATTTAGGCATAACAAGTTAGATAAGATGTTCTATCGGATTTGAAGCATTGAAAGATAGCACATATCAAGTTTTGACACTCCAGTATATTTAAGAAAGCATTTAATCATACCTTACATTTGGCGCAGTCGAATCAAAGAATTTACGCTGAAAGCTGTGAAGATGTCGGCAATTCCTAGTTTTCCACCTCTGGATATCCAAAATGATAGACTTCAATCGTATATCGAAAGATTCGAACACATGTGCATTGCTGCACAAATACCTGACGGTAGGAAAATATCTACTTTGTTTACCGTCATGGGAACAGAAGCATACGAAGAGTTATGCAATATTTGTTGGCCTGAATCTGCCTCCAGTAGATCTTATCAGGATAATGTAAAAGCTATGAAAGATCATTATGCTGCAAAAGTTAATGTTATTTCTGAAAGGTATAAATTTCATTCCATTAAACAGAAGCAATGCTAATCAATACCTTCCTTTGTTCTGGAACTGAAAATACAATCAGCTTACTGTGATTATAAATGCTGCTTAGAGGATTATTTAAGAGACCAATTTGTTTTCGGTATTGGTGATGAAGCAATTAGACGGAAATTATTGAATACTGAGAATCTCACTTTCCAAAAAGCAATAGAGATAGCACAGACAATGGACAGTACGGATAAACAAATCCTAATGTTTAAATCGTCATCAAATTAATATTGCAATATCATACATCAAGAAGAGGACAAGGTATTTCACGGAGGGATGAAACAAAGAGAAGTTGCAGTCTCATCACCTACCGAAGCATGACCTATTATACGTCATTGTAAGTTTTGCGGAGGACAACATAGGAAAGGAAATTGTCCAGCTTGGGGAAAACAATGCATCAATTGCAATCGTAAAAGCAATTTCGCTCGAGTCAATCTGGCACTGTTCCATATTCTAAAGATAATCAAAAGCAACCGATATCAATTATGGAGGCGATTAAAGAGGACTATAATACGGATAAACAACAGCTGGACGAATTAAATACTTTGGCTAACATCATAAGATTGTATACGATATCTCTGGATGACGCAAATGGTGAAAATACGTGCGGAGATGAAATTAAAAATAGTACAAATAGCATAATTTTTGGAGATTTGGCTCAACTGTATATTTCAAGCCCTAAGGCTACAGACTCCTTTCCAAGATCACCTTTTACATCAGATGAAGTAAATGGTACCAAACCAAAATTATCGTCAACTAAATCTTACCTGGATGTTAGGAGATGGAAGACAAAATTTCTCAAACAATCAGAAGGCGAGAATATGGATTACACAGGGCAGGAAGTTGAAGAGAGTAGAAGTGGGAATGAAAAAGCAATTAGTGGAATGAAAATGGAGGATCAACTTGGATTAATAATTAAGAGTCAAGTGAAGATGCAGAATCAGATTAAATATTTAATGAATCAATTAATGATGGTCGGTAACATGAAGAAGAAAGGAACTAATGATGATCTCTAAACGATTTGATTGAAACAGAATCTTAGATAAAAATGCAATGGTCTTAATTAATTGTGATTATGAATAATGTATCAGAAAGAAACTAGTTTACGTGAGTTATCCACATATTTGTCCTTATAATCTGATTTAGGTTATGCTGTTCAGTATAATAGTATTTTTGTGGTAATCAAGTTTGTCTCAATTTAAGGAATGGGGAGAGTGTTGGGAATGAGGCTTTGGAGTATGGATAACAAAGGTTATAGAAGTTAGCACATGCCTAGATATGGAGGGCCTTATGCAGGGTGGATTTGAAGCCTGATTAACGCCATACTACGAGGTTGACTAACGGATGGTTATGAAAATTGTATTCAGAGTCCCTTATTAGGACGTAGTATTTGAAGAAGTATTTATTTTTCTCACCCGATGCATTGGGGTTATATAAGTTAATCATACCCAAATCATCATTTTAGTTGTACTCAACGTAGACTCTGAATACCATAAGGTGCACCTTCCTTAGTAAAGAGTTAGTACGCCTTCTAACTAGTCTGAGACTAACCATCGATTAACGAATTCTCTCTGAACACCGCCCATTGAGATTTAATAGAATCTGGATTGATATTGGATACTTTCATGGGGATATGGAAAATTAGTGGAATAAATATATGAATAGTAATCAGTGCATTTGTGTTTGTTGGTAGTAAAAGCATTTAGGCACAACAAGATAGATAAGATGTTCTATCGGATTTCAAGCATTGAAAGATAGTTGGCACAGATCAATTTTTGACACTCCAGTATATTTAAGAAAGCATTTAATCATATCTTACAGAAAGTACATATCTCGAGAACTAATGAAGACATTGGAGTCATTCAAAAATGTGTTTCAGATAGGTAGCACACGTAATATGCATTAGGGGCCGTTCACATATTAGGTAACTCTGTTTTTGATGAATTTTACCCCCTCCCGCGCCGTTGTCACACTTCGTATTTTAAGGTAGAATCCCTCCCCCTTTGTAACGTAACGCCTTTTAAATTTTTGTTTTCTTACTAATTTTGCTTATTTTGGGGGTTATCACAAAATAATTTTAAAAGTAGAACTGTTCATTACAAAATGCTTGTATTTTGAATATATTTGCAGTATTTTTTCCCCAACAAATCAAACAAATCAAAGTATTGGGAAATGGTAGTACCGTAATAATATTTTAACCCCCATATTGTTGTTTAATTAACTTCGAAATTCAATACTGTCATATTCCCAAGAAGATCGCACCCAGCCTCATAGGTGACCGATGATTGGCAAGGAGGAAGTGCTGAGGAAGATGGAGGTGAAACAGGATCTAGAGAATTGATATTGACCTCTTTTTCTGGAATCCAGGATGCTTCTTGTATTTGAAGTTTCCCAGTGTCGACGGTACAAAGAAGTTATCTTACACGTAGATCACAGTGCCGACGTGGCTGCGCACGTGAAGGAGTAGGGACATTTTGTTTGTGAACAAGCTTTCGGTCATCTTGTTTGGACTTCAGTTTACCACTTTTCAAATTCATCCTGTCCTAAATCAGTGCCGGAATGCGAACAATCTCGATTTCTCTTCGAAAATTCAATTCTACAGATAAAGAATTCAGTATGAGATGAATATCCAACGAATTCGGTTTTTAATATCTTGTTTTGCTTAGATCGTTCTGTCGCGGAAAATATTTCACGGAAAAGGGTTTCTTCTGCTTCACATGCGAAACTCCTTGAATGAATAGCGTGGGCAATTCAAATCAAAAGTTTTAAATCTATACTCAGAAATAGTAATACGAGTGGAAAAGCGAGGGCATTTCAAGCGGTAGTTACGATCTCCAGACTAACTCCAGCAAAGCGTGTACCGTAAATGCATTGCAGAGATAGCCACAAAACAGAGCTTTATTGTATTGTAATATACGCAGGGTTCGTGACCAGTCATGCTGGTGTCTAGTTGCGTTTTCAAATCCCTTCTGCATGATCCAGTTTATACAAGATGTATGTTTTCAATTTTCCAAACAATATAAATATTTATTTATAAAAATGAAAAGAACCGAATAAAATTATTTGTTTAAAAGATTGCATATACACCCTGGGAATAAAAACAAAAATTACAGAAAAAACACGTTCCGTAACGAAGACGTTAACCACCACCTTCGTCGTATCATACTTCTTAACGCAAGGCCGAAACCCCTTTCCCCCTTTGCAGCGTTACGTAGTATGTGAACGACCCCTTAGATATGTATCACATTTGTTACACGCACAGATTCCAGTATCGCGGATAAAATCCAGGAATTCATATTCAAATTTCTTTCTGCCCATTGAATAAATACAATTGAAAATTGTGTTTACAACAACTCAAGCGAGCTTGAAAAGTACAGTTTTATTTTTACTATTTTGTCTGTTCTTGGTCAGGTCTTTTTTTTTTTTTTTTTTTTTTTTTTACTCTTGGTCAGGTCGTGTGTATGTGTGTTTATGTCTGGGTATAACAAACGGTTCTGAAAAATTCGAAATATTTTAACAACCGGTTCTTGCAAGCCGGCTAAATAGCACAACTGAGTGTAGCTGTTTTTTTTTTTTTTTTCCTATATGGGGCTTGGTCCATAATAGCTTGTTGAATATGTCTAATACATTAAACGTATGTATAAATTAACCAAATACTACCGTACATGATAAAATAATAATAATTCTGTGTAATTTTACTTGAGTTTTCCATTTCCTAGAATCAGTGGGGTATTTACGATTTTGTTTCGGGACGCTTTGCTTGTTTCGGGAGAGGTTTTGCTAACTTTATTCCTGGAAATGTGAAAATTTTGCAATATACAGGATGGTAAGAAATTATTTGAACAAACTTCGGGAGCTGATTGCTGACACCGAAACAAGCAAAAACGTCCTCTGGAACTTTGGTCAGTGAGGGATAGTTTCTGTTATATAAGGTGCCGAAAGTGTGGGAAAATAACTTAAGTTTCTGTAATTCTAAACCAACGGTATATAGAGAGTGCGGTTTAGAACATGACAGTCGAAGTCATACTTGCCCGATTGAGAAATGTATGTTTCAAACGTCCGCGAGATGTGTGTGAGGGATTCCCCGAAGGAACATAGGGATCTCCTATAACCTGGCAAGTAATCTCTATATTCCTTTGGAGAATACCACTACTACTACTACTATGGTAAAATTGCACGAACTAAATCTTCCTAGTATCTTTTGGCTCAGTATAAGGTGAGGGTAGAAGGGCGTTAACGAAATTGCTCTGTTTCTTGCAATAGGTATATAACAAAACATGCTAGTTCTCGATTAAGGAAACTAGTTATTCACGAAATATTCTACATATGTAGAAGATCATTGGCGTCTCTGACATGTAAACTTTGGGGGGGGGGCATTAAAGAAAGTGATTTAAATAGTAGTACCAGCCCAACTTGTTTATTTATCGGTGATTTTATTTGTAACCTTTTTGCTTACCTTCACGGACTCTCTTTGTTATAATCGTTTCATAGCCTGAATATTATATTCCAAATAAATGTAATAATTATTGTTTATATATTATTCTGTCGTTAGTAAATAAATTAAATTAAATAGAATATTGAACATTTTGTACTTCAAAATATTGGGGGGACGCGTCCCCGCCCCCGTCCCCCCGCCAGAGACGCCCCTGTAGAAGATCGAAATTTATTGATAATTAAAATTGAAAAAAGTAACACATTCCATACTTTAGTTTCACTTCTAAAATTTATTATTAATAATAATAATCAACGTGCGATATTCAGGTGAGAAATGAGATTTTTACCTCTTGACATGCAGTTTTGTTGCGTTTCAAGTTGAATCAGTACTCTGTACACTGATGCCAACCCATGGAAGAATCCTGTTTTATGGGATTTTTGAAATTAATTATTCGGAATGGGATGAAGGGAATTTTCGTCTAGATTGGGATCATATATGGGATTTTTTTTTTTTTTTTTTTTTTTACTATATGTATAATCAACGCAACAAAATTCTCAACAAGCAGGAGATAAGTATAATGAGTCATCAATAAGCGTGTCAGTGTTGTCATCTTTTAGGCTGAAGTTTTTTCCTTGTTATCAGCAAAGTCTGATAGTAAGGAGTGACTTAAACTTGTGTGATTCCTAGAAATCAAATACCAAGAAATTAAATGTGAGCTCTGGCATTTGAAGAAAAAAGAAAACAAAACAATGAACGAATGAAAGAAAGAAAGTAAAATATCAAACGAGAAACAATCAATTTCCAGAAAAACACACATGTGGAAAACATTTTTTTAGTATTATTCTGCTCAGTATAAGCTGATGGTATAAAAGAAAGACGGTTTAACAGCATTTTTGACAACAACGAAATGTACGGTGCTTGTTCTCGATGAAGCAAAATAGTTATTCACAAACTATTTAATAAACATGAAATATCGAATTTTATAGAAAATTCACCCTAAAATTGGGGAGAAAAAAAGTAATACAGGAAATGCATACATTTTATTTTCGTATAGTAATAATAACAGAACGCGGGAAATTCAGATGAAAAATGGAATTTTTTGCTTATGGAAATGAAATGTTATTGCGTTTCAGATTGGCACCACTGGCCCTGTAGAGAAGCACTGGTATCAAACCAAGATTTATTGGGTATTATTTTCCTTTCGTTTCGTATGATTCGTTTACTGTTTCTGTTGAACAAGAGAAATAACATTGCGTCACGAGATAGAGCAGATACTTTAAAGGTATTTTCCTTAAGTGATAGACCTACTAGATTTTTTAAACAATTCTCTACCAATAATTTTAAATTCCATAGGTTGAATTTTAATATTTTGTGTGAATTATTCGTTTGATTGTTTTTCATACAACTTCGTTCAAGAATTGATTTTCTTGAAAAGTCCAGTTAATTATTTTCGTGCAGTTTTACTATACGGATCCATAGTATAAGTAGTGGTAGAAGTAGCAGTAGGGGTAGGAAGGCAAAATAAGTAAACTTTACAAGACACGCTCCAGCTGCGCATCGATAAGTAGGGCCCTTTTAAAGAGTATAGTAGAGTAGAGTGGGGTAGAGCAGAGTATGATATAAATAAGTAGGGTAGGGGTTAGGAACGGCTTAGATTAAGTTAGTTTTGATCCATTCTCATAAAATTACTAGTGTGCAATTTCTCGGTTTTGAGTGAGTATTCCTGCTGGAGCGGGCGTTGTAAAATTAAACCTTTTTTTCAGCAACACATTTCGATACAAATTATAAGAGAATTCTACCACAAATCAATTCTTTCATATAAGCCCACTCTTGCGTTTCTCACAAAATTGTACTATTAACAATTTGGTTACCACTGCTTTCTAAAATTCACAGGTAAAGTTGGTTCAATCACAAAGAAAACAGTATATTAAAACTTATATATGCCATAAAAAATTTGGGGTTAAGTTTAGAGTTACCCCTCCACTTTTTATAAAAATCAGGAAAATTTACAGGAGAAATGAGGTAAGAAATGATAATTTGAAGTTTTTATTTAACGTTTAAGAATGTAAGTTCGGCAGAAGAGTTAAGTTTAATACGAGAAGAGATATGTGGAAGTTAGTACGATTTGCCGGATGCGGAAGGTTTCAGCAGCATAGTAATTGTAAAATATGGTGAATATGGCGAACAGTTGGAACGGATGCACAAAAATCATTAAAAAAAACACACACACACACTTTTAAATTTTTGTGAAGCACACGGAGTGCTGAAGTTAGGTGAAATGTAACAATTTTTAATACTTTAAGCACTGTTTTTCTATGTTGCAAAGTCCAAGAGCACCTTCAGATTGGAGGGGCAACTCCAAACTTAAGCCAAAATTTGCACTGGGCAACATGAAAATATCTCACTTCGGATATATGAAAATATATATCCCATAAAAACATTTATCAATATATTAAATCAGTTATCAAAATTTATGATACGAGTAGTCCTACAAAATGTAATCGTCTGTTTCTCATTCAAAATCTTTGTAGATTTGTATTGATAGTTAGCAGTAAGCTCATTGTGTTTTATTTTGTTTGTATGCTTATTAAATTAATATGGCGTTGACAGCCTTCCAATATTTACTATTTCTTTTTAATATGGTTGTTTACATTTGAGTTGACCGTCCCTTTTTACGCAACGTGGTCCTACAGCGTAATGTTGATCCGAACCACATGAGCTCGACCACGAATCCCTTATTTAGAAGTAAAAGCTAAAATTTCAATTATGATTTATATATCATTTAGTTCATTAAGAAATTAATTAGAACCGGATAATCAATCACTGTTGATCGACAAATGGAATGGCACTAACAGTATTACGTTTATTTGTAACGGCACCGGTGCCTATATAACGAGATTCTTATGCCTCATGTACAATCACCACTCGTTGTGACAGTGTAAAATGAAATACTACCGTGTTAGCAAACTTTGAAAGCTACGGTAAGTACCGTCGAATTGTATGCTGCCTCTCTAATCTCTCCAGGTGACGTACAAAACAGAAAACAGTATAGCAGAAGGAAATATAAAGGTATGGCCAAGAAGCAAAATTAAGCAAACATCGATGTTGCCTATATTTGTATATGCAATTGCTCAATTCTGAATAATGGCACGCAAATATTTGTAGCAAATATTTTACTGCCAAGTCAGCTTAACTATTCAATGATTCCGAAGCGAACTGACTTACTACTTTCACAACTGCAATTTATAGTACACATAATTGACCATTATTACGAAATTATGAATAATCGTCTCACACAAACAATACGCTATGCCAGAACTTAAGAAAGAAAAGGTAATCTAATCTGATTACTATGTAATGGACGTAACACACAGGATATAATTAACCCTTTGACGTACAATGTTTATATTTGATGTTCCTATATTTTCCTTTGCGCCTTCAAATTAAATATTGCAGTTTAAGTACAGTGAGATATACGTCTGGAAATTGAATGTTAATTTCCAATGAAAATGAGTAGTGTCATGTTCCAACTTAAATAATTTTGATCTGTTATGGTCTTATACATTATTATTTCATTAGTCTTAGGAAGCATATTTCCTAACATTTATTACATTCGTAGATGAATGACCAGTTACAAAAAAATAGAAATATTTATATACGCATTTCAGCTATATTTTGTAGTGTCTACTTTCACTACAGATTTGTTTCCCCTTAGAAATGAGCAACCACCAGTTGTAGTGCTTTCCGCGTTTTTCGTCTACATACTCCTTCTACCTTCGGTTGCTGGTGTTATAAAAGGGTACTACGTAAAGCTATTTCCATATAAGTTTAGAAAATGTCCAAAGAAGTGCGTCTTAGTGTCCTCGTACACGAAGCATAGAGATTTGGGGAAAAATATTTACTCTGAATATTTTAGATAGGTTGCAATCAATGATCAAGCAAATAATGAAAATAAGAAAGATATTCTCTAATTTCGTAACTACACGGCTCACTTTTATGATATATACCATAGTAAGTCGTTATAAGACGGCACTCTTAGATCTAAAACTTCGTTCTATTATTGTTCTGAACTTCTGCTCCATATTATTTTAAAACTTAACAGAAAGAGTAGTAAATCTTGCAGTGCTTGTTAAACAGGCTTATGATTAACAGAAACAGAAAAGAAACGTACATATTTATACAATGAAGTTCAAAATTTTAAACTTCAATGTAATTCTTTTTGCAATTCAATTTTCTTCCGCCAGAAATTTAAATAATTTTTAATTTGGAAGTCGTTATTTTAAATACTGTTGGTAAAACATTGACACAGTTTCTACTTCTGATGTATACATTAATAATAAGTAATATCAAATATAAATGGAGATGTTCTTTAGTTTCGAATCCCTATTTATCTGTCTGAAATTGAATCGTAGTAAATGTATCAACTAAATTCAAATATCACTATTAGGTATATACATTTCAGAGAGATCATTCCTTTGCTACTTTTACTGTCTTAGTTTTCATTCTTTCGTGTATTCGATCAGTTCTTATATTACCGGTACGTGGAAGCTCAGCGGTAGAGTTCGTAACTTCTGGTGTGTGGAATCCCTGGTTGAATCCAAGCCCATTCCAAGTGGGCTTTGTGGTTTGGAAACACCGTTGCGTGGGTTTTGTTATTGTCCTTCCTTTTTCTCCCACATTCTTCATTCCACTATTTCATTCACTCTTATCGTCAGTGTCTTCCTTTCAATTGTTGCATACTCGTGAAACATTAAACTCAACAGAATGCCTATTACATATTTTCATTAGACTGAATTTCCCTCACACTTAATCTACACGTACACCAAGTTGTCATTGAATTAAAGTCAGTAAAGGTTTCTAGTACACTCAATATTCGTATACGTGTAGAACAAATCACTATATGTGGAAATACTCAAACAGAAAGGCCTATTCGCTTAATATTTCTCGACTATCGTGAGATTAACTTCATGTACTTCTCCAGACCTAACAATTTCTTTATCATTGTTTCACTTTATAATATATTTAAAAGCGAATTGTATAATATATCAACGAAATATAAATTTTCATTTGTAAGGTCAGAGGTGGACAAAAATATAGAAAGCGTCAAAGTTACTTTGTTCGGAATTACATGCCCCAGGATATACGTTCATCTTTCAGAAAAGCTTGCACCCTTTTCCGAATGGATAAGGAGTGAAGGCTGTGTTATTATTCCTCCAAAGAGTTGACAAGTTTCATTAGCAATCACTGTGGGTTGTCGTATCGTAAACACTAGCCGCAAGGGCCCCAGAAATTGTAATTGATGATTTTGGAGAACATAGTGGATACTTCATCATTCAGCTCAGAAATATAGCCCTGTTTAATGTAAGCTGTTTGAGTCTGCCTCTTTGGAAACAACGTTTGCACTATTGAATGCCTCCTCATTCCAAATAGTTGCATAATTGTTGACATTGACTTGGCCTTGCAGGGCAATGATTACTGTGCAGGACATCACGATATCTTTGTTCATTTTGACGATGCCTGATATTTCAATTTGGCAGCAAATAATTTGCATCGTATTCTTGTTTTTTTTTTTTTTTCTCATGTAAATTCGGCCTGAAGTCGGAAACTATTCGAAAGTTGTCTCAATCGAACAAAGTACCGTCTCATGTTACCCCATATACTAAGTTGTATGACTTTTGTACCCCTGTCCCCTCGCAGTAGCATTTCAATCACTTATGAGTGATCTTAGAATCCTAGGCTGTTCACACATACGCTATATGTGGAGTTCTTGTTATACTTTTTTTGTGACGATAGAGTTTGCGATAATCACTTCAACACTCACTTTTGCAAATTTAGCTACGGTTCATCACCAGTATGCACAACGCTTGTCTGTTTCAGTCATTCAATACCTATTGCCGTCCACATTGATGTTTCCAGGATGGAGTTTTCCAGGTGTATTCTATGCGGTCGTAATTTTGAACATTCTGATTCGCGATATACTAAACACTTCCGTTACTTTGGTTCTAGCTGCACCTATGATGTAGCCCTTATATTTTCCCTGGATTCTTATTCTTTTATCTCGGGAATTATTTGCTGACAACTACTCATACCGCTGTCTTGACTATCAACTGAACCTGCTATATGTCAAGATGGTTATTCATGTCAGTCAATTGGGCTAAAATGGCAGCGCTACCACCGTTATAATATAAATGTCAATATTTTGTGCATTCCACATGCTGCTTCCTTATTTTTGTCCACCTCTGTATTCTTAGTATAATTTAAGGAATTTGTGCTAAATGGATTACTATTGCGCTGTCAATATGCATTTAAAAACATCTTTAACAGTCTAGTAATCTTCGTAATAGTACAGTTCCTTCAGGCTCACTTCATTTATAACTATTACTGATGTATAATTAGTTAATCTAAATATCAGTTATCAATTCAACTGTAGCATGAATTCATTATTGTGGATATAAATTATTGGTAAAAAAAGCAATTTACTGATCAGGTTTATTCCGTTGCGGTCCTACGTTTTGTTCACTAGAATCCAATCCTTCTTCCTTTAAAGAGTAGATAAGATGTATACTGTTTTACATTTCTATCAGGGCTATGTTTGTAGAAATGAAGTGAAACTCGAGAATATGAATGATTTTTGTAACTAAATAATTTATAAGCCCCAAACCCTTATATGAACTTTCTTAATATGTTTTTTTTCTTGTGTTTTACAGATAATCCAGGAAATTCAAGATATGTTTCTTCTAACAACAGTTGTAAACATACTTATCAATTCAACTGGTGGAGGACATACCTCGATTCTCAACTGTGCTTCGTTGTACTGATCTGATTATTAACCGTTCTCTCATTCAAAACTCGATATTATTTCTAAATTGGCGGCTATTGATATAAAAGTATAGAGTATTTCTTGTCAATATGTTAGAACTCAAAGAAGCCGTAGTTCTCTGCAAGAGGCTACATCTGAACTGTACTTCAGGATCAAACACAAACTCAGAACCTGTAAACCAAGATGACACACGCGATCTTATTAAGAAGCAGGAGCAATTTCCTCCATTTCGTAAACCTAACATGCACAAGGAATCACATTTGGAAAATATGACATATATTAAACCACATGTCACTTCATTTTTGAGCTCTCACATCTCATCCGACTGTATTGTAACTTCAAGTGGCAAAAGAATATATAATGAAAATTCTAACTGCGAAGAAACTAAAGTAGCTTCAGATATCAACAGAACACCTGATCTAGATGCCAAGCCAAAATTAGAGTCTAGCATATCTGAAGACTTGAAGGTGAAGATGAATATGGAGGTTCCAAATAATGATATCAATGTCATATTGGACTCCCAATTACCTCTATATATATCTTCGCTAAACAAAGCACAGTTTGATATGAAATTTCAGACTGATTCTTTGGTTATATCAAATGGAAAAGACGTGTCTTCACACGAAGTATCTGTAAACAAGGAAGACATATTGAGTTCGACTTGCAACAAAAATGTGACTTCAATGCTGTCTTCAGTAGAAAGGTAACTTTTAATCACTTTGCTCCAGAAAGTTTCATAGAATGTACGGAAAATTATTGTGTATTTAAGTTCATCAAACAGTTAGGTACTTTGCATACAAAATAATCGTAATTTCCATGCTACATAAAGGGTATCTATCAATGAACTTAATCCTACCTTGTGATGCGACTTCCGAAGATTAACCCGTAATAATAATTTTTATCTTCTTTATGTTTATTCATATCACTTACTTTTTATCCTTAACCTTCTAAAATTAGTGATCACATATCACTCTTCAAACTATTGAATACGTGGCTGTTCGTTTATATTTTCTTGCTGTGTTTCAAGCTTCTCTACCGGCAGCCTGAAACTTAGCTAGATTTGTTTCAACTATATTTTCGTTCTGTGAATTTTCTCGTCTTGACTCAAATTCTGTATTGTACTCTTCCTATATACTGAATCACAAGTAGTTTAACCACATGTTATCATGTCGTCAACACACGATTTCTAAAGAAAAAAATAAATGTCTCAGTAACCCGTCAAGTTAGAAAGACGAAGCTAGGAACATGGGGGTCCCGTTAAGTTAGTAAGCTGAAATTTAGTATATAGAGGTACTAAATGTAAGCGCACACATGTCCAACATTAGGACGACAAGATAGCATTTTCTGCTTTTTCGCTATTCAAACTGACGTTGTCTGCTGTTTCTAGCCACACCGTAGGATAGAGCTGAAAAGTTTGAAATTAATTTACGAATTCAGCACCAGCCTCGGGGATGGTTTTGTCATATTTTGATTAAAGAGGTTATTATAAGGAGGATAAGGTGTTTTAAAATATATGCTTAGAGAAAAATATTTTATGATTGCCGGTTATCGTTATATCTCCCTTTAAATGAATTTAAGTTTTTATATCATAAGAATTAATAGGATGTGTGTTCCCTCATAATTCATTCAGCCGATTGAAATGAATTTTCTTACATGCTTAGTACTTACCTTGGACAGAGTTTCGTCATCTCAGTACAACCTGTTCATAAAAAGTACGATATTCAACATTTACGCAAATTTCAAATTTGAACAGAAAAATAATTTCTACAATATTTGTAACCGTATGGTTCAGCCCATTGAATATTTATGAAGAAAATTTTTAAATTTTAAACGAACCTCGCATAAAAGTGCTCTCAAGAATTTTTCTCTAAGCCAACAAACGAATATGCATATATGTATGTGCGTCTCGTCTGTGACGGAGATCGTAGTGTTCCTCTCCTTCCCAAATAAGGAGCTAAAATTCAGCACAGAGAACAAACGTCGTCTCTGAAAATTCCTATCTATGGGTTGTCATAGCTATTTTTAACTCTGACATCACCAAACTGCGTGGCGAACCGAGCTGTTGCCTAGCAACGCGAAGAGACAGAGAGAAAAGGTGTATTAGTCTGACAATCATGCTCGGTGCGATAACAGCTTGTTTGGCATGGAGGCTAAACTAGACGAATAAACACCCACAACTGTACTTATAATAATATGTTCTTCGTACAACGTTAATTATAATGTTATAGTACATCAAAGGAGTGTTCGTAAAATGAATGTGTCTACAACATGAATAGTTATATCTAAAATTGTTCGATAATGGGAAACGGCGGAGGAGTAAAAGAACCCACCTGTCCATCGCAAAGAACAGGAAAGGAACGAAACCCACAACCTTCAGGGCATCACCCTGGAATCACCAAAAATAGTTTCCCTTCCAGTGCCATTGTGAGTGAACAGTGCCAGTGAAATTGTGGAAATCAACAATTTAACATAATACAACTGATAATTCGTGACGTCCGCGTCATCCGCGTTCATAATAATAAATGGGCCTAAATTAAAATATTATCATAATAATCAGTTATCCAATTAAAGTGCCTAAAGGTAATGCAATATTTGTTCGTGAAGTTTAAGTGTTAATTAAAGTGAAAATTAGAGTATCCTTTCTAAATAATTATCATGGTTTAAATTTATATTTGTTAATTTTTAGAAACAATCTAATTTACTTTTCTTTACAGCACGAATGACTAGCGCCTATGCAACGTAATAATTCGTACATTATTAAATTGCATCAGCGCTGAAAATACAATTAGAATCTACTTTTATGCTGGTTCTCTAAAACGTTCTGGTTCGAACTCCGAATCATGTTGTCCAGTAGCTATATGGTAGGCTTAGATGGATGATCCAAATTGTTGTTTAATACTAAAGGAGATGTATAAGTTGTAGAGGATCGAATCCCGGACCATTGTAAATGTCCAAGCCCACCTAGGGATCTGTAGGATCCGAACCACGTACTGTTATAAAAGGTTTTACCCCGACAACGGACAAATAAGGATCGAACCCAGTACTGTCACAAGAAAGGCGTACCGGACAAGATACGAACCAAACTGGGACATAAAATGCCTTTCCCAAATAGGGACAACCAAGAATCGAACCACTTACTTTATAAAATATGCGCCCGAACGAGAGGACCGAACCCCAGCGGCTTATAAAATGTCTTCCCGAACAGGGACAGGTATGGTTCTAACCCGCATACGCTTATATATTCAAATTTGGAATTTTATAATCATTACACTTTAGTCGTCCGAATCGCAAGAAAAATGTATCTGTAGATACAGATTTTCTTACGCAATCATTCCCCTTGCGGAAAATATTTAAAAATTACTTTCTAGAATGAACATTTTTCCATATTGCTATCTGTTTCAGTAACCGTTCCGTTGTGCTGCTTTAAAGTTTAGGAGCCCTTTCATTTAGACCTGAACCTAGATTATATGAAACCCCACCCTACCGCTCAACTTGGAGTCAAAAGCATATGAGCTTCCACCTAGAAAAAAACCATGAAGTTTCCGCACCAAAGTAGAGTGAACGACAAAAAGGGATTAAGTTGTGAAATTTATATATATATATACTGCATAGCTGTAGAAACAGTTCTCTAGAGAGGACTGAAAAAGAGTGTTAGTACACGAATCCTGTACGTTAGCCACTAGACCAAGAGCGCATGACTATTAATATATTCAATATATTCCGTTTGAGTATATTCTGTAAGCTGCACCTTAACAAGTTTGTGTCTGGTATTAAGTATAATCCGTTTTTTTTTTTTTTTTTTTTTTTTTTGTTCTGTTTTGTGATTGTGTTTTATGTCATTTGTATATTTGTTTAGAGAGTTCCAGATGCTCTATTTATATTAGACAATATGCATGCTGCATTGTAACTGAATAGAAGGAAGTACAATTACGTTGCAAGGGAAGAGGAGGAATCTTTAAACGTTCAACATTTTGAATTTAGTCTCTGAAAGGGAATTTAGTCCCTCACTTTGTGGCCAGTAGTGTGTAAATTGTTCATTGTTTAACTTGATTACGTACATTAAGTTGTTTACTTTGTCTTTCTTCTTAAGCAGGAATACTATTGGATTTCCAATACATATATATATATATATTATGTATAGTATGATGATGTAAAACTAATAGGGGATTATAGAAGAACAATAGAAACAAATGCAGAGATCTTATTAAACGCTTGCAGGTACATGGATTTAGTAGATACAGAGAAGACTAAGTACTTAGAAGTGCGTCGGGACCGTAATATGTAAAATTATGGATGCGTTAAAATATTAAATAATACTTTTCATAAAGTGGTACCTTCAAATATTTAGGATCAATATTAACAGACGAAAATCATATTTACGAAGAAATTAAATGTGGACTAAAAGCAGGGAATTCGTGTTACTATTCGGTTAAAAATCTCTTGTCGTCGTGAATTCTGCCAAGGAATTTGAAGCTAAAAATATATAAAACGATAATCATGCCTGTCGTTCTGTATATTTGCGAAACATGGTCGCTTAATCTGAAGAAAGAACATAGACTGAAAGTATTTGAGAAGATGATCCTGACAAGAATATTCGTACCCAAGAGGAACGGGAGTGGGGAATGGCGGAAACTTCGTAACGAGGAACTACATAATTTATACGGTTTACCCAACAATGTTACGGTCGTCAAGTCTACGAGGCTTAGGTGGAAAGATCATGTAGCTAGAATGAAAGAAAGTATGAACGCTTTCAAAGTGTTAGCGGTAAGACCAATCGGAAAACGACCATTAGGAAGACCTAGGTGCAGATGGGAGGACAATATTAGGATGGATCTCGCAGAGATAGGGATACAAAATAGAAACTGAATCCAATTAGCTGGATAGAAGTCAGTGGAGAGCTATTGTGAACGCGGCATTGAACCTCCGAGTTCCATAGATTATAGAGTTTTATATATATATATATATATATATATATATATATATATAACATACAATACGAGCAGTTGTTTGTAAACTTTCCGGAGTGTCACGTAACTTTCTTTAAAAACTATTCTTATGCACGTTTTTCCTTCAATCAATACCTTTCCTCAAGCCAATTTGCTTTTCTTTGTACTCTATCTTTCTCTTCAAATTGTTCCCACAATAGGACTTTCTAGGCAGAGTCATTTCGTCTGTCTTTCTTTCTAGTAAAAAAAAAAAAAAAAAAAAAAAAAAAGTAGTAATCCGGTACGTACTTCAGGAATCATGTACAAATTGAGACAAAAGGTTTACAACTATGAAAGCATATAGAAATTTATTGGTATTACAGAAAGAAAAGAAGTGTCAATATGTAGCAAAGCACTTCTAGTTTAACATCAACGTCTCGTTTTTGTTCGATCTGACTGCCTTCGGTGATGCGGCATCCCTCCGGAACTTAATTTCTTCGCATCGTTTCAGCTAATCTGTCGTGAGTTGTGCAACGGCAGTAGAAAAATTTTGATTTCTTAAGGCTGCAAATTTGTCTGGTGGGGGCTGAACATACATTAAATCTTGAACATAACCCCAGAGAAAGAAATCCCTAGCTTTAAGTCTGTGAAGGGAGGTGGCCAATTCATTGATGTGTGAAGCGAATATCACCGAGATCTTGCTTGAGAGAGTGAGGCAGTGCGCCTATTGCTCGTAGTAATAGGTCACGTCGTGTTAGAAGTTAAAAATATCCAATATCAAAATGCGCGATACTAGTAACAGTGTTTCCCGTGAAGAAAAAAGGACTGTACACTTTAAATCTGCTAAGAATACAGAGCACATTTTCTTTTAGACTGTCATAGAAGTTTCCATTGGTTTGACGTGGGTTTACGCTGCGTCAGATTCTACAGTTGTGGGTGTTCACCATGACACTGATATGAAATGTATTTTTCATCGCAGAAGATAATTGTGTTAAGAAATGTCCTGTCTTTCTCTATCCGATCCAACATTTCCACACAAAATTCTCCACAACCAACCTTATCTACGCCAGTTATTTTTGTACCATTGTAAATCAGAATGGTTTCATGTCTGAACGTTTACGTACGGCTTGCTAAACTGCCCTTTGTGGAATGTCTGTCTCGCGGCATGCATGCCATTTAATTTTTTCGGACTACAGCCAGAGAATTCAGAAACATCTTCGAAAACAGCAGCAACAACTGACAGGCGACCTAGGGAAATCACATAAAAAGAACAATTAGTTTCAACTAATTTTTTGGAAATTTAAATTCTAGGCCTCCTTGCATGCATTTACCTTGTTCCGTACGAAATGTACGTTGAACAGCTGTTGCAGAGTTCGTTTCATGAAATAACACACACCGACCGTGCTCCGCACCAGCGAATTAACATTGTAAGAATGCACTAAGGTGGCGCTAGCTGTGGCAGAATGTGGTACTACGGTGCTATGCAAGTCAAATTTGAATTGTTTTGAACAAATTGATACCTACGTAAACTCTATAAGTTATTTCAATACAATTTTATATGCTTTCAAAGATATAAAGTCCTTTTCGAGTCACCAGGTACATGAAGATCCCAGTCCTAACCCTGGAGATTGAAATCTCTTAGAGCGCTTAACTGTCTACATGAAACTTTTCGTATACGATTTTTTTTTTTTTTTTTTTTTTTTTTTTGAATCGATGATATTTATTAATGTCAGCTGTATACAGTAAATTCGTAATGTGTGAAGCACCGTACTTTAGCTGGCATCCCGTCTTGTGATAATAGGTTTTGTCTACTGAGTTCCTGGACCAAATACGTACTGTATCTGATGTATCATGAAAATAATAATAAAAAGAGATTAAGAAGTTCAGTAGAAATTTCAAAATTTCAGTGTGGGAGTTGAAACAAACAACTATGAAGTAACATTTTCTTTTGCAAATAAGATAATTAATGTCTTGGGGTCCCATGGTAAAGAGGGACTAAATCAACATATTTTTTAGGTAGTAGGGGTTTATTATTTTTGTATTCGTGTACTAATTTTCGTTGTAGTATAAGAATGTTTTTTCTTCAACATCACTGTAAGTGATCCACTTTCTAAATCGTTCAAGTACTAACAATAACGTAATAAAAATAAGTTAGCTATACTTAAAGATCCAAATTATTATTTACAGCTACTGCTGAATTCCTAATAATTTTTGCCATTCGATTTAATAACTGAAAACAATACATATCTAATATGGTAAAATATTGAGTACCAGAAAATAATGATTGTGCATTAAGAGTACGGCATATTTTATAGGCTTTTTCTGTAAAAAATTTCTTTTTTAGTCATTCACATTATCATCTACCTAAAAGTTTAACCACTATACAGAATTCACAATATTCAATATTGATCCAACTTCTTTTAACGTACTACAAATCTTTTTTTTTTTTCTTTTTAATTTTAATTACAGATGCACATCAGATTCATCTTACAAAGCATTTGAAAGGGAAGTAAGTACATTAACATCTAAAATTACAGTGTATAATAGTATAATTTCGAGCAACCACATGGACTCTCATCACCGTCAACATAAATATGATTCCAGTGTAAAGTCAGTGACAAACAGTAATCAGAAATTAACTACAAGCAAAGGAGATAGAGAACATAATATGTGTAGTGAATCTGGTAAAAATCAATCTCGTGTAAAATATAAAACCTCCAATGAAATTACTTTTTTACAAAATAAAAATTCACAAAATTCCTGGAAATGTTCGGAGTGTGAAAACATTTACAGTCCAAAACAGTTTCCATATAAACACCGAAAATTTATGCACGTTAACAATCAGCTATATAAGTGTCCAGCTTGTTCAGAATCATTTAATGATAATAATTCTTTAAGCAGTCGTAAATATATTCACACAAATGAATGCATTTTTATTTGTGATCTTTGTGGAAAGCGGTGTAAAAGGAAGGATAGTCTGGTTAGCCACTTTAAGCACGTACATACTTTAAAAGATAGGAGAAATTCGTTTTCATGCGATGATTGTGGAGAATCTTTTTCAGACAAAAAGCGTCTCATTTATCATGTTAAGAAGCACATTGCAGAGTGGGGATACAGTTGTGAAATTTGTTGTAAGAAATTTATGTGGAAGCATGGATTGCTTCAGCATGAGAAAATGCATCACAGTGAAAGGCCATTTCAATGTACTATATGCGGGAAAGCTTTTGCGTTGGAAAAACATTGTTCTACACACATGAAAACCCATGCTTCAGTGAAAGAGTTCATGTGTGAAGAATGTGGCATGTCCTTTACATTGAAAATATATCTAAAGAATCACGCTGTTTCACATGTAAAAGATAAACATTTTAAATGTGAAAAGTGTGGAAAAAAATTCAGTAATAAAGCACGGTTATTTACACACATGAGAACTCACTCTCAAGAACGCCCGTTTTCTTGCGATGAATGTGGAAAATCCTTTACTTACAAAAATTATCTTGTGAAGCATGTAGTCATACATACTGGAGAAAGAAGGTACAGCTGTGAAATTTGTGGAGGGAAGTTCACTGACAAAGGAAGCTTGAATAGACATAAAATAGTTCATAATGACAGAAAGCCATTTCAGTGTGATATTTGCGGAAAAGCATTTGGATACAAAGGAACATGTAATGCGCACATAAAGACACATGACACTTTCAATCAATACACATGCGAAGAATGTGGCAAATCGTTTAAACTGTTGAAATATCTCAAGCATCACACAAGGTCACATCTTAATATAAAAGCTTTTACTTGTGAAAAATGTGGCAAAAGTTTTAAACTTAAGGGTGACATATATCGACATATAAAAAGTACGCATCTAAAAAACATTAGCTACACATGCAATGATTGTAGAAAAACTTTTTATAGTAGATCTCATCTTTTAAGTCACTTACGAATTCATATGGGATTGCGCCCTTATAAATGTGCTTACTGTTCTCGGGCGTTTTCATCAAGCGGAAACCGTAATAAGCATGAGAAACTACACAATTAAAAACAAATTAGAATTTATTTCATTAAGCGTACAGACTACGTCCAATTTTGAAACTGTACTCACTCTCAAAAAACAAGTGCCATTAGTATCTCTTATGATCCCTCTGGCTCACCATTAAAGACTGTCAACAGACATCGCAGTTTTGGTAAAGTTAGAGTAAACTACGTCAAATTTTGAGCATAGAAATCTCTGCCTTCCTGCTGCTGTTTTTTTAAGTCCCGTGCCTGATGTTTTGCGAGCGACAAAAAGTCTTACGTTAAGTAATGTGCCGCGCGAAAAGAATCCATCCCTATGTACGCAACACAAGTCGACAAAGAATGACAGATGTTTGGGTCATATCACGTTAAAGTAATTCATGTTTCTGAACTGCTAGTCGCAATCGACGAGGTACCTCACGCAACATTTCAGCTGGTAATTTAAAACGAATTCCTTGTTAAATATTTCTATACGAGCTATTTTTTTCTATTTTCAGGCCTCGATATTTTTAGTTGTGTTCTCACCGATAGTTTGATAATTTCTCCAACACTGTTTCAGTATTCGGTTGTACGAAAAGTGTACATGAACAGTGATCATATATCCCCTCCTGTATAATATTGACACCAACACGATACTTAAGCACTTGCAACCTGGCACACCAAACTGATGAGACCAGACTCATGTTTCTATCACAACTATTCACATGGGAGCAGCGTTGCTTAATCAAACGAATATAAGACGATTAACTTTCTACAGGGTGGCGCGTATTGTATCTACCAGTTGCAGTTGGCAACCCTGATCAAATGCGCGTACGAATGCTGCGCATGCTTACGGCACTGAATAGCAGGGCCTCTGGCAATTAGTTTACCATGGAGCGGTGGTCTGTGCAGACGCGAATTGCGGCGGTGGAAGCCTTTATCCGAACCGGTTCTGTCAGTGAGGCTCAGCGGGCACTGCGACGAAACAGTGATGATCGCCATGTTGCTATACCCGAGAGACACAGTATTCTGAGATGGGTGAGACAGTGGCGGGCCACAGGTAGTGTTGTGAACCGGAAATCACCAGGTCGTGGACGAAGTGTTCGAACAAATGTAAACTTGGAACGAGTGCGCGTAGCGATGGAACGCAGTCCCAAACGTTCAGCACGGCGATATGCACGAACATTACATTTGACACGACGTTCATTGGGTCGTTTGCTGGGTGATTTGAAGTTCCATCCGTATAAACTGCAGGTGGTACAAGAGTTGAGAGCCATTGATAAGGAAAACAGACTCAATAACTGCCAGAACATTCTTGAGTTGATTAACCGAGATCCACTGTTCCTCCAACAACTTTTGATGTCCGATGAAGCAATCTTCCACCTGACTGGGTATGTTAATAAGCAAAACTTCCGGTATTGGTCTCAGGAGAATCCTCGTTCATTACATGAAAAGCCTCAAGGTAGCCCAAAAGTTGTGGTATGGTGTGCAGTTGGAATGTGTGGCATTATTGGTCCCTATTTTTTTGAGGATGACGCCGGACATGCAACAACTGTAAATTCCGACCGCTACTGCCATATGTTACAGACGTTTCTCATTCCGGAATTGCAGGAAAGGGGTGTGATCAATAACGTTTATTTCCAGCAAGACGGTGCTACGGCACACACGGCACGCCAAAGTATGTCTATACTCAGAGAAACATTTCCAAACCGCGTGATATCCCGATTTGGCGATGTCTCATGGCCATCCCGTTCCCCAGATTTAACAGCTCCTGATTACTTCCTCTGGGGATATGTTAAGGAAAGGGTCTTTGCCAATCGCGTGAAGACAATTGACGAACTGAAGACTGCCATTCGTCATGTGATAAGTTCCATTCCACAGTATACGTTAATGCGTGTGATGAATGCCTTCCCACGTCGCCTGCAGCAGTGCATCCAGGAAAAAGGCGGACATTTACAGGACGTTATTTTTAAAGTTTAGTGAGCTCCTTCGACAAGTGTTGTACAGTGTACAAATTGCCAGTCCATATACTTATATTCCATAACAGTTTTGCATTAAAACTTGCATAACACACCTTTGTATTTTCATTTGAAGTTGGTAGATACAATACGCGCCACCCTGTATATAAATTTTTGTACAATTCTTAAATAGATCGATGTAAAAATCACCATGTGTTTTCATAAACAATTAAATAGGACCTGTGTGTAATTTTAAATGTAATGTATGTGGGGTACTAAGAAATTATAACATGCAAGATTTACAACTTTTTACTCGTTTTATCTTCAAACAATAGGAAATAAAGTTCTCATGTATTTAAATTTCGAATAGCTGATACGTAATTACCTTAGCTGTGGTTTTGTATATCTGTCTCTTTATGGCACTGAGTTAAATATTATAACAGATATTAAAGTTTCGAAAACTATGGGTTATCTCTTCTCATTATTAGAAGTGAAGACAATCTACAGCCACAATTATGATGCGATTAGTCCAAAAAATCACGCACAGTTGAGATGTACTTCCGTTGTACTGAATCTGCCTGTAATGAGAGAGACTTATGAACACGTTTGAGAATTCATAGGGGCGTCACATACATGTTCTTCGTTCATGTTGTAATTATCGGTCCTAACATAATAATAAACGGGAAAAGCAAATAGTTGATGAGGACTAGTGTTCGATTTCCTGGCTCCATTTTTTTCCTAGTAGGAAAAGCAGTAGATTTTGTATACGATTCCCTTGCATTTTTAATACTTTAAGTGGAAGGTATTGTTCCCCATCTTTCACGATTGTGTTCTTTCTAATAATAGGGTGTTTTCCTTTGGACATAACCAATGGATTAGCTTTTAAGCTTGGTTACGTAGAATGTGAAATTTGACAAAATATATTTTTATGGTATATAGTAGACAAATTGTACAATGAATTGTCAACGTTACATGTATTTATCAGCAATTGTTACATTAGGGTGGTCCTTAGGTATATGGGAAAAAATAAATTTTCGAATTTCTACCGCCGCACCCCCTCTTTCTTTTCCTTTGGTAATAGAAACATCATACACAAAATTTCACAAAAATCCATCAATGTTAACCCGTGCCGCAAAGCAGTTGATTTCTGTAAAAAGAAATCCATTTGAATTTCAATGGCACTCGATTTACTATTTGTCAATAAACGTATAATAATTATCACAAATGTAAATAGGACAATATAAAGCTTTCCTCTGTAATTCAGAATTGACTGGGTTTCAAATACAGTCGGTTGGTTATCAGGCAACAAGCTACAAGTATCATGATCATCGTCCGTATATATAGTACTTATGGTAACGTACAGTGTTATGAACCACTGTGGAAAAGTTTGGATCTGTTTCTCATGCCACTTGCTTCGTTAGTAAAATTTACATGAGTTAGAAATCAGTCAGCTAGTAAATACAAGTAAAAAATTTAATGATAATGGCTGATATTCCAAAAAATGGACAAAAAATATATTTGAATCGTAGATCGACTTAATGATAACTTTTACTTTTTACGCAAGGTAGCTTTTCCACATCCTGGAAACAAGTTTCTATAGTCTTTCACCACTTACAAAAGGAATTGTTTCTGCTCTTCATTTTTAGTTAGAACTGCATTGTGATTTTCCATTTACTTTACGCTCTTTCCGCTGCGTCATTTCTAACATGTAGCTTATCAACTACTTTTTTCCCGAAAAGAAATTTATCATTTGTAGACCAACAAACCGGATCAAGGTCTAGAAAACCTGTAGAAATCCGAAATCTTTCGAAGAACTTCTTCGTGTTTCCTATCACAAAATCAGCAATTTCTTTTTCTTCAATATCATCTATTTCACTAGCGTGCAGTTCAAATCGCTTCATCGTTTCATATGAACTGTCACTATTTTTAATTTCTTCTGCTATTTTGTGTTTTGTTCATTATTGATATTCTAGTCAAAAAATAAAAGTGCTCACACTCCTCTGAGAGGTACCAAAGATGTTAGGGAAACTTTAATAAAGTCGCTTTCGAGACATCAGAGTTTATGAGTTTGTACGTTTGAAGGCTCTTCAAAAATTGTAAATCTTGATGTGGTGAACGAGATGCACTGGGACAAGGAAACCAAGTAAACCAAGCTTTTTAGAACAGCAAAAGTGCACACTTGACGCAGTCCTTCTTCTTCCCGCTCATTTAATTTAAACTGATTATTAAAGAGAAATATGTTTAAACATCATAAGGTTTTTCCCATCCACCTTGCCTGATGTACAGCTCCAGGAAAACGGAAAGAAATACCTCCAGGAGGCGTAGGCCTACTTCCTAGAAAAATTACTGTAAGCTCCGAAGGTTCTCTGTAATATTCTTTGCATTTCCAAATTTTGGACAGCAAAAACTAGCTTATTTTTCTTCATAATGCAAAGAACTGAATTAACGCTTCGATTAGAAATTCATGTAACAAAATTGTTGTGTTGAAATCTCGGCCACTCTTTCTGGAAACTTTTAAAAATTGGCACCTCTGGACCGGAAGAAACTGAAACACATTCTTCAAATACACACTTTAATATAAATTCAAAACTGTGATGCCTACACAGAAGATATAAAAGATCTTTTTCCAATTTTTGTTCAAGAAGAAACAGTGCACGTCCAGTATTAGAAGAAGTTATGTCCCAATGCCTCTGCTGATGCGATTAATATGCGCATGGAGCTCTATGAATCAATTTATAGTGATCAAAAGCCGCAACGAGTTGTGGAGTACTAAAACTTACTTTCCCTCTTCTTCTCGAAGATCCTGTCACTATCCCACCAGAATCTACTCCTTCCATTGGAATTGTATTTTCTGTGTTGTGGTGAGTATCCTTGATTGGTATTCTTGCTTTAGACCAAAACATTTCTCTTTCACGAATTGCTAACCGAGCATTCTCTCTTAAAGGTAATTTCACATTCGTATGTTATAAAAGAATGTACCAAGTACTTGTCTGTTGGACAGTAACTTACAACCCAATATCTGTTCACTAATATTACCAACGAGTTAAATACCACTACGATAACTGATTTCACTAGACACCGCACAAATAATGATCACTTTGTTCATTTAATCACATGTAATGATACAAGACCCACAATGAAACTTCAATTCCCTAAAAATAAGAATCATATCAAAAGATAATGAATGCAAAGTGGAAAAACCTCAATACATGTTACAAGTAGTCTAAAATTATTTTATTTGCAATATCAGTTGTAATTAAGAACGAAGAGGAAAACGATTTAGTTGTAAACGGCCGTAAAAAATAATTGTTTGACATTTATTTATTATTTCCAATTTAATTTTGTTCATAAATCTGCTCCAAATTACTTAAGAAATGGGATTAAATAGAATAATCTAAGTCTGTGAATGTATTGCCATCTATTGAGCAACATAGGAAACTACTGTTTTCTAAATCTTATTCCTATAAAGATTAAAATGTCTTTGCGGCACCATTTATCGTTGTCATAACGACCTCAAATTTACAGATAACACTTTTCTCATTAAAAGGAAAAAGATTAAGGGGTGCGGTCTCAGATATACACAACTTGAGAAATAAGGACCACCCTATTGTTACATGCGTGTGCTTTTATATAGGAATAACTACAGCTGTCTTGTGATAACTTAAAAGAGATTACATGTAGTTATATTCAGTTATCTGTAGCTGTAAAACAACTTACATAAATGTACTAAGAGGATTATAGGAAAATTATATGTATCGTAGATTTGAGAATCATTGTATATATGTGTAAGAATTGATTTTTGTACAAGACAAACATATCCCTTTCCACTTCGTGTAAAGAGAATCTCGGAAATAACCGTATTTGGAGTTATTTCTGCGTCTACTGAGTTTACTATATAGAGTACATTTAGTTTGAGAACTCAGTGTAAATTAAATAATGATTGTCATATTGCTTTTCGGTGTAGTCTGACGTATAAATCACTATATATATATATATATATATATATATATATATATATATATATATATATATATATATATATATATATATACGGGGTGGACAAAAAATCTAAAAACACTTCATACAGGACACATAAGTTTGGCCCTCCACTGTACAACACGTGTTGCGGCTGCCGATCACTTTTTTGTTTTCAATAAATCATGTGGACCTTCCTCTTCCGTCAGCAGTAACCAGTTCACCTGTGAGTGTCGTGGTGTGAAAGTGGTGCGGTGAAATGGGCGACCTGACAGACTTCCAAAGAGGCCTGATCGTTGGCGCCCGTCTGGTTGGAGCTTCTTTGGCAACAGTGCCGAACATTGTGGGGGTATCGAAAGACAGTGTTCAATGTCACGAAGGCATATACAATTCATGGGCAAACTACGTCTGCAAAGCACAGCAGTCGTCGTAAGACAATCCTGTCAGATAGGGCATTAAAACGGATTGTAGCAGCTAAAAAGAAGACTACTGCAATGAAAATTACGTCTAAACTCAATTCCGGCCTACAGAACCTGGTTTCGTCGAAAACAGTGCAACGGGAACTTCATAAAGTGAAAACTCATGGCAGGGTCGCTGTCATCAAACCCTGGTCACAGAAGTAAATGCGAAGAGGCGTATCCAGTGGTGCAAGGACTACAAGGCGTGGACTCATGAGCAGTGGAAACACGTAATATTGTCCGATGAATCGACCTTCACCTTGTTACCAACAACCGGTCGTGTTTACGTATGGAGAACACCGTCGCAGGCCTATGATACAGACGTGTCTGCTCCCAACTGTAAAGCCAGGGGGTTGGTTCTGTTACAATATGGGCAGTGATATCGTGGCTTTCTGCAGATCCCATCATATCCCTGCATGGAATTATGAATACTAAGTGTATGAGGCCCTTTTGGGAGACCAGGTTCTACCCATGGCTCAAATGTTCCATCATGGTGATGACATCTACCAAGATGATTTGGCATCCTGTCACGCTGCAAAATCGGTGAAACCATGGTTTGAGGAGTATGACCAGGAGCTACCACACTTCCCTTGGTCCCACAATCACCAGATCTGAACATCATTGAGCCATTGAGGTCAGAGTTAGAAAGGCGTGTTCGGTCTCATTACCCTCCACCAGCATCGCTTAAGGAACTGGAGTATGTTTTGGAGGAACAATGGTACAAAATTCCACACACCACAATTCAGGAGCTGTATACGTCCATTCCACGTCGGATCCAAGCTGTTTTGGACGCAGTAGGAGGCCCCGCACCATAGCAGGTGTGATTTTCACATTTTTGCAAACGTTTTAGTTTTGTCATCCCTGTATATGTGTATACAGAGTGGCCCATTTCAACCTTTCTACGAAAATATCTCAAAAACGGTTGTACATAAATGAACTGAACAAAAACTAATGGAAAATACCATGGGGTAAATCGAATCGTGATGTCACAGTGCCCCCAGGGCCGTTTTTCAATGAGGCCCGGGGCCCAACTTTGAAATTTTAAATGGAAACATGGGCCTAGTGATACCACGTTCCATGGATCTTTAAAAACTAGAAAGCGATGTGGCAAAGGATTGTTCATATGGGTCATCGTTTTCAAAATGGCCGCCAAGACTTTGTGTCTGAATCAGATAAAATGTTCAGTACCACTAATATGAAAACGGTTAAAGATAATCACGGATGAACAGAATAAAACTCCTATTGGAAATTACAGAGGGTATTTATCATTCTACGGCTCGAAAATGTTGCAACAGAGGAGAAGATAATTAAAAGTGCCACAATACAAAGGAGGAAATTAATTCCTAAAAAATGATCGTTCCAACATCCTCCGTAAGTGGGTAAAGCGCGACGGGAAGAAACGGTGAAATTGCAAATGAGAACCTTAGTTTCTGCGAATTGTATCTACACAACAAAATTATTTGAAATCTGTTTTTATAAGAGATAGATGGGGAAAAAAGGGTAAAATTCTTGTTAAATGGTACCTTCCGTTTTAATATGCAGGCAATGATTTGTGCAGAAATGAATCAACTGAAATGTGAAATCAATTTGTCGAAAAATGCAATTTTAGAAGAATGTGTACAAACGTTGGTTTTGCTCAAAAGTCGTCCGCACAATATTGGTTCATTAGAGTACGAGTCACTTATACAACCAAATGTTTCAGACAAATCATACATATTGCAAGTAAAAACGGGGTTTTCATTTGAGATTTTACCATTCATTCCCGCTTCACCCGCTTACGGAGGGGGATCGGAAAGATAATTTTCTAAGAATTAGATTTCCTCTTTAGCATTATGTCACTTATACTTTAATAGTATTTTTCTCCGTTCGATTATTCTCGAAGCGTGTAATGTTAAATACGAGTTTTATCCTGTTCATTTATCTTCAACCGTTTTCATATTAGTGGTACTGAATGTTTTATCTGATACAGGCACCATGTCTTGGCGGCCATTTTCAGAACGGTGACCCATATGAACAATCTTTTTCCACAATGCTGTTTAGTTTATGAAGACCTATCTAAGGAGGTATCACGTGACTCATATTTTCGTTTAAAATTTCTGAGTCGGGCCTGGGGCACGGCGACAACATCATTCAATTTTCCCCATGGTATTTTCTGTTTCAGAGTTTGTTTGGTTCATTTATGTTCAACCGTTTTTATATTAGTGGTACTGGACGTTTACCTGATACAGATAATATATATTGGCGGCCATTTTTAATACGGTGACCGATATAAAAATATTTTGCCACATCGTTTTTTAGTTTTTAAAGATCTATCGAATGAGGTGTCACTCGCCCCATGTTTCCACTTAAAAATTTAAAGTTGGCCCCGGGCCCCCTTCAAAAGCGGCCCTGGGGGCACCGTGACATCACCATTTGATTTGCCCCATGGTATTTCCCATTAGAGTTTTTGTTCAGTTCATTTATGTTCCACAGTTTTCGAGATACTTCCGTGGAAAGATTAAAATGGACCACCCTGTATGTGTATATATTATATGTACTGCGAGAATTTGTTCTTTTATTTACTTTCAATTACATGCCACAATTAGCGTATTTAATATATCTTCCTAACAGTTACCATGAAAATAATTTTAACCGTTTGCTAAAACCCAAATTATAGCTCTTATTCTCTTTTAACCTTTTGGGTGGAAATCAATAACTCACCCCGGGAATTTGATACTTTTCAAGAAAATCTGAAAATAAATGAGTTACGAGTTTCTTCGTGGCTAAGCGGTTAGTGCAGGGACGTACGCAAGGGATAGGGCCTCGGGTTCCGGACCCCCCTCCCGCCGCCGAAATTACGACTTGTGTAAAGGGCCTGTCACACATCCATAAGGTGTCTGGGCTACAACAACCGATTTTGATGAAACTTGGTTGACTAATAGGACACCTTGCAAAACTAATGTACCTAGCAGGAATTTGTCGAAAAAGCTGTACTTTCCGAGACACAGTCGATTTATTAAAGATGGCATTTGTCGTGATATCTCGGGAACTGCTCCACCGAGATCAAGCAAACTTTGCAATCCATAGTAGACACAGATAGCTTTAAAACAAAATTAAAACAAATTGTCTGCACTTGCACAGAATTGCGCAGAATGCGCAAATAATTGTGCACATGGGCATATCTCGAAAACTTGAAGACTGCGTTATATTTTTCTCTTGCTTAGTTTGAACTATCTGATGAGTATAATATGATGCAAGGAAAAAACTAGACTCAAAGGTGAGTATTTTCAAGCAATTGAGGTGAGAAGATGTTGCGGTGCTTGAAAACGCTAGCCTTTGAGCCTAGTTTTTTCTTGCATTATGTTATAGTCATCATATAGTTCAAACTAAGCAAGAGAAAAATGTATCGCAGTCTTCACGTTTTCGAGATATGTGCATGCGCACAATTATTTGCGCGCAGACAATTCCTTTTCACTTCGTTTTAAAGCTATCATGTGTCTACTATGGCTTGCAAAGTTTGCTTGATCTCGAGATATCAAGAGCCGTTCTCGAGATATCACGACAAATGTCATCTTTAATGAATCGACTGTATTTCAGAACCTACAACTTTTTCGATATATTCCTGCTAGGTACATCAGTTTTGTAAGGTGTCCTATTAGTCTACCAAGTTTCATGAAAAGCGGTTGTTGTAGCCCAGACACCTTATGGACGTGTCTCAGGCCCTTTAGCCTAATTTTAGGCATTTCACTATGAAATACCCTCATATTGAGTTTGGACCCCCCGAAATAAATTCCTGCGTACGCTGCTGAGTTAGTGTACGCACCGTTGGTGGGAGACGCGAATTGGATTAACGGCGAGAGTTCATGTGGTTCAGGTTTTACGTTGATCAGTAGGTCCCGTCTCATATAGCCTCGATCCTGAAAAGGAAGTTAAAATCAACTCAATGAATGAATTATAAATGTCTTTCCGGTTGGCAGCAGTGAATATCAAGTAAAATTCTGTTGACGTATTATATGATTGTAGTTGCTTATTTTTCGTTCAGCATTGATTACATTTATGATCACATTTATCATAACAGTAGTGATTACATTTTGTAATATGTCATTTATAGTCAAGGTTTTGAATTTTCTAAAATAATAATTGTAAATTGTAATTATCCTCGATTTTTCTGTTATTAAAACGAGATAGCAAGTTTTGCACCGAATTGTAATAATCATAGTATCCTAACTGAGATTTAAATCATTTCAAGAAAAGCTATGGTTCTCAATGACCTCTGGTGGTACTTTTTGGAATGATAATTTTGTTCAAGTGCAGCGCTACCTGGGATCGTCAGATCACAGGCAGCTATCAAATAGGAAGGAAAACGATTATATTTGGTGTCAAAATTGAATATGTTTCAACCTAATCGGCTTCTAAATTAAATTAAGTGTTGATAGTGTATTTGATAAATTGTGAATATGTGAGTTTATTGCTGAAAAAGCTTTGGTTTATAACTGGAATACCTACTGTAAGTAAATTATTTTCTAGAATTTCTCTTGGCAAGTTAGTACGCCATTTAACATTGTGGTTGTTTCTATGCTGCTATCGCTGGTCGATATTTGAATGATAATGAGTTTTATAGTTGAGTTCTCAATTTTGTGATCTAAATTAAATTCATTTTGTGTTATTTTTTGTATTCTCAAAATTTGGCAATTAATTATATTGTTCGAGTTTACAGATATAAAGTTGATAATATCCGATTTAACTCTATTATTTGACTAATGTAGAGCTTAGTTTACCTGGCGTGCTATGAGAGTATTTTTACTAGTAGCTATTGGATTTAATAAGTTCCCACTTTTGTTCAGTTACTTGAACTATACCAACATAACCATAATTTATTTTTTAGTGGGGGAATTAAATTCTCCTTCCTTCCAGCGTGCACGTTTAAGTTGTCTTTGCGGAGGCAGGTGCGCGTGTAACGTGTTAATATCCTTCCAAAATAATTGTAGTACTAATATAAATATATATTTAGAAACAGGATATACGTTACAAATCTAAATAGCTGCCTGTGATCTCAGTTGGTGAGTGGGAATGTAAAATATGTTATTATTTTTTGTTATGTGATAGATAGAGCCGGATTATTCTGTAAAAGGGTTGCATTATAGTTAAATAGTAAGTTATTAAAATTGTATTGAGCGTCACCGAGTGGTTCGTAAGATGGCGACCGGACCTGTTAATCATGACCTACGTCTTGAACTTGATCATTTCGAAAATGGTGATACTGGAGTTTTAGTAATTAACCCAACTCAATTGACAAATCCTAGTGTGGAAAATCACGCTAGTGATCCTGGTGTTTTGAGTGACGCTGGAAAGAATAATACGGTAGAAAATGATTCATTTGTTATTGCAAGTGGCAATAAAAATCAGAGTGATAACGTTTGTATTAAGACTTCGCCTAGTCGCCCGGGGGTGTCAGGTGGCCACGAGCAAACAGCAGTCGGCGGTCAAGGCCGTTCACCTCCAACAGCTGGTGGTAGCTTATCAGCACAAATACGAGCAATTCGTTCGCACTTGGCTGGAACTCAGATATTTCCTTCAGAATCAGTTGTAAATAATTTCACATGCAATACTAATGCTTCTGTTTTGAGAACAGATTTAAGTAAACTTGTAACTCATTCAGCACAAAAATCTTTAAACGATTTTGCTCGTAATATACCCTTTTGTGATGGAAGCAAAGATATAGAACTCTTTCAGTTTTTGCTTTCTGTTTATAAAATTAATAAACTGAGGTTGTTTCCCTTAGAATGTATTATGATGTTGGCTATTGGAAAAACTACTGGGTTATTAAATACAGAATTACTTAAGTTGTTGGGCAATGTTAATGACTGGTTGGAGGTATGTCGTGCCTTACGAACTTCTCTGTTGACACCATTAGGCTTACGAGAAATAAATAGATTGTTTGTTGAACGTATTCAGAGCAAGAATGAAAATATATTAGAATATATCAGCAATATTTATGATGCTTATGTGGTGTTTCAAGGCACTCTAAATGAAGAGGGTATTAAAGTGAATGTTTTACAGGGTATGAAACCAGATATTAGATACGCAATCTTTAAATATAATATTCCATCAACTTATCAAGAACTATATGAGGAAGTTGTTAAATATGTGAATTATGAAAGATCAAAATTAGTCTATGATGAAATGTGCGGGTCAAATTTTTCTATTGAGTGTAAAAAGAGAATAAAATGTTATTTTTGTGGCGGGGATCATAAGGTTATAAATTGTATGTATAAAAAGCAACAACAAAAACAACAGGCGGCCTTGATGAATAGAACGTCAACCGAGGATATTAGGAAACCTATAGCTACATTTATCGATGCGTATTTTTTGGGACGAAAGTTAGAAGGAGCCTTAGATACTTGCAGTACAGTGAATCTTTGTGATATAGACTCTTTTAAAGAATGGGAACAAAACACTAACTGGAGAGTGCAATATATTAAAGATACTTTTCGTGGAGTGGGGATTGGAAAGGAAGTGCTTTATTTAGATCAATGTGTTGTTCTACCGATAAAAATTGGTGGTTTAACTTACAAACTTAAATTCTTTTTGCATAAAAACTTGTCACCTAAGTTTATTATAGGAATAGACGGAATTAGTTTTCTTAAAGGAGCAATAGACATTAACAAGAAACAATTTATAATAGATGGTGGAAAAGTTAAAGTTCCAATAAGGTTAAATAATACCCCTACTCTTTTGAAAAATGATTCTGCCGCAGAAACTAATCATTCCAGGTCCCATAAGGTTCCGACTTCTAAATGGTTTGTGGAACATCAGGCGTCTCGCGATGGTGTGCAAGCAGAAACAGGTTCAAACAGCAGAGCTACATCCAGGGCGGTGATACATAATTTTCAACAGTCTGGTACACAGGGGGATGGATCCAATGTACGAGAGGATACGAGAACTCCTAATAGGCCGGCTACCAAGGTTTTGGTCGATCCCAAGTTGGTGAATGAAGATCCTGATTTACCAAGGCCTGCAATGCCGTGTTTTGTGTATTGTCGCGACTACCATTGATGTATGTATGTGTCCATGAATAAGTTTGGTTTCGGATATTGTCAATTATTGCAGAATTTGTCAGCTGTATGTAAGTAGTATGTTTTTATTGTTTATTGCCTAAATGGACGTTTTAGAGAGCCAATATCTGTAAAAAAAAAAAAAAAAATTCAATTCTGCATTTCCGAGTCAGCTAAATTCTGTTAATTTGAGTATTGATAATTAGGTTGATAAAGCTTATGTGGAATAAAATTTAAAATCAATCTATTACTTATTAGACAAGAATAAAAATAATACTTTAGGCTGTATTATTATAATTTATTAATGAGTTGATTGCCATAATTATTAACGGGTGATGGATTAGAAGTAGAGGTCCATGAGTGAATGTATTTTGTATGGCGATGGATGATTCTCGTTATTATTAGTATTTGATTTTGTTTAGTTCGTTTCTTTTTCTTTTTTTTCTTTTTCTTTTTGGGGGTTAGGTATGAATGATGGAGTGGATGATTCAAATCAACTAACGGAGATATTATGAGTAGTTACCTTATGGCAATTGCTTATTAAATGGATTATAATTTAGGAACATTTATATTAAAAAGGTTAACTTTTTAATTCGGGAGGGCAGGATGTGTGTAATATGTCATTTATAGTCAAGGTTTTGAATTTTCTAAAATAATAATTGTAAATTGTAATTATCCTCGATTTTTCTGTTATTAAAACGAGATAGCAAGTTTTGCACCGAATTGTAATAATCATAGTATCCTAACTGAGATTTAAATCATTTCAAGAAAAGCTATGGTTCTCAATGACCTCTGGTGGTACTTTTTGGAATGATAATTTTGTTCAAGTGCAGCGCTACCTGGGATCGTCAGATCACAGGCAGCTATCAAATAGGAAGGAAAACGATTATATTTGGTGTCAAAATTGAATATGTTTCAACCTAATCGGCTTCTAAATTAAATTAAGTGTTGATAGTGTATTTGATAAATTGTGAATATGTGAGTTTATTGCTGAAAAAGCTTTGGTTTATAACTGGAATACCTACTGTAAGTAAATTATTTTCTAGAATTTCTCTTGGCAAGTTAGTACGCCATTTAACATTGTGGTTGTTTCTATGCTGCTATCGCTGGTCGATATTTGAATGATAATGAGTTTTATAGTTGAGTTCTCAATTTTGTGATCTAAATTAAATTCATTTTGTGTTATTTTTTGTATTCTCAAAATTTGGCAATTAATTATATTGTTCGAGTTTACAGATATAAAGTTGATAATATCCGATTTAACTCTATTATTTGACTAATGTAGAGCTTAGTTTACCTGGCGTGCTATGAGAGTATTTTTACTAGTAGCTATTGGATTTAATAAGTTCCCACTTTTGTTCAGTTACTTGAACTATACCAACATAACCATAATTTATTTTTTAGTGGGGGAATTAAATTCTCCTTCCTTCCAGCGTGCACGTTTAAGTTGTCTTTGCGGAGGCAGGTGCGCGTGTAACGTGTTAATATCCTTCCAAAATAATTGTAGTACTAATATAAATATATATTTAGAAACAGGATATACGTTACAATTTATCATACTTTCTGACAACATAACCAGTTTTTCGATTTTTTTCTTATCCAACTAGGATAACTGTATTTTATTTCCTTGATTGATGGCAACAATGTGCGTTATTTTTTGAAACATGAATTGATGGTAAAAGTAGGTTATTACACATATTTCGTCCAATATCATTGAACACATTAGAATAATCCCGGAATAACCAAGCAATAATTATTCTTTATCCTCAGAAGATTTGTTCACATTACTAGGCATGAAATCATGAAAGTCTGTAGTAGTATAGTCTTCATGCGAAATTTTAGTAAAATATGTTAAAAGCAAGAGTGTTTGTAGAACATTCTATACAGCTTTGTGATTCAAACGATATAAATTCCCCCAGAATAAAAGCTGCGCTCAAGCCACCCTCAGAATAAAAGCTGCGCTCAAGCCACCATCTTCGAAAATGGCTGAGCTTCTAAAAGTTTCGAAGGAATTTGTATATTTGTGTTTAAACAGATATAGCAGGCATAATAATCAGTCGATTAGCACGATTATACCATCCTAGATTCACAGTGAAATGGGCTTTCTCAGGATGTGTAGCAGTTGTTTGTAGTCACTAGCAAAGGTAAGTAACAGCTTTTTTTTTTTTTTTTGTATTTGACGCCAAAAATTGACTTTCTTCGAACATTTTCGCCTCTAACGTAGCAACACTGCATGAAAGCGAACCCAGAAATATGTATAGAAGTACATTAATATACATCAAAGACATTTTGTAAGTTACACGTCATTTCAACAGAAGTAAAAGTAAGAATAATTTTGAGTTGTTATGTAGTCTTTGTTTCAACCACTGAAGCATCTCTACAAGAGCGTTTACAAATAGAATATTTTTCACCATTCCACATGTAGTTTAAATATGTTTTGCATATACTTCAAATAACAATAAAGTAGGCATTAATGACAATAAAAGAGAAATTGAATGAGTGTACAGCAGTAGCGGCTCGATACCATAATCTAAGGTAGTTCTGCACAGTTTGTTTTCTGATAGAGACACGATTTTTTTGGTGACACACGCGAAATGTATCAGTTTTGTGCGAAAACGTTGTGTACCTAAAATATATACTTTTTCACCATTTGTTAGGCCATATAACGCTCGCGATTAAACGCGAAATTCTATCGAATTAGCGAAATTTGCAACAAGTCCCGATATTCCACGAAATTTACTCAAAAGTGACAATTTTTCAACGGAATGTAATGAAACTTCTCATTTTTGAGAAAACAAGCCACCATGATTTTTTGAAATTTTACATGCGAGCTCCAAACGGTATCTACGGGTGAAGTGGATAGTGTAGAAAGAGTGTTGCGTGGTATGTTAAAGGAGCATTCAGAAGTCGTTGGAATGTGTCTCCAACTAATGTACACTCCCGTCCAAAATTATTGTCGCATGTCTATGTTGTTGTAAGAATATAATTTGATAACGAATTTGCCCCGTATTTCTTACATTTTTAGTATTTGTATAATCGGCAAAGACGTGTGTGACACATTTCATGTCAAAAGAGCAGTAAATAAGAACAATAAAACGAAAATAAAACTTTCCTGTCCATTTAGCGACATTTTGTTTCACTCATACTAATTTTCGGATTTATAATTCTTTCCCTATGAAATTTACCACAAATATTCATTTCCCGATTATACACATAGTATCAGTATTAAAAGTATCCTACAAAAGCATTATCAAATTACGTCTTACAGGAAGACAATTTTAGATATGCGACATTCATTTTGGACATGAGTTTCGAATGTTGATGTGGAGAGGGCTCTATATTCCTACAATGACATACTTACCAACAAAAGAACAAATTTAACATCAGAAAACATTGAAACAATGCATGCATAAGAAAACTGTAGAGCAAATCGGGTATTTGGTGATATTTGCATAAGAAAACTGTAAACACTAAAGTTATTTTTTCTATTAACTTTCTCTCTGTGTGTGTTTTTCTCTTTAAATGATACTTTTATTCAGTGAGGATGCTTAGTGTTATTTTTTAAAACTCAAATATTGTTTCAGATAGTCTTGCATAAGCTCATATCATGGTGATTGATGAGTGGAAATTAAGGTGAAAGAAAAGGTAACTAATTGTAATTGCCAAGGAAAATAGTGTTCTTACATTGAATTTTTATTCACGATTTTACCCGCTTTACGCGTATCTTTTATAACGAAATTGCGAATTTTTATTTACCACAAAACCGTGTCTCTATTTCTGTATATTAAATTTCCCGTTTGCAGTAATTACTTATAAAATGTACACAAACCAGTATAATTTTTTAGCTCTCGAATCGTTATTAATGACATAACTAAATTAGCAAATATATATGCAACTTCAGCATCGCAAATCTGTCTTCAACATTGTGGGGACGGGTAAGATCAATCCCATTATATATATATATATATATATATATATATATATATATATATATATATATATATATATATATATATATAAGGATGTTAAAAATATTTATGAAATTGATAAATAATGCTGTGGAAGATCAGGGGAGCGGAGTTGTCTTCAACATTGGGATTTGGGCAGATTTGAGGCTTATTCTGAGGGGACATCAATTTTATCTCACTTTCCTTTGTGGCAATCGGACATCCCCGAAAAACACATTTCTCGTCGGATTATTAAGGGGACACTTCCCTCCAGTTCCAAGATTTGAGGGGACGTGCCTCCCTCATCCCCCAATGTACAACTTCAATGTATCATGCAACCAAAACATTATTGTTTTTATTATTGGGTGTCAGTAGTGTAAAAGTGACGAAGAGTGGCAGTAATATGTCATATGTAAATAAAATGTTAATCTAAATATATGTTAATGAATGTTTAATTTTGATGCAATCTAAATGATCTTAATTATATGCAAATTTACTAGCAAAGTCGGTAGAGCTGATTTAAAATCTCGGTAGAGCAAAATTTAAATTAAACTGATAAGGAGATTATGCAGAAAAAACTGAATTACAATTACATAAAAATTTCCAGCAAAGATGAGACCCTAATTTTCAAGGTTAACGTAGTTTTACTCCAGGTCTAAAGAGTCAACACTATCTCCCACTCACGCAACATCATATGGAGTGATGTCAATCGTGTCGTTCCGGATTCGGCAACTCCAGGACAGCTGAAAAGAACACATATTTGCACACTTTTTACATACCTTGATGGACATTCTGTGGAGAATGATGAGCACAGATTTCATTGGAATGAATAAATTTTAATGCGTTGTAATCACTGACACTGTACACTAATTTTAAAGAAAACAAACCTTTTAAAATTTCAAATTTTCAGATTTGTTTCGCCGAAAATGTTCGTATTACTTTTACGCCTATTTTTATATTTATAATGAGAGTTCGTGCACGTAGCGTCCCATGTCCTGGTCCTAGATCCTGGTGACGTTTCAAATGGATACCATGTCCTCTTTTAGCGTTGGCCCCACTATCTTCCGTTCCTAGTGGGACGTCGGTCCAACGATGGCCCTGTTCCTCTTCCCATTGGAACTAGACTTTTCTGCAACACTTCTGTTATGCCTACGCCTTTTCAGTTTAGGGAACAATTGACATTTCCCATTGACTGGTGCCCACAGTGTAGTTCTCGACGCTGTTCGTTTCGCCTAACTAGCACGAACCAGCACGTTAAGTGGCTATGGTGCGACTATCTAATTTCATCACCCTAATAGCAAAGGGAAGATGACACTGAAGTTAAAATAACTTTCAAAACCATTGTTCGCAGATTACGCTCGTTGCAAAATATAACAAGAAAATAATACTGTCCTGTATCTAAGTACACAGTTGCTTTAATGAAAGTTTATATTATACAAACGAAGAAAATTCTAGAGCGTGACAAATATTTCATGTATCTTGCAATGTCTATAGCATTGCCGATCTCACACGTCAGTCACACGAGCGAAAAAGCACCGAAGATATAATTCTTTACGAAAGTTGAAGGCGCATACTAAATATGCTACAAGTTCGTGAAGACTAGTGTTTCAACACTAAGCACAAATCTCGAGGAGCGCGAAAAGTGATACTTCTTCTCTGACGATAAGCCACGAATTACTCAAGAGCGTGAGGAGTGATACTTCTGCTCTCGCGACAAGAGACGAATTACCTCGATTCCTCCCGCATACTCTCTTTTAAAAACTCTGATTGTTGTCCAAAAAGTTCAGGCTCGCTTTCTCCCTACAGCGAATCTTATGGCGGGGGATAATGCGGAGTGAGAGGGTTTCCTCCACAGGTAATTGCACTATCTGACCTCATTACCACACTTTGTAATGTTCTCATGTTAATTATGTGAAACCGGTCAACACTTTAAAATCCGACACCTGCACTGTCTAGTAGAAATATCAGGCTTTCATTCAATATATATCACTTCACTCGAAATATCTAAAATAAATATATAAATTGGTTTTAAACCCAATGTGCATGCATTGCACTCGAGTTAACCCCTTCCTCTCACTCGCTTTTGTCGGTGCTACCACCTGGCGGGATTACTTATCGTCGGTTCACCTGCATGAGGGGTTGTTGTAACTGTGATTTTCACCTATTTTCATTGTTTTTTCGGTGATTGAAATGTTTGTCATCATAACATTTGAACACATAAAAATAACTATTTACATACATAAATACACATAATATGAACGTATGACATGCTGTCATATCGTAACAACATAATAATTCGTGATTTTGTTCGACGTGGGTGCTGTTTTTCTCCCAAGGACGTCTGATTCCCCGACAACAACATTGTCGCTCTTACATCAATTATGCATCGCCTCAGGTTTAAACTGTTGGCCTTGCCGTCCTAAACAGAAATAAGCCTTTATTTATTTTCTAAATCATACTATAAAACGACTAACCTTTCCTACATACTACGATATCGAAACTTCAAGAAAATTTGTACAATACTTAAAGAATCACTTGTGGAAGTATAATTATTTACAGGGGTGAAGGCTTCTACAGGGAATGCTCATTTCCTTGATTTTCTCCTCCGAGGTGAGGGGAGCTTCAAATTTCTAGGCCTGACTTGAGCTGGCCGAAAGTTCGTTGGAGATGATGCTTCCGAGGAAAAATGTGTGAAATCTGGTCAGTTTTCCAAAAGTTCACGCCTTTTTGTTTGTTTCCGATAATTTCGCATGTACCTCTTAACTGCAGCAAGTGTTTTTGACAATGGCTGTTTCTCTACTCGGTGTCTCCAGCTGTCAACATATCCGACCGGAGTAAACTTGTCGTCGATATCTTTTGTATGCACATACGTACTTAAATTTCAGCCATATGAACCTATTCTATGAACAATAGAATTAGCAATGATGTACCAGTTGCTTCAAACTCATGAGTGTTCTCTGCTTGCAGACAAATAATCTTGTCTTCAAACTTTTCTCTTTTTTGTGTGTGTGTGTGTTTGCTGGGTTTCATGCTAGCTGAATTCCCAACTTCCTACGTTCTATATGGAATTTAGCTAGCTTCGCCTTGCTATTCACTATCATTGGCAATCAATATTAATTAAAATTCTACCTTATTTCAATCCTTCACTTATGAACTGATATCAACACAATTAACAATGATAATAATAATACACATAAAAATGCAATTAACTCTACACTATTACTTCCACAATTAATCCTTTACTTACTACCTAAAACTAAATAAAAATAATTATACAAAAAACACACATTTTATACGCAAATTAGAAAAGTTAATGATATGCATAACTGACAAGTAAGGGACCATATGGTTGTCGCGCAAATCAGATGCAGACATACGCCATCTGATTGAGCATGAAAAGATATGGAGAACACAGAAATTTAAGGTGCTAAGGGCCACAGGGAGCGGAGCGAGGAAAGAGGAAACATTGAATGTTGACAAAATTGAAGAAAGTCAGGAATGACGGAAAAGGTTAATTTCTTGCAAATAGGAAAAGAAAGTCAACCAAAAGAACGAAACTAAACATAACAAGGGCATCAAGAACAAAGAAAGATCATAATTGGGGTTGCCATCCGGACCGCAGTGTTGCCAGCGCTGCATAACATTGATATGGAAGGTATAGCACAGTATAGCAATTCATACACAAGGAAAAATATTAGTAACACAAAAGACAATTGAAAAGACTCTGTACACGTGCGTAAAAAGGTTTAACGATGGTCGTGAGTGAATAATGTACATGAGGGAGGACAAATATAGACATGAAAGTGAAGGGGGTACACATGATAACACAGAAACGAAAGTGTTTGGGAGCATCGTTCCATGATGATGATGATGTTCGGTGTTCTGCCCGAAGGCAGGTTTTGTGTTCTTCTTTCGTCCATTCAAAAACATGGTGAAGTTCATCACAGATACGTTAGTGTTCTCCAGTATTAATGTGTGGCAACGTGAGAACTTTCTCCGCCTTCAGTCATTTGTTCATTACCAGTTTTCCTCTAGGCGATTCCAAAAGATGATACGCTTTACGTTTTTCAAATGTGGTTACTCCAATGAACACCCTGGACAGTTTGAAACACCTTCAGCATATTGCTTTGAAAAAGGACTCACAGAGGAATGCTGCAGAGACGCGTGTGACCAGCTTGCTTTCATCCGCTGTACTCACTGCGAGAAATGTTGTGTGTTGACCACGCATTCATTCGTGATCTTCACGTCAACTGCAATTAAACTACAAATGGTGCGTACTGTTCTCTACTTTCCTCCATTTGTATTCACACGGGTGTAATATTCACTCACGACTACATTAAGCCTTTTTACGCACGTGTACAGAGTCTTTTCAATTGTCTTTTGTGCTACTAATATTTTTCCTTGTGCATGAATTGCTATACTGTGCTATACCTTCCATATCAATGTTATGCAGCGCTGGCAACACTGCGGTCCGGATGGCAACCCCAATAATGATCTTTCTTTGTCCTTGATGCCCTTGTTATGTTTAGTTTCGTTCTTTTGGTTGACTTTCTTTTCCTATTTGTAAGAAATTAACCTTTTCCGTCATTCCTGACTTTCTTCAATTTTGCCGACATTCAATGTTTCCTCTTTCCTCGCTCCGCTCCTTATGGCCCTTAGCACCTTAAATTTCTGTGTTCTCCATATCTTTTCATGCTCAATCAGATGGCGTATGTCTGCATCTGATTTGCGCGACAACCATATGGTCCCTTACTTGTGAGATTAAAATGATATACATAGGGTACTGTATGTATATTACAGTAGCGTATTTAGAATTTTGTTTGGAGAGGAGCTATACATAGCATATGAATAAGCATTTAATTTTTCCTTTGGATGCCTACAAGTTTAATGAATTTCGGGGAGCCTCAGTCCGATAGCTGCCTCCTAAATACGCCACTGTTGCGTGTAAGAAACTTTAAATGTACCATATCCATATTGTAAGAAACATTGTTATCGGATACCATAAAAATTTCGAATTCACGTAATATCTACAGGCAGGAATTTTATTAATACTACTGAATTATAGATATTTAATCGTTTGTAAGCGAAGTCCTTCCAATGTGTCTTCTGCTCTACAAAATGCCCTATTACTCTATCATTAAATTTCGGCATGGTGGATATCAGTGGTAAAAGTACGGGGGCACGTTATCCCCCACTTCTAGGAGGTATCTGTGGCGTCTCCCCGCTTTCTAAAAAAATTACAATGGTGAAGGATAGACACGGGGGACGGCGTAACGTCATCCGTCCCCCTACCTTTTCAGATCCACTTTTACCCCTGGTGGATATGAAAATCACGCTCGGTGGATTTGACAGACAAAGCAGTGATTCTTTCCTGGTATATTGTGCTTCTCAACAATGTTTTAACTATTTTCAAATTAGAGAAGTAACGCTCTGCTTCAGCTATTGTCATTGGATTAGTTACACCAATTTCCAAAAATTTTATGGTTTCCTTAAGATTGTCACAAAAATTGTGTTTGTTTAGAAAATTTGCAAAAACTTGAACATGAAATATTAATATTTTCAAAGCGTACAACAATTACACTGAAGACCTTTATCAAAAGGAATAACACGGCGCCTCATGCACATTACGTCGTGTGTCTTCGGCTTCTTCGGAAGTATTTGTGAGTAGTATAACGGGGCTTTCTTTAATATGTCGATATGTGATGCCGAAGTCGAAGCCTAGTGCGGTATTGCGTTTGTGCTGGACGACAGAGGTGATTTCCGATACTGTGATGGGACTGGTAAGAACATGATTGGGAAGTGGATGAGAGACATGAGGTTGAAGTGATGGACAGTTAAGGTCAACTTGATCTACTGGATGATTGTTGCCTACGTTGTCCGATTCTGAGGGTGTGAATATAGTTTGGAGGTAATCAGCAAAGGCATTTGCTTTTTCGGTGTCGGAATGTAATGGCGTATCTTGTAGAAAAAGCGGATATGGAGTCTTACAATGCTTGCCACAAAGAGAATTGAAGCGTTTCCAGTAGCGACTAGGATGAATTATATTGGGTAGGTGTTTGCAAGTTTTCACCCACTGGCGTAATTTTTAAGCAGAAATGTAGTTACGGACTGTGCGTTGAAGTTAGTAATGAGGTCTTAGGGCCTCGGGATTTCTAGTGCGAAGAAATTCGCGGTAAGATTGTCGTGATCTACGAACAAAGGCTAGATATTGGGGTGGGAGTTTTGGACGATATCGAAGTGATTCAGATTTTGGAATATAGAGTGTAGATGCCTGTTGAATGGAAGTGGTTAAGTGAGTGACAATATCTGTGAGTTGGTCCGGCGTAGCGGGAGATGTGGAATCGACTAAGGTGTTTGAGAGGTAGGAACGATATTGAGTCCAGTCAGCTTTGTCATAGCGAAGTGATATGCGTGGCAAAAATGAGGATTTAACAGTAGCCAGACCTGAATGGTATATGAGCTTGATTGGTGCGTGATCACTGCCAATTAGGTCAAGGACATCAACAGTACAACGATTAATGATTGTGTTTGAGACTATTGCTATATCTGGAGTGGTATTACTGATGGGGCGAGTGCAGCGAGGGAGATTAAGAAAAGTTCCTGTGGTATGAACTGTGATGAAGTCGGTGAAAGAGGTTTGTTCGGCTGCTGAACGGTTATGAAAGTTGACATCAGCCAGGATAGTGAAGTGGTTATAAGTATTGGGAATGTGTGAGAAGAAGGCATGAGGTATAGGAAGGCCAGGGCGCACATAGATAGTAGCAAGGGTGAGGGCTATGTTACGGAAATATAATGTGGTGATGATGTGTTCTGGGAGATGCAAGATAGGATAGTTATGAGACCGAAACGGGATTGTATGTCGGAAACCTATTGCAGCTCCAGCATTGGCTCTGAGGGCTGGCATATGACTATCGTGACGGAGAAAAGGAAACGAGAAAAGGAACAAGATGAAGTGGGTTTGAGAAAGGTTTCTTTAAGGAGGAAAGCTGTGACTTGTTCTTCGAGTAAGAGTGTTTCGAAGAGCACTTTGTTTTTAAGAAGGGATCGAATGTTAAGAAACAAAAATACTATGTCCATACAGGGTACGATTATACTGAGGTTTCGAGGCGAGTTGTATGGAAGTGAACGTAGTTATTAGAGTAAGTTGCGAACAATCATACATGAAATGTAGATTTCGCAGCGATAATAATTTGTTGAAGAACGTGTTGGCGTTGAAAAGGGTCGATGTTTTGCAAAGTAAGAGCAAGAAATTCCAGTAATTGATAACTGTAACGGGATCATCAATGGAATTTTTAGTGGAAGTGGATGATTTGGCGGTTTTCAGCGGAACAAGTTCGGCATGGGACTCTTGGGCAGAAGGTTTGCCTTTGCACTTATAACTATAAGCTGGGTGTTCTTCAGTGCAAGTAGGACATTTTGGAGGCTCTGCCATGTTTGGACAAGAACGAGTTTGGTAAGGTCCAGAACAAAAGCCACAAACTGTAGGATTTTGACAGGCAAATGCGTGATGTGAATTGTGTTGTTGGCATTTTTCACAGCGTAGTGGGAGAGGCACAGACGACCGGGAGGGTTCTACACGATGTTTCCGTTTATAAATATATGCTCCATGAGAGAGCAGGTTGTCAATTGTGTTTTGAGAGGACGTAAGTACACGCATCATGTAGGTGGCACCAGTATTGTTTCGTATGCGAACAACCTTTTGAATAGTATGCCCTTCATACTGAAGTTCCTCTTGAACCTCCTCATCGGTCTACGAGGGATCAACGCCACGAATGACCACGGAAAGAAGTGGAGGTCGTTTTGGTGGAGGCGCTTGTTTACGTTTGGCGCTGTTAAGAGATGTAATGATAGCCTGCTTTCCAAAGATCTCAAATAAAGCTTTATTCCGAACTAGTATAGCGAAATTGGGGTATGGTGATTTCAATATCATTCCGTTTCGTGATTTTACGACTTGGGACAAAGGATCATTCGGTAGATACTTGCGGAGTTGAATCGTTACGCATTTCTCATTACCCTACTTGGTGTCAAAATTTTGAAGCTAAAAAGAATGAAGTACCGGGACAGGCGAAGATGAAAGATGAGATGAATCATTGATGTTTGTTGGTTGGGCTTCCATGTCTGAAGCATTTTCTCGATGTTGTCGCTTTGCCGGTTGGCGAGACTGCTTAACAGAGTCAGCATAGCGTTATTGACCGTGTGGAGATCTGGATCTCGTGGACACGTTAGAAGTTGTAGAGGCAGTAGAACTCCTGACTGTGTACGCTGTCTGTTGCTCACATCCTTCCGCTTGGTCACTTTCGCAGCCGAAGCAGAGGGAATGGCAAACACAGGAGGAAGGCCATGATGACGTCCATTTACAGAGGATCCAGTAGTACTAGGAGGATCAGCCATAACAGAGAGCCGTGAGCCTAGATAATGATGCAGTGATGCGTGATGTGAGAGATGAATGAGATGAGCAAGGTGGGACAACCCGTTTGGATAGTTGTCCAGGTGGGACAACTCCCCTGGCTCGATCTGTGGATCCGGCTGCTCTTGGCTAGATAAGTCTGACAGACGGTTTGTGAGAAAGAGACAAAAAGTGAGGCCCACGTTGAGGAAAAGGAAGGTTTTTCCAAAAATCGTCACCATACAATGAGCGACGCTTCAGAGCACAGCTCTGGGAAAGTATGATGACGTTTTTTTTTCTTGCTAATCGAAGCTTGCTAGCCGCTCGACGGTTACGCCCTCCATGGGGAAAGAGAAGTTTGAGAATTGGGAGGAAAGGACTGGGAGATGGTCTAAGGAAATTTTCATTATTTTATTATCACTTTATGACATAAAATTTATTATTATTCAGCAGATGGATATTGCTAACTTTGCGATATCAATCATGAGGTAGGGGAATATCGGTATTGCATGATTGATTGTAAGATTGGACAATACTTCCTATATGGCAGAAGAGAAGAATGAGATGACTATGAGATGAGGTCCACTAGACAACACAACACGAGAGTGATTGTTAGAGGACAGATGCAAGTTAATCTTCTCGTTTGGGGCTGCTCCAACCATTGATGAGAGACAAAGGGAAGCCCTGTTAGTAACAGAGGACTACTGTGCGGAATATGACGGTGTGATATGAAGTGGAGGATGGTTTATGAGAAAAGTACGAGTCAGTGGAAGATCAGGGTGGTCGGGTGGTAGAGAGTAATGATACAGTGTGAAAAGGAGGGAAAGAGAAGCATGTGTGATGGGATGTGGAAGATCGAAGTTGGTATGAGCGTTAATAGTATCTCGGAGGAGCGGGTGATGAAGATTGAGACGTGTCTGAAAGTACTTAAGGCGAAGTTGTTGGAGATGGAATAAGATGTGAGGAAAAGGCATTCGGTCGTACAGAATCTGAGTTGGACTGGGAAGTTTGATGCGGTATGCTATACGAAGGGCGTGTCGTTCGAGAACTTTAAGTTTGTGATATTAAAAAGGGGGAGCTGCAATCCAGGCATGATGGCCGTAAGTCAGCACTAGGCGAAGAAATACTTTGTAGGTGTTTAAAAGAACTTCTGAATGAAGACCCCAAGTGGTACCAGTTATGCGTTTAAGTAAGTTAAGTCGACGGTAAGCTTTTGCTGTAACATCCTGCAAGTGTGCTTTCCAAGAAAGATGTCTGTCCAATGTAAGTCCCAGGTATTTGACTGTTTTAAAAAGCTGAAGACGAGTGTCGTTAACTGTGAGATTTAATAGAGATGGATTGCAGTGGACTTTGGAGCGTTTATTGGGTGGTAGGAATACTGTAGTTTGTGTTTTACTGGCATTGATCTTAAGCCTCCATTTATCACACCAGAGGACAAATGTATCTATCGCCTTCTGCAGTGCTGTGTTTAGTTGGTGAACAGTGCGACCTACGGCAAGAAAGGCTGTTTCGTCGGCGTATTGAAATAAATGAACGTTGGTAGGAAGTGGAAACATATCTGCAACATATAGCAGCTAGAGTAGGGGAGAGAGCGAAGAGCCCTGTAGCACACCGGAATGTAGGAAGATAGGATGAGATGATTGCTGATTTATGAAAACGTATGCGAGGCGTCCAGACAAGAAATTATAAATGAATCGTATGTATGCGAGGGGAAGGCGAAAATTGAGTAACTTAGAGAGAAGTCCTTGATGCCAAACTTTATCAAATGCCTTTTCCAGATCAAAAAGGACCAGGCAGGATTGTTTTGTCGTATTGTAGTTATTGGAATGTAGTTTAGAAGACGCATGAGCTGATCGTTAACACTGAAATGTAAGCGGGATCCTGCTTGGTGGACTGGCAAGAGATTGTACCGTGAAAGATGGAGATGAAGGCGTTGTACTATGATTTTTTCCAGAATTTTAGTGAAAACCGGTGTGAGCGGAATCGGACGGTAATAGGATACTTGGTCGGGAGGTTTCTCTGGTTTTAGAAACATAAGAACTTTAGACATTTCCCACGGAGCGGGTATATAGCCAGTACGAAGGATAAAAGTATAGATCAGGGCAAGAATATTTATCAGAACAGTTGGGCTTTCTTTTACATGGCGATACGAGATGTTATCGATGCCTGGTGCAGTGTTGCGTTTGCGGGTAACTACATGCTTGATCTCGATAGGAGTGATGATGGCAGTGAGAGCTTTGTGAGAAGAGACTTTGTGATTCACGTTGGGTTGAAGATGTGGAGACCAAAAGTTAAAGTGCTCTGTAGGATGTTGACGAAAATGACGTGTAGCTGATAAAGGCGTAAAGATATCCTGTAAATAGGTAGCGAAGGCATTAGCTTTATCTTAGTCTGAGTGGAGTGCTTGATCATGATGAATGAGTGGATAGGATGTTCTGGTGAATTTTCCGGTGAGTGCGTTGAAACGTTTCCAATATTTTGTAGGGTGGGATGTATCAGAAAGAGGATTGCAAGCCTTGATCCATTGTCGTAATTTATAAGCTTTAACATAGTTTGAGACTGTACGGTGGAGAGCTCGATGATGTTGAAGAGCTTCACGGTTTCCAGATCGCACATATTCTTTATAAAACTGACAGGAGCGCTGAATGAGAGTAAGATAGTGTGGGGGTAGTTTAGGTTTATGGGGTGAATATGTAGATTTAGGAACGAACTGTTCGAAGGTAACTTGTATATGATTAGTGATATGATCCAGGGTAGAGTAAAACTCATCTTAGTGGGAGGTAGTGGGAGGAACGCATTGCTCAAGAGAGTGACTTAAGTAAGTTCGATACTTCGACCAATCTGGTTTATCATAGCGGGGGATGAGTCTGGGAGGGGGTGGTGTGTTGGTGATAGAGGTAGTGGATACTCGGAGGCTGAGTTTAATTGGGACATGATCGCTTCCTATTGGATCTAAGATATCGATGTGAATACGGTGTGATAAAGAGGATGAAGTTATGGCGACATCTGGAGTAGTTTTGGATTCTGGGCGAGTAGGTTTAGGTAAAGGATGAATGATACCGGTCGTAGTTGTGACAATGAAATTCGTGAAAGTTGTCTTACCTCTATCAGAGCGGCTGTGAAAGTTAATGTCTGCTAAAATGATGTAATGACGGAAGTTGTTAGAGATGTAGTGAAAGAATGATAGTGGAATTGCGTGACCGGGACGAACATAAATGGTAGCTACTGTTACACATAATGACTTATAATAGAGAGTAGAAATGAGATGTTCTGGGAGATTTTGAATCGGAGCGGAATGAATACGATGAAGTATATGAGGTGAATAACCTATGGCAACGCCGCCATGCATTAGCACGGTGGGCTGGTATGGTACTATCATGGCGAAGAATGAGATATCCTGGAAGGCAGCAAGTGAGCTTGGGTGTAAGGTGTGTTTCATTCAGGAGGAAAGTATTGACTCTTTCTTCTAGTATCAGTTGTTCAAAGAGGAGTTTATGGGTGAAAATGAGCGGATGTTGAGGAATAAGAATATAAGAGCCATGATAAAAGCCATATTGAAGATGGATTTAGACAGTAGTTGTGAGAGGAGTTCCATGGAAATGTACGTAGTGGTCATTATAGGTAGCATAGAAGTCAAGATGGAAAAAGTTGCCAGCGGCATGTTGAACATGCTGTAACATGAGTGGCCGTGAAAAAGGATGGAGATTCTGAACGGTCAAAGTGATGAATGCTAATAATTGATGAAGGGTGACATATTGATTGGGTTCCAGTGGTGTATCCACTGTTTGATTCTGAGCGTCGTGAGTACGTAATGGTACTACTAGTTCTGGTTTAGTCTCTTCTGGAGTAGGCCGAGATTTGCATTTATAACTGTAAGTTGGATGAGATCTTTCGTGGCAAGTATTACAAGTAGGAGCTTGTTGAAGATTAGTGCAGGTGCGAGTTGGATGAGGTCCAGAGCAATAACCACATTTGAATTGGTCTGTGCAGCGATCAGTGGAGTGCGTATTGTATTCCTGGCATCTTTCGCATCTAAGAGGAGGTGGTGATGGTGATCGTGACGGTTCAACACGATGTCTCTTTTTGAAGATGAACACACCATTATCTAGTAGATCGTTGATCGTTTCTTGTGAAGTGGTCAAGATCCGGACCATGTAGGTAGGCCCCTGGTTATTCCGAATACAGATACATTTCTTTAAGGAATAGGCTTCCTCTCGTACTTCATCTTCAATCTCTCCATCTGTCATCGACGGATCAACCCCGCAGACCACTACCAACATGGTAGGGGGTTGGCGTGGGGGTGGGCGCTGTTTCTGCTTATTGTTAGTTAGTGGAGAAAGTGTTGCGGTTTTTCCGAAGATTTCGAAGCTATGTTTATCTCGGATGGTTGTAGCAAAGTTTGGTGATAATGACCTAATGGTGAAGCCGTTCTTGGTTTCTACTATTTGTGATATCTCAGAGCGTGGTCGGCATTTCAGAATTTGTTGAAGAAGGAGTTTCGAATTCCGATACTTGGGATCGTAATTTTGAAGAAGATAGCTATAAATTTCCGGTTGCAGCTTTGGAGGAGTCGGAGGAGGAAATTCCTCGTCGTCAATGATGAGACGGTCATCGTCTGAACTAGAGATGCTGTGGGCATCTGTATGGTGTTTCTTGGATGGTGGCGATCTTGACGATGGTACTGGGCAGCTAAGAGGTGAGCGAGATCGATCTGGACTTGTTTCTGCTTTAGACTTTTCCCTACGATGCTTCCGCTTTTCCGTCTTCGTAGAGATAGTAGAAGGCCAGGAAGCTGATGGTCTTGAAGCCTGTCCGGTATCCATAGCCAGATACCATAAGCGATGAGAAATTATACACAGCTAACTCTGAAGTGATGGAAGCGAAACGGAGGATTCAGAATTGATGAGCAAAAATTACACAATAATAGTGTACTTCAGTAAGCTTCCATTTGGGTGAAACCCCCGAACTCTCGTAACATGTATAACATTAAAGGATAACTCATTTATTATTAGTTAAAAAATTTTTAACTTCTAAGTAAACCTCGTACAAAGGCAGCTCTGAGAAATTTCTCTTAACAAACAGACAAAAGTGTATATCTATGTGTGTGTCTTTGCAACGCAGAAACTCCTTTCGCTTCTACAAATATGGTTATAAAATTTACTCCCTCTGCATTCTTAACCACAGTGCTTCATGGTTATTTTAACGATTACGTTACCCATTGTGTTGTGTTGTGTTGGTGGTGGGAGCACCTTGGTGAGAAGGCACTGGCAACAATGCATTCATTCGACAAGAGGATGTAGAACGGACAACTTCGGAAATTATTTAATACCTCGAATCACGTAATTTGTGAATAACAAAACTACTAATAAGTTTAAAAAGAAAATTATATTTAAAGAGAAACGTTTTAAGGAAGAGAAAATATTTGGAACGATGCGACCTAGTGAGAAGAGGATGGAACAAACTTTCTCATACAGATAAGTCAGAACTTAAAGGGTTTTTCCCTCTAAGAAGATGCTTACGTGAACGTGAATCGCGAATCATATAGGGCCTTAGTTAAAGACAAAATCGTACGATTAGAATACAAATAATTACTACAAGTGTTTAACGATGTCTAATTGAATTATATATATAAATTTCTAGATATGCTTTGTGTTGCTAATATCTTTGTGTTTTCTTTGATTTCCTGTATGCACGAAATTGAAGCGTTTTAAGTAAACTAGTAACTCCAAGTTCCGTTCATAAGTGTAATTAAATACGTAGTGTTAACGTTGTAAATACAGCTTAATATTGTGCCCTTACACTGGGTTACACGAGCACATTCTGGTCTCCGAATTCTGGGTTAAGTAGGTTGGAAGTGATAGTTGTGACAGGTTAACTTTGTGGGTGCCGCTAGGTGTATATGTGCGCGGATCCGGTATGGATTAAAGACGGTACTATTGCATGGTGGATCCGGGTGGGGTATAGCTGGGGACCCCGCAAAGTAAACAATAGTGCAAAACTATTATGACGGTAATGTTCCTAACCACTAAAGTCAAAATAAGTACCGAAACAAAAGCAGTGCATTATCACTCACCTACCCGCCTACATTTTAATAGTAAAGTAGCGGAATGCATGAGTGTGTAATAATCAAAATACCGCCACACCTGTCGCCCGAAACTCAATTCCGATCGCCGTGCGTCCACTCGTACGCAATGAAGACAGTCTAGACTTGTTGCGAAAGCTGCACTGCGCCAGCTGGTTAAGTATAAGATGACTTTTTTTTAAGGCTAGCCATGGGCTAGCAACCTTTCAGAGGGCTACACCCTCTTTTAGGGAAGGGTAGTGAAAGGTATAGGAGAAGTGAGGAATTTATGGATGGGCTATGGGGTTTTATTGATATTTTTATTTAATCATTTTTTTATTTGAGGTCTTTATGATCTTTTCGATCATAAACATACAGCAAGGTAGAAGGAACTCTATATGTTTATATAACTGTTAACATAACGAAAAAATATAGTAAATGTAAGAATACAAAACAAAACATGACAAAAAAGAAATAAACTATCAAATTTAAAAGTATATAACAACGGAAGAATATAGTGAAGAAATGAACTCATAACAATATGCAATAAAGGAAAACTAACGAAATTGGAATATAAACTAACGCATAATTTGAAATTTAAGCACTGATGGAGATGAGAGATGAAGTGAGGTGCACTGGACGCCACAACACATTATGCATGAGGACTGTTAGAAGGACAAATGCAGTTATCTTCTGCCTAGGGGCTGCTCTAGGCTAATGAAGACGTGGTGAGCCCTGTTAGTAATGATGGAATCACTGTGCACAAAATGATGGAAAAATATGAGGGAGATGAACATGCAGGCGATAGTCGTCAAGGAGTTGTCGATCGAGGTGGTCTGGTGGTATGGTGTAGCAGTATAATGTAAACAGAAGATGAAGTGGGGTACAATGGTATCTAGCGGGAGCAGAGTGAAGTGCAAGGTGATGCATTGTGTCAAAGAGAAGAGGTTGATGGTGTGTGTAACGTTGAGTGATGAACTTTAAACGGAGTGCTTCAAGGTGATAGCGGAGAGTAGGAAATGAGATCAAGGAATAGAGATCACGAGTCGGACTTGGCAGAGAGATTCGGAAGGCAATGCGAAAAGCATGTTCAAGAATGGCTAGTTTGTCATAGTAGGAAGAAGAAGCGGAAATCCAAGCCGGAAAGCCATACGTAAGAACTGGTCTAAGAAAGACTTTGTAGGTATTCAATACAACATTGGCTTGAAGACCCCAGGTAGTACCGGTTAGGCGTTTGAGCAAGTTCAGTCGGTTGTAGGCTTTGGTTTTGACACTTTGGAGGTGCGGTTTCCAGGTGAGATGTTGATCGAAGATAATGCCTAAGTATGTGACAGTGCGAGTTGGAGTGATGATTGTATCGTGGACAGTGAGCGATAGGAGGGAGGGATTGCGATGAACTTTGGTACGTTTTCGAGGTGGAACAAAAGTGATGGCTTGAGTTTTGGAGGAATTTATTTTGAGCTTCCATAGAGAACACCAGTGAGTGAAACGATTTATAGCGGCTTGTAATGAAATATTTATGGCTTGGATGGTTTTGCCTAGAGCAAGAAAAGCAGTGTCGTCAGCATACTGGAAGAGGTGAACGTCGGGAGGCAGCTGCGGAAAATCTGCAACGAACAGAATGTATAAGAGAGGGGAAAGAGCAGAGCCTTGAGGGACCCCACACATAAGAAAAATAGGATGTGAAAGCTGCTCATTAATAGCAATGTATGAGATACGACATGCTAGAAACTGGTAAATAATGCGAACATAGGTTAGCGGAAACTTAAATTTGATGAGCTTGAATATGAGTGCTATGTGCCAAACCTTATCAAATGCTTTTTCGAGATCAAAGAGAAGAAGAACGGAGGGCTGAATGGAGTTGTAATGATTGGTGATAAGAGTTGTGAGGCGGAGTAGTTGATCGTTGATTGAAAATGATGGTCGGAAACCGGCTTGGTGTGATGGGAGTAGTTGGCGGTCAAGTAAATAGGGATATAGGCGTTTGACAAGTATTCGTTCGAATATTTTGCTAAATGTAGACGTTAACTGTATGGGGCGATAGGATGAGACATTCGATGGAGGCTTATTAGGTTTGGGGAACATGAGTGTTTTTGATACTTTCCAGTCGGTAGGAAAAAATCCTGTTCGGAGTATAAACGTATATATAAATGCCAAAAGTGTCAGTAGTGCTAGAGGACTTTCTTTAATGTGTCTGTAAGTAATAGAATCGAAGCCAGGTGCAGTGTTTCGTTTTCGCTGGATGACAGATGAGATTTCGGCAACTGTGATAGGGCTAGTGAGAACATGGTCGGGAAGTGCATGAGTGATGTTCGGTTGCAAAGATCTAGTGTTAAGATTGATTTGATCGACTGGATGAGGCATGTCTGGGTTGTCCGACTCGGATGGAGTGAAAATTCCCTGCAGATAGTCAGCAAAGGCGTTTGCTTTATCTGTGTCTGAATGAAGTGGAGTATCATGTAGTAGAAGAGGGTATGGGGTCCTGGTGTGTTTACCACAGAGTGTATTGAAGCGCTTCCAGTACAGAGTAGGATGAGCTGTGTCTGAAAGATGATTGCAGGTTTTCACCCACTGACGTAATTTATAAGCCGAAATGTAGTTATGAACTTGTCTTTGGAGTTGACGATGAAGGCGTAGAGCTTCCGGATTGCGGGTGCGCAAGAATTCTCGATATGACTGACGTGAGCGGCGAACAATAGCCAAATATTGTGGTGGAAGTTTCGGCCGATATGGAATGGATTCAGACTGTGGAATATATAGAGAGGAAGCCTGTTGAATTACAGTGGTGATTGTATCAACCTGGTGTGTGAGTTCATCTTCTGTAGTTGGGGATTCGTAATCTGCCAATGAGTTTGATATATAGGAACGATACGATGACCAATCAGCTTTATCGTAACGTGGTGATAGACGTGGTGAAGGTGATGCTGTAGGAGAAGTAAGGCGGGAATGATAAATGAGCTTGATGGGCGCATGGTCGCTCCCCATTAAGTCCAAAACAGTTACTGTACAACGGGTGATGATAGTGTTGGAGACCAATGCTATATCCGGTGTAGTATTACTGATGGGACGAGTTGGGGACGGGAGGTCCAGCAGAGTGCCGCTGGTATTGACTGTGATGAAGTCCTTAAAGTCATCGCGTTCTGCTTGAGAACGGCTATGAAGATTGATGTCGGCAAGAATAATAAAATGTTTATATGATTGAGAGATATGTGAAAAGAACTCGTGCGGAATGGGAAGGCCGGGGCGGATGTAGATTGTGGCTAGGGTAAGAGCGATGTTTTTGAAATATAAGGTAGCGATGACGTATTCGGGGATATGTAATACAGGACACGGATGTGAACGAAATGGAATTGAATGACGAAAACCTATCGCAGCACCTCCGTTGGCTCTGATTGCTGGGATGGAACTATCATGACGTAATAATATGTATCGCGGAATAGTGCAGGAAGTAGTGTGCTTTAGAAAGGTTTCATTTAACAGAAAGACAGAAAGGCTGTAACGTTTTCTTCCATTAAGAGAGTCTCAAATACTGCTTTGTTTTTAAGAAGAGAACGGATATTGAGAAATAAGAAAATTATATCCATAGTTGCTAGAATTATACTGCTGTTTCGAGTTTGGTAGTGTGGAAGTGAACGTAGTTGTTGGAGTATGTAGCGTATAATGACACATGAAAAGTGGATTTGGCGGAAGCAATAATATGTTGAAGAACATGTTGACGTTGGAATGGATGTATATTTTGCAATGTCAGAGCAATGAATTCGAGAAGTTTGCTAACGGTAACCGGATCGTCAACTGTGTGGTTGGTAGAAACTGTCGGTTCTGCAGCCCGCAAAGGAACAACAAGCTCCGGATGAGATTCTTGTGCTGTAGGTTTGCCTTTACATTTATAACTATATGCGGGGTGTTGATCATTGCACGTGGGGCATTTTGGAGGTTGTTGCATGTTTGGGCAGTTACGAGTTTGATGAGGCCCAGAGCAGTAACCGCACACAGTAGAGTTGGTGCACTGAGAAGTATGATGAGAGTTGTACACCTGACACTTCTCACACCTGAGAGGCAAAGGTGGTGAAGAACGCGATGGTTCGACACGGTGTTTACGTTTATAGATTAGTGCCCCTTCAGTGAGGAGGTTATCGATCGTGTCTTGAGATGAGGTGAGGACACGTACCATGTAAGTGGGTCCAGCATTATTTCGAATACGAATAACTTTGCTGACGGTATGTCCTTCGTATTGAAGTTCTTCATGAATCTCCTCATCACTGTAAGTGGGGTCGACTCCCCGAATCACGACGGAAAGTAGTGGAGGTCGTCTCGGTGGCGGTGCTTGTTTGCGTCGAGTAGAGCTGAGTGATGTGATGGTAGCCTGTTTGCCGAAGATTTCGAATGAAGCCTTGTTCCGGACTGTAATGGCGAATTGTGGGTCTGGCGATTTGAAAATGTATCCGTTTCTGGTTTTAACGACTTCTGTTAAAGGGTGCTAGGTAAATATTTCCGAAGTTGAATAGTTATAAACTTTTCGTTGCTGAACTTGGTATCGTATTGTTGAAGAAGAAATAAGTGAAGAGAGGGTTTATTTGCAATATGATTGTCTATGAGAGATGATTTATTATGATTAGCGGCGTTATCAGTGTGGCTATCGGCTGTATCCATATCCGAAGAGTCTGACGGTCTATCTCGATGCTGCTTTTTCGCCTGATGGCGAGGCTGCGTTACAGTGTCAGAATATAACTGCTTGCTTCGTGGTGATCTGGACCGCGTGGAAACGTTTGATGTAGTAGAAGCAGTTGAACTGCCCGACTGGGTTCGTTGTCTAGTACCCGTATCCTTCCGCTTGACCACCTTCGTGGCCGAAGCGGAGGGAGGAAGGAAAACAGGTGGTAAGTTACCATGTCGGCCATCCACTATGGGTCCACCAGAAGCATTGGGGTCCGCCATCTTACAGACCGGGAGAATAATAAGCCGTCACTCTCGTATATGTGATGCTGATCAAGGATGAATGAATGAATGAATGAGATGATGAAGGTAGGACAACCCGTTTGGATAGCTGTCCAGGTGGAGCAACCCCCCTGACTCGATCCGTAGATCCGACCGCCCTTGACTGGATAAGTCTGACGAGAGGATCTCAAGAAAGAGACAGACAAGAAGCTCAGGATGTGGAAGAGGAAGGATAATTCAAAACTCGTTATCATGCACTTGACAACGCTTCAGAGCAAGCTCTGGAAAAGTATTGCTCCATGGACTTCTTTTTTTTTTTTTTTTTTTTGTAATAGTAAAGGGTTAGGAATTTGGGAGTTCTTTATTCATCATTTAATTTCAAGACTATTTCTAACCCTGGCCATTAGAGGGTTACGCCCTCTCTTTGGCACAGATTTTTGTACACTATTGTTTAAAGAATTTCATGATGGCCTATGTGCAATGTTCAAAAGCAAAGATTTAAAAAAAAGAAAAAACTAAACACAAGATTAGTGCAAAAACTTAAATATGAGTGCAGAAAGAAAACACATAAATGTGGTGCAAGTCGAACTTTTTTTTTTAGAGTGAGGTGTTTTATGAAATAAATATGATGACGGTGAAAGATGAGATGCAGTGCGTGCATTCCACAATCACAAACACATTGTTAAGAAGACAAATGCAGATTAGTTCTTCTGTCTCGGGGCGGCTCGAGACTGATGGCGACATGGGGAAAGCCCAGTGTTAGTGCTGAAATTATACATGGTGCAGAGATGGAAACAAATGAGGGAGATGATCATCTATATGATAAATATGGAAGATATCACGCTCGTCGATGGTAGGGTGCCCAGTATTAAGATACATCGTAATAAGTATATTTAATGGCGTGTGCAAGTATTTATATGGGGCGTCAGTTTCAGCATCCGCTTGTAGGGTATCGAGAAGAAATGGGTGAGAGACTGGTAGTCGAGAGAGTATATATTTCAAGCGTATATCGGCGAGGTGTTGAGTCAGTTGAGGAAAGTCAATATGCTCGTAAGTCAGAAAGTTGGGATATGGCAGCCTGATATGATGTGCAAGTCGAATGGCATGACGCTCGAGTATTGACAAACGGTCATAGAACTTCGTAGGAGCGTTGCACCAAGCAATGTGGCCAAAAGTTAAGATAGACCGAAGGAACATTTTATATGTATTTAGGAGCAAGGTGGCGTTTAGACCCCAATTAGTGCCAGTTAGACGGCGAAGAAGATTGAGCCGGATATTGGCCTTTTGAGAGATTTTCTCTAGATGAGCCTTCCAGTTAAGTTTGGAATCAAATACAACCCCGAGATATGTGGCCGTAGTAGTTGGTTGTAGAGAATGATCGTTAAGGGTGACTTTAAGGTTTCGCGGATTGCGATGAACCTTGGAGCGGCGTTTCGGGGGTAAAAAGACCAGCGCTTGAGTTTTGTCACTATTGACAGTAAGTTTCCAAGTTTTGCACCATTGCAAAAATCCATTGAGAGTGGATTGTAATGCCGTGCTGACCTGATGCATGGTCTTGCCAAGAGCTAGAAAGGCCGTGTCATCGGCATATTGAAATAAGAATACGTTTTCCGTAGGTTTTGGTATATCAGAGGCATATAGTATATATAAGAGCGGACTGAGGGCAGAACCCTGTGGAACGCCACAATACGGAAAAATAGGGTGTGAGATAGCAGTACCTATATAGACATATCCGATTCTATTTATTAGAAAGGAATATATGATACGTAGGTAGCAGATCGGGAGGTTTAGCTTCTGTAACTTTTGAATAAGTCCATAGTGCCATAATTTATCGAAAGCCTTTTCAAGGTCCATTAAGACGAGGCAAGTTGGAAGGTCCTTGTTATATTGATTTGTTATTATTGTAGAGAGCCGGAGTAACTGGTCGTTAATAGAAAATTCTGGTCGTAAACCTGCTTGATGTATGGGCAATAAGTTGTTCTCCTGGATATGTAAATGAAGCCGCTGGACAAGAATTTTCTCAAACAGTTTACTGAAAACTGTTGTTAGTTGTATTGGGCGGTAAGAAGTAACAGAATGTGCTGGTTTATTAGGCTTAAGAAACATACAAATTTTGGATACTTTCCAATCTGCAGGGTAAAAGCCAGTGCGGAGAATAAAGTTGTAGACTGTAACGAGTAGTGTAAGTAAAGAGAATGGAGCTTCTTTTATTAGCCGGTAGGAAATATGATCGATGCCTGGTGCAGTATTTCGTTTCTTATGAAGTGCGCGTTGAAGTTCATGTGTAGTGATTGGTGCTGAAAGAGGATGGTCGATATCTATTACGTGTGATGGTGATGGTTGTAAAGCTGGAATAGTGGACAAGTCTCTGCGGTTATGTGAATTATATGATATTGCAGGCGTGAAAACTGTTTGTAATTGTGTTGCAAAAGCGTTTGCCTTATCATGATCTGTAAAGAGAGGGACACTATTGTCCAACAGAGGATATGATATTTTAGTGCTTTTGCCTGTGAGTCTATGGAAGGTTTTCCAATATCGGCTTGGTGAGGCTTCGTCGTTTAGTTTATTACACGCGCTGATCCAAGTGCGACGTTTGTATGCTGTGAGATAATTTGTAACAGCTCGGTGCCATTGTCTGTGTTGACGGAGACATTCTTCATTACCAGTTCGTCTATATTCTCGAAAGTGCTGTCGTGATTTCAGGATTAAAGAAAGATAGGTTGGAGGCAATTTTGGTTTAGACGGATAAATTTTCTCCACAGGTATATATTGTTGTGCACCAGTATGTAAAGCGTCCGTGATGTGGTTGACAACATTGTACATGTCAGATTCTGAATTTGGTGGTTGAAGATTGGAGAGACGGATATTTACGGTCTGTCGAAATTGAGTCCAGTCAGCCTTATCGTAACGCTGGATAATATGTGGCTCTAACTTGTGTAGAGATGGCCGCATCTTTTTGATTGTTAGTTTGATAGGACAGTGATCGCTTCCAATCGTGTCAAGAACTGTCACTTCAGAGTCATTTATAAGAGAGAGAGATGTGATTACTACATCTGGGGTTGTTTGACTAGCTGGTCGAGTGGGACCAGGAAGATTATGAATGTGGAGTTGTAGTGTAGTTGAAATAAAGTCTCTAAAACGTTGTTTCTCCCTTGCACTTCTGCTATGGATGTTTATGTCAGCCATGATGATTATGTTTTTAAAGTTTTGACCGATATATTCGAAAAAGGTAAAAGGTATTGGATGACCAGGGCGTATATATATGGTTGCTATATTAACTGTAAGAGAAGGGTAGTATATAGAGAATAACAGATGTTCAGGAAGATTTGTAAATGCAGTAGGGTTGTATTGTCGATAAGGACGTTTCGGAGAAAAACCAATCAGCACCCCACCTTGAGCGCGTGCGTGTACATCGTGGTAATCGCAGCGTTGAAGTTGGTAACCAGAAAGTCGTGCAGAAGAGGCTGGTTTTAAGGCTGTTTCGTTAAGAGCTATGATATCGATTTTTTCTTCTAACAAAAGAGGCTCTAGAAGTACTTTATGTTGCTGAAATGATCTGATGTTAACGAAAAGTAAATTAAGAGCCATAATGTATACTGCCATAGCCATGTTGGTCTTAGACTTCTGTCTCTAGAGGTGCGATTTGGAAGTGAACGAAAGGTCCTGAATATGTAGCAGTAAAGTTAAGATTGAAGAGAGATTTGGCTGTTGATATGGCGACACGAAGAATGTGTTCACGCTGGAAAGGGAAAACATTTTGTAGTACAATGGTGATGTAACGAAGAAGATCTTCGACAGTGAGAGGTTGAGCAAGAGATTGTGAGGGTGGTGTGGTTTTGTCAAAACTTTGTACATGACTTCTTTCGCTTATTCAGGAATATACCAAAAACATTTTAAAAGCACCTGTGTTTGATGTTTCGTTGCAAAATATACATTAAACAGTAATGATAAATGCATCAGTAATATATTTTATTTAAAAGAAACAAATAATTGCATGATTTGCTAATCCAACAGGAATGTGCAACCCCTTTAAGTATGTTCTAGAAAATCTCATTATTTAGAAACCTATTTGTTCTGCCATCTAGTGGTAATAGAGTCTACTATAAACATATGAGTACATAGAATGGTCTGGATACTCATCATCTCGTAAAAATCTCAACAAAATCGTCGTGCAGAATGCAACGTAAAACCAAAGTAACGTAGTATAGTTTGGAAATACGTGTCACGGACGCTCATCGATACCATCATTAAACTTTGTCCGTGATTGTACTTTAAATTCTTCAAAGCACATTCAACGAACAGCGAAAGGAAATGATGGATATTTCAAAACTAAAATGTGATTATTTAATGAATTCTTTATCCGTACGTAAAACTGCTATGTAATTCCGTCTTTGAAATAGTAGCCAACCACTGAAGTCAGCTAGCTTTGACAATTCAAAGTGTAAGATCATGCCTTGACAAATATGATGACAGAAGTGGATTTCAGAGTTTTACGTGTTTACGACAAACACTGGAAGTTACATAACTTCGCCTCGAATCCAGTCACAAAACTACTGGACTTTTTCAAATTCAGGGTAGTAGCATCGAAAAATGATAACGAGGAACACCTTGTTACAATGATCTTGTTATATTGTTCATCAAGACGAAATCAATAAGCAGGAGGTGTCTAGACCTACGTGTTTCATATTTGTCAATGCCTAGTAATGAGTCAGTGCTTGGGAAGTTTCAAATAGACATTACTGATCAGGGTTGGCAAAACCATGTTTTCTATTTTTTTTTTTTTAAAAAAAAGGTTTTTTTATTTTAAACACTTTTTTGGGGGGTTAAATAATTACGTCTATGTATTTATATCGCATATGAACAGAATAAGTTTGTTTCGCCTTGCTGTTATTATGCAATAACCGGGTTATACTGGAAGGAGTTACATAAGCTTAAAGCCGAATCCAAACCGCTTCTCGGTTTATATCCTAAGGAAATTGTCCTCCATTTGAACTCGAAACCGGGACTAATTGACCATAAATGCGATACGTCTGCCGACTCGTGATAAAATTACGTTGTACTGGTCTTTACGTACTTGTTAATATAAATGTCAAGAATCATTTCAAAAAGACAAAAAGATGAACGATTGTACAAGTGAAACCGTTATACAGAATTACATATGGACAATTTCAAAATACTGCAGAGTTCAGAAGAACTAATTTAGTCCAAGTTAGTTCACTACGATTTTTATTAGTCCAAGTTAAACAAATACAACAACTTAATTTGCATATCAGTAAGAAAAATGAATAAAGATACGAATTATTTGAGTTTACTTTGTCTCTAACACAGTTATACATACATAGATACAAAAGATACTTCCGATTTCAATAAATGCCTCTCGTGGGGTTTGTATGACCCCCAATAAAATTTGGCATTTCGATGTATTTTATCAATAGTAAACATTGTTTAAACCAAACAATATTTAGAATTTGTCTTTGATTGCAATTGCATAACAATAGTAATAAACTATTAAAAATATCAGGAAAGAAAAATTCAAATTTTTTTAAAAAAAAAACGTTACTAGTTGCTTTTGTAGTGTAATCCCTTTGAGGGTTTCTTTTTAATTGTTAGCCGAAGGCTAGCTCCCTTACGAGAGTTACGCCCTCTATTCGGGGTGAGAGGTGCAGAGACTGGGGAAGGGGGATATTGGAGGTGGTCTATGGGAAGTAAGGATAAGCGGGAAAATCTTTTATTTTATTTGTAGATCATAATCACAATTTATGACTTATTTTACATTTTATTCAATTGCAACGGGCATTATAAACTTCGTTCATAATCACGGGGACAGGGAGAAAGAAATACATATGTAATGACGGTGAAGTGCATATGAAAGGACAACACAAGGAAATGCTAGTTAGACGAATGCAGATTGTCTTCTTGTCCAGGGGCTACTCTGGACAGTAATGTAGGCAAGTGGAGCCCTGTTAGCACAATAGGTTACAGTGCTGCGTATGTAGGTGATATATGAAGTGGAAGGTGATAATAAGAATAAGCTGAAGCGACAAAATGATCTGGATGGTCTGGTGGAATGGTTTTGAGATATAAAGAGAAAAGTAGGGATAGAGAGCAAATAGAAAATATATCCTAAATCATAGTTTCTTTCGGCGTCCGTCATATCCAGGAGTAATGGATCACGTTGCTGAAACCGGTTAGTAAGGAACTTTACTCGTAACTGTTCAAGGTGACAGAGAATGGTAAGAAAAGTGATACGGTCATAAAGCTCCTGCGTCGAACTTGGAAGCTTGATCCTATAACCCAGACGAAATGCATGTTTCAAGAACTTGTAATTTCTGATAGAAAAAAAAAGATAGTGCAGCTATCCAAGCGGGATGACCATATGTTAGAACTTGACATAAGAATACCGTATACGTATTAAGGATTGTAGTGGGTATCAATTCCCAGGTGGAACCAACTAAACGTTTTAGTAATTTTATCCGAGCATACGCTTTGCAAATGATTGCTTGAACATGTGGCCACCAAATTAAGTGATGATCGATGCTGATACCAAGGTAGGTGATCTGTTTAGTGGGTGATATTCGTGTGCCGTGAATCTCGAGATTTAGTAGATTAGGATTTTCCTGAACTCCAGAACGTTTCCGAGGCGGTCTGAAGACTATGGCTTGAGTCTTTGTAGAGTTAATATGAAGGCGCCACTTAGTACAGCATTGGAGAAAAGAGTCTATTGCTAGCCGGAGAGCAGAATTGATTTGTTGAATAGATCTAGCCGTGCAAAGAAAAGGAGTTTCATCTGCATATTGAAAAGTGTGAACACTGGGAGGAAGAGTTGACATATCAGCTACAAACAGAAGGTACAGAAGAGGGGACACAGCTCTTTGAGTATTGAATGGGGGAATTTAGGTCTGAATATAATACGAATAATATACGGGAGTGAAACGTGATCCCACAAATTTATGTTCATCAAGATTTTACGAACATTTTTCATTTTATGGTTTAAACCATTTGGTTTTTCTAAAAAATAAACAAATAAATAAATAAACAGCTGATTTAAACCAAGGTTTTAACCATGGTTTAAACCATCCAATCCTGCTACTGATCTTAAAAATTACACAGATTAAGACATTCCCCAAAAATCCTATTTTTTTTATTATTATTATTATTTTAACTGAAAAGATTAATCACGAATTTATTGGTGTACAAAATTATCGATGTCTAGATTATTAAGAAAGTTTGGTTATCACTGTGTCATTTCTTGCATACGTCCCATTCTATGTAAATCATAGATAACTCATAGCATAACCGCATGCTAGAGGCATTATAATTTCTAAAGAAAACTTAGCGATTCTAGTTTTTCTTTTATTCAATTGTCTTAATCTGGCATCGATCCCAACACCACCAGAATTAAAATAATGTATCTTCGGTTTGTGGTTTCGAGTCAAACAAAATTTATTAATGAGTCTTTTCGGAAAGTAATTCAAAACCAAGTACGTATAACTGACGAATTAGATTCTACGTTAGATCAGATACTTCAATGTGTAACCGCCTAGGCAAAGAAAAGAAATGAAAGAAGATACACAGTCACTCAGGTTTCTGATACGAGAGTACGATTTATATCAGGTGGCAGTTCTCGTAGCGCAGGTGAGCAAAGTTCAACAAACATGCAAACAAATCCTGTTAGTGTTAATGTTCAAACAGAACTATGTAAACTGTCGCGTTTTGATATTAAATACAGAAACTATATAGTTTCATTTCTTCAGGACTTCGATGATTGCTGTGAGATAAACAGATATGACGACAACAGGAAAAAAAAGGTTTGTTGCCAATTGTATTTAAGGGTCAGAGTAGGCAGTGGAATAAAATTTTTCTTGACAGAAAAAATTAGGCAAAACATTATACAATGAGTTGAAAAAGGAACTGATAGATGAATTTAGAAACTCTGATTTCGTTTTAAACATAGAAGAAAGAATTAGACAAAGGTTACAACAAGAGGGTGAATCTATAATAAACTTTATTAACGACAGAAGTTTGACAAGGACATGTCAGACAATAAAAAGATAGGATTAATTGCATCAGGTATTTTGCCATATTATATAGACAAGGTAGGAACAAAATCATATAATAATATAGATGAATTTATAGAAGATTTGTTAAAGGTGGAAAAGAATAAACGTAAAATTGAATGTAGAGAGAATTCAGAATTAAATTCGGTTTAGCAATTGATAAGTAGAATTAGAAATTCAGTAAAAGTAGGTGATTAGTCAGATAGTGATTCAGACGATGGCATAGTGGTAGCGAAGAAAGCAAGAAACTCACATGTTAGTCAAAAACCCGAAGAAAAAGAAATTAAAGTAGAACCGTGAACTAGTTCACAAATGGCTAGGATAGAGAAAACCCTTGACGAATTAAAACTTTCGATGACAAGTCAAATGAAAGCCATTAGTGATAGTATCAGTAATAATGCTAATAGTCAAGAAGAACAACAACAAGCACAACAAAATAGCGTTCTTTGGGGTAAACAGAAAAATTTTCGAAACAAAAATAGCAAGAATGGAAAACATTGGAATAATGGTAGGAATTATCATAACAATTGTCAAAGTAGAGGAAATAATAATCCGAACAGAGATAGAACCAGAAAATAATACAATAATAATGGACGAAAAAGTTGGAATAATTGGAGTCCATAGGGCTTCCCTATGTATTACCAACAAAATCACTCGCAACCTCAACCGAATTTAAACTACAATGCAGCGCCTTTTGTTCCGTGTAATCAAGGTTCTTTTGCATGCCCGAATTGCCAAACTAACAAGGACAAGGTCAATCCCAAAACTTAAACTAGAAACGCCTGTAAATGAACGGGCAACATTTACAGCTTATAGGGCACAGTAGAAATATTAATCTCAATTCAGTTAAGGATGGTACCGAGACCGAGACGGATTTTATATAACAGAGACGAGACTTAAGTCAGTCTCGAAAGTTTCGGTCTCCTCTGAAATATTGATAGCTATTAAAATTGCCTTTTCTCAAAACTTGTTTTTGTTTCTTTGCTGTGTTAGAACGGTTGACTGATGTACAGTGGCGTATTTTGGAATTTGCTAACGGGCTCAAGCCCCTCCCGAAATAAATTTGTGGTCATTTTTTTGCAATCCACGTAGAACATAAATGTTTCTTCCTCGTTCTTCAAGCCTCTCCAAAAACAAAATTCACTGTTGATGTATGTAGCCTTCTCTCTCTCTCTCTCTCTCTCTCTATATATATATATATATATATATATATATATATATATATATATATATATATATATATATATATATATATATATATATATATATATATATGTATATATATATATATATATATATATATATATATATATATATATAAGGTGTTAACGAACTATACTGACAAATTGTAGGAGGTAATTCCTTGCATCAGAATAAGTGAAGAAGTTCATATGGACCTGTAAAGAAAAGTGCATAGTTTCAGAGCTAGGGCTGTCCAAAATCGCGAAGAGGTCCTATTTCGAATTCGAGAAACTATGAATAGTGGTCATTATAAGCGTAAAGGAAGTCACAGTAAGTGTGAAAGAAAACATTGAAGCATGAAAAAAAAACGTGACGAAATACATTGGATCTCACGTTATTCCGAACAGAAAAATTGCGGAGCTGTAACTTGCCGGTTCCTTCCGACTTCCCTCTGAAGCATTTTATCCATTGTTGTCAAGGTTTAATTCCTGCCTACTTTGGACCCTCTTCGAAATCAGGGTATCTCAAAACTCAATTAAGAGCATATCTGAGAATTTCACCCCGTAGGAAACACCCGGTACACCTATTGAAAATTGACGAAATATGCAGATTTAGAATCTGTATGTCTGGCTTCCTTTACGCTGTTAAGAACCACCATCCACAGTTTCTGGAATTCGAAATAGGACCTATCGAAATTCGTCTTTTTCGCGATTCAAGATAGTTCTAGCTCTGAAATTACGCAATTTTCACCATAGGTCTACCTGGATATATCAACTTTTTCTCTTATTTTGATATGAGGAATCAGATCTTACAGTTTGTCGGTATAGTTCATTAACACCCTATATATATATATATATATATATATATATATATATATATATATATATATATATATATATATATATATATATGGGAAATTGCCCCAGTGGCGGACAGTGTGCATACGTTATTCCACATGGAGCTCTCTAACGCAGGAATGCTAAAACTATTACTTTTCCTACCATTCTCTGTCATTTTGAACAGTTACGAGTAAAGTTCCTTAATAACCGGTTTCAACAACGTCATCCATTACTTCTGGATGCTACGGACGCCGACCGCCACTATTATTTAGGATATAAATTTTCTACTTGGCCTCTATCCCTACTTTTCTCTTTATATCTCAAAACCATTTTGTCGCTTCAGTTTATTCTTTTGATCACTTCCACTTCATATATCACCTACATACGCTGTACCGTAACCTATTGTGCCAACAGGGCTCCATTTGTCTACATTACTCTTGAAATGTGTTTCCTCCAAACCGACAATTAGAGCAAGTGGTTAAAAACGAGTTGTGTCAAGTCCTCAATGTGACTACAGAAGTAATTGAGATTCCGTAAGTGGAGAGACTAAAGTTTGAGCCAAACTTTCCCACGAGGGCAAAGGACAATTCACTCGGTATCTATCAGTTCGTCTTCCACCATGTCAGATTTAAGAGAAGCTGCTGGAGGTTTACGAACCGGTGTAGATTTTGTTCTCTTTGGACAGAGAACCGTATAGTACAGCAGGCGGATTGGATGGCTAAGTTTGAGGTAAACGATATAAGTTGATCGGCGATGGACTGGAGTGAGCCAAAGACCATCACTAACAGAAACACGTGAGGTTTTCAAAAGTTTGTTTGTCGAAGGAACTGGGGTCTTATTGTCAGAACCATTCTCTGGGATAGAGTCAGTGTTTTGTGGAAACATTAGATGTCTGAATCGAAACTGATTTCCGAGAAGTAGCTGCAACGGTAGCAAATGGGACCGAAAGCGAGGAAGGTAGGCTTTCTTTTAAATGACGCTTGGCATCAGAAGCAGAGATCTTCTCAACAACCTTTAACTCGCAAATACGTTTTTCCCGTTGGAAGGCTGGACAGTCCCGGGACCAAGCAAAATGCTCTCCGTTGTAATTAACAAAAGAAGACTTGGTCGCTGTACAGAGTTCAGCACCATGACTACCCTGACCAGAAATTGGACAAAGAACAGCACTCGCATTAAATGACGTGCTGATGTGCCAGAAATGACATTTGAAGCAACTCAGGAGACTAATAATATGTGGGCGAACTTCTAAACTGTAATAACCAGCCTTGGCGTATTCGGGAAGCGTTGGCAACTAAAAGAATCAGTGACTGGGTGGCAACGAACTCATCTGACTTCTTACTTTAAATGCGATATACGTGTACGATATGTTGATCAGCTAACTCAGATTTAATTTTCTCCTCGATTACATTGAAAAGGACCCAACATGATATCATCCCTAGAGAGATATTCATTTGACGGTAAGGTGCCACAGAAACGTTCACCGTACCAATTATAATTGACTTGATCGTCATTAATAAAGTCATTACCTACAATGCTGGACAGGTTAAAGATATTTTAAAATATTATGGAACGGCATTTTTTCTCTTTACGCAGTTTGTTGCTCATCCACTGTTTCCATCAGTAAAGTGCCGTTTTACATTTTTTTTAAATATCTATAACCTGTTCTGCATTATAAGTAATAACTATATTAATGACGAAAGGGGATAAGTCCTTGATAGCACTCGGACGGTTGGGTACAGCACTGGCACTATCAGAATCTTTATCTTTAATTACAACTTATCGGACGACTGGGGTTGCGATACTTGTCCTCTCCACATTATCAACAACTGGAGCGGTTGTCTTCCTCTCGCAAGATTTTGGCTCTTTCCGTGACGGTGAACCCGAACCCTTTTTCAATGATCATGTTTCATAAAAGTTTGGTTTCTATAAATATTTGTAAAGAGAAAATGGGTGTAAACGCGGAAACGTGACACCGGGGCGATAACGAACAGAATTTATCTTACTTTCTGGCAACCCTTTTGACACGCCCACACTCCAGGATCAGCGTGGGGCCCACGCGGTCAAGGTAAATGGAAGTGCAGCAAAACCATTCTCATTAGCAGAAACGTGTAGCTCTGCAAAATGAACAAGTGAAACGAAAATAAGGAACCTGGCCAACCGAAAAACAGCCCAGAAGAAAACAAGACAAAAATGTGTGGATTTCTATTGTATTATTTTTTTCTTTTCTAATTTTAAATTTTATGATTTCTTTTGCAATTTTGTTCATTTTCAAAGACTTGACACACCGGACAACACAAACACTGGATGCACACAACAGCAAGCCAGGTGGGTGCACGTCCCCCCCAAGTGGAAGGAGACGTCCACAGACCTTCCCCTTCCAGACTCACACCAAACATCCACAAGTCCGGCAGCGGTATTCGCTGCTGAGAGAACGTGCAATAATGTGCAGATCAGGAATGAGAGATGAATCAAAAATGAAGCCGCCCTCTCAGCACCGCCCCCTCCCCGACGATGAATGTCTGTTAAATTGAGGTGTTGAATATTTATGTTTTCCATATTTCTTTCTTATAAGAAAGTGTACTGGTTTAACCTCTGAGAACTTAGATTTTGAAATTTTGCGTTGTTGAAAAATTTTGTTCCCTTTGACTATTAAATAGGAAGTTGGAATTATAGTACCGTTAAACCTTTTTCATCTTGACTGACCTTAGATTCAGTTCCAAGCCATACTAATACTTGAGCGACGGTTGGGTTGTCATTATATTGTACTTAAATATTGTTTCTTGAACAGGAATGTTAAAGAAGAGCAGGCCATGAGAACGTTTAATTATGGAGCAGCAAACACAAGAAATTTAACATTTCCTTGACAGTTTATAATAGAAGACAATGTAATATAAGGAAAACTATGCTTCTTAACGGGTTATCTGCGTTGCATGCTGTGAATATGCCATCAAGTGAATTAGGAATTCTTCCAAAACGACAAGTTAATTGTCCTATTGCAGAGTCTACTGCACAAAAAAAAAAAAAAAAAATCGACGCTTGGATTGTTCATTCATAGCTTTGCTAAGTGGCAGTGGTGGTCCTCAAGCAGTTTATTCACGGATTATGACGAATATCTAGTGGCGTATTTACGATTTTGCTTCGGGAGGGGTTTTTCTAACTTCTGGGGGTGCTTTGTCTGAAAACGTGAAAATTCTGCAAGATATTTCATATACTTTACCATAGTAAGTAAGATTTCGGGTGGGGGGGCTTAAGCCCGGAAGCACCCCTAAAAACGCCACTGCGAATATCTAAAAAATGTGATTATTATAAGTATGATTCGTAACATATTAAATTTTATTCATTCCGAAACATAATTTTTATATCGATTTCCAATCACTATTATTCATCAATTTTTCTATACAAAACGGAACGCTCTTATGTTAAAATCATAATCACTGGCCTCACCGAATCTACTTTGCTGCTTGCTATTCAGTCTCGCTCGTCTTCTTCCTAATTAGAAACCCGTTTCAACAGTGGCGTCCTTCAGACATTGCGCCGATTTGAGATGTATAATAAAAAAGTGAAATCTTAAGTTTTACGGTCCTCGAAATGCCCTTAAGGCAAGGGAGATGATGATTAAACCAATTGAAATGATGATGGAAGAATTGGTGGAATGAGAAAGTGGGAGAAAACGGAAGTAAAATGAGAAAACCCACGAACAGCATGTCGTCAACCACAAACTTACTAGGTTGGGGATCGAACCAAGTGGATTTACGAGCTGAGACCATAGAAATGTGCTACTATCAGTTACTACAGCAATAATGCAAGTGGGATTCGTAACTTTTCCAGTTCAGGCTATTTTCGTAAACGTTTCTAAGCTTCAGCTGTTATGCCTTACAAAGAAGATTTGCCATGTTTCAAAGTTTATTTAAGTCTTGTCAACATAGGCTCAATTTGCAAACGCGAGGCGTTGTGTGTCGAACATTGAACATTCGCGCCCCTTGAATATTCGCCTGTGGTTTGGAGAGTATGTAATTCCCTCAAACAAAAGCAGGGTGACCGAGGGGAATCTGCCGGAAGTAAAAAAAAAAAATAAATAAATAAAAATAAACAATTCGAATTCGCGCTTCAAATACCAATCGATTTTTAAGATCAATTTCTCAAAATAATTTGAAATCATAAATTGCTATTGCAAATGCAGGAGATTAACTTGAGTTGTAATTCGTCGTAAAAAAAAAAAAAAAAAAAAAAAAAAAGGAGCCCCCGTTTGCATACTTACCACCATTGGAAGTAATAGGCCTACAAGTGTTATTATTAGGAGCATGCGTTTTGGATTTAAGTGTTGTTATTAGGAGAATGTGTTCATTTAGTGGAAGACAAATTACTATAGACACAATTTGCTATTTAAAGGGTATTTTTCTACCCCCTCGTCAGGGTTTCTACCCTTATGAAAACTTTAGAACCGGTGCGATGTCTTCTTTATATTCACAACGGTAGCCTATAGGCGGGTGTGAAGAAAAAACGTAATTTAACATGTACTGTATACACTAAAGGATATAATCGATGATTACCGAAGAAAAGTAGTCAATTATTATGGGCAACGAACTACATACCAGTGCCATAAAAATAATCTTTATCAATTTTCTCGAATTCTACGCATGAAATTGGCCCTCAAGCATCTGTTTTTATTCAGCGCATTCCTTTGCAAGATCAGACGGACATTGTCGACTATTGATTGATATGTGTCGCAGTCTTTGAACAAGACTAAACAAGAATCGAAGTATCAGAGATGATGATAATTGTGCCCTCTATATTACATCAATGAAGCTGAGTGTTCTCGTCTTGTTATTGTCACAATGGAGAGCTTGATGATTGTGAATAACTCAGTTTCAGTCTCTACCCAACAGGTGGCGTGGCTATCCTATTCTAGTATATTTATTATAATTGGTAAGTTTTCTTGCGCGAAAACTATCGGTAAGAATTTAAATTCACTCACAATATTTTCTTTGGTTGAATTACATTTATGGTTTGGTACACGCCTATTTCTAGACTTTTCTCTTATGTTATAAATTAGTGATGGGTCGTTACTTGCGGAGTCGTTACAAAGTAACGACTCTTCTTGAGTACTCAAAGGAACGAATACCGAAAACAACTCAAAGGACTCGGATTCACTTCAGAATCTTTTGAGTCCAAGGACTCAAAGTATTCATTTGGATTCGGATGTAAAGTTAGACATATGATTCCTGGAATCAATTCGCGTCTGCATTGGACAGATTGACAAGATTTAGTAACGAATACTCACACGAAACAGACAAAAAGACACGTTGGAAGCATATGGGTATTATAGTGCGCATGTGTTAAAAAAAAAAAAAAAAAAAAACATCTTCATTGCTTGATTCTTCTGCTTGTTGAGTGCTTTCTCCTCTTCGCCCTTACGCACGCTTCGTGAACGACGTAAACAGGACGACGAAGCTAAACTGTTTCCCTCCCCTTTCTCACGGCATGACAACTTTTAACATCCAGCGGTCAGAATCCACGGCTTTAGCCATACAAGCGAACAAATAACAAAGTAATAAAAAAAAAAGTATGGTGCCGTCTATTCTCTAGTGATATACAATTTTTTTAAATGTATTTACAACTATTTACACTAGCAGTCTTTCTTACATATTTGCATATAAAAACAGAATTTGGGAGACTTTGGAAGATTGCAATCACCTGCGTGCAGTTAGCACCCCCCTTACAAAAAAATTAAAATTATTTTTATGTCAATCGTGTGATCAGGTATGCTCAACAATTTTTAAGGTTTGATCAGATTTACTAACATAAATATGAGCTATATTTAGTAGGGGGGGAGTAACTACATGCTAGTCCCCTGCACGCCTGATTCTGAATTTTTCGATGCCAATTCAGTAGCGTCATTTCAGATTTGGCTTGGGGGGGCAAGACCCCTTGATATATGTAAAATTTCGCGTTTTTCACTGACTTACTTCTATTCTATTGGTAAAATCTAAATAAGTCTCAAACTCAGGGGGGCAAATGCCCCTCCCTGCCCCCTAAATGACGCCCCTGTGCCAATTGTTCGATCAGGTTTGATCAACGATTTTCAACGTTTGATCAACTTTACTAACATAGAAATAATGGTTAGAAAATCAGGGGGCCAGTCCTCCTACACCGCGATTCGACTTTTTCTTATGTCAATAATTTGATCACCAATTTTAAACGTTTGATCAGCTTTAGTAACATAAATTTAGTATATTTAGTATATTTAGTAGGGGGCTAACTACACGCTAGCCCCCTCTCCGGCTATGGCTTAAGGAACCAGATAATTCACAGCAGCAGAAACAAAATGTCTCCATCTGTTGCCATTTTGAGCAGCTCCAATTCAATTTGAATCCTCATACGGCTGTGTTCTAATTGTCAAATATACGGCTCTGTTCTAATTGCCTAGTACTTTTATTACATTTGTAATAAGTAAAATCGTTTTGAAATACAATTATTGGAATTAAGTAGATGTAACATTTTAAAATACCGCAAAGATAACAATTTCTCATTTAATTTCGATAAATTCATTTTTCTAGTCGCTTTCTTCACATAGATTTTTTGAATCGTAATTTGTGGTGACACTGCAAATGTCTACAGATATCAATGCTAATGGTTGCTTTTATGTATCTTTTCTGGTGCATAACACCATTATTTATGATTATGGTTATTTACATTCCAGTATTTGCTTTCATTCTTGACAAACTAACAGACAAAAGAAAAAAACGTTAAAATGTCATCAGAGTCGACGTATTACCTGCTCTCAAAGATTCTATTTCATCCGTAGGATTATAAGATTAGGAATTAGGTTTCTGGGCTTTCAGCATGGGGGATGGCTACGTTAGCCCGTCACGTATGAGGGATGACGTCCTCGGCTATCCGGGGGAAGGGGAAGGAATTAAGTGGCCTAGGACCTATATATTAGGTACCATCCCGGCATTTGTCTGCTGTGAATGAGGAAAAACAGGAAATTCAATCAGGATGGCTGCCCTCAGAAAGATTTTACACTTTTTCGACCGAGTGTACCCACCGGGAATAGAACCCGGGACCGCTCGCACCAAAGGCGAGAGAGTGTTAGCGGCTACGCTATGCGAGGCCACTCTTACAATTCTTGCGCAGAAAGTTACCGGCACCTTAAATTTTTGAACCTTGTCGAATTTGTCACTTGTAGTCAGTATGCTAATTAATTTATTTACGGAGGACAGAACCCAAATTCTATTTAGTCACGGAAGATTTCAATTTTTCCGGGGGAGGAATTCCAAGGTATTCTTCAAGCAGTCCGCACACTGCTTGTAGCTGTTGTTTGTAAAGGCTTGATTTGTAGTGGAGGCCAGAAAGTTTTGCGATCTACTTTTTCTTAATCTCAAATTTCATTTTATTTTCCCGATATTTTCTTACTTTCGAAGGATATTATGTTAATTCACTTCAAATTCATGTAAATAACCAACACTATTTTTTTTTTTTTTTTTAAGTATATTAAAATACAGTGAAACATAGCCCTTCATTCTTTGTCTTATTTAGCCGCCCCACAGTCATTCACAATAGTACTATCAAACTTGCAGTTCTACGTTGGGTGTTCATTAAGTTAGGAAGAATGAAAACAACTATTTTCCACCGCTCGCTGGTGTCACTCCCTCTAAAGAAGATGAAGCGGGAGGTGCTATTTTCTTTTAAAATCAGTTGCCTAAAAATATTCTTTCCTTTTCTCCCTTTCACTCGCCCGAAGCAGAATTCTACTTGATTGCTTTATGAATAGTATGCTGCCGAAGATATACGAACTACTACGAAGCCAAACTGAATACATTGACGAAAACGAGGAATCAAGCTTTTGAAAACGTGTTTGAGTACGGGTAATCAGAACTGAGGGAAAGAAACCCAAAAGGCAACTGAGTACAGGGAGGGACATATGAGTCCTTGTAATCAAAGTAACGAAAGTAGTCGTTACTTTTTATGATTCCTTGAACTCAACGAATCCAAAGGAATCGAATACCAGAAAGGAATCAGAATTCCCATCACTATTATAAATAACTTTTAGCTTCCCAAACCTTTAGGGTTATGTGAACACACAACCAATAAAGTTTTATGTATCATATATAACTTTATCACATTATATCGTGCAAGTAAAAGAAAAGCAAACCCTTCCATACTTGCACTTACAAAAATTGAAAAAAATTTTATATGTCACGATTGGTAACATCTCCATCCTTTTAGCAAATATAACAGGAGTATCACAAATGATTCGTGTTTAGCGTCTATTTGCACAACGTTGCTGGAAGTAATGAAAATAAATGCGCCACTATTAAAGTTTATTTAACATAAACAATTAGTGCATACTCTGTGAAGCAATAAAACCTTCAATCTCTTAAACTATGACGTAGCTGGTGTGATGTACCTGCAAGCTATCTTCTCCTGCCATCTAGTGACAATTGTTCTTACTATAACCATACGAGTGCTCTGTTCAAGTACATGGAGCAAAACTGGGTGCTCATTACGTAATTACCTTAGAAACATTTCCGAGTCGCAATGCAACGCACAACTAGCGGAACGTAGTGTAAAGTTTCGAAATACCTAGGCCGAGATAGTGATGGGTAAATTCCAGTGATGATATTTTTCGGGAATATTTCTTGGTAATATTCCCGAGAAGATTCCCAAAACGGGAATTTTTCCGGAAATTTATGTACAATCACAAAGATAATTACATTCTATTACTACAGTAGCGTAGCCAGGATGTGTGTTTGGGGGGGGGCCCAAGTGCTGTTATAGGTACATATAGAAAAATTACAGACAAAAAAATATATAAACATAAAAATATATAAAAAATTACAAACATCAAAGTATTAAAGTATATTGTCGGACCTCTTTGGGGGGGCCCGGCCCCTCCGGGCCCCCCCTTCCCTACGCCACTGTATTACTATATTATGATTTCATAGTTAAATTCGTTTTCTTATCACAGTATATTATTACAGTTGTCTTCAGAAAATTCTTTAAAATGTATGTTCTGAACGGTACTATGTTACTTTATTAATATTTTATTATATTTAGAGAGTACACATAAATGTATATTTACTTACAATATGTTATAAAGAAGTAAATATGTGGAAAAAATGGTATAGTAAGTCCACATATTTTTACACCGCTAAACAGTTTAAATTTATAAGTGGATTTTCTAAACTTCACTCTACTACTGATATTACAAACATACTAAATTTTTAAATATTATAAACAAATTATATTGGGTAACTATTAGAAGATACATGTCTCACCAATTTATAAACATTTGCACATACATATTTTTGTTCACAAAATTTGCAAGATACTCACTTATCTTTATAATTTCGCACGTAACATTGCCACATACGACCTTTCTTCCTACCTATTTCTCGAAATTTCATGCGTTAATTCACATGTAAGAGAAGTCCGAGTACGTCTTCAGTAATTCGAGTCAGAAACAGACACACCGACGTCTATTACTAACGATGGTTCGGGGTGTATTAATTGTACTTCATCTATATTTCTACATAATTTCTACGTTACTTTACAAACTGGTTCCTTTTCATCATTTATAAATTAGTACTTTGCTACTTTTTAGTACAAATGAAAATGGAAACTTGAAAAATCACATTAGCCCTATTAGTTACATAAAGTACAGCCAACGAATTTTATTTTTTTAAAACCTCCAAATTATTTAAAACCTAGAAGTAAATCATAATAAATGAAAATAAAGTAATTAGTCATACGGATCTTATAACTTGGAAGATAAAATAAAGAAATGGAAATAAATTCCTTCCCGGGAATTTATATGCCAGGGAAAAAACCCGGAAATATTCCCATTTTTATTTCCCTTCCCACCGGGAATATAGCCACTGTTCACCACTAGGCCCTGGGGCTTGTCCCTCAAGAAACTGTTTTAAAAATGTTCCTATAAAAACTCGGTTTTTGAGTATTTCCGTGTATAATTCTCTAGAATAAAACACAAGGGGATACTTTTTTTTTATTTTTCTCAGAAAACTGGGAGCGGATAGCAAAGCCTCTGCATGCTTCCCTTCCCCGCAACTACGGAGAAGCTCCCCATGGTTTCGAGTCAATATGTAAATAGAGTTGAGTTGAGTTGATTTTGAGTTTAACGTCCCGTTCAGCAGCGAGGCTATATGACACGTGGACCTACTGATTAACGTGCAATCCGAACCACATGAGCTCCCGCCGGGAATCGAACCCGGGCCTCACAGGCCAAAGGCGCGTACGCTAACCGCTTAGCCACGGAGGAATATGTAAATAGAAATGCAATATCTTAGTCAACATACCCTCACTGTATTTCAATATTTAGAGTCAGAATTGTCGAGCCAATTTGTAATAAAACATACCACCCCTGCTTTTTATCCCACTTTGAACACTGGTTATATATACAGTGAAACCTCTGAATAACGGACACCAATGGGACGGGAATTTTTGTCCGTTACTGAGAGGTGTCCGTTACAGAGAGGTTACAAAAATTTTATTTTCTCAACAGTAATTGTATGAAGTAATATACAGTAAATACATTATGTATGAGCGTAAATACGTAAAATTCAATATGAAAATACTCTATTTAGTACGTATTTGAATTACTGGGACGGATGAAGGAGAAATTCATTTCTGTTAAATAATATTATTGTTGGGAAATGTGTTAATATGTTCGTATACTGCAAATGATAATGCGTGTATGGTAATTTTCTTAAGGACATGTCATCACCCTGTAAAAAATCCGTTAATTCACTTATCGCGTATATTAAAAGTAAAAATAGCTTTAAAAAGTATATAATATTATTATTAAATATTGAAAATGTGGAGGAGAAACTCACCAAATTTCTTGGGAAAAAGTCTGCAGTAATTGTCTGCCGTGTGCATCCTAGGGACACTAGTTTCTGTTCGAAATTTGCTTGCAACTGTTGGATCAATTGGAGAACTATTTCACCGCGATTAATGGCAAATTTCTTTAATTGTTCAATTGTTTGACACACCAACTTGTACAAAAGAAAAATTTTTCTTTTCAAAAAAGTAAGAGAGAAAACATTGCTCGTTGAAAAATGTTATCGCAAAATAAACAAATGTTTCTTTTGTTATCTATGAAATTGTCGGGAAAGATGCAAGGCCCACAGGAAAAAGCACTAAATTTGTTAGGGAAGGGAAGATCCGCGTAGAGTTCTTGACCATACGACTAATCCAGCGTGAGTGTCAGTGCTTATTGAAGATTTTCTAGGATTTCCACCAGAAAGCAGTTTATTGCGGGCAGAAAAAAAGAAGCATTTCAAGTTCAGCTTGAAGTTGTTCTGTTTGATGATAGACACATCTGTGGGGAAAAGACTTTTCTGTCTACTGTCATATGTCGCAGAACCGAGAATAATTCCTGTCCGCTTTGAAGAGGTTATTGAAACGTTTGGGGTAAAAAAGGACTGTCCGCGTCCGTGTCTGAGAGTGTCCGTATATTTTTGCCGGGACAAAAAAAATCTGTCCGTATTATAGAGGTGTCCGTTATTGAGAGGTGTCCGTTAAGGGAGGTTTCACTGTATTGGAAAGTAAAATATCGGATATTAAACTATGTAATAAGCAAACATCAAATTGCATCATATCTATTAAATAGAGTGTTGATGAAAATGAAGGTCCCTACACAAATAAGATCATAGTTTACTAGGGATTTTATTTTAAATCATTGATTGAATCACCGTCCAGCTCGAGACGCGTTTTGAGAATTGTCAAATAACGAGGATTGTCAATTGAAGAACAAAATCAGTATACAACAAAAAATTTCATTTTTGAGAAGAAAAAAAGGAAGTTTGGTAAGAGAACACCTGTTTTATAGAATAGGGATAAAGTAAAATGATAAATTTTCTTTATATTATAACACTCTTGACAGTGTCTTAAGAAACTACTGTAAATATTTAACATTTTAAATAACCCTCGTATTAAAAGATTTTTGGAAATTCTCTCCGCAAATATACATAAATCTAAGTTTGAGAGTAAGGGCTATTGCCTTTGTCCAAGATTGTATTGGATACTATCACTTCTCCTTATTTGGTGAAAAAATAAATAAAATTTCATTACAATGGCTTCCAATCTGTGAGGTCATAGCTAAAATTAAATATTGCATCAATCAGTTATTCGTTTTGCGTTGTTAGAGAAAAAAAAACAACAACAGGAATTTGCTTATCTATGGTAGTAGGTCAACGAATCGCGGAAGAATAAGATTCAGTTAACTTGATGCGGGAGTGCCAAAATGCATACAGTAAGAGGTAGGATGAAAAGTGGCCCAATTAAGTAGGCATAAAAAAATCACTAACGATAAAGCATAACATTATATTAAATAAATTGTGAAAAACTTCAGTTTCAAATAAGTTAATTTTGTAAAATTCCAAAATGACGAAAAGCAACTTTAGATAAAATGGTACACCAAAGATATATGAAAATAGGATATAAAAATACTAAAACATCATTCGGAACACCAAGGAACTGTCTCCATGCTCGAAGAAATTAATCCAAGAGTGGTCGGTGGAAGTAAAATGACAACTAAGAATGTAACAGTAATTAAATCAGTCAACCGTGTCTTCTGCGAACGATCTACAAGTGATTTTTTTCGGCCAAGGATCGTTTCGTTTCATTTAAGTTAATTGAACACATTTGCTATGATATAAGTGCGCACTTTGAGCACACAAGATCGAAGCATATAATTGGAGTGCACACTAGACAGTGCACACTCCGTCAAATTAACTTTTGATCTTCGAACAGTACGCACAATGCTTTTGCAGACTTCAACAGTTCCGGAAATAAGTATACTTCTAATGCGTGCTTGTATATTTTGGACACTAACGTAATGTGTTTGATGTCGTGATTTTTAAACGTGTTTGAATTAAAACGCCAAGATACAAGTGATTCATTTCCTTTCAATATTATTCAATTGGATACAATATAATAACACAAATTTAGATATTAAAGCTTGTAGATATTCAACTTATTTTTATTTCAGTATATTTAAATTTATGTCTGTACTACACGGTAATATTTGCCGTACAAAAATGCATTCAGGGAAAATTGTGTAACTTTTAAATTAGACAATTGTGCTTCCTTCATATGAAATAACATAAGGGCGTAAAACCTTCCCGTACTCTGGAACGGATATATTGCATAATTGCAATTGGCACAGTAGAACTTATGGGGAGTCACCTTTTTTTTTATTTCTTCCGTCCCTGGTATATGATATAACGTCGGTAATACCACAAGATGAGTACGGGTAGATAGAAACTGGGGTAACTTGCAAAGATCAGAATTGAGTGCTAGGCTCATACCGATGTCTTTCCGAACACAAATCCGACCATCGTAATTATTAGAATAAGGGAATGGGATTAATGTTCGAATCTCTCCAATCAATAAAGCTCTCGGTAAGCTTTGATATATGGCATCGGGGAAAGACACATTCGCACACCGACTAACTACCGTAACAATAATTGCAAATGAACACAAGTATTATCTACCTCTATTTCTATCTATCTATCTATCTATATATCTATCTATATAAAGAAAGAGAGAGAGATAGTAGACGGATAGGTAAGTAGAAAGATATAACTCTCTTAAGAAACAGAGAACAATCTATACAATATAGACAAAAACATTTTTTTACTGGATGCCATAAGTGACAAGTAGAGAACCTACACAGCATCCAAATGCAAGGTGGTGTGACGAAATTAGGTAGCACTGCAATTATCTTCAGAACGAATTGTCCAAGATAGATTGGTGTCTGATAGTATTGGAAAGGTCTTAATCCAGCAATGGATGTACAATTGTTGGCAATGGTTGTATGCTTTCAAATATAAATAAGCTACAAATAACCTACACCACTACACTCATGTGAATCCAGTTCTCATTCTTGATATCTGAACATTTGAAATTTAGAAATAAACGACGCTTATACATTGTTCTAAGAGACCATTGGCATTACGCAGAGCAGTTCTGACGTCTGACAAGTAAACCTTACGTTTGGGTGAATCGAGTTGCTGACTGAGACACATATGAGAAAGTTGGATTTATGGTAAAATTTGCTATTAATAAGGTGTCACTGTTATGCGTTTTGTTTAAAACTTTTGTCTGATTCAAAATGGCGGATTTGAACATGGCCGCCATCAAGGCAACTCTTACCATAGACCTAATATTTATCCACCTGCTTTTTATTTAATTATTATCATCAATACAAAATTTACAAGGTGGGGTAAAGAACATACATATGCTGCAACAATATTTAATTTCCCTGTAACTTTTTACCAATTGCGCGTAAATCAAAATTAACGTCACCATTGTTCTTCTGATTAAATTTGCGCCTTAAATCATGTATCAGATGACCCTATTCCTATTTTAAAAACATAACCTTAATTCAAACTGGCAGATTTCAAGATGGCCGCCGTCAGGTATACCCTTACTATATGACTTTCCCCTAGTCCTAATATGTACCCATATATTTGTTATTCACCTTTTGTCGTTACAAGAGGTCTTACAGAGCTTTTACTTCCAACTGTATGAAGACTATTCTGTACTTCCATGTGATGTTCTGGTAGCTGTATCTCCTAAACCCCTGGAGCTTCGCACCTACAACTTCACTGAAATACTGACTACATTTAGTACTACTTTCTCATATGTGTCTCAGTCAGCAACTCGATTCACCCAAACGTAAGATTTACTTGTGAGTAGTGTCATACTAAATAGTTCGACTAACATTTTTCCTCCAGTATTCAGGCTTTTAGTATGACGCTAATCATACGTCAAAATGACTCTGAATAATGCCCTATATGTTTATTCCTTTAGATGTAAGAATTTCTGAAAACATAGATCAGTGGCGTAACTAAAGGCTTGGAGGGCCCTCCCGCAGACAGCGCGGAGTGAGGCCTTTCTGTACATCCCACTTCGCGATGTGGGGCCATCTGATGGCTTGAGGCTCCCCGCAATGCGGGGTCTGCGAGGCCCTAATTTACGCCCTTGACACATATAGTTAAACTAAAATTTATTGTTCCTGGGTATAACTGGGTAAAATTTACTGCTATGTCTGGGAATAACAAACGGATCGCGAACTCAATATATTTTAACAATCAATTCTAGCGAATCAGTGCGAACCGGCTGAATAGCACCATTGTATGTAAGGAAAATATAAGGCAGAACTACTTTTTTACGCTACTTTTTGTTTAATCCTTTGCATTCATAAGAATATATAGCATGAATTAGCATTATCTATTAAGTACTTCAGCCAAGCACGTAGCCGGAACAGTAAGATACTGGTGAGGGGGTTTTACAGGAGGGGTGTGTGAGTGTTGAGATCACTATACATTCATTCTTACATACGAAAACAACTGAAACTACTACTGGGCTGACATGTGTCTCAAAGGGAATGGGTTTCTCCTAGCCACTCCCTAGCTACAAGTCTAATTTCCGCCTGCGTATTTCAAAACTTTACGCTACATTACAATGATTTTGTGTTAGACTTCAACCTAAAAGAAATGTAAGATCGATACGTAACCAGTACCCAAATTTCTTAAATGTACTTGAAGTGAGCACTCGTATCTTTATAGTAGACTCTAGATGGCAGTATAAATTAGTTACCAAACACATGAGACCTCCTTGAATACGTTTAGAAAGGTGCAATTTTTAGTTGGACAGTGAATTATACAGTAATTTATTTCTTTAAAATAAATTATATTACTGATGTATTTGTAATTACTATTTCGAGAAAGATTGTAGAAATCAACCCCAAACAGGGTTGATTTAAAATCTTTGGTATATTAATTGATGAGCGGTAATTATGTACATTATATACATCATTGCGTCATAATTACATGATTTTTTTTGGAAGTGCAAGTACGAAAGCCTATGCTTTTTGTGAACTTGTACTGAAATACGGTTATAAAATCCTATTAGTTAGAGATACTTGTGCTTTCGTACTACGATAAAACTTTCGAAAGATGAAAATTACTAGCATATATAAAAAAACGTGTACCAGTCGTTTAATTTTATCCAACAGAACAAAATAATTTGAGTGGATTTAAATGCCTATCAGTGGCTTTATCAAAAAAAAAAAAAAAAAAAGAAAGAAAGAAAAACATTGTAAAAGAAATGATAGTGTACGATTAGCATGTCACCCATTAGAATGGAACAGACAGTAAGTTATACACCTGATCAAACTCTCCATTATGACCGTAGAAAATGAATGAATTTCTATATATTTTAAATATCTCGTAGCACAACGCCTATAACCTTAAATCCCTTTATTTCTGTTACAACCCTTTCCTAAAAGAGGCTGTAGCCCTCTACAGGGAAGATTGCCCAAGGGTTAGCATTTGAAACTTCGATTTTGATAAAATTTCGCAGGTAGATACTACACATAAAATGAACGAATGCGTGTTTCTGTTTTTATTTTCTGCGGAAAATAGGTTTTAGAGGCAATAGCCTACCCAAAATTTTGAAAGTTGACACCCGAAAGGCAAAAACAAGTTGACAGAAATGAACGAAATTGTGCACAGATATTGCAGACGTCAAATGAAGGCATACGTGTTTCCTAGTTTCCTGGAGAAAATAGTTAGGTGACCTTTCAAACCTTTGATCACGAGATATCAAAAGTGGTAGTAACAGTATGTCAGATGTGTGTAAAGGATATGGAGAATTGCAACGAAACTTTGTGTATGGACAAAAAGCAAAAAATAAACGAATACTTTTTTTTTATTTCCTGCAGAAAATCGGTTAAGGGGGCAAAAGCCAGGGCCAGATCTATGGGGGGGGGGCAATTCGGGGCATTTGCCCCGGGGCGCAGCTGATTGGTAGTATGTAGGGGCCGCCATTTCGAATGCAAGATTAATGCTGGCAAGTTTGGCTCAGGCTATATGGAAAATGATTGGATTATTGGCGGAATTAAGAAAATGGGAGGAAACGGGAGAATCACGAGAGAACCCACGTATACGAGTAAATTAAGAGGATTATAGACACATTTCCAATATTTATTAATTTTGTTCATGAATTAGTTCAAGAATTTACAATTTGTCAGGTCAAAAATAAATCAACTGGTCTTATGAAAAGTGTCGAAAAGACATTTTTACTTCCTTAATTGTTTGGTATTACTTTTTTACGCGTACTAATTAAGTTTTGTCAAATGAAATCGATTCTATTTTTATTTATTGAAAACAATGAAGGTTACTGAATGTGCTAAACATATTTTTAAGTACATTTTCGCAAGGGCGCCGATTTCTCTGTAACCTTAGGAGGGCCATTCATAAAAAAAAAACATATAGCAATAGGGTCTACGTATAACGAGAAAAAATACATATAAAATACATATTTATAAAAATACAGTGGGCCTACAAGAGCTTGGGGGCCCGAGGCCCCCAGGATCGGCGCCCATGCATTTTAGTATATAAACGTTTTAAACGATACTATTTCACAATAAAGGAATATGAACATTCTAGAAAATCAGTCGAAACATAACATTTACCTCTAGATATTTTCTGAAGATTGAAACTACTGAGGTAAGACTGCAATTACTTTGGGTAAAAGAGTTTATAATTCTCGATAGTGTGTCAGTAATCTGACAATATTATAATTGTCGTAGAAGATGGAAATGAAATATGAAACAAAATTACCCCATAGTCAAAGTATAATATTTCTAGGTTTTATACATACAATTCTGTTTGTCTTTCCGTTACTTTTCTTAACCAAAGCTGTTCGTTATAAAACTAGGGTATGTCTTCGATTTAAAGAGCATACTGTTGTAGGTTAGAGAAACGTTGACGAAATGTATTCGGTGTCTGAAAAAAATAAATTCTCTGAGAACGAGAATAGAACAGAAGAGAACGTAGAAAGGAAGAAAATAAGGTATATGAAATGGCAATGAAGTGGTTAAACAAAAAGAATGATTCTTACAGTTTTCCTTAATTGCTTTCTAGCAATGACAATGACGGCTCTTCTGAGCCAGAGGAGCACACTGTTTTCCCAGTTTCTACACATAGTTAAATACCAGAACAAAACATTACAAGTAAAAGACGCGAAAAAAAAGTTGATATGTGAGTTGAAGATCCTAGTACTTGGTCAAGTGAAATATCAGACACAGAAAGCTGCTATTTTGTACAAAATTTCATGGTTTTATCACTGAATCCAGACAACAGACTTTTTTTGTACGACCAGAGAAGGAAAGCGATAAACTCACCACATGTAGTGCAAAGTTCTTCCAAACGGGAAGAAAACCAAGCGGTTCTGGTCCATTTATTCAAAAAATAAAAATACTCTCCTCTGCCTTCCCTGTAAGTTATTTTCTGACTCCAAACAAATTGCATCTTCGTCTTCTAGTGCCATATCAAAATAGTAAGTTCTAGGTTTAAAGATTGGAAGAAAGTACATGAAAGAATACCAAATCATGAAAATTCAGTCTCCTATAAGAAGTTTGTTGTGCAATGGAAGTGTCTACTGAACTCCCTCAATTTAAACAAAGGAATGGAATGCATTCGAACGGAAAAAGAGAAGTGGAAGGAGGTTTTATCGACAATTGAATGGATGAGTTGAAAAAGGAACACATTCCAAAAACCTCAACTTTCAAACACTGGGTGGAAACATGAACACATTCCAGAAATATGTTCGATTTTTCTCTCATACGTTCCCGGAGACTTCAGTAAAGAGGACCTAAAATTAATGAATGCGTTCCTTGTTCCTCTCAAGCGGTGTAGGCCAGAGTTGGCGTGGGTCAATGAAAACTTGACCCACGACCCACTGACCCACCACCCACCGTGACCCACGACCCACTGACCCACCACCAACCATGACCCACTCTGACCCACCATCCACACTGACCCACTCTGACCCACCACCCACTGTGACCCACCATGACCCACCACCCACCGTGACCCACCACCCACGGTGATCCACTCTGACCCACCATACTTTCGAGACGCATCAAAGAGGAGGGACCTGGCTACTACCTCTTAAATAACAACAATAATTTATATTGTATTCGTTTGTGGATGAAATAAAACTGTTGCAAAGTTTAAAAAGCTTCTTCGTGTATTGACTTATAATCATATGTTTAAAAGAAAACGTCAGCTATATCGTGTTACATATGCTTACGTATTCCTTATCAGTATCGTTGACATTCTTTTGTTGTTGCATATCGAACATATACGGTGTTTAATTGTCAAATAGTGTGTAATGGTTTACTTTAAAAATATATATTCATTCTTTGAGAAAAAGAAAAGGGATGGGATGAGGTGATTTTGGACCTAGTTAGTACTTCTCGTTTTCGTTCGTAAATTAAAATAAAAAATGACGTCACATTTACTTTTTGCTTAAATCTGATTGGTTCATTGCAATAACGATCAATCATACTTATGTAATGAGATAACACCGAGCATGGGGCCGCGGTGGCTCAGTGGTAGAGCGTTCACCTCTGGTGCTTGGGGTCCCGGGTCGATACATGATACATGAAATTTAGATTTCGCAGCGGTAATAATTTGTTGAAGAACGTGTTGGCGTTGAAAAGGGTCGATGTTTTGCAAAGTAAGAGCAAGAAATTCCAGTAATTGATAACTGTAACGGGATCATCAACGGAATTTTTAGTGGAAGTGGATGATTCGGCGGTTTTCAGCGGAACAAGTTCGGGATGGGACTCTTGGACAGAAGGTTTACCTTTGCACTTATAACTATAAGATGGGTGTTGTTCGGTGCAAGTAGGACATTTCGGGGGCTGTGCCATGTTTGGACAAGAACGAGTTTGGTGAGGTCCAGAACAAAAGCCGCAAATTGTAGGATTTTGACAGGCAAATGTGTGATGTGAATTGTATTGTTGCCATTTTTCACAGCTAGTGGGAGAGGCACAGACGACCGGGAGGGCTCTACACGATGTTTACGTTTACAAGTATATGCTTCATGAGAGAGCATGTTGTCAATTGTGCTTTGAGAGGACGTAAGTACACGCATCATGTAGGTTGCACCAGTATTGTTTCGTATGCGAACAACGTTTTGAATAGTATGCCCTTCATACAGAAGTTCCTCTTGAACCTCCTCATCGGTATACGAGGGATCAACGCCACGAATGATCACGGAAGGAAGTGGAGGCCGTTTTGGTGGAGGCGCTTGTTTACGTTTGGCGGTGTTAAGAGATGTAATGATAGCCTGCTTTCCAAAGATCTCAAATGGAGCTTTATTCGGAACTAGTGTAGCGAAATTGGGGTCTGGTGATTTCAGTATCATGCCATTTCGTGATTTTACGACTTGGGACAAAGGAGCACTCGGTAGATACCTGCGGAGTTGAATCGCTACGAATTTCTCATTTCTATACTTGGTGTCAAAACTTCGAAGCAGAAAAGAATGAAGTACCAGGACAGGCGATGATGAAGATGAAAGATGAGATGAATCATTGATGTTTGTTGGCTGGGCTTCAATGTCTGAAGCATCTGAAGCATTTTCTCGATGTTGTCGCTTTGTCGGTTGGCGAGGCTGCTTAACAGAGTCAGCATAGAGTTGTTGACCGTGTGGAGATCTGGATCTCGTGGATACGTTAGAAGTTTAGAGGCAGTAGAACTGCCTGACTGTGTACGCTGTCTATTGCTTATCCTTCCGCTTGGTCACTTTCGCAGCCGAAGCAGAGGGAATGGCGAACACAGGAGGAAATGCCATGATAACGTCCATCCATCGAGGATCCAGTAGTACTAGGAGAATCAGCCATAATAGAGAGCCGTGAGCCTAGATAACGATGCAGTGATGCGTGACGTGAGAGATGAATGAGATGAGCAAGGTGGGAAAACCCGTTTGGATAGTTGTCCAGATGGGGCAACTCCCCTAACTCGATCTGTGGATCCGACTGCCCTTGGCTAGATAAGTCTGACAGACAGAAGGTGAGGCCCAGGATGAGGAAAAGGAAGGTTTTTCCAAAAATCGTCACCATACAACAAGCGATGCTTCGGAGCACAGCTCTGCGAAAGTATGATGACCCTTTTTTTAACAGTCTTTCATTCCCATCCAGAGATGGGCAGGCCGTAGAAGGTTATGCCTTCTCTTGGCCGGAGGTTTGGAAGAGTGGAGATAAAAGTTAAGTTAGTTAAAAACAGGATGTACTTTAATGAGAGTGAGGTAGTATGTGCTTCTTACGCCAGGTGAGTAAGAAAATATAGCCTTTGTGAGCATTGGAGAATGGTGTCAGCTGATTATGGAGGCTAGAAATCTAAGTCGGATAGATATATGGGTGGCGCTGATATATAAGTCAAGCAGGATTGTAATGAGGACTAGCAGTTTCTCGTTCGTAGATGGCTAAAAGATGGTCCACGGGTGGGTAAGCTCTACGTGGTCGTGTGGGAGTTTGGTCCAGTAATTCGGCTATGATAGGATGATTGGCTGTTATGTGACTCATAATATAGCGTGTGCGAAGGCGGTAGATGTGCGCTAAGAGGAGAATAATAGAAGTATGGCTATAAACAACGGCTGTGGGTGTTCTGGCTGGTATGGAATACGCTATGCGAATGGCTCGGCGTTCAAGAACTTGGAGGCGGTCATAATAATGTTTAGTTGCTGAGAGCCAAGCAAGATGTCCGTATGTAAGAGCGGGACGGACGAAGACCTTATAAGTGTGTAACAGTAGTGTGGAGTTTAGACCCCATGTAGTTCCTTTGAGGCGACTCAGCAAATAAAGACGCCGGCGTTTGTTGTTCTCCAGATGTTGTAAATGTGGTCTCCAAGTAAGATGACTGTCGAAGTGAACGCCGAGATATTTAAGGCTGCTATGTAAAGGTATGGGTGTGCCCATGACGGTGATATGTAAGCGGTCGGGATTTCGTGTTGGACAGTACTTGTTTTTGTTCGGCCCGAAGAGCGTCATTTGTGTTTTCAGTGGATTGATTTTTAGTTTCCAACGGAGGCACCATGCTAGTAAAGTATCAATTGCGGATTGGAGCTGAATAGAGATGCGGTCGACAGATGATCCCAGAGCGAGGTAGGCTGTATCGTCCGCGTATTGGAAGGCGTGAACAGGTGGTGCTAGTAGGGGCATGTCTGCAACATAGAGAATATACAGAAGAGGGGATAGCACTGACCCTTGGGGTACCCCTGCTTTTAAGGTAAATTCTGCAGATCGTGCACCATTGATTGAGATGAAGGCACGCCGGTTTGATAGAAAATTGGCTATGAGGCGGACGCATGCAATAGACAGGAGTTGTTTCAATTTATAGAGTAAGCCTTCATGCCAGACTGTGTCAAAGGCACGCTCTATGTCAAAAGAGATCAAGACCGATGGGAGGCTTTTGTAGAAGTGATTAACTATAAGCGATGAGAGTTTAAGAAGTTGGTCGGATGTGGCGTAAAAGGGACGGAAGCCGGCTTGAGTGTGTGGGAGAATATTACGTTGTTGTAAATAGATATGCAGCCGTTTAACGAGGATTCTTTCAAATGTTTTACTAAAAGCGGAGGTTAGGCTGATGGGTCGGTATGATGTGATTTGAGTGGAATCTTTCCCCGGTTTCAGAAACACTATGATGTTGGCCAGTTTCCACGTAGAGGAAAAAAAAGCCAGTGTTGAGTATTGCGGTGTAGAGCAGGGCGAGTAAGGTATGGAAGAGCAGTGGTGCCTGCGATAGCTGTATATAACTAATTTTGTCAACACCCGGGGAGGTGTTACGTCTATTGAAAAGTGCAGAGTGGATGTCGTCGGTTGTGATAGGTGCGAGAAGGCCTGTGTGGACTTTTGGCTGCGGTGGAAAGACCGGTTGGAAAAGCTGTTTCTGTGGGTCACCTGCTTCGGCGATATGCTGATGCGTGTGATGGCTAAAGATAGGATCAGTATGTGGTGTGAAAACGGTCTTGAAGTAGTTGGCGAAGGCCTGAGCTTTGTCTTTGTCAGATGGTGGGGCTGTATCATTGACTAGAATAGGATATTGAGTCCTAGTAGTTTGGAAAGTGAGTCGTTTGAACTGGGTCAAAAATCGGGTCGGGTTATGTTCGTTTCGCAGCTGGTTACAAGAGTTACGCCATATTAGTCGTTTCTTAGCTGTTATGTATTTGGTCTAGGAATTAATTCGTGCGGGTGGACAAGAGATGGCGCAACGAACGGAGCGTCCCACAGTTCCGTGTATCCACACATGTGTTGCAAACCCCTGTCATCGCGTATCGTTCGTAGTATAGGGCAGTAGATTAAAGCGTCAACAACACCAGTTTGTAGTTAAGTGAACATGGCGCAATTTGTGCCTGATAAAGTGTTTTTGCGGGGTGTCCTGCTGCATTACTTTAACACGCAGAAAAGTGCGACTGAAGGTCATCGTATTTTGGTGGAAGTGTATGGTGACCATGCTCTAGCTGAGCGAACGTGTCAGAAGTGGTTTGCACGGTTTAGAAGTGGTGATTTCGGCTTGGCAGACCAAGAGCGAGCTGGACAGCCAAAACAATTTCAAGACGAAGAATTGACAGCATTGCTCGAGCAGGATTCGTGTCAAACGCAGGAACAACTTGCAGCAGCATTAGGCGTTGATCAAACAACAGTCTCCAAACGCTTGAAAGCCATGGGAATGATTCAAAAGATGTCACATTGGGTTCCACATGAATTGAAAGACAGAGACGTTGAAAGACGAAAAACTATTTGCGAATTGCTGCTTCAACGACAGAGCAGAAAGGGGTTTCTGCATCGAATTATTACGGGTGATGAGAAGTGGATCCATTACGAGAACCCTAAACGAAAAAAGGCCTGGGTGAAACCAGGTGAACCAGGTCCATCACAACCAAAACGAGATATTCACTGTGCAAAGGTTATGCTGTGCATATGGTGGGATATGAAAGGTGTGGTGTACTATGAGCTGCTGCAACCGGGTGAAACTATGAATGGAGAACGTTATCGACGACAATTAATGCGTTTGAAGCAAGCTCTGGCCAGAACACGACCAGAATGGGAGAACAGACATGATAAACTTATTGTTCAACATGATAACGCTCGCCCACATGTCGCAAAACCGGTCAAAACCTATTTAGAAAATGTCGGATGGGAAGTTTTACCCCACCCGCCGTATTCACCAGACGTTGCTCCTTCGGACTACTACTTGTTCGATTGCATGAACAACGATTTGATTGGACAGCGGTTTACTTCTTCAGAAGATATCGAAACATGGGTCTCTGACTGGATCGCTTCCAAGGATGAGGACTTCTTTCGCCACGGAATCCGTACATTGCCTGACAGATGGGCGAAAGTGGTGGCTAGCGATGGACAATATTTTTCTTAAGGTATTTATGTATTTTGTGTTTGTACTACAGCTTCAATGTGTGCGTACCAACCGCACGAATTAATTCCTAGACCAAATATGATTTTACCATTCGTTGGAATTGCTTATGTAATTGTAGAAAATGTGGGTCGTTGGTTCGATTATATTCCATTAGATATTGACGGGAGCGTGCCAGAAGAGTTAGTGCTCTGGGTGGAAGAGGAGGCCGTGATGGATGACCCGGTTGATTCGGGACCGCACGGTCAGTACCGCACTGTATAGCACTGGTCAGTGCGTCTGAGAGTAAAGTTATAGAATCCGCATTGTTGATGAAAGAAGTGGATTTCAGAGTTTCACGTGTTTACGACGAACACTGGAAGTTCCATAACTTCGTCTCGAATCGAGTCACAAAACTACTGGGCTTTTCCAAATTCAGGGTAGTAACATCGAAGAACGATCAGGAGGAACACCTTGTTACAATGATCTTGTTATATTGTTCATCAAGACGACATTAATAACCAGAAGATATGTACGTGTTTCATATTTGTCAATGCCTAGTAATGAGTCAGTGCTTGGGAAGTTTCAAATAGACACTACTGGTCAGGGTTGGCAAAAACCATGGTCTTTATTTTTTTAAAAAAAACGTTTTTTTTATTTTAAACTCTTTTTTGGGGGGGGTTAAATAATTTCCTCTGTGTATTTATATCGCACATGAACAGAATAAGTTTGTTTCGCCTTGCTGTTATTATGCAATAACCGGGTAATGCTGGAACCGGTTACATAAGCTTAAAGCGGAATCCAAACCGCTTCTCGGTTTATATCCTAGAGAAATTGACCTCCATTTGAACTGGAAACCAGAACTAATTGACCATAAATGCGATACGTCTGCCGAATCGTGATAATATTACGTTGTACTGGTCTTTACGTACTTGTTAATATAAATGTCAAGAATCATTTCAAAAGGACAAAAAGATAAACAGTTGTATAAGTGAAACCATTATACAGAATTACATATGGACAATTTCAAAATGCTGCAGAGTACAGAACAACTAATTTAGTCCAAGTTAGTTCACTACGACTTTTATTAGGCCAAGTTAAACAAATACAATGACTTAATTTGCATATCAGTAGGAAAAATGAATAAAGACACGAATTATTTGCGTGTACTTTGGCTCTAACACAGTTATACATAAGTAGATACCAAAGATACTTCCGATTTCAATAAATGCCTCTCGTGGGGTTTGTATGACCCCCAATAAAATTCGGCATTTCGATGTATTTTATCAATAGTAAACATTATTTAAACGAAACAATATTTAGAATTTTACTTTGATTGCAATTGCATAACAATTGTAATAAACTATTAAAAAAATCAGGAAAGGAACATTCATAAACTTATTACAAAAACGTTGCTAGTTGCTTTTGTAGTATAATCTCTTTGAGGCTTTCATTATATATTTTAGCCGAAGGCTAGCTCCCTTGCGAGGGTTACGTCCTTTATTCGGAGTGAGAGGTGCAGAGACTGGGGAAGGGGGATATTGGAGGTGGTTTATGGAAAGTAAGAATAAGCGGGAAAATCTTTTACTTTATTTGTAGATCATAATCACAGTTTATGACTTCTTTTACATTTTATTCAATTGCAACGGGCATTATAAACTTTGTTCATAATCACGAGGATAGGGAGAAAGAAATATATATGAAATGACGGTGAAGTGCATATGAAGAGACAACACAAGGAAATGCTAGTTAGATGAATGCATATTATCTTCTTGTCTAGGGCCTACTCTGGACAGTAATGTAGACAAGTGGAGCCCTGTTAGCACAATAGGTTACAGTGCAGCATATGTAGGTGATATATGAAGTGGAAGGTGATCATAAGAATAAGCTGAAGCGACAAAATGATCTGGATGGTCTGGTGGAATGGTTTTGAGATATAAAGAGAAAAGTAGGGATAGAGAGCAAATAGAAAATATATCCTAAATCATAGTTTCGGTCGGCGTCCATCATATCCAGAAGTAATGGATGACGTTGCTGAAACCGGTTAGTAAGGAACTTTACTCGTAACTGTTCAAGATGACAGAGAATGGTAGGAAAAGTGATACGGTCATAAAGCTCCTGCGTCGAACTTGGAAGCTTGATCCTATAAGCCAGACGAAATGCATGTTTCAAGAACTTGTAATTTCTGATAGAAAAAAAAGATAGTGCAGCTATCCAAGCGGGATGACCATATGTTGGAACTTGACATAAGAATACCGTATACGTATTAAGGATTGTAGTGGGTATCAATTCCCAGGTGGAACCAATTAAACGTTTTAGTAATTTTATCCGAGCATGCGCTTTGCAAATGATTGCTTGAACATGTGGCCACCAAATTAAGTGATGATCGATGCTGATACCAAGGTAGGTGATCTGTTTAGTGGGTGATATTCGTGTGCCATGAATCTCGAGATTTAGTAGATTAGGATTTTCCTGAACTCGAGAACGTTTTCGAGGCGGTCTGAAGACTATGACTTGAGTCTTTGTAGAGTTAATATGAAGGCGCCACTTAGTACAGCATTGGAGAAAAGAGTCTATTGCTAGCCGGAGAGCAGAATTGATTTGTTGAATAGATCTAGCCGTGCAAAGAAAAGGAGTGTCATCTGCATATTGAAAAGTGTGAACACTGGGAGGAAGAGTTGACATATCAGCTACAAACAGAAGGTACAGAAGAGGGGACAGAGCTCTTTGAGTATTGAATGGGGGAATTTAGGTCTGAATATAATACGAATAATATACGGGAGTGAAACGTGATCCCACAAATTTCTGTTCATCAAGATTTTACGAACATTTTTCATTTTATGGTTTAAACCATTTGGTTTTTCTAAAAAATAAACAAATAAATAAATAAACAGCTGATTTAAACCAAGGTTTTAACCATGGTTTAAACCATCCAATCCTGCTACTGATCTTAAAAATTACACAGATTAAGACATTCCCCAAAAATCCTATTTTTTTTTTTTTTTTATTTTAACTGAAAAGATTAATCACGAATTTATTGGTGTACAAAATTATCGATGTCTAGATTATTAAGAAAGTTTGGTTATCACTGTGTCATTTCTTGCATACGTCCCATTCTATGTAAATCATAGATAACTCATAGCATAACCGCATGCTAGAGGCATTATAATTTCGAAAGAAAACTTAGCGATTCTAGTTTTTCTTTTATTCAATTGTCTTAATCTGGCATCGATCCCAACACCACCAGAATTAAAATAATGTATCTTCGGTTTGTGGTTTCGAGTCAAACAAAATTTATTAATGAGTCTTTTCGGAAAGTAATTCAAAACCAAGTACGTATAACTGACGAATTAGATTCTACGTTAGATCAGATACTTCAATGTGTAACCGCCTAGGCAAAGAAAAGAACTGAAAGAAGATACACAGTCACTCAGGTTTCTGATACGAGAGTACGATTTATATCAGGTGGCAGTTCTCGTAGCGCATGTGAGCAAAGTTCAACAAACATGCAAGCCAATCCAGTTAGTGTTAATGTTCAAACTGAACTATGTAAACTGTCGCGTTTTGATATTAAATACGGAAACCATATAGTTTCAGTTTTTCAGGACTTCGATGATTGCTGTGAGATAAACAGATATGACGACAACAGGAAAAAAAAGGTTTGTTGCCAATTGTATTTAAGGGTCAGAGTAGGCAGTGGAATAAAATTTTTCTTGACAGAAAAAATGTAGGCAAAACATTATACAATGAGTTGGAAAAGGAACTGATAGATGAATTTAGAAATTCCGGTTTCGTTTTAAACATAGAAGAAAGAATTAGACAAAGGTTACAACAAGAGGGTGAATCTATAATAAACTGTATTAACGACAGAAGTTTGACAAGGACATGTCAGCCAATAAAAAGATAGGATTTATTGCATCAGGTATTTTGCCATATTACATAGACAAGGTAGGAACAAAATCATATAATAATATAGATGAATTTATAGAAGATTTATTCAAGGTGGAAAAGAATAAACGTAAAATTGAATGTAGACAACAACGAGCTAAAGGTAGAGAAAATTCAGAATTAATTTCGGTTTAGCAATTGATAAGTAGAATTAGAAAATCAGTAAAAGTAGGTGATTAGTCAGATAGTGATTCAGACGATGGCATGCATAGTGGTAGCGAAAAAAACAAAAAACTCATTTGTTAGTCAAAAACCCGAAGAAAAAGAAATTAAAGTAGAACCACGAACTAGTTCACAAATGGCTAGGATAGAGAAAACCCTTGAGGAATTAATACTTTCGATGGCAAGTCAAATGAAAGCCATTAGTGATAGTATCAGTAATAATACTAATAGTGAAGGAAAATAACAACCACAACAAAATAATAGTGCTCTTGAGAGTAAAGAGAAAAATTTTCGAAACCAAAATGGCAAGAACGGACAGCATTGGAATAATGGTAGGAATTATTATAACAATTGTCAAAGTAGAGAAAATAATAATCCGAACAGAGGTAGAACCAGAAAATAATGCAATAATAATGGACGAAAAAGTTGGAATAATTGGAGTTCATAGGTCTTCCCTATGTATTACCAACAAAATCACTCGCAACCTCAACCGAATTTAAACTACAATGCAGCGCCTTTTGTTCCGTGTAATCAAGGTTCTTTGCATGCCCGAATCGTCAAAACTAAGAAGGACAAGGTCAATCCCAAACTTTAAACTAGAAACGCCTGTAAATTAACGGGCAACATTTACAGTGTATAGGGCACAGAACAAATATTAACCTCAATTCAGTTAAGGATGGTACCGAGACCGAGACGGATTTTATATAACTTAAGTCAGTCTCGAAAGTCTCGGTCTCCTCTGAAATATTGATAGCTATTAAAATTGACTTTTCTCAAAACTTGTTTTTGTTTCTTTGCTGTGTTAGAACGGTTGACTGATGTACAGTGGCGTATTTTGGGATTTGCTATCGGGCTCAAGCCCCTCCCGAAATTTGTGATAATTTTTTCGCAATCCACGTAGAACATAAATCTTTCTTCCTCGTTCTTCAAGCCTCTCCAAAAACAAAATTCACTGTTGATGTATATAGCCTTCTCTCTCTCTATCTATCTATCTGTACACACACACACACACACACATATATATATATATATATATATATATATATATATATATATATATATATATATATATATATAGGGTGTTAATGAATTATACTGACAAATTGTAGGAGGTAATTCCTTGCATCAAAATAAGTGAAGAAGTTCATATGGACCTGTAAGGAAAAGTGCATAGTTTCAGAGCTAGGGCTGTCCAAAATCGCGAAAAACCAAATTTCAAGAGGTCCTATTTCGAATTCGAGAAACTATGGATATTGGTCAGTATCAGCGTAAAGGAAGTCACAGTAAGTGTGAAAGAAAACATTGAAGCATGAAAAAAACCGTGACGAAATACATTGGATCACACGTTATTCCGAACAGAAAAATCGCGGAGCTGTAACTTGCCGGTTCCTTCCTACTTCCCTCTGAAGCATTGGATCCATTGTTGTCAAGGTTTACTTCCTGCCTACTTTGGACCCTCTTTGAAATCAGGGTATCTCAAAACTCAATTAAGAGCATATCTGAGAATTTCACCCCGTAGGAAACACCCGGTACACCTATTGAAAATTGACGAAATATGCAGATTTAGAATCTATATGTTTGGCTTCGTTTACGCGGTTAAGAACCACCATCCACAGTTTCTGGAATTCGAAATAGGACGTGTCGAAATTCGGCTTTTTTTGCGATTCCAGACAGCCCTAGCTCTGAAATTACGCAATTTTCGCCATAGGTCTACCTGGGTATATAAACTTTTTCTCTTATTTTGATATAAGGATTCAGATCTTACAGTTTGTCGGTATAGTTCATTAACACCCTATATATATTCAATAAATTTTACCACATTATATTGTGCAAGTAAAAGAAAAGGAAACCCTTCCATACTTGCACTTACAAAAATTGAAAAAAATATTATATTTCACTATTGGTAACCCCACCATCCTTTTAACAGATATACCAGGAGTATCATAAACCTTTCGTGTTTAGCGTCTATTTGCACAACGTTGCTGGAAGTAATGAAAATAAATACGCCACTATTAAAGTTTATTTAACATAAAAATTTACTGCATACTCAGCGAAGCAATAAAAACTTAAAGCTCTTAAACTATGTGGTAGCTGGTATGATGTACACGCAAACTGTCTTCTCCTTCCATCTAGTGACAATTATTCTTACTATAACCATACGAGTAATCTTTTCAAGTCACTGTTGCCACACTTGGTACAATTGTACCAAACGCATCCCTTTTTGTCATTCATCGGCCCGTTAGTACCATTTTCAGCCCCTTTGTGAAAAAGTTGGTACAATTCATCACCATTTAACAAATAGACCTATTTGTCACATTTTGAAAAGTGTCAGTAAGACTTTGTGTGATGTCATGCATTTTCTGTTACTTTATGTGTGTTGTGTTTATGTACTATCTTACTGCATATTAGGTGTGATGTTATGTGTTTTCTGTTTCTGTATGTGATTATGTGTGTGTGTGCTGCACTAGTTAAAAATAATAGATATCATTGTGACTTAAAATTATTAATAATATGTTGTGATGTCTTTCAGGAAAGGTTCTACGATCTTGGACCGGTTTTACAGTTATATATATATATATATATATATATATATATATATATATATATATATATATATATATATATATATATAGAGAGAGAGAGAGAGAGAGAGAGAGAGAGAGAGAGAGAGAGAGAAGAAAGTACCTAAATATGGAATACCGTTCCATTTTTTGGCAACTGTAGCTCACCTTACAGGATTCTACATATGAAAAAATGTGTGTGCATTCTGTAGACATATGGTCATAACTTCTGCCATTTAGAGTCAATAACAAAAAAGAGACCCCAAAAATAAATAAAAATCAAAACAGTACAAAATTGTTACTCGAAAAAAAGTGCTCTAAATATGGAATACCATAAACAACTCTCATGAAATATCCCAGAATGTTTTACATGCTTCTAATATAGGTATGCTAAATAAAACAAAGGAAGCTGTCAATACACATATTTTAATTACGTGATATAAAGGTGCAAATATTCCAAAGATTGTTTGAAAAAAAAAATTTAGTAAATGAGCTGCAAAGTTACAAAAAGAAACATAGAAGCAAAATTTGCAATGTGACATTTTTTTAGAGTTGTAAACTTGGGTAAAAGAAAAATTATTATATATGCTGCCTAGTGTTAGATATGCTGCAAAATGTCCAGTGAGAAATCTATGTCTATTTACAGAAGTCACAGATATAAACACCTTTGTTATATCCAGCACATTCTTTATGAACCCAGGATTGGCACATCATACATATCACCCATTTTTCACCGCCTTTATCTTCAGAAAATTTTCATGAGCAGAAGAGGCACTCAGCGTCTTCTTCTGTCTCTGGTTGATCATTATCGGGAATGCTACTAAACGTTGATGATTGATCATCATATGCGCCAGGGGCGGATCCAGGACGGACTTCTGGGGGGGGCGGTGGGTTATAATACTGCTACTTAGAGCTACTTTTAATAGCGTCAAAAAATAAACTATATATTTTATTTACATATAAAAAAGTTTCCTCTTCTGGGGGGGGGGCGATCGCCCCGATCGCCCCCCCCCCTGGATCCGCCCCTGATATGCGCTGATGGACATAGATGTTTCGGAATCTGAAGTTTTACTTTGGGGACAACTGTCATCACATTTGTTTCATAACGTACTTTTCGTGCATTTCTTAGTTAATTTTACCTTTTCTTCTGTTGCATTCTTGTGTTTATTACCCTTGTTTTTTGCACTGTTCTTTATTTTTAATTGTTTTCCACTATCGACAGCTTTCACAGACTTCTTTAACTGATTTTTGTAAGGTGATGAAGTAATTATGACTACAGAGCCACAGCCAGCTTTTCTTAATCGACTGCCTTCCCTCTTCTTCACTGCGGTCACTGGTGATATTTGCCATGGAGTTATACTGCTGCCAGATGATTCACATGCTGAAGCTTCAATGGCGATTGGACAAGTAGAGGTAGGAGAAAGGTTGTCTGAAATATATGGGAGAGAAGTGTTTAATGTAGAAGGAGGAGGGAGTTCAGGTGAAGGTTCAGAACCTAGTAGTGGTGTAGGAGGGGAATAGAGATCTCGTGAAGATTGAAAGCCACGTACTGATCTACATTGTTGTGCGTGCTTTGCTTCAAGAAAGTCTCTATCATTGAAAATGTGGGAATTGAGGGGCCAAATTCCCGTCACTCTAAAACCATTAATGGTGTTTGAAGCAGTTTATGCTTTCACGTACGCTTTTCCAAAGAGTTCTGCTACCTCAAATGTAGAGAGAGGCCGCACACAACCGTCTTCTGTCCTAGCAGTTCTCATCCAAATCCTGATCTCTTCACTGTAGTACGTTTTTAAGGGACTCATGAAGGTTCTGTCAAGAGGCTGCAGTCTGTGCGACGAATGTGGAGGAATACAAAGTATGGACACTTATTGCTTCTCGCCAAATATAAAACTTCTAAATTTCTTGAGTGGGCATAATGGCCATCAAGAATGAGCAACAATGGAGATTCTTCAGATGGCCTTATGTGTTTAATAAAATGTCTGGACCATTCAGTGAAGAGATTACTCTGTACCTACCCAGAAGGATGACACAGTCCAATAGATTCTTCAGGAGCACCTCGCATAAGGTGATTTGACCACTTTGTGCTTGGAAATATTAGCATGGGAGGGACATAAATACCAGTGACACTCATACACGTTATTACGGTCACTAAAGAGCCTCGTTCTGCAGAGCTAATTGCGTCTATTTGACGTTTTCCTGTGTGTGGAGGAACTTTTGATTGAACGACAGTCAGAAATGTCTCATCAATGTTAAATATGCGATCAGCAGAAATGTTCTCATTATCAATCTCCGATTGCAAAAGGTCAAAGAAGTGGGTCACTTTTTTCTTTACAAAAGCCAACAGTTCGATTGTATGACGTTTCTGTCGGTTTTCTGAAAGAAAGTTTTCCCTTGTGTCGCTTCATAAACAATTTGAGCCAAGTCTTTCCTGCAAACTTGTGGCACTTTGAAAACGAGTGTGCAAGTCTATTTTCTTTGGCTAATTGGTATGCCATAATTCGCACATCCCTCCGAGTAAGACCAAAAAAAAAAAAAAAAAAAAAAATGTGTCTTCCATAAGTAACAGGTACTGGACCAGTTCCTCCTCCATTTCCGGTGTTAAAATTGGTTTTCTTTCTAGCTTCTTCACAACAGCTTCTTCAGGACTCAATTTATATGACGCCAAGCGAAAAAGTGTTGTCCGAGGTACATTATATATTTTGGCCGCCTTCAAAAATCCCATTTTCTTCTTCCTCACATCGTGAATTGTACTCCTCATTGCGTTGTGGTCCCAAGTCTTCTGCTGTTTATTCATCTGGGAAACGAAACAAAAAGATTGCATAAGACTCTAAATATGGAATACTATTCTATATTTAAAACCCTTATGGTATTCCATATTGCAAGCCTCGCCATATTTGTTTTTATAACCACAAAAATGGTACTTAGCCTTGGTACAAAATAATCTAACTTGCATAGCCTACAGCTAGAAAACACCAACTTTCCGAGTGATTCACTGTCAATAATTTCAAATTCCAATGTGACGAAGAAAATTACTTCTGAAACACTCACCTACGATAATCAACAATTGCGAACATCCATTCCTTGAAGTATTACGTGCAATAAACTGCTTATTACACTACAAACCGACCAGAAATTCATGACAGGGTACATAGGCAAGCGTCTCCGGGCACCTTCACGAGAGTGCACCATCTACCAGGGTAGATATGGTGGTATTCCATATTATCAACCCTATTCCATATTTAGGTACTTTCCTCTATATATATACAAATGTTAGTTTACTTACCTTGCATTCTTCTTAGTTTATTATCCTCCTTCTGTCGTGAAATAAGCGAGAATAAGTGAAATAATTTATATTTTATTTTTTTATTATAACGTAAATTTACACAAGAACGCAGAGATGATTGATTTGTTCCTCGTTTTATTTATATATTTTTTCCATATATTACCATAATACAGTTTTGGTTTATTGGTCACTTTGAAATAGATGCGCGTTTGGTTTCCTTACAATACATACCGAAGATGATAACTGTTTTCCCTTTTAATTTGCGGCCACTGTTACACTTCGTATGTGCGAGAAAAGTTTGATCTACTTCCACGGTTGTTCGGGGTTCTCCTATTTGAATCTTTTTAAAAAGTAATTTTAAAAAGAGCATTTTCTTGATTTGTACTCTTGAAAGAGGGGGGGAGAAGTTCGAGAACTTTACTTGTTTTAGTTTCGTGTTATAGAACCATGCATTACACTGGTATAAGATAATGAATTCAGCCCCTTTTGTTTCAATTTGGTACTATTTTTCAGCCCACTCCAGAGCTAGGACTATGGCAACACTGCTTCAAGTACATGGAGTAAATCTGGGTACTCATTACGTAATTAGAAACATTTCCGAGTCGCAATGCCACGCAGAACTAGCGTAACGTAGTGTAAAGTTTCGAAATACCTAGGCCGGGATAGTGATGGGTAAATTCCTGGGATGATATTTTTCGGGAATATTCCTTGGGAATAATCCCGGGAGGATTCCCAAAATGGGAATTTTTCCGGGAATTTATGCACAATCACAAAGATAATTACATTCTATTACTATATTATGATTTCATAGTTAAATTCATTTTTTTTATCACAGTATATTATTACAGTTGTCTCCAGAAAATTCTTTAAAATGTACCGGTATGTTCTGAACGGTACTATGTTACTTTATTAATATTTTATTATATTTAGAGAGTACGCATAAATGTATATTTACTTACAATATGTTATATGGAAGTAAATATGTGGAAAAATGGTATAGTAAGTCCACATATTTTTACACCGCTAAACAGTTTAAATTTATAAGTGGATTTTCTAAACTTCACTCTACTACCGATACTACAAACATACTAAATTTTTAAATATTATAAACAAATTATATTGGGTAACTGCCAGAAGATACATGTCTCACCAATTTATAAACATTTGCACATAAATATTTTTGTTCACAAAATTTGCAAGATACTGACTTATCTTTATAATTTCGCACGTAACATTGCCACACACGACCTTTCTTCCTACCTGTTTCTCGAAATTTCATGCGTTAATTCACATGTAAGAGAAGTCCGAGTACCTCTTCAGTAATTCGAGTCAGAACCAGGAGACAGACCGACGTCTATTACCAACGATGGTTCGGGGTGTATTAATTGTATTTCATCTCTATTTCTACATAATTTCTACATTACTTTGCAAACTGGTTCCTTTTCGTCATTCGTAAATTAGTACTTTGCTACTGTTTAGTGCAAATGGAAATGGAATTAATAAATCATATGATTAGTTCAACGAATTTTATTTTCAACGTACTTTATATTCAAGAACAGTCAACGAATTTTTTTTTTTAACCTCCAAATTATTTAAAACCTAGAAGTAAATCATAATAAATGAAAATAAAGTAATTAGTCATACGGTTCTTATAACTTGGAAGATAAAATAAAGAAATGGAAATAAATTCCTTCCCGGGAATTTATATGCCAGGGATAAAACCCGGAAATATTCCCATTTTTTATTTCTTTTCCCACCGGGAATATACCCACTGTTCACGACTAGGCGGAGATAGTGATGGGTAAATTCCCGGGAAGATATTTTTCGGGAATGTTCCCTTGAAAGATTCCCGGGAAGATTCCCAAAAATGGGAATTTTCCGGGAAGTTATGTAAAATCGCAAAGAAAATTGCATTCTACTACTATATTATGATTTCAAAGTTAAATTCGTTTTTATATCACAGTATATTATTGTCCCCACAGTACTGTTGTCCGCAAGGGAGTCTTTAGAATGTATATTCTGAACGATGTTATGTTATTTTATCAATATTTTATTATATTTAGCAAGTAGACAAAATGAATATTTATTTACAATATGTTCTCTGAAAGTAAATATGTTTAAGAAATGGTATAGTAAGTTCACATACTTTTAACCCTTTCGGGATCTTATGGTACAATTTGTACCATATGCACTTTTCTTGGTACATTGCGTTATTTATCTTCTATTTGAGCTTTTTCGTCAGGGATTTTTGGTTTTCCAAGTCCAGAGGCCTTGTAGAAGACATTACGTATGATTTCAGACCGTCCTGCGTCCAGACATAGGAGGTGATGACGTCATAAGTCAAAATTTTTTTTCTAATTTTCTAAGCCTATGTTCAATATTTTTTGGCGGACTTATTTTTCTACGTAGAAGATTGAAATTTTGCACAAACATTCAGTCCACCGAGTACTATTTACCAGATTTTCTGTTCCGATGTCAGTGCTAAAACAGGGGGGGAACCATAGGGGAAAAGGGTTAAAAAGGGATATTTTTACCCCAAAAAACCCGTTTTTCGTCATTTTCCCGCCAAAAAAAACATGATAGGACCACGTGAGTCATACCGTCTGAAAGGCCGTTCCATTCTGAAGAGAACGACGGTCGAATTATTATTCTAGGGTAATTAAGGCCGTCTCAGTGAATTTTTATCCAAATATACTTCTGTATAGGGTAAAAGTGGGGCATGGTAGGGACATTTTTTGGCGGGCCTATTTTTTCACGTAGAAGATTGAAATTTTGCACAAACATTCAGTCCACCGAGTAGTATTTTCCAGAAGTTTTTTCCGATTTCTGCGTAAAAACAGGGGGTCCAGAGGGGCAAAAGTTGAAAAAGGGAAATTTTGCCCCAAAAATCCCTTTTTTTTAGGAATTTCCCGCCTTAGATACATGATGGAGACATATGAATGGTACCGCCTGAAAGGTAGTTCTATTCTGAAGAGAATGATTGGCGAATTATAGTCCTACGGTAATTAGGGATGTCTCAGGAATTTTTTTCCTTGAGATCATAGTGTTTTATGGTACTTTGGGGCATTGTGGGAATTTTTGATAAAAATTCTCC